>NC_091982.1:261680565-262280565 GCF_044704955.1 Pristiophorus japonicus | reverse complement strand
TCAATGCTCAGGCAGGCCATTAAATGAGCACCTGTTACTAGCACCCAAAACAGGTCATTTGGAATCCTACGCTGGTAAAAATCGACTGGGTGACTTACCTGCTGATGATCGGCCTGGGTTCCACCGCTTCCAATTTAACCCAAGCAAGAAGCAAAGGCACCCGCCTGAAGCCAGCAGGGTCCTTCTTTAAATATAAAGATCAGGGTCCGATTATATCGTCAGGCCCGACTGCAATTTTAGGTCTAGCCTAGGCAGGCAAACTGCTGTGGTTTCCCTGTCAGGTGAAGACAGTGAGAACAGAATGCCCTCAGTACATTGAATTTTTAAATTCTTATTCTCGTCTACAAAACCTTCCATGGTCTCATATCCACCCCCCCACAACTTTGTAACTACCTTCAGCACCCTTCGATTCTCCAACTCTGGCATTCTGTGCACCCCAATGTTGGTGGTGGCACCTTCAACTATTTTGTTGTATCTGTAAAACAATAAAACGTTAAATTGTGCCTCCTGATTAAAGGGGGGGGCAATAAAACCGACAAACTTAAACAAATTAAACTTTAGACATGACGTGGTTCAAATTAGAATTTGGTTGCCGGGGGTGATGATGCACTCCAGTCCCTCCGGCACCCACGTCTTGGCAGAGCCTTCAACCCTATTCTCTGAAACGACTTTCCTGATGCACTACTCTTCTCAGCTTTTGGCTTCTACCTGATGCTGCTGCTGCTCCAGGCAGCAAAGTCTGCTGCATTCCATTGGGGGCGGTGGGGGGGCGGAGAAAGGGGGAATTCCTGATCTCACAAAACTTCCTGTAGCATGCAGCATAGTGTGAGTCCCTGGAGCAGCAGCTGGTAGCAACCAGGGACTATGCCAGTGAGGCACAAATCAAGGAATTGTTAATTGGGAGGTGGAAGAGGATAATGTTCATGCAGTGGCCCAATTTTGGTGAATTCTATAATAAAGGCCTGAGGATGGTCACAGACTCTGTGGCATCCCAGATTACGGTCAAAAATGGTTAAATTTTGGAGCAGGACCAGAAGTTGTGCAGAGGCTTGCCTGTTGGCGCAAGCTTCTTCCATATTTAAGGATCCAGGAAGGTTAGAATCTGTGGGGTTTCTGTGGTGTGCAATGCCTTTGGTGCAGAATTTTGAGTTGGCCAGAATACATTTAATAGATTTGAATATTTCAGCATTAGCATTAAAATAGAATAGTAATGAATAAAACAAGCTGTTCTAATAGATAAGAATCAACATTAGTTATTCCAAATCCAAACTACCATATTTCAGATTCATTTCAATTCAACACACTATCTTTGAGCTTTCTAGACATGGACAGCCATACGGCTGTTATGGATAATATGAGAAGCTTCCTACAAAACCATGGTTAGAAATATGAAGCGAAATTTTAAAATATAAGGCTAGAAATTATTGTTGGCAATATTAGTGGACAAACACTTAATGCATTTATATGCGGTCCTCTGTCCACTAGTTGTAACAAAGAGTTAACCCATATATTTAAAAAATAACACCTCAGTAACAGCAGTGCAGTAATGGTTTGAGATTTGATTTTTTTTTTTTTTGTTTATAGGTGCCATCACCTCCTTTGGTGTGGGTTACGTTAAGTTGGACTGGGCTATCTGGGGAGAACTAGTACTGGGAATCTTCTCGGGAGTTAGCAGTGCTGCTCTATTCATCATGGACTATACAGATAACATATGGGTTTGCTATGCTGGTTATATGTTATTCAAAGCCTCATACATGCTGCTCATTACCATAACCACGTGAGTGCTGCTAAGGTTTCTAACTGTATCTCTTCCCCCCCATCACATTTTTATGTTATTTTTCATTCCCTTCACCAATGACAGGCACTGTTTCCTAACTGAGAGTACAGAAAAGTCACCAGCTACCAGGCCTCTGCCAACATTATTCAGAATGTAGTGCTAGTAGTTGTATAACTCACAATCTGATTTTCTTTCTTCCTCATTTCTAAATGCCCATGCTACACTTGATACCTTTCCTTGACAGGCAGGTCACTGGGAGGGTGCTCTTGGAAATTTTGAGATGTTAAATGTTAGAAACATAGAAACATAGAAACTAGGTGCAGGAGTAGGCCATTCGGCCCTTCTAGCCTGCACCGCCATTCAATGAGTTCATGGCTGAACATGCAACTTCAGTACCCCATTCCTGCTTTCTCACCATACCCCTTGATTCCCCTAGTAGTAAGGACTTCATCTAACTCCTTTTTGAATATATTTTTCTGTGGTAGAGAATTCCACAGGTTCACCACTCTCTGGGTGAAGAAATTCCTCCTCATCTCGGTCCTAAATGGCTTCCCCCTTATCCTTAGACTGTGTCCTCTGGTTCTGGACTTCCCCAACATTGGGAACATTTTTCCTGCATCTAACCTGTCTAACCCCGTCAGAATTTTAAACATTTCTATGAGGTCCCCTCTCATTCTTCTGAACTCCAGTGAATACAAGCCCAGTTGATTCAGTCTTTCTTGATAGGTCAGTCCCGCCATCCCGGGAATCAGTCTGGTGAACCTTCGCTGCACTCCCTCAATAGCAAGAATGTCCTTCCTCAGGTTAGGAGACCAAAACTGTACACAATACTCCAGGTGTGGCCTCACCAAGGCCCTGTACAATTGTAGCAACACCTCCCTGCCCCTGTACTCAAATCCCCTCGCTATGAAGGCCAACATGCCATTTGCTTTCTTAACCGCCTGCTGTACCTGCATGCCTAACCTTCAATGACTGATGTACCATGACACCCAGGTCTCTTTGCACCTCCCCTTTTCCTAATCTGTCACCATTCAGATAATAGTCTGTCTCTCTGTTTTTACCACCAAAGTGGATAACCTCACATTTATCCACATTATACTTCATCTGCCATGCATTTGCCCACTCACCTAACCTATCCAAGTCGCTCTGCAGCCTCATAGCATCCTCCTCGCAGCTCACACTGCCACCCAACTTAGTGTCATCTGCAAATTTGGAGATACTACATTTAATCCCCTCGTCTAAATCATTAATGTACAGTATAAACAGCTGGGGCCCCAGCACAGAACCTTGCGGTACCCCACTAGTCACTGCCTGCCATTCTGAAAAGTCCCCATTTACTCCTACTCTTTGCTTCCTGTCTGACAACCAGTTCTCAATCCATGTCAGCACACTACCCCCAATCCCATGTGCTTTAACTTTGCACATTAATCTCTTGTGTGGGACCTTGTCGAAAGCCTTCTGAAAGTCCAAATATACCACATCAACTGGTTCTCCCTTGTCCACTCTACTGGAAACATCCTCAAAAAATTCCAGAAGATTTGTCAAGCATGATTTCCCTTTCACAAATCCGTGCTGACTTGGACCTATCATATTACCTCTTTCCAAATGCACTGCTATGACATCCTTAATAATTGATTCCATCATTTTACCCACTACCGATGTCAGGCTGACCGGTCTATAATTCCCTGTTTTCTCTCTCCCTCCTTTTTTAAAAAGTGGGGTTACATTGGCTACCCTCCACTCCATAGGAACTGATCCAGAGTCAATGGAATGTTATAAAATGACTGTCAATGCATCCACTATTTCCAAGGCCACCTCCTTAAGTACTCTGGGATGCAGTCCATCAGGCCCTGGGGATTTATCGGCCTTCAATCCCATCAATTTCCCCAACACAATTTCCCGACTAATAAGGATTTCCCTCAGTTCCTCCTTACTAGACCCTCCGACCCTTTTTATATCCGGAAGGTTGTTTATGTCTTCCTCAGTGAATACCGAACCAAAGTACTTGTTCAATTGGTCCGCCATTTCTTTGTTCCCCGTTATGACTTCCCCTGATTCTGACTGCAGGGGACCTACGTTTGTCTTTACTAACCTTTTTCTCTTTACATATCTATAGAAACTTTTGCAATCCGTCTTAATGTTCCCTGCAAGCTTCTTCTCGTACTCCATTTTCCCTGCCCTAATCAAACCCTTTGTCCTCCTCTGCTGAGTTCTAAATTTCTCCCAGTCCCCGGGTTCGCTGCTATTTCTGGCCAATTTGTATGCCACTTCCTTGGCTTTAATGCTATCCCTGATTTCCCTTGATAGCCACGGTTGAGCCCCCTTCCCTTTTTTATTTTTACGCCAGACAGGAATGTACAATTGTTGTAGTTCATCCATGCGGTCTCTAAATGTCTGCCATTGCCCATCCATAGTCAACCCCTTCAGTATCATTCGCCAATCTATCCTAGCCAATTCACGCCTCATACCTTCAAAGTTACCCTTCTTTAAGTTCTGGACCATAGTCTCTGAATTAACTGTTTCATTCTCCATCCTAATGCAGAGTTCCACCATATTATGGTCACTCTTCCCCAAGGGGCCTCGCACAATGAGATTGCTAATTAATCCTCTCTCATTACACAACACCCAGTCTAAGATGGCCTCCCCCCTAGTTGGTTCCTCGACATATTGGTCTAAAAAACCATCCCTTATGCACTCCAGGAAATCCTTCTCCCTTCTCCACCGTATTACTTCCAGTTTGGTTAACCCAATCTATGTGCATATTAAAGTCACCCATTATAACTGCTGCACCTTTATTGCACGCACCCCTAATTTCATGTTTGATGCCCTCCCCAACATCACTACTACTGTTTGGAGGTCTGTACACAACTCCCACTAACGTTTTTTGCCCTTTGGTATTCTGCAGCTCTACCCATATAGATTCCACATCATCCAAGCTAATGTCCTTCCGAACTATTGCCTTAATTTGCTCCTTAACCAGCAATGCTGCCCCACCTCCTTTTCCTTTTATTCTATCTTTCCTGAATGTTGAATACCCCTGGATGTTGAGTTCCCAGCCCTGATCATCCTGGAGCCACGTCTCCGTAATCCCAATCACATCATATTTGTTAACATCTATTTGCACAGTTAATTCATCCACCTTATTGCGGATACTCCTTGCATTAAGACACAAAGCCTTCAGGCTTGTTTTTTTAACACCCTTTGTCCTTTTAGAATTTTGCTGTACAGTGGCCCTTTTTGTTCTTTGCCTTGGGTTTCTCTGCCCTCCACTTTTCCTCATCTCCTTTCTGTCCTTTGCTTTTGCCTCCTTTTTGTTTCCCTCTGTCTCCCTGCATTGGTTCCCATCCCCCTGCCATATTAGTTTAAATCCTCCCCAACAGCACTAGCAAACACTCCCCCTAGGACATTGGTTCCGGTCCTGCCCAGGTGCAGACCGTCCGGTTTCTATCAGTTATAGAAATTTAAAAAATGTAACTGTCTTTAAAAAATTCAAATTATATCTTACATCATTAAGTAAAAAAGATGCAAGTGAACATGAAATTCAGTAATTGATTGCTTATTGCATTGTGGGATTTTAATTTATTATTGAACATGTAACACCTGCACAATATGTCATTAGATCTGTCACATTCTGATCCCAAACTTCAAAAACAATCAGACACTGTGATTTTTTTTCATTTAAAAAATATATGAAGAATGAGACTTTGCACCAGGCGCAGAAGTCTCGCCATTCGTGATAAATTCAGGTTACTGCCCCCGGACGGAAGTGGAGTGAAGTGCACCACTTCCTTCCTGGGGCGGTAACGGGGCACACGCCTCAGCAGCATTATGCAGGTTCCCTCAATTAAAGGGACGGGCCCAAGCTGTATACACTGTCAAAGAAAAAGCGACCTACCTGGACCACTGGGGAGCAGGGGTGCCACGCAAACCACGACCAGAGCAGCAACGAAAACGGTACATTTTTTTTCTGAGCAGCAGACCACCTCCCTGTTAAATTTGACCCCAGTAGTGGCTGGCTGCCCAGTACGCATTCCCAGTAGCTCTCGCTGTTATCGCATGGCGCAGCTTCAGGGGCAAAACCCAATTTCGGGACCGGGGCACTAATACACACAATCTCCGGGCTCAGGCGACACCGCACCCTGTCGCAAAGTTACTTGTGCTCCCCGGGGGCGCTAACAGGAGGTGCAAATGCACCCAATTTCTTCCCTTTGTTTTTACTTAATGGTGGCAATTTTTAAAATATTAAACAGACCTTTTAATTTCTATAACTAATTCTAATATTTAATATCTAAAGATTTCTAAGTCTCCCTCTCACAATGAGTTCACTCTTCTGGTCAGAATCTACATAAAGTCCCTACTATAACCATCTATAATTTGAACTATTCCTGTATATCCATTTATTGATTATACTTGTGACAATCCTAATAACCTGATCATTAGGGATCTTATTACCCAAGTGTAATTATTAGAAAAGATTAATTTTTGATCAACTTAAAAGATCTTTTGATTTGTTACAAAGCTCATTGACAATAAATTTAAACCCTACATGGTGAATAACTGCTTTATTGATTCACAGATTCCATATTGCAACTAACCTTTGCTTGGAACGTTATGCCTTAATGTTTGGGATAAACAACTGCATGGCACTAATACTTCAGACCATCCTGACCATTATTGTAGTCGATTCAAGAGGTTTGGGGCTGGACATTGTTACCCAGGTAACCTTATAGTATTGTCATTACCTCTTCCTCAATAAAGTCGTGATTATCTGATTAGTTATTTTATCAAGGACATGGGCTGATCAGTTCTAACAGGGTTACTGTAGTGTATGGAGAAAGAGTCAGACTGAACACTGAGCTCAAAGTAAAGTGTGACCTTAGTCTTTTATTGCAGGTCTCCAGAGTGCCTCTCCAACCTGTGAAGCTTCCTTAAATACCTGTGCTCCTAAGGGATTATGGGATCCCTTGGGACTCCAGGGGATGAGCCCTCTGGTGGCTGTACAAAGTAAATACAAGTATACATATAAAACAACACTTCCCCCCCCAAAGTCAATAGTGTAACTATTTACAATGCGAGTCGATCTGGGGCCCTTCTTGCCCTGGTTGATCATCTCGGTGTGAAAGCTGGTGTTGTTGAATCATTTGTTGGGCCCTCGCTGGGCTGCTGTGCAGCTGGGCTGCCTGGTGTGTTGGGCCCTGCTGGGCTGCTGTGGATGATGGGTTCTGCTTCATGGTCAACCATGGTGCCAGTTGCCACTGGTGTGTATGTTGGGGGATCAAAAAAGGTAGGGTCCAAGGTGGGTTGCTCAGGATAGTCCGTGAATCTGAGTTTGATTTGGTCCAAGTATTTCCGGTGAATGAGTCCATTTGAAAGTTTGACCCGAAATACCCTGCTCCCCTCTTTGGCCACGACAGTGCCGGGAAGCCACTTGGGACCTTGTCCATAATTTAATACAAATACAGGATCATTGATTTCAATCTTGCGTGACACATGGTATGCACTTTGTTGAAGCTGCCTGCTCTCTACCTGTTCATGTAGATCAGGGTGAACTAATGAGAGCTCTTTTTATGAGCTGTTCAGCAGGTGGGATCCCAGTGAGTGAGTGTGGTCTCGTGTGGTAGCTAAGCAGGACTCGGGATAGGCGAGTCTGCAGTGAGCCTTCAGTCACCCTCTTAAAGCCTTGCTTGATGGTTTGCACTGCTCTCTCTGCCTGACCATTGGAAGCTGGTTTAAACGGGGCAGATGTGACATGTTTGATCCCATTACGGGTCATGAATTCTTTGAACTCAGCACTGGTAAAACATGGCCCGTTGTCGCTCACCAGGATACCGGGTAGACCGTGTGTAGCAAACATGGCCCGCAGGCTTTCAGTAGTGGCAGCAGACATGCTAGTCGACATTATCTCACATTCAATCCACTTGAAGTATGGGTCTACAACCACAAGGAACATTTTACCCAAGAACGGGCCTACATAGTCGACGTGTTCCCGAGACCACGGTTTAGAGGGCCAACACCATAAACTTAGCAGCGCCTCGTTTGGTACATTGCTCAACTGCGAGCATGTATTGCATCTGTGAACGCGGGCCACCACACGTGGGATCTGGCTATCGCTTTCATCATTACGATGTCTGGGTGGGTACTGTGGAGGTCATTGATGAAGGTGTCTCTGCCCTTCTTGGGGACCACTACTCGATTGCCCCACTGAAGGCAGTCTGCCTGTGTAGACATTTCATCTTTGCGCCGCTGGAACGGCTTTATCTCTTCCTGCATTTCCACTGGGACACTAGACCAGCTCCCGTGAAGCACACAGCTTTTGAGAAGAGATAATAAGGGGTCCTGGCTTCTCCAGGTTTTGATCAGCCGGGCAGTGACGGGTGATTGCTCACTCTCAAATGCTTCCATGACCATGGCTAGATCTGCGGGCTGCGCCATTTCCACCCCCCGTGGTGGGCAATGGCAGCCTACTGAGAGCATCGGCGCAGTTTTCTGTGCCTGGCCTGTGGCGGATGGCGTAGTTGTATGCGGACAACGTGAGCGCCCATCTCTGGATGCGGGCCGATGTGTTGGTATTTATCCTTTTACTCTCGGAGAACAGGGATATAAGTGGCTTATGGTCAGTTTTCAATTGAATTTTAGCCCAAACAGCTATTGATGCATTTTATTTACTCGACAGACACACGCTAACGCTTCTTTCTCAATCATGCTGTAGGCTCTCTCAGCCTTAGATAGACTCCTGGATGCATAAGCAACCAGTTGCAGTTTCCCGAAATCATTAGCTTGTTGCAATACACACCCGACGCCATATGACGACGCATCACATGCTAGTACCAAACACTTACATGGATCATACAACACAAGCAATTTGTTTGAGCATAACAATTTTCTTGCTTTTACAAAGGCATTTTCTTGGCTTTTGCCCCAAACCCATTCGTCCCCTTTTTGTAGTAAGACATGCAGTGGTTCTAACAGTGTGCTGAGACCCGGTAAGAAGTTACCAAAGTAGTTCAGGAGTCCCAGAAATGACCGCAGCTCCGTCACGTTCAGTAGTCTCGGTGCGTTCTCGATTGCCTCCGTCTTCGTGTTGGTGAGCCTGATGCCGTCCGCCGCAATCCTCCTTCCCAGGAACTCCACTTCAGGCCCCAGGAAAATGCACTTTGAGCATTTTAACCTGTGCCCCACGCGGTTGAGTCAACTAAGAACCTCCTCCAGGTTCTGCAGATGCTCGACTGTGCTCCGACCTGTGACCAAGATGTCATCCTGGAAGACCACGGTGTGCGGGACTGACTTCAGTAAGCTTTCCATGTTTTTCTGGAATATCGCCGCTGCTGACTGGATTCCCAATGGGCATCTGTTATAAACAAAAAGACCTTTGTGCGTGTTGATGCAGGTGAGGACCTTCGATGATTCCTCCAGTTCCTGCGTCATGTGGGCTGAAGTCAGATCCAGCTTTGTGAACATCTTTCCTCCAGCCAGCGTTGCAAAGAGGTCATCGGCCTTTGGTAGTGGGTATTTGTCCTGCAGGGAGAAACTTTGTAATGGCCACAGATTCTGATGGTGCCATCTCCCTTGAGGACTGGGATGATAGGACTGGCCCACTCGTTGAATCCAATCGGGGAAATGATGCCCTCTCTTTTCAGCCGGTCTAGCTTGATCTCTACCCTTTCTCTCATGAGGTCCTTACTACTAGGGGGATCAAGGGGTATGGCGAGAAAGCAGGAATGGGGTACTGAAGTTGAATGTTCAGCCATGAACTCATTGAATGGCGGTGCAGGCTAGAAGGGCCGAATGGCCTACTCCTGCACCTATTTTCTATGTTTCTATGTATGGTACTGCTCGTATCTTGTGATGGATGGGTCGCGCCCCCAGAATTAGGTGGATCTGTACTTTTGCTCCTTGGAATTTCCCGATGCTTGGTTCGAACAGCAAAGGAAATTTGTTTAAGATCTGGGCACACGAAGTGTCGTCAGCGGGCGATAGCGCTCGGACGTCATCCCTGTACCAGTGTATCTTTCCCAGCCAGTTCCTGCTGAGCAGCGTGGGACCATCGCCCGGTACTACTCCATCGTGGGAGACATTTATGGTAGCACTGCCAATTACAGGAATTAGTTCTTTCATGTAAGTTCTTAGTTTCGTGCGAACTGGAGTTAAGACTGGCCTTGAGGCCTTGTTGGACCACAACCTTTCGAAAGTCTTTTTGCCCATGATGGACTGGCTCATGCCCGTGTCCAGCTCCATTGACACCGGGACTCCATTTAGTTCAACATTCAGCATTATCGGGGGACAATTCGTGGTGCATGTGTGCACCCCATGTACCTCTGCCTCCTCGATCTGAGGCTCTGGTTCATCGTGATCCTCTGTGGATCTGTCCTCCTCTGCAACATGGTGGTTTACAGGTTTACCAGGCATTGCAGCTCGCCTGCACACTCGGAGGTGTCCCATTGTTCCACAGCCCTTGCAAACGTACTCTTTGTATCAGCATGAATGGAAACGATGATCACCCCTGCAGTGCCAACAAGATGTTAATGGCCTTGCATTCATCACCCTTGATGGTGGACTCTGAGACATCTGCTGACGTGTGTGCAGGTGTGTGTGATCTGCCCTGTACATTACGATTCAAAAACAACATCACTTTGTTCACAGTACTTGTAGCAGCACTTGTGTGCTGAGAAATTTGCTTAGTATTGTCACTAGTGGTAATGAACACCTGGGCTATCACGATGGCCTTAATCAAGGTTGGGGTCTCTACAGTCAAAAGTTTGCGAAGTATGGTTTCGTGGCCAATGCCAAGTACGAAAAAGTCTCTGAGCATGTACTCCAAATGTCCTTCAAATTCGCAATGTCCTGCAAGGCTTCTCAGCTCGGCGACATAACTCACCACTTCCTGGCCTTCAGACCTTTTGTAGGTGTAGAACTGGTACCTCTCCATCAGAACGCTTTCCTTCGGGTTCAAATGCTCCCGAACCAGTGTGCACAAATCGTCGTACGATTTCACCGTGGGTTTCGCTGGAGTGAACAGATTCTTCATGCGGCCATATGTTGGTGCCCCACAGACGGTGAGGAGGATCACCCTTCGTTTGGCAGCGCTCTCTTCCCCATCTAGCTCATTGGCCACGAAGTATTGGTCGAGTCGCTCCACAAAAGTTTCCCAATCATCTCCTTCCGAGAATTTCTCCAGGATGCCCACTGTTCTCTGCATCTTTGGGTTCGCTATCTGTATCTCGTCGCCAGTTGTTGTGTATGGAGAAAGAGTCAGACTGAACACTGTGAGCTCAAAGTAAAGTGTGACCTTAGTCTTTTATTGCAGAGTGCCTCTCCAACCTGTGAAGCCTCCTTAAATACTTGGGCTCCCAAAGGAATTATGGGATCCCTTGGGACTCTAGGGGATGAGCCCTCTGGTGGCTATACAGAGTAAGTACAAGTATACATCTATAACAGTTACCACATCATACAATTGTAGAATCATAGGGCCCAAACTTGGTGGAAGCCAAGGCTCGCCCAAGAGCCGCCCAAACAACAGTCGATGGCCGCCGAGAGACCGGGCAGTACTTTGCCAGGAAGATCCCTCTAAAAGAGATGGCAGTACCGCCCGGCGACTAAATACCGGCTTATGTTGTTAATCTGGGAGCCAGCGGGCGGGAGCTCTCAATCTCGGTGGCAAATGTGTTCCTCGCCAAAGTGCCGCCGAGGATTGATTCGGGCCCAGGGAGGGGGGGAACACTGAAAAATTAAAATATTCACAATAAAGAAAACACACCATAACACACTTCAGGGGACCCCATGCAGGTAAAACGCTGAAAAAAATAAAATAAAAAAATAATCACGAACATTTTATTTTGCAGTCTTCTTACTTACCGTCGGGGTTAGACCTGCCTCCACGCAGCAGTCCCTCCCCTGCTGCCGCCGAGTCTCGCCGACTCCCGCCTGCACCAATATGCCAGCTCGGCGGGCGGGAGGACACTTACGCGACTTGGCCGCCAGAGGCCGTCAGCGGGCGATTCCCAGAGGTACTCCCCTCCCACAGAATGCAGACTTGGAGGAATCTGTCACCAAGGGGAGAACGCCGAAAAAGCTCAGCGGCAGCCGGTGGCAGTGGGCGGTAAGGCCACCAATTTCTGCCCCTTAGAAACTTACGGCACTGAAGGGGGCTATTTGACCTGTCGTGCCTGTGTGGTCACTGTTAGCTAGATGATCTCGTACTGTAACACAGTCCACTGCCCTACTTCATTTTCCAGAATGATTGTATAACTTTTGCCACTATTTATGAAAGTTATTTTTCAGCTTTGGCACAGCTGAAATACAAAACTGCTCGCCTACTTTCAAAAAACAAATGGATATCTGCCACCTTCACTCCTTCAGTGTGTTTACTGCATGCCTCTGATAACCGTCGGCGGGTGGGGGCTGCAGCCAGAAGGTTCGCTTCCCACTTTTATTCTGGTCATGTTTCCACATTCAACCATTCTGCGCTGCAGTCCAGAAGACCACAAAGACCATAACTGGCCTTGCAATCCTAGCAGCCCCAGCCCCATACAGGTTGCCCCACTTGCTAGCACCCAGGCTTGTACTACTCTCACTGCTAGTTGGAATATCATTCTATCTCTGACCCTTCAATGTACTTCTTCCCAATCATTGACTCTTTAGTGTGTCCTTTCCTCCATCTGTAATTCGTTGGTGTGTTTAGGAACATCAGCAGCAGGTCGGGGCCATAAAAGGAGCAGCAAGCGGCAGCCATGGGCAGCGTGGAGGTCCCGATCTGCGAGGGAACATCAGCGGCAGGTCGGGGCCATAAAAGGAGCAGCAAGCGGCAGCCATGGGCAGCGTGGAGGCATGCCACTACAAGGTGCAGCGAGAGCTGGTGCAGGAGGGCGACGGCTGTGAAGAGTGATGTCATCAAGATCCAGGTCGGTGATTGGAGCGTGGGCAGATACAGCAGGAGCGACGAGGTCAGGGCGAAGGAGTGGCGAGAGACTGTGGAGGGATTTGATCGGGACCCAGAGGAGGTGCAAGTTCGGGGCCAGGGGTCCAGCCCACACTGCGATACGTGTGCGCACTGGATCTGTGCAGCAGAGCTGGTCTCCAGTTGTTTTGGGTAACCCTTGCCACTGGACCAAGACCGAGCTCTGTCAAGCCCGTGTGGTGGCTGGTGTGCAACGGCCACCACATGTTAAAAAAATGCACACACAGGCATCTTCCACCCTTGAGGATGTAGTTCGGGTCCTTCATTGAAATACCTGTGAACTCATCCTTTTTTGGCGTGGAAGCAAATCATCCTCGTTTCGAGGGACCACCTACGATGATCAGAACTATAGGGCTAGACTTTCCACTATGATCGCTATCGCCCAAAATTGGCAATATTTCCAGCCTTAGTGCTTTTTTTATTTTTCAGGATCCCATTTTTAAATATGCTAGTTTTGCCTTTTTAATTTGGGCGATAGCCTTAGCGATGTGAAATGGGCCTTAGCGATGTATTCAGTCATGCAAAGCTGGCATCCATAGCAATGGCCATTCTGCGCATGCATTTTTTTTTCAGCAATGAACTTTTCTCGTGATTCGGGAGGTCAGGGGTCATCTGCGTATAAGGAAGACTGAAAGAGAGGGAGAGAGAGAAGGGAGGTGGAAAGAAGTGTGCGGAGTGGTCAAGATGCCAAACAAAGAATCTACAGATTGTATGCAGCAGGAGCTTTCAGGGAGAAGGAAGGCAAAAGCGTTCTCTGATGAGGCTAATGAGGTCCTGGTGAATGAAGTTGAAAATCGGTGGGGCCAATTAACCTGGGGTGGGCATGGGAAACATCCCCCCCCCCTCCCCCGCATTTATCAAAAAATATGGGCTGATTTCACCGCCCTGGTATCATCGGTGGCCCATGATGGGCGTGAGGCAGACCAGTGCCGCAAACGATGGAACAGTCTCGTTGCATCGGCAAGAGTAAGTATTCAACTGTGATGTCGGTTGCCACTGGTGTGTGTGTTGGGGGATCAAAAAAGGTAGGGTCCAAGGTGGGTTGCTCAGGGTAGTCTGTGAATCTGAGTTTGATTTGGTCCAAGTGTTTCCGGTGAATGAGTCCATTTGAAAGTTTGACCCGAAACACCCTGCTCCCCTCTTTGGCCACGACAGTGCCAGGAAGCCACTTGGGACTTGCCCATAATTTAATACAAATACAGGATCATTGATTTCAATATCGCGTGACACATTTGCGCTGTCATGGTATGCACTTTGTTGAAGCCGCCTGCTCTCTACTTGTTCATGTAGATCAGGGTTAACTAACGATAGCCTTGTCTTAAGTGCTCTTTTCATGAGCAGTTCAGCAGGCGGGATCCCAGTGAGTGAGCGTGGTCTCGTGCGATAGCTAAGCAGTACTCGGGATAGGTGAGTCTGCAGTGAACCTTCAATTACCCTCTTCAAGCCTTGCTTGATGGTTTGCACTGCTCTCTCTACCTGACCATTGGACACTGGTTTCAACGGGGCAGATGTGACATGTTTGATCCCGTTACGGGTCATAAATTCTTTGAACTCAGCACTGGTAAAACATGGCCCGTTGTCGCTCACCAGGACATCGGGTAAGCCGTGTGTGGCAAACATGGCCCGCAGGCTTTCAGTGGTAGCAGCGGATGTGCTAGCCGACATTATCTCACATTCAATCCACTTGGAGTACGCGTCTACAACCACAAGGAACATTTTACCCAAGGACGGGCCTGCATGGTCAATGTGTACCCTAGACCACGGTTTGAAGGGCCAAGACCATGCGAGCATGTATTGCATCTGTGAATGCATGGACTCTAAGTTCGCATCGATACCGGGCCACCACACTAGGGATCTGGCTGTCATCCTTACGATGCCTGGGTGGGTACTGTAGAAGTCGCTGATGAAGGTGTCTCTGCCCTTCTTGGGGACCACTACTCGATTGCCCCACAGAAGGCAGTTTGCCTGTATAGACATTCCATCTTTGCGCTGCTGGAACGGCTTTATCTCTCCTGCATTTCCACTGGGACACTGGACCAGCTCCCGTGAAGCACACAGCTTTTGACTAGGGATTATAAGGGGTCCTGGCTTCTCCAGGTTTTGATCTGCCGGGCAGTGACGGGTGATTGCCCACTCTCAAATGCTTCCATGACCATGGCTAGATCTGCGGGCTGCGCCATTTCCACCCCTGTGGTGGGCAATGGCAGCCTACTGAGAGCATCGGTGCAATTTTCTGTGCCTGGCCTGTGGCGGATGGCGTAGTTGTATGCGGACAACATGAGTGCCCATCTCTGGATGTGGGTCGATGCGTTGATATTTATCCCTTTGCTCTCGGAAAACAGGGATATAAGTGGCTTATGGTCAGTTTCCAATTCAAATTTTAGCCCAAACAGGTATTGATGCATTTTCTTTACCCCATAGACACACGCTAACATTTCTTTTTCAATCATGCTGTAGGCTTTCTTGGCCTTAATGGATGCATAAGCAACCAGTTGCAGTTTCCCGAAATCATTAGCTTGTTTCAATACACACCCAATGCCATATGACGATGCATCACATGCTAGTACCAAACGCTTACATGGATCATACAACACAAGCAATTTGTTTGAGCATAACAATTTTCTCGCTTTTACAAAGGCATTTTCTTGGCTTTTGCCCCAAACCCATTCGCCCCTTTTTTGCAGTAAGACATGTAGTGGTTCTAGCAGGGTGCTGAGACCTGGTAAGAAGTTACCAAAGTAGTTCAAGAGTCCCAGGAACGACCGCAGCTCCGTCACGTTCTGTGGCTTCGGTGCGTTCTCGATTGCCTCCGTCTTCGCGTTGGTGGGCCTGTGAAGTGACGTCAGCGGGCGATAGTGCTCGGATGTCGTCCCAGTTCCAGCGTATCTTTTCCAGCCAGCTCCTGCCGAGCAGTGTGGGACCATTGCCCGGTACCACCCAAAGTGATAGCTTGTGCACCGCTCCATCGTAGGAGACCTTTACAGTAGCACTGCCGATTACAGGAATTAGTTCTTTCATGTAAGTTCTTAGTTTCGTGCGAATTGGAGTTAAGACTTGCTTTGAGGCCTTGTTGCACCACAACTGATACATCCTTACTATACAGTATAAATGCACACGAGGCCCATGCTTGAGAGAAGGTTAGTCTGTGACCTGTCCTTTATTCCTTCGCACTCAAGTGCTGGAAGTGGGTGGAGCTTCCCCTTTTATATCTGAAGGTCCAGGTTAGGAGTGTCTCCCACAAGTTCACCACCTAGTGGTCATTGTTCTCACAGTGTACAACTTAGGTCAGATTATACATGGGTTACAATGCTGGTTGAGTACATGACATCACCTCCCCCTCAAAGTCTTATTGGGATCACAGGTTGAGTCTCTGGTGGTTTACGCTCCCTTGTAGAGCGCCTGAGCTGGGGCTCCGGTTGTTGTGCGCTGGCCTGAGTGTCTGCTGTTTGCGGTGTCTCAGGCCTGTCCGGACTGCCCACAGTGACTGGGCTTTCCTCCCTTTGGTTCCTGTGTTCGGTCACCTGTGGAGGAGTGAACTCTATATCGTGTTCTTCCTCTGCTTCTTCTATGGGGTTGCTGAACCTCCTTTTTGTTTGATCCACATGTTTGCGGCAGATTTGTCCATTGGTAAGTTTAACTACCAGAATCCTATTTCCCTCTTTGGCAATCACAGTGCCTGCGAGCCATTTGGGCCCTACAGCGTAGTTGAGGACAAAAACAGGGTCATTTACATCAATACATCGTGCCCTCGCATTCCTGTCATGGTAGTCATATTGTGACTGGCGGCTGCTCTCGACAATTTCTTTCATGGTGGGGTGGATAAGGGATAACCGGGTTTTGAGCGTCCTTTTCATTAGCAGCTCTGCGGGTGGAACCCCTGTGAGCGAGTGTGGTCGGGACCTGTAGGCCAACTGGATGCGTGATAAGCGGCTTTGTAGGGAACCCCCTTGGATTCTGAACATCCCCTGTTTGATTATCTGCACTGCTCGTTCTGCCTGGCCGTTTGAGGCCGGCTTGAACGGTGCCATTCTGACATGGTTAATTCCATTGCCTGCCATGAAGTCCTGGAATTCAGTGCTTGTGAAGCACAGGCCATTGTCGCTGACCAAGATGTCCGGTAGACCGTGGGCGGCGAACATTGCCCGTAGACTTTCTACCGTGGCAGAGGATGTGCTTGAATTTCAAATCTCACACTCGATCCATTTGGAGTAGGCGTCTACCACAACCAAAAACATTTTTCCCATGAAAGGACCTGCGTAGTCCACATGGATGCGTGACCAAGGCTTGGCGGGCCATGGCCAGGGGCTAAGGGAGGCTTCCCTGTGCGCATTGCCCAGCAGGGCACACGCGTTGCACCTGCGAACACAAAGTTCCAGATCTGCGTCTATCCCTGGCCACCAAACGTGTGACCTGGCAATTGCCTTCATCATGACAATGCCCGGGTGCTCATTGTGGAGTTCTCTGATGAACACCTATCTGCCCATCTGGGGCATGACTACGCAGTTTCCCCACAGTAGGCAATTGGCCTGAATTGAGAGTTCATCCCTGCGCCTGTGAAATGGTTTAAATTCCTCAGGGCATGCCCTGTACGTGGCTGCCCAGTCCCCATTCAGGACACATTTCTTGACTAAAGACAATAGCGGGTCTCAATATGTCCATACTTTAATCTTCAGGCTGTCACGGGTGAGCCTTCGCTTCCGAAAGCTTCAACAGCCATGACCATCTCAGCAGCATGCTCGGTAGCCCCCTCAGTGGTGGCTAGTGGGAGCCTGCTGAGTGCATCGGCGCAGTTTTCGGTGCCCGGACTGTGCCGAATTGTGTATTCATCGGCGGCTAACGTGAGTGCCCACCTCTGTATGCGGGCCGATGCGTTTGCATTTATGGCCTTGTTGTCGGCAAAAAGGGACGTTAGGGGTTTGTGATCTGTCTCCAGCTCAAATTTCCTGCCAAACAGGTACTGGTGCATTTTCTTTACCGCATATACACCTGCGAGTGCCTCCTTTTCTACCATCCCATAGCCCCTTTCTGCCTGGGACAGACTTCTGGAGGCATAAGCTACCGGCTGTAACTGACCCTTGGCATTGACATGCTGCAACACACATCCGACACCATAGGACGACGCATCGCACGTTAACACAAGTTTCTTACATGGGTCATATAGCGTTAACACAACAGATTGTTGGAACATAACAAATTGTGTGCTCTATTAAAAGCCCTTTCCTGGCTGTCCCCGCAGACCCATTCGTGACCTTTGTGTAGGAGCATGTGTAGCGGCTCTAGCGGCGTGCTCAATTTGGGAAGAAAGTTAGTAAAATAGTTCAGGAGCCCCAGGAACGAACGCAGCTCCGTCGTGTTCCGGGGTCTGGGTGCTCTCTGGATCGCTTCCATCTTGAATGCAGTAGGGCTGATCCCGTCTGCTGCTACCCTCATCCCCAGGAATTCTACCTCTGGAGCTAGGAAGACGCACTTCGCCTTTTTCAGTCGCAGCGCTACCCGGTCCAGTCTGCGTAGCACCTCCTCCAGGTTGTGGAGGTGTTCTTCAGTATCGCGACCTGAGATGAGGATGTCGTCCTGAAAAACCACCGTCCCTGGAATCGACTTGAGAAGGCTTTACATATTTCGTTGGAAGATCGCGGAGGCCGAGCGAATCCCGAACGGACATCTGTTGTACTCAAACAACCCCTTGTGTGTCGTGATGGTGGTCAGCTTCTTCGACTCACTTGTCAGCTCCTGGGTCATGTAAGCTGAGGTCAGGTCCAATTTTGAAAAAGTTTGCCACCGGATAGCGTTGCAAAGAGATCCTCCGCTCTCGGTAGCGGGTACTGGTCTTGGAGTGACACCCGATTGATGGTGGCCTTGTAATCGCCACATATCCTGACCGACCCATCCGCCTTGAGCACCGGCACAATCGGGCTGGCCCAGTCACTAAATTCGACTGGCGAGTTGATGCCTTCCCTCAGCAGGCGGTCCAATTCGCCTTCTATCTTTTCCCGCATCACGTACGGCACCACTCTGGCCTTGTGGTGTACTGGCCTGGCGTCCGGGTTTATGTGAATCACTACCTTGGCCCCCATGAAAGTGCCAATGCTGGGTTGAAATAATGAGTCAAATTTGTCCAGGACCTGTGAGCATGATACTCGCTCCACAGAGGAAATTGCATTGACATCGCCCCATTTCCAGTTCATGACAGCAAGCCAACTCCTCCCCAGTAGTGCGGGACCGTCCCCCGGGACAACCCAGAGTGGCAACCTGTTCTCCGAATCTTTGTGGGTCACGACTACCGTGGCGCTGCCTAGCACCGGAATGATCTGCTTTGTGTAAGTCTGTAGCTGTGCGTCAATCGGCGATAATTCTGGCCTCCTGGCCTTGGACGCCCACAACTTTTTGAACTGTTTGATACCCATCAGGGACTGGCTGGCCCCCATGTCTAGCTCCATTGATACTGGGATGCCATTGAGGAGCACTTTCATCATTATCGGTGGTGAACTGGTGTATGAACTGTACACATGCTCCACATGAACTCGCTGAACTTCAGCTTCCAGTGATTTCCCCCAGTGTTCATTTCTGCAATTTCTGCAGGTATTTTGCTCATCTCTGCAAACTCTGGCTGAGTGTGTGCCTCCACGCCTCCAACATGAGCTGCTGTTGGAAACAAAAGGTCCCTTGCCAGTCGATTGTCCCTGACTTCCCCTGTGATTGTCCTTGAGTGCAGCATTAACAGGTATTGATGGCCCCATTACTGGCCGCATTGTCCCTTGCAATGGTGTGAATCGCCGTTCAGCTTGCCATTGTCTCTGTCGAACTCTCCCTCTGGGTTCGACTACATGTTGGAGCATGCCCGATTGCCCTTCTCTGCCTGCTGAACTGTGTGCTGCTTTAACAATGTTGAATGTCTGTCCCAACCATTCCTTATCACAGTACCTCTCGTTTGTTCTGTTAGTGGCCATACTCGCGTGGTTTAAATCCCAGTTTCTCGTCGCCATTGATACGTCCTTACTATACAGTATAAATGCACACGAGGTCCATGCTTGAGAGAAGGTCAGTCTGTGACCTGTCCTTTATTCCTTAGCACTCAAGTGCTGGAAGTGGGTGGAGCTTCCCCTTTTATATCTGAAGGTCCAGGTTAGGAGTGTCTCCCACAAGTTCACCACCTAGTGGTCATTGTTCTCACAGTGTACAACTTAGGTCAGATTATACATGGGTTACAATGCTGGTTGAATACATGACAACAACCTTTCGAAAGTCTTTTTGCCCATGATGGACTGGCTCGCGCCCATGTCCAGCTCCATTGACACCAAGAGTCTATTTAGTTCAACCTTCAGCAGTATCGGGAGACAATTTGTGGTGAATGTGTGCACCCCATGTACCTCTGCCTCCTCTGTCAGAGGTTCTGTTTCGTCGTGATCCTCCGTGGATCTGTCCACCTCTGCAATGTGGTGGTTTGCAGGTTTAGCAGGCCTATCAGCTCGCCTGCACATTCGTTGGAGGTGTCCCATTGTTCCACAGCCCTTGCAAATGTATCATTTAAATTGGCTGAATGGAAACGATGATCACCCCCGCAGCGCCAACAAAGTGTTAATGGCCTCGCATTCATCACCCTTGATGGTGGACTCTGAGACATCTGCGGACGTGTAGCTGCAGGTATATGTGACCTACCCTGTCCGTTACATTTCGAAAACAACATCACTTTGTTCACCGTATTTGTAGCAGCATTTGTGTGCTGAGAGATTTGCTTCGTATTGTCACTGATGGCAATGAATGCCTGGGCTATCGCTATGGTCTTACTCAAGGTTGGGGTTTCAACAGACAAAAAGTTGTGAAGTATGGTTTCGTGGCCAATGCCAAGTACTAAAAAGTCTCTGATCATGTGCTCCAAATGTCCTTCAAATTCGCAGTGTCCTGCAAAGCGTCTTAGCTCAGCGACATAATTCGCCGCTTCCTGGCCTTCAGATCTTTTGTAGGTGTAGAACTGGTACCTCGCCATCAGAACGCTTTCCTTCGAGTTCAAATGATCTCGGACCAGTGTGCACAAATCGTTGTACGATTTCTCCATGGGCGCTGGAGTGAGCAGATTTTTCATGGGGCCATACGTTGGTGCCCACAGACGGTGAAGAGGATCGCTCTATGTTTGGCAGCGGCCTCTTCCCCATCTAGCTCGTTGGCCACGAAGTATTGGTCGAGTCGCTCCACAGAAGTTTCCCAATCATCTCCCTCTGAGAATTTCTCCAGGATGGCCACTGTTCTCTGCATCTTTGGGTTCGCTGTCTGTATCTCGTCGCCAGTTGTAGTGTATGGAGAAAGAGTCAGAGTGAACACTGTGAGTTCAAAGTAAAGTGTGACCTTAATCTTTTATTGCAGGTCTCCAGAATGCCTCTCCAACCTGTGAAACCTTCTTAAATACCTGTGCTCCCAAGGGTTTATGAGATCCCTTGGGACTCCGGGGAATGAGCCCTCTGGTGGCTGTACAGAATATTTACAGGTCTAGATACATAACATTACCTTGCCCCCATCTCGGGTACTACCACGGGGTGTTTTGTTCCTTTATCCTCGTCTTCCTCTTCCTGCTTATCTCGCATTTCCTGTCGCATACCTTTGAACAGCCTACTCAGTTCCATCACATACTTCCTAATTCTATCGCGTAAAGGTCCTAACTCTACTCCTCCTTTAACTATTCCCTCAGGGAGTTTCATTGCTCGTCCAGTCATTCATTCGTAAGGGGTGAGTCCTGTTGTGCGGTTCGGTGTAACATGCAGTCTCATCAATATGGTGGGCAGGAGTTCCGGCCATGCCTGTCTGTTTTCCTGGAGGTTTTGAGGGTTCTATTCATTCTTTCTACCATTCCCGAACTCTGGGGATGTGGAATTTCTGCTTAATGTTCAGTATTTTACAAGTTTCCTTCATTACCTTTCCTGTGAAATGAGTCTCATGGTCCGAATCTATCTGAATGGGAATCCCCCATCTCGGACTTACCTCTTCCGCTAATATACGGGCTACCGTGGTTGTGGTGCAATTGCAGGTAGCGAATGCTTCCACCCACCTTGTAAACTGGTCAATAATCACCAAGCAGTACTTCGTTCCCCTGGAGTTTATTAGGGGCCCCGTAAAATCACTGGTCCCTGTGGGCGGGGTTGGTGCGCCATCCTTATTTTTATCGCTTTTCCCGGATTATGTTGGGCGCACGTAACACAGTGCTGACAATGTTTAGCAACATTACAGTCCAATTCCCGGCCACCACCAATCCCGTGAGATATTGGATATCATGGCGTTATGCCCGGCATGGTTAATACCGTGGTGTAACTCCATGATCATTTGCCAAATGCAGGAAGGGGCCAACACCTTTCCGTCCTTTCTCCACGCGAAGTCCATACCAGGTGATCCTTCCGTTTCTCTCCCAGTCTGCTCTTTCTTCCTCGTTCGTATCTGCATGCAGTTTAACAAGTTTATCTCCTCCTCTGTGGTAATGCTACAGACTGACTATCTTTATGTCTGCAGATGTGGCTGCTTCTCGAGCGGCATTGTCCGCAGCCTCATTTCTACACTGTTTTGTCCACCACTCGTTGATGGGCCTTTACCTTTATCACTGCTGCTTTAGCTGGTTTGCTGGCTACTTCTAATAATAATTTTATACGTTAATCGTGTTTGATGGCCTCGCCGCCAGAGGTAACAAACCTTCTCCTTCCCCATGCTGCCATGTAGTCATGTACAACCCCAAAGGCATACCTGCTATCTGTATATACATTCACTGTCTTTCCCTCTGCCAGTAATAAGGCTTCCGTCAGTGCGGTTAATTCTGCTACTTGGGCCGAAAGGCCTCCGTCCAGCGCACCCTGCATCACGACCTCAAGATGTTAGTTTAATACCGCTCATCCCGTACGTGGGTGGCTGTTGACGTACCTTCGGGATCCATCCACATACAATGTCAGGTCTGGGTTTTCGAGAGCTACCTGACTTACAGTCCCTGGGGAATTTTCCCATTCTAATGCGTTACACTCGTGGGGCTCCCCCCGAGTGAGGATTCCTTCTGCCGGGTTTTCCCCGGTGTCTCTGACTATCGTGGGGAAGTAAAACGGCTTTCCACTTCGCTCGGCGGACATTGGAGACAGCCTGGAGCTTTCCAGTATTCAACATTTCTACCAGAGTGTGTTTGGTGTGTAGGACAATTTCGCCTGTCATCACGACAGGTTCGCTGACCTTGACTGCCCATGTGGTGCAGTCTAGTGCAGCCACGCATCTGGACAAGCCCGTAGCTACTGGTGATTGTTGGGTTGAATAGTAAGCTATGGGTGTCATTCTGTCCCCATGCATTTCTGTCTCTCATCAGAGAAAATGGCATTTTTAGATTGTTTCCAAACTTTTGGTATTTTTTTTAAACTGCTTAGTATTATTTCTTTTACAAAGGTTTTCAAACCCAAGATTTGGAATACAACCAAAATGTTTATCAAGCAGAATATCTCAAAATCCCAATTCAAATACTGTACTGCAAATCTTTTTATTTAAATCTCTTTTACTAAACTAGAAGCTTTCACGTCATTTAAAATAAGATCCTACACAAAGGAAATGAGGGCGGAGCTTCCCCAGCCTGTAGCAGGCTTTTTAAAAAGAGACATTGCACTCTTCCCTTCTCCTTTATCTCATTCAGAGACTAAATTTATTATCTTTCAACCCAATGTAATCAATGATTACGTGTTCTTTTTTACAGAAGTAATTGGGTGTCTCGGCCTGCAATAACCAAATTGAAAAGACAACATTTTGTTTATGATTCTAATTGATTTAAAATGAGCCACACATTTTTAATTGAAGTTTTATCTTTTGTTAAACAAACCCATCCTTTGTGCATTTCCTAGCTCTGTAACTTATCATCAAAATAAATCCACATCTGTGTTTCTAACTTAAAGTGTCATTCAATTCTAGGTACACAATTCAACTTCTTCACATTTTCTTAAACTTCCCACATCTAGGACAACACTACAAGGGTTAAAAACTTTCAGCTCTCTGCCCGAAAAAGGTGGGTGGAGCTAAAACAAACATACAGATGCACCATTTCTCTTTTAAAAGACCGTCTTTGAGACAAATAAAAATGTATTGACTCCCACCTCAAATATTCTACTGTCCAGAAGACTTACACGCAACCACTTTTATTCATCAAGGCTTATCTTTCTCTTCCTCGGCACAAAAGCTGAAGCTTCTGTGTCGGTGTTATATTCTTCTTAGATCTACCCACTCTCTCTCCTACTCTTAATTTGCGCAATTCCTCTAATTGAGACCTGACCATGGCCTTATATTGCAAACATTGACTGACCACCATCAAACCTGTTTTGGCTGTCTGTTTATTTGCCTTTCTCTCACCAAAATTTTTGTTTTGCGGGGTCTTCTTTGGGATCCCATTCATCACTCAACATAGTAACTATCAATTTTCTATGGTCATCAGCAAAATACCTACTCAGCAAACCTCCCAGCCCCTAATCTCACATATCTTTTCACACCATTTATTTTTGGTACGTCTACCCCTCTATCAATTTGTTGTCCCCTTTAACCTGGTTTCCTCGAACCTAGGGTCTGCAATTACAAATCTACGAAGCCGATCCGACTTTGATAATTACTATTGTGACCTCTTAACTACCCTCAAGTCTTTTACCTTATGATGATAGATTGAGTAGACTGGGTCTTTACTCGTTGGAGTTCAGAAGGATGAGGGGTGATCTTATAGAAACATTTAAAACATTTAAAAAAACAAGATAGAGACAGAGAGGTTGTTTCCACTGGTAGGGGAGACTAGAACTAGGGGGCACAGCCTCAAAATACGGGGGAGCCAATTTAAAACTGAGTTGAGAAGGAATTTCTTCTCCCAGATGGTTGTGAATCTGTGGAATTCTCTGCCCAAGGAAGCAGTTGAGGCTAGCTCATTGAATGTATTCACATCACAGATAGATAGATTTTTAACCAATAAGGGAATTAAGGGTTATGGGGAGCGGGCGGGTAAGTGGAGCTGAGTCCACGGCCAGATCAGCCATGATCTTGTTGAATGGCGAAGCAGGCTCGAGGGGCTAGATGGCCTACTCCTGTTCCTAATTCTTATGTTCTTATGTTCTTATTAATGTTGGGGAAGTCCAGAACCAGAGGTCACAGTCTAAGGATAAGGCGTAAGCCATTTAGGACCGAGATGAGGAGAGACTTCTTCACCCAGAGAGTGGTGAACCTGTGGAATTCTCTACCACAGAAAGTTGTTGAGGCCAATTCATTAAATATATTCAAAAAGGAGTTAGATGTAGTCCTTACTACTAGAGGGATCAAGGGGTATGGCGAGAAAGCAGGAATGGGGTACTGAAGTTGCATGTTCAGCCATGAACTCATTGAATGGCGGTGCAGGCTCGAAGGGCCGAATGGCTTACTCCTGCACCTATTTTCTATGTTTCTATGTTTCTACACCATTACAGACCTTTCTCACAAGGTCGGACACCCCAGGCGACTGACACGTTTCGCGGCAGATTATATTGGATGTGAGTGGTATTTAAAATATATACTCACTTGTGATGATCTGCAAGTGTCCGTCTGTCTTTTGCCCGGTGCATCCTGCCGACTACGCCATTTGATGTGGAGTATGACAAAGACACTTAACACAGGCCTGTTGTGGAGAAAATAATTGTTTAATTGCTTGATCAAGGGAGACATGGTCTACACCAGTTCCTTAACCGGATGCCTTCCCAACCGTTCTCGTCTAACACTCCAAGAGCTGCTTCTTTTATACAGAATTCTTTGCAAAGTCATCATTTACATTATCATTGGTCAGTCTTTCTATCGCATGACAATTTTTTTCGCTTTGTTACAGATTGTTCAATTCTAACTTTGCTAATTGTTTCACATCCTCCTTGGGTATGAACATATGTATCCTGCCTCCTGACAATAACAGGAGTCTCTGATGAACGCTACCCCGCACCTCCAGCATGAGCTGAGATTGAGATTGCTGTTAACAAAAGGACTATTAACAGGCATTTCTCTCTGATTGCCCATTTGGCTGTTTCTAAGCACTCTGATGGTGGGTGTTAATGGTCCTATCGCGAGATGCATTGTTCCTCGAGATGGTGTGAATTGCCGATCCCCTTTCCATTGTCCTTTTTGCAGGCACACCCTAGAGCCTGTTGCTGCCTGGGTGGTTTCAAAATGCCCTTGCCTGCCTGCGGGGTCCCGAGCCGCGTTCACCATGTTAACTCCCTGGTCCGTCGCCACGTTTGGACCAGGGCTATGCGCGTAAATTAGCTTGGTCTCCTCTTCCCCTGCCATAAAGGTCTGAGCTATCAACGCCGCCCCTTCTAAAGACAAGTCCTTAGTCTTTATGAGCTTCCTGAAAATGCCGGCATGATTGATGCCCTCGATGAAAAAGTACTTTCACATCTCTCCCCTGCAGGCATCGGAGAACTTACAGAGACTGGCCAAGCGCCGCAGTTCTGCCACGAAGTCCGAGACGTTTTGTCTCTCCCGATGCCGGTGAGAGTAGAACCAGTGCCGGGCCATGTGTACGCTATTCGCCAGCTTAAGATGCTCACTGATCAGCTGGCTGGGCTCTTTGAAGGACTTGTCCACCAGCTTTTGGGGTGCGAGCAGGTCTTTCATCAGCGCATATGTCTGTGGTCCGCAGCTGGTCAGTAGATGCACACGTCTGTGGACCACAGCTGGTCAGTAGATGCACCCTCCGCTTGTCAGCCGCTGTCTTTTCCAGCCAGTCCTTTGTGACAACGCTCTGCTGGAGTCTTTCCACGAAGTCGTCCCGGTCCTCACCCACACAGTAATGTTCCTCTGTGCCACTGGTGGCCATCCTCGTGGTTCGGTGATTCCCGTTTCTCGTCGCCAAATGTGGTGTCCCTGCACCTTACTACAAACTCACATGAGGCATATATATATCAGACACGGTCACTCTGTGACCTTCACCTTTATTCCCAGGACCGAGGAGTGTCGACCCTGGGTGGGACCTCCCCTTTTATACCTGGAAACCCAGGTGAGGAGTGTCTCCTGCAAGTTCACCCCCTGTGGTCAGGGTGTGCATTTCTAGGGTACAGGTAGAGTGTACATGAGTTACAGTTACATGACTATGTCATTGCAAGATGGTTAAATACCTGACACCTTTCAGTTCCGAAACACCTCTACATCCTGTAAAGGTGCTCGCAGGGCGATGTGCGTATTGCTCCCTGCACCTTGGGGAAGTTTGCTATTCTCGAGAAACCCAAAGCCCTATCACTCTGTGCCTCCCTGGTCATAGTAAAGTTTATAAAGTCCATCCTGCATACATAAAGGGCTTCAGTCACCTGTCGAATGCAGCAATGTGTGGCATGCTGAGAGATGCTGCAAATGTCACCAGCTGAGGCCTGAAAGGAGCCTGATGAGTAGAAGGAAAGTGTCGCAGTAACCTTAACCTCAGCGGGCAGTGCGGTCCTGATGGTGCTGGTAGGTTGCAGATCTCCCTTAATTAGCTGGCATATCTCGCTGATGACCTCCTTTCGGAATCGCAGCCTTCTAACGCACGTATTATCGGACAAGTCCAGGTATGATTGCTTATCCCTGTAAATGCATTGGGTGTAACGTCTCCTCCTCGTGAGCAGCCTGCCACTTCTTTGATTGTGCACATAATGCTCGTCAATAAGCATTCTCCCATCTCTATTCTGCAGCATGTGATTAGTCATCAATCCTGATTGAGAAGTTACAGGCCACATCACGATAAATCACTATAAATTCCCTTAATCTCACTTCTTAATTTGTCCTCAACAAATACAAATGTGATTAACACACCTGGAGTATTGTGTACAGTTTTGGTCTCCTAACTTGAGGAAGGACATTCTTGCTATTGAGGGAGTGCAGCGAAGGTTCACCAGACTGATTCCCGGGATGGTGGGACTGACATATCAAGAAAGACTGGATCAACTGGGCTTGTATTCACTGGAGTTCAGAAGAATGAGAGGGGATCTCATAGAAACGTTTAAAATTCTGATGGGTTTAGACAGGTTAGATGCAGGAAGAATGTTCCCAATGTTGGGGAAGTCCAGAACCAGGGGTCACAGTCTAAGGATAAGGGGTAAGCCATTTAGGACCGAGATGAGGAGAAACTTCTTCACCCAGAGAGTGGTGAACCTGTGGAATTCTCTACCACAGAACGTTGTTGAGGCCAATTGACTAAATATATTCAAAAAGGAGTTAGATGTAGTCCTTACTACTAGGGGGATCAAGGGGTATGGCGAGAAAGCAGGAATGGGGTACTGAGGTTGCATGTTCAGCCATGAATTCATTGAATGGCGGTGCAGGCTCGAAGGTCCGAATGGCCTACTCCTGCACCTATTTTCTATGTTTCTATGTTTCTATTAAATTATTGGCAAGTGTCAAAAACGCCCTTAAAATCACTAACAAATTGCTTCTCCTGACAAGCACTTCAAGCAACCTTTTATTAAAGATCTTACAAAATGGCGTCCATAGTGCCAAGTTAAGGTCAGGTGATTGCAGCATTTCTTGAGTGACTTTTTGGGCCAGCGATCATTTGGGCGAATTATGGGAGAAATGCTGAAAGTAGCGCTCGCCGATAATCTGAGCGATAATCGGGCGCTAGTTTCTATTATAACCAGTATTCTTGCACGAGGATGATGTCTTTTTTTTTGAATAGGTCAGGCGATGCAGCTCATTTCTGTATGCCGAAAGTTGCGCCGGCGATAAATGGGCTATAATCGGGCGCTAGTTTCCATTTTTCATCAAAAATGGGCGATAGCCTGAATCTCAGCGCTTTCATGGGCGCTAAATCGGTGCTAAATGGGCAATGATGTGCCGAGGGTCTAGCCCATAGAAGTTTACAGCACAGAAGGAGGTCATTTAATCCATCATATCTATCCCAGCTCTTTGCTAGAACAATCCAAAATAATCCTATTGCCCTGCTGTCCACCCATAGCTATGTATCTTCCCTTCTCTTCTTCAAATGTTTATCTACTGTTTATCTATTGTAATATAGAAACATAGAAACATAGATAGTCTTGGCCTCAGCTACTCTCTGTACCTTAGCTACTCCTCTATGTTCTAACAACTCTGTGAAATTTCTCATAACCGCTCTTCTCACTTTCTTGGTGACAATTAAAACTGATTTCTAACGATGCTGAGGATGACGTGAATAGCACGTTTAGTGAATTGGCCACACCACAGGGAAAGGATACACAGCCAGATAGGAGATGGGTGACCAACAGAAAAGAGCAGTGGAAGGAAGGTAGTGCAGGGGTCCCCTGCGGTCAACCCTCTACAAAACAGATACACCGCTTTGGGTACTGTTGAGGGGGATGACTCATTAGGGGAGAGCAGTAGCAGCCAGGTTCATGGCATCGTGGGTGGCTCTACTGCACAGGAGGGCAGGAAAAAGAGTGGGAGAGCTTTAGTGGTAGGGGATTCTATTGTAAGGGGAATAGATAGACGTTTCTGCGGCCGCAATCGAGACTCCAGGATGGTATGTTGCCTCCCTGGTGCAAGGGTCAAGGATGTCTTGGAGCGGGTGTAGGGCATTTTGAAGGGGGAGGGTGAACAGCCAGTTGTCGTACATATTGGTACCAACAATATAGGTAAAAAACGTGATGGGGTCCGACAAGCTGAATTTAGGGAGCTAGGAGTTAAATTAAAAAGTAGGACCTCAAAAGTAGGACCTCAGGATTGCTACCAGTGCCACGTGCTAGTCAGAGTAGGAATCGCAGGATAGCTCAGATGAATATGTGGCTTGAGCAGTGGTGCAGAAAGGAAGGATTCAAATTCCTGGGACATTGGAACCGGTTCTGGGGGAGGTGGGACCAGTACAAACCGGACGGTCTGCACTTGGGCAGGACCGGAACCAATGTCCTAGGGGGAATGTTTGCTAATGCTGTTGGAAAGGGGTTAAACTAATATGGCAAGGGGATGGGAACCTATGCAGGGAGACAGAGGGAAGTAAAATAGGTGCAGAAGCAAAAGATAGAAAGAAGAAAAGTAAAAGTGGAGGGCAGAGAAACCCAAGGCAAAAATCAAAAAGGGCCACATTACAGCAAAATTCTAAAAGGGCAAAGTGTGTTAAAAAGACAAGCCTGAAGGCTCTGTGCCTCAATGCGAGGAGTATCCGCAATAAGGTGGACGAAGTAACTGCGCAGGCAGCAATTAATGAATATGATATTATTGGCATCACGGAGTCACGGCTCCAGGGTGTCCAAGGCTGGGAACTCAACATCCAGGGGTATTCAACATTCAGGAAGGATAGACAGAAAGGAAAAGGAGGTGGGGTAGTTTTTCTGGTTAAAGAGGAAATTAAATCACCAAACAGTAGTAGTGAGGTTGGGGACAGCATCAAACAAGAAATTAGGGATGCGTACAATAAAGGTACAGCAGTTATCATGGGTGACTTTAATCTACATATAGATTGGGCTAACCAAACTGGTAGCAATACGATGGAGGAGAATTTCCTGGAGTGTATTAGGGATGGTTTTCGAGACCATTATGTTGAGGAACCAACTAGATAGCTGGCCATCCTAGACTGGGTGATGTGAAATGAGAAAGGGCTAATTAGAAATCTTGTTGTGCGAGGCCCCTTGGGGAAGAGTGACCATAATATTATGGACCGGGTAGCCTGACATTAGTAGTGGGAAAAATGTTGGAATCAATTATTAAAATTGAAATAACAGCGCATTTGGAAAGCAGCGATAGGATCGGTTCAAGTCAGCATAGATTTATGAAAGGGAAATTATGCTTGACAAATCTTCTGGAATTTTTTGAGGATGTAACTAGTGGAGTGGACAAGGGAGAACTAGTGGATGTGGTGTATTTGGACTTTCAAAAGGCTTTTGATAAGGTCCCACACAAGGGATTAGTGTGCAAAATTAAAGCACATGGTATTGGGGGTAATGTACTGACATGGATAGAGAACTGGTTGGCAGACAGGAAGCAGAGAGTCGGGATAAACGGGTCCTTTTCAGAATGGCTGGCAGTGACTACTCGGGTGCCGCAGGGCTCAGTGCTGGGTCCCCAGCTATTTACAATGTACATTAATTATTTGGATGAAGGGATTGAGTATAATATCTCCAAGTTTGCAGATGACACTAAACTGGATGGCCGTGTGAGCTGTGAGGAGGACGTTAAGAGGCTGCAGGGTGACTTGGACAGGTTAGGTGAGTGGGCAAATGCATGGCAGATGCAGTATAATGTGGATAAATGTGAGGAATTTCACTTCGGGGGCAGAAACATGAAGGCAGAATATTATCTGAATGACGGCAGATTAGGAAAAGGGGAGGTGCAACGAGACCTGGGTGTCATGGTACATCAGTCATTGAAAATTGGCATGCAGGTACAGCAGGCGGTGAAGAAGTCAGATGGCCTTCATAGCTAGGGGATTTGCATTTAGGAGCAGGGAGGTCTTACTGCAGTTGTACAGGGCCTTGGTGAGGCCACACCTGGAATATTGTGTTCAGTTTTGGTCTCCTAATCTGAGGAAGGACGTTCTTGCTATTGAGGGAGTGCAGCGAAGGTTCACCAGACTGATTCCTGGGATGGCAGGACTGACATATGAGGAAAGACTGGATCGACTGGACCTTTATTCACTGGAGTTTAAAAGGATGAGAGGGGATTTCATAGAAACATATAAAATTCTGACGGGACTGGACAAGTTAGATGCAGGAAGAATGTGCTCGATGTTGGGGAAGTCTAGAACCAAGGGACACAGTCTAAGGATAAAGGGTAAGCCATTTTGGACTGAGATGAGGAGAAACTTCTTCACTCGGAGAGTTGTTAACCTGTGGAATTCCTTACCGCAGAGAGTTGTTGATGCTAGTTCGTCATTGGGTATATTCAAGAGGGTGTTAGATATGGCCCTTACGGCTAAAGGGATCAAGGGGTATGGAGAGACAGCAGGAAAGGTGTACTGAGGTGAATGATCAGCCATGATCTTATTGAATGGCGGTGCAGGCTCGAAGGGCTGAATGGCCTACTCCTGCACCTATTTTCTATGTTTCTATGTAAGAAGAAATCGTTTTTCGATCATCACCTCATAAAACTTTTCATAATTAAAAAAAAACTCTGTTAAATTTCTTCTTAAATTTCTCTATTATAGCATCTCAAGTCTCTTCCGTGGTAATGTCATCGTTAAATACCCCATTAAAAGTTAGACTCTTTTGGATTAGGTATAACTGATGTTTTAACAGTATATTGACTGCTAAGCAAAGATTACAGCCCTGAAAAATTAATTTTAATTTTGTGCAGTGTCAAATTTATCTATTTTAATTAAAAATATATTTTTTAAGAAACTTTAAAACACATGTAATTTTTTTTCAAGTTTGTTCATCTTTATTTCAGGTTTGCTTTTTCCCAATATGAGAGCCCCAGTCTTTGTTTTGCTCTCTATAACATTTTTAAAAAGTTAAAATCAAAAGAGCTTACTCACTTCCTTGTTCTCGGTCTCTGAGAATTATGCATTGTGATTGGCTGCTTAGACAGCTTGTTGACGTCACAGCAGCTTGTATTTGGGATTCCCCACGCTGATTTCAATTACACATCAGAAAAGACGAATTTCTCGTAACAGAGATCACAAGATTTTTGTGGAAAGCTTTTCTTCGGGGCCAACGGCAGCACCTTTGCTTCGCCAGTGATCGTAAATTACGGCCCATTGTCCTTCCAATGCTCCTCTTTCTCTTTAGTCAGAAGATTGTGAGTTCAAGTTCCTTGCCAGGACTTAAACATCTAATCTAGGCTGATAATTCATTGCTGTACTGAGAAATCCTTCTGCACAGCTAGATCAGCCAATCAGTCCAGCAATCCTGGCCCTCAAGTTTCTCCAGGAGAACCATTAGAATAGGTGATATGAAGGCTTATGTGGCCACCCAGGGGAAACATGGTATTAGAAAAGATTAGGTTGACTTTATTCACTTTAGACCTCATTGTAATAATATAGAATGCACACTGACATAACACTTGATGGAGGTTAGAATCAGACAGGGAAAAGTCCTGTCTTCACTCAGGTGATGATGATTGGGACAGTCATGTAGATAGCAAATTGGGCTGCTGTGCTAGGATGGGTAGTGGATTAAGGGAATGTCCCTTTATTTGAAAGTGTGGGAGAGGGAGGTAAAGCTGTGGTGTCAAGGGTAGACAGAAGAGAATACTTAAGTGATGACATGTGTTATAAGGCCTCTTGCAGTAAATCCTGCCGGAGCTTCTTTTGCACCATTCTGTGGCACTGCTCCCCCTCCATTATAATGGCATAATACTGCATGCCCACATGGAATGCCATAATTGCTCCTGAGCAATGGACTGACACACAAGTCCTGTGAGTAGGGTTTGGGGGGTGGTGGCACAGAGCGGTCCTAAAATTTGCAAGTGATCTGTGTGTGAAAATGTTCTGCACCCATTCGCAATAGCGAAAAATTTATTTGTGTCTTAATTTTTTTACTTTGATTAGTGCATATGAAGTATAAGCCACAAATTTGTCATTTTGAAGGATTATCACACCAAACTCCTAACTCATCTATTAAATTGTAGGATAATGATTTTCTTGTGTCAAAATAATGTAACACTGATCCTGGCGATTATTGGTCGGTTGTTTAATTTCTTTGAAAGCTTTATCAAAGCTGGAGTCCTTTTTGAAAAGTATATTCTTTTTTGTTAGATTACGTAGCGGTTCTGTCACCTATGGTAGTCTTTCATAGGATAGTTCAACGTACCCATGATCATCTCAAGCTCTGATTTTGTTTTTGGGGCTTCATGTTTCAAACAACATGAAACTTGTTTGAAACCATTATTGGTAAATATGCATCCAAAATGTGTTACCTTTGGAACTGGAACTTGCATTCTGTTCTTTATGAGCCTCATATTTTTCTCTCAGCATCTCTGAAGTAGTACTTGAAGATTTTCAGTCATGTTTACCTTATGTAGCTCCAAGCAACAAAGCCCCCTTGACCATCATCTCTACTCCTTGAGCCCATCTAGGACTTCATGGATATTTTTCTGGAATACTTCTGTTGTGTAGGCATGCCTGTTCACTGTGTGATGTCTGTAACACTGTCGCAACATTGAATGTACCCTTGTACTGTACACACCTTACCGGTACACTAGAGGGTGCTGTTGCTGGAGACCCAGGGGTTGCCTGCACACGGCAGGTAACCCAATATAAAAAGGAACACACAGCTTGTTGTCGGCACTCAGGGGCTGCTAATAAAGGAATGCAGGTCTGCACAGTTAAAGCACCATACCCTGCCTCGTGGAGTCATAACTAAAGGTGCCTACGTACACTACAACTGGCGACGGGAATACGGGATCACGACCTACATGCTCAACATGTCTAACCTCAGCAACTTTCAGCATTTTACAGAGGGGGAAGATTGGAACACTTCTTTATAGCCAACGACCTGGACGGGGACACACCAGCCACACTACCGAACAAACGCAGGGCCATCCTGCTTAGCAGTTGTGGCCCCACCATCTACGGTCTCGTCAGGGACTTACTAGCCCCGGAGAAGACAATCACCAAGAGCTAAGAGGAGCTTGTAACGATCATACAGGAACAACTAAAACCGAAAGAAAGCATCCTCACAGCCAGGCACCGGTTCTACACTTACCGGCGACCTGAGGGCCAAGAAATTGCCAAGTATGCTGCACACTTAAGAAGACTAGCTGCACCGTGTGAGTTTGGCGATCACCTTAATGAAGCACTAAGGGACATATTTGTCATCGGAATCGGCCACGAAGGCCTCCTACACAAATTGCTCTCGGCTGACATTACGGTCACCCTGCAGAAAGCAGTTCAAGTGAGCCAGGTCTACGTGGTTTCGGCCAGCGACTCCAGGCGAATACTGACCCAGTACTCTAAACCGGCGAGAGCAGTGCACCGCATGGACACTTCTAAAGGCAGAAATGTTGCCCCGAGTCCCGCAACCCTGAGTCCGCCACATGGGGCAAACCAGATGGCCCCGTGCTGGCGCTGTAGAGGAAACCACAGGGCCCACCAGTGCCGCTACAAAGACTATGCATGCAAAGGCTGCAAAGAAAAAGGGCACCTTCGGAGAATGTGCAGAAAAGGCTGTACTCACTGTGTCTCTGATGAGTTGGCTAATCACCGGGGCTCCGACACAGATGAAGATGCAACTGCTCAAACCCTGGGAGAAGAGTATGGAATCTTTACCTACTCCACCGGAAGTTCTCCGTAGATGATGGAAGTAGACATTGACAGGGTCCCTGTCTCCATGGAGATCGACACAGGGGCGAGCCAGTCTGTGATGAGCCAAAAGACCTTTGAAAAAATTTGGAGGAATCCTGCCACTCGACCAAAACTGTCTCCTGTCCAGGCAAAGCTGCTCACCTATACCAAAGGTAAAATTCAAATCATTGGCAGTATAGACAGACATCCAAGTCTCCCAGGGCGGCGTGTTGCACAAGCTCCCCCTCTGGATTGTAGCCGGCGACGGTCCCTCGCTGCTGGGCAGGAATTGGATGAACCGGGTCCACATCAGGTGAAGTGGTGCTGTGGAAGAAAAGAGGATCACAGCCTGCCTGCAGCAAGACCACAGAATGACTGCAGCACCACAAGTATGTGGAAGAAAAGAGCACCACAGCCTGCCTGCAACAAGACCACAAAATGGCTGCAGCACCACAAGAACGTGGAAGAAAAGGGCACCACAAAATGGCCGCTGCTTGGTGAGCAGCAGATATGCATTCAAAATGCGAGTCAACATGGAGGAGCATCATATGACATCGAACAGCCAATCGGATTTGAAAGCTTCCTTAAAGGAGACCGGTAACCAAAAAAATTTAAAGGGGATGTTCCAACTATTTGAGTACATGGACTTTAAAGCTAAAGATGCAATTAAAGGGTGCAAGTATGAAAATGTATGCAATGTAACATGGATTGTGATGCTGGTTTAACTAATGTGACTAATGAGATGAATGCAGGTGTCAGTAAGATTAAGAACAAGTTTATTATGCTTAACAATAATGATAGAGATTGTGAAATGCCTAATGCAACCATGTCTGTTGAAACCAGAACACCCAAAAGTAATGCAAGTGCTAGAATGTATAATGCAGGCTCGACTATGTGTGATCAGAGCCAAGGTGTCATGTGTACCGATAGGACACTGCCAAAGGACATTGGGTCCTACAGGGACCATGCTGATGCCAATGAAATCTCCCTGTGGGAGAATCCCAGGTCCAGCAGGCTACCTGACCATGTAGCCTGGACCTTTGGAACGAATGTGATGCCCCTTGCAGGACACACACACAGGCAGTGGGAGCAGACCCACTACAGGGACAGTGGCCAATGGGCAGCCCAGCCACCACCAATGGCAACCGGCACCAGACCAGCCCTACAACCCCTGGCCACCAGGGCCAACACCAGAAGCATGAGGCCAATACCCTCCATTGGTGGACAAGGGACCCACCCAGTCTTGTGGCCCTGCCCACCACCCCACAACTACTCACATCACAGTGTATACACACCACCCACTGCTGCCATGGCTACCTCCCCGAGGGATCACACAACAGTGACACCCACTTGGTTTGTGGGTGAGGGAGGGGAAACGTACGAGGCCAGCCTCAAGCACAGGGGTCACACCTGGCAACCACACACCCCTCACCACAACCCCCCATAGCCCACCACTGATCACCTCTCCTGGGCATGACAACTAGGATATGAAAAATACTCAGGGGGGAGTATTGTTGTGTAGGCATGCCTGTTGTGATGTCTGTAACACTGTTGCAGCATTGAATGTACCTTTGTACTATACACACCTTACCGGTACACTAGAGGGTGCTGTTGCTGGAGACCCAGGGGTTGCCTGCACACGTCAGGTAACCCAGTATAAAAAGGAACACACAGCTTGTTGTTGGCACTCAGGAGCTGCTAATAAAGGACTGCAAGTCTGCACAGTTAAAGCACCATACCCTGCCTCGTGGAGTCATAACTAAAGGTGCCTACATACAGTACAACTTCCTGATAAGATTCTCAATTGCAAGCATGTAAATCTCAATCATCCAAAGTAGATAGTAAATTACTACTTTGCTCATCAAAAAATATTTGCTAAATTCTTGACTTTGTATCAAGGAGGGAGAAAACTTGCAAGTGTGTTAGGAGTCTACTGGAATGCATGCAAGCTCAACTGGGTCCCAGATAAGGGGGGCCTTGGCTTGAAGCCATATTATCCAGGATGGCTTTGTGGGAATGGAATCACTGCCTGCTCCTACAAGGTCATCAATGTGAAGGGGGGTTGATGGGCGTGAATTTACCATGTGAGGCATTTCCTCTCCTTGGTAATCAGTCATAAAATCAGCATAGGTTTGCCTGGTCTTACCAGGTATACCTGGCTGAAACGGTAGCAGTGGGGCTCAGCCTGGATTCCCAAAGATGAGAGTGGGTGGGAATATTCTTATAAAGTTTTTAAAGTGGTACCACGAAAGTGGAGAGCTCTCAGGCCAAACTTCTGCGGAGGAACCCAAACAACCCTGGGTTGGCTAGCTTCAACCAGTATTTACAGCATGTTCGGCATGAATGAGTCATCGCAGATATGCCTACACAAGCTGGAGGTACCTCTGCAGATTCTGTGGGGCCAGAGGCAGAGTTCAGTAGTGGGCACAATTCTCATGTAACTGCCAAGATCAATACCCCATAGATTTTCAATGCCTTTGTGTTTATGTGCCCAATTGCTGCCTGGTATGCTAGTCCTAATGAAATATGGTGGAGTTTCTAATGCTTTTTCTAGCTTGGCCTTATCTCAGCCTTATAAAAAATATATTTCACTCGAGCTATAATAATATCCGTTATAGATATTTCTAGTTCTGTTTGACAGAAACATTTCAGAATATCCTATTTGTGTTCCACCTACAGCTTTAACTTATCTGCTTGAGAATCACACCAGCTTCGATATATTAGCATGGATAGAGGATTGGCTAACTAACAGAAAACAGAGAGGCGGATAAATGGGTCATTTTCCAGTTGACAAACAATAACTAGTGAGATGCCGAGGGATCAATGCTGGGGCCTCAATTATTTACAATCTATATTAATGACTTGGATGAAGGGACCGAGTGTAATGTAGCAAAGTTTGCTAATGATACAAAGATGGGTGGGAAAGCAAATTGTGAGGAGGACACAAAAAATCTGCAAAGGGATATAGATAGGCTAAGTGAGTGGCCAAAAATTTGGCAGATGGAGTATAATGTGGGAAAATATGAGGTTATTCACTTTGGCAGAAAGAATAGAAAAACAAATTATAATTTAAATGGAGAAAAATTGCAAAGTACTTCAGTACAGAGGGACCTGGGGGTACTTGTGCATGAAACACAAAAAGTGAGTATGCAGGTACAGCAAGTAATCAGGAAGGCAAATGGAATGTTGGCCTTTATTGCAAGGGGGATAAATTCTAAAAGCAGGGAAGTCCTGCTACAACTGTACAGCGTATTGGTGAGGCCACACCTAGAGTACGGCGTACAGTTTTGATCTCCGTATTTAAGGAAGGATATAATTGCATTGGAGGCTGTTGAGAGAAGGTTCACTAAGTTGATTCCAGAGATGAGGGGGTTGACTTATGAAGATAGGTTGAGTTGGTTGGGCCCATACTCATTGGAGTTGAGAAGAATGAGAGGTAATCTTATTGAAACATATAAGATATATTCAAAAGGAAGTTAGATGTGTGGCCCTTACGGCTAAAGGGATCAAGGGGTATGGAGAGAAAGCAGGAATGGGGTACTAAAGTGCATGATCAGCCATAATCATATTGAATGGTGGTGCAGGCTCGAAGGGCAGAATGGCCTACTCCTGCACCTATTTTCTATGTTTCTATAATGAGGGGGCTTGACAAGGTGGATGCAGAGAGGATATTTCCACTCATAGGGGAAATTAAAACTAGAGGACAAAGTCTCAGAATAAAGGACCGCCCATTTGAAACTAAGATGAGAAGGAATTTCTTCTCTCAGAGGATTGTAAATTTATGGAATTCTCTGCCCCAGAGAGCCGTGGAGGCTGGGCCATTGAATATATTTAAGGCGGATATAAACAGATTTTTGAGCAATAAGGGAATAAAGGGTTATGGGGAGCAGGCAGGGAAGTGGAGCTGAGTCCATGATCAGATCAGCCATGATCTTATTGAATGGCGGAGCAGGCTTGAGGGGCCTGGTGGCCTACTCCTGCTCTTATTTCTTATATTCTTATGTTCTCTTTTTGCTTGCTGAAAATACTTCTGTAGCTTAGATTGACATTTTCCTTTTTTTCAATGGATAAGAAACCAAGTTCTGACACCATGTAAATATTTTAGTCATTCCTACACAGACACTGATTGCACATGACAAGCTAATAGGAAGTCATCTTTATTTACAAAGAACACTAATCAATCACGAAATGAGTAAAACTAATGGACTACAGAGACAGAAATCGATCCATTGCAAGGTTAATGTAGAATTGATTATCGCATGAACGCCAGCATTTGAAAGAGGAGCCCAAAAGACTGTGAAACAATGAATTTTCTTTTCTTCATTTGGTCTCATCTAACAGAGATCACAATAAACGGCGCTTTTCAGCGCTGTAATAAATTCCTTTGTTCGCTGGCATTGAACAGCACACTAGAATTGTATTAAGCACTAATACAGAGCAAAATACTGCGTATGCTGGAATCTGGAATAAAAACAGAAAATGCTGGAAATCTCAGCAGATGATATTGGCCCAGAAATCCCTGTGTTTCTTCTTCCCGCGGGCGTTCGACTAAAAGTAAGAGAAAAGACGTGCACTTACCTTTTGGTCGAATGCCCGCCAGAGATCCCAGACTCGAGGCCCCCTCTTCTTGCACAACAGAGCGCGTTCACGTTGGGACGTCCGTAGGAGTCATGTGGGCCTGGACATCCAATCACGGTAAAGTCTTTTCTCATTCATAGTAATAGGAGTTTCGTAAGTCCGAAACTCCAATTCGTATGAATGAGAAACATCCCAAACCACCAAAACACAACATAAAACATTTAAAAAAATACCTCACATAAATACACTATAGAAATTAAAGTTGATAGAAATGTTTTTCAAGAAAAAAATGTTGCCGATTTTTTAACAAAGTTTTAATTATGGTTAAAAATAAATGTAAGGACTGGGCAGGATTTTTAAAACGAATATGTGTTTTTTTAATTTAATGTAATTATATTTTTGTATGTTTTTAAACTCTTACATCTGTAAAAGTATGCTATGCGCCTGCTTTTATCAGGCGCAAGAATTTTGAAGGCATTTGCTGGGCAAGATATGGGTAAATACCACAATCTTGCCCTTGCAAATGTCCTCACTCCCGAGATGTGGAGGATCTGTCAAGCAAGAAACTTGACAGATCGGAAAAGCCGGTTTTCAACGCATGTGCATTGCATGCTGAAAACTGGATTTTGCGATGCATTCCCAGGTCCATAGAAACTTCGTACGGACCCGGGGAGGCCGGGATTTCTGGGCCATTGTTTAGTATTTCAAGGTTCCTGTCATGTATTCAACCAGCATTGTAACCCATGTATAATCTGACCTAAGTTGTACACTGTGAGAACAATGACCACTAGGTGGGAGACACTCCTAACCTGGACCTTCAGGTATAAAAGGGGAAGCTCCACCCACCTTCATCACTTGAGTGCTAAGGAATAAAGGACAGGTCACAGACTGACCTTCTCTCAAGCATGGGCCTCGTGTGCATTTATACTGTATAGTAAGGACGTATCAATGGCGACGAGAAACTGGGATTTAAACCACGCGAGCATGGCCACGAGCAGAACAGACGAGAGGTACTGTGTTAAGGAATGGTTGGGACAGAGATTCAACATTGTTAAAGCAGCACACAGTTCTCCAGGCAGACAAGGGCAATCGGGCATGCCCCAACATGTAGTCGAACCCAGAGGGGGAGTTCGACAGAGACAATGGCAAGCAGAACGGCGATTCACGCCATTGCAAGGGACAATGCGGCCAGTAATGGGGCCATCAACACCTGTTAATGGCGCATTCAAGGACAGTCACAGGAGCAGTTAGGGACGATCGATTGGCAAGGGACCTTTTGTTTCAAACAAGCGTGGAGGCACACACTCAGCCGGAGTTTGCAGAGATGAGTAAAATACCTGCAGAAATTGCAGAAGTGAACGCTGGGAGAAATCGCTGGAAGCTGAAGTTCAGCGAGTTCATGTGGAGCACGTATACAGTTCATACACCAGGACGCCACCGATAATGATGAAAGTGCTCCTCAGTGGCATCCCAGTATCAATGGAGCTAGACACGGGGGCCAGCCAGTCCCTGATGGGTATCAAACAGTTCGAAAAGTTGTGGGCGTCCAAGGCCAGGAGGCCAAAATTATCGGCGATTGACGCACAGCTACGAACTTACACAATGCAGATCATTCCGGTGCAAGGCAGCGCCACGGTAGTCGTGACCCACAAAGATTCGGAGAACAGGTTGCCACTCTGGATTGTCCCAGGGGATGGTCCTGCACTACTGGGGAGGAGTTGGTTTGCTGTCATGAACTGGAAATGGGGCGATGTAAATGCAATTTCCTCTGTGGAGCGAGTATCATGCTCACAGATCCTGGACAAATTTGACTCATTATTCCAACCCGGCATCGGCACTTGCATGGGGGCCAAGGTAGTGATTCACATAAACCCGGATGCCAGGCCGGTACACCAAAAGACCAGAGCGGTGCCGTACGTGATGCGGGAAAAGATAGAAGGCGAATTGGACCGCCTGTTGAGGGAAGGCATCATCTCGCCAGTCGAATTCAGTGACTGAGCGAGCCCGATTCTGCCGGTGCTCAAGGCAGATGGAACGGTCAGAATATGTGGTGATTACAAGGCCACCATCAATCGAGTGTTAATCCAAGACCAGTACCCGCTACCGAGAGTGGAGGACCTCTTTGCGACACTACCCGGTGGCAAACTTTTTCAAAATTGGACCTGACCTCAGCTTACATGACCCAGGAGCTGGCGAGTGAGTCGAAGAAGCTGACCACCATCACGACACACAAGGGGTTGTTTGAGTACAACAGAAGTCCGTTCGGGATTCGCTCTGCCGCCGCGATCTTCCAATGAAATATGGAAAGCCTCCTCAAGTCGATTCCAGGGACGGTGGTTTTTCAGGACGACATCCTCATCACGGGTTACGATACCGAAGAACACCTCCGCAACCTGGAGGAGGTGCGACGCGGACTGGACCGGGTAGCGCTGCGACTGAAAAAGGCGAAGTGCATCTTCCTAGCTCTAGAGGTAGAATTCCTGGGGATGAGGGTAGCAGCAGACGGGATCAGCCCTATTGCATCCAAGACGGAAGCGATCCAGAGAGTGCCCAGACCCCGTAACACGACGGAGCTGCGTTCGTTCCTGGGGCTCCTGAACTATTTTGGTAACTTTCTTCCCAAATTGAGCACGCTGCTAGAGCCGCTACATGTGCTCCGACGCAAAGGTCGCGAATGGGTTTGGGGGGACAGCCAGGAAAGGGCTTTTAATAGAGCACGCAATTTGTTATGTTCCAACACTCTGTTAACACTATACGACCCATGTAAGAAACTTGTGTTAACATGCGATGCGTCGTCCTATGATGTCGGGTGTGTGTTGCAGCATGTCAATGTCAAGGGTCAGTTACAGCCGGTAGCTTATGCCTCCAGGAGTTTGTCCCAGGCAGAAAGGGGTTACGGGATGGTAGAAAAGGAGGCGCTCATATGTGTATATGCTGTAAAAAAAATGCACCAGTACCTGTTTGGCAGGAAATTTGAGCTGGAGACAGATCACAAACCCCTAACGTCCCTTTTGGCCGACAACAAGGCCATAAATGCAAACGCATCGGCCCACATACAGAGGTGGGCACTCACGTTAGCCGCCTATGACTATACAATTCGGCACAGACCGGGCACTGAAAACTGCGCCAATGCACTCAGCAGGCTCCCACTAGCCACCACTGAGGGGGCTACCGAGCATGCTGCTGAGATGGTCATGGCTGTTGAAGCTTTCGGAAGTGAAGGCTCACCCGTGACAGCCCGTCAGATTAAAGTCTGGACAAATAGAGACCCGCTATTGTCTCTAGTCAAGAAATGTGTCCGGAATGAGGACTGGGCAGCCACGTACAGGGCATTCCCTGAGGAATTTAAACCATTTCACAGGCGCAGGGATGAACTCTCGATTCAGGCCGATTGCCTACTGTGGGGAAACCACGTATCATGCCCCAGATGGGCAGAGAGGTGTTCATCAGAGAACTCCACAATGAGCACCCGGGCATTGTCATGATGAAGACAATTGCCAGGTCACACGTTTGGTGGCCAGGGATAGACGCAGATCTGGAACTTTGTGTTCGCAGGTGCAACACGTGTGCCCAGCTGGGCAATGCGCCCAGGGAAGCCCCCCTTAGCCCCTGGCCATGGCCCGCCAAGCCTTGGTCACGCACCCATGTGGACTACACAGGTCCTTTCATGGAAAAAATGTTTTTGGTTGTAGTAGACGCCTACTCCAAATGGATCGAGTGTGTCATTTTAAATTCAAGCACAGCCTCTGCCACGGTCGAAAGTCTATGGGCAATATTTGCCGCTCACGGTCTACTGGACGTCTTGGTCAGCGACAATGGCCCGTGCTTCACAAGCACTGAATTCCAGGACTTCATGGCAGGCAATGGAATTAACCATGTTAGAACGGCACCGTTCAAGCCGGCCTCAAATGGCCAGGTAGAACGAGCAGTGCAGATAATCAAACAGGGGTTGCTCAGAATCCAAGGGGGTTCCCTACAAAGCCGCTTATCACGCCTCCTGTTGGCCTGTAGATCCCGACCACACTCGCTCACAGGGGTTCCACCCGCAGAGCTGCTAATGAAAAGGACGCTCAAAACCCGGTTATCCCTTATACACCCCACCATGAAAGAAATTGTCGAGAGCAGGCGCCAGCCAAATATGACTACCATGACAAGAATGCGAGGGCGCGATGTATTGATGTAAATGACCCTGTTTTTGTCCTCAACTACGCTGCAGGGCCCAAATGGCTCGTAGGCACTGTGATTGCCAAAGAGGGAAATAGGATTCTGATAGGTAAACTTACCAATGGACAAATCTGCCGCAAACACGTGGATCAAACAAAAAGGAGGTTCAGCAACCCCATAGAAGAAGCAGAGAAAGAACACGATATAGAGTTCACTCCACCACAGGTGACCAAACACCGGAACCAAAGGGAGGAGAGCCCAGTCACTGTGGGCAGTTTGGACAGGCCTGAGGCACCGCTAACAGCAGACACTCAGGCCAGCGCACAACAACCGGAGCCCCAACTCAGGCGCTCTACAAGAGAGCGTAAATCACCAGAGAGACTCAACCTGTGATCCCAATTAGATTTTGGGGGGGAGGTGATGTCATGTATTCAACCAGCATTGTAACCCATGTATAATCTGACCTAAGTTGTACACTGTGAGAACAATGACCACTAGGTGGGAGACACTCCTAACCTGGACCTTCAGGTATAAAAGGGGAAGCTCCACCCACCTTCATCACTTGAGTGCTAAGGAATAAAGGACAGGTCACAGACTGACCTTCTCTCAAGCATGGGCCTCGTGTGCATTTATACTGTGTAGTAATCAGTTCCAATTAAATCCAGAAAAATGCAACCAAAGTCACTGATGGGCAGAGTTGACCCAGTTAACAGATGACAAGTTCATAGCACAAATCTGTCTGCACTTTTAATTTGATATAAATATCATTGATTGTATTATCACTGATTGAAAAGAATGCCGACAGTTTTTCCAGATTAACTCAATGGTGTTTTGTTGGATTGTAATCAATATTTGCCTCATTTTTCTCCAGTTCCTGATTTATGGGAGTTATTATGCCTTGATTGCTGGTCTATTCCTGCTAAGAGGAGTGCATACCTTCATTCATAACAAATTGAAGAAAAAGAGGAAGAATCTGGAAGAAGACTTCACAATCTTCACTCTGGATCCTCCAACTCAGCAGATGTGTACAAACACTAAACTATAAACTGAAAAAGGAACATTGCGGGGGAGTGGGGGGGCGGAGAAATTCAACTCATGGCTACCCTTTTTCCTGATGTAAAATTAGACCTCCAGATTTCAGGTCGTGACCTGGCAGCCTTAACTGTACCATAAATACGCCGGACAACATATTGACTCGGACTATTTTTAATCATCTAACAAACCTGTCTGTAAACAGGCTAATATATGTAAATCAGAGTCCTGCACACGGTTAATTGAACCTTTGGAGCAATACGACAGCAAATAATCATGGACCACTTTGGTTAAATCATCTTTCTTGCCCTACATCATACGAGAAATTTTAACTCCCTGGTTTCCTTTGAATCCTGCTGGTCACAGTAGGGGAGTACAAAAGCTGGGCGGCTCAGGGGCCGCCTGCCAGTATCAGAAGAAGGCTGCCGCCTGCAAGTTATGTCTGGGAGTGGGGATGCTCTAAGGATCTAATGGCAGCGGGGGTGGGGGAAAGATCGGAGCAGCAGAGTCTTGCACATTCCCAGTTCCTCCAGGTGCCACCGAGAAACGTTTTATTTAACTTACCTTAGCAAATCTCACTGGTGTCCCAACAGGTTCACCTGGCAGGGCTGCCACAGCAGGCACCCCGCTCAGGAACAGGTTAAAATTCCATCAGGCCTCATCAGCCGCCAAAACCAGCAATGTTAAAATCAATTCTCAAGTGTCAAGGCAGAATTATTTTTGATCAGATTTAATAAAGTACGTATTGTAAGTGGTCAGCCTACGGTTATTTCCTGAGGTTTTCGAGGCCTCGCTGTAATGTAGAATTTACCAATATCTCGCAAAGATTCATGGAGACCCCCCCCACAGTGTTTGGACTCATAGGAAAGGGAATTCAAAATGGACCTAAATTACAGAAGCTTGAGATCCCCTAAACATCTATGGGAAGGAGCATATCAATTTTAAGATTCTACAACATTTTGGCTGCAAAAAAAAAGAGTTACCAAATACAGGAGGTAGGGCCAAATTCATGTATTAAAGACCCCAGACTGTCTGGGGGAACTATTCACCCTCTAAGAGATAATCGAATTACCCAATCAAGCACAATGGAAATCATGGTCAAGAAACTGGACAATTCTAAAACAATGCAAAACCAGTGATAGCACATTCTCACACCCTAATCGAGTTACTGCTGACAAAGGAGACATTTGAAAATCAGTGGACAGAACAGTTCAAACAGAGCCCAAGAGATTTGATGGGAGATAACGGAGCCTTTTTTTTTGGAATATATCTATCCCCCAGTTTTTTACAAGAAAAGACCAGCAAGGAGCAGCACACAGACTAGCAGAACACAGGAAAACTAGCAGAACTCAAAACTAGCAGAACTAAAAGTAGCAGAACACAGACTGTAACTTGCACAGATTTGAACATAGACAGAAACAGCAGCTGGAGCTGGGGAGTGAAGAAATGGAGTAGTGAAGGAAACTACAAGAAATCGTCAAGGACCGACCGAGCATGAGGCGCACGCAACGGAAGGTTGTCAGGAACCAAATTGACAACCACTCTACAAGCTACTTCTGCACGACCCAACGGGGGAGAAATTACCAAAAGGGACTAACTAAAACTATTCCTAACTAAAGAAAGTGGGTATTTACCCCATACATCCAAAACGCAACTTAGCGCATCAAAGGACGCACCCCAACCGAAGACTACACAGTCCGAAGTCCTATCCTCCGACCGGGGTACGGCTCGCCTAGAAGGCCAAGTGCAGCGAACCCCGAAACCGTGATTCACCGGCAACTGTCTAAAGGGATTGGTGAGCATAGCCCCTGAACCCCCCCCCCAGAGCTATAACTTCGTTAGTTAGGGGAATTGGGAGGAGGGAGGCTGGGATAACTTGTGTAAATGTATCTGCATTCGCCTTTTTACCCCATTTAGAGTTTAAGCTGTATTCTTTTCCCCACAGGCTGTAATTTGACAATTTATTCAATGTGTTGTACCCCTCAGTGTGTATTGATCTGTGTGTGTTACTAAAGGTGTGCCTTTTACTTCTTTTTAAACACAATAAAGCCATACCTGCTTCCTACCTTGAAACCGATTGTCTGTCCAAGTCTGTCACCATCCCTTCATAATTCCAGTGTCTAGAACCAAGGGTGTGGGAGCGATTCGGAACCGCTCATATAAGGTCAGAAGGGAAAGCTGACCCCCTGCAAACCACCCCTTACAGTACGTATTGTAAGTGGTCAGTCTACGGTTATTTCCTGAGGTTTTCGAGGCCTCGCTGTAGAGTCCAAATACGTAAGGGTTTTTACTTGGCAGTGATCAGTGCCAAATCGGCCCTGCCTTGCAATGTGTGCTACGGGTTGGTTTTCCGCAGAGACCGGTGCCCATAGGTCTCACAGTTATCCAATCTGCTGTTTATGATTTATTGCTTATAGCAAGCACACCAATCCTGTCCTTATGCTTGGGTGAAAAGAATTACAACGGATTGTCTTGTAGTGAGACAGGCACCAACGTTTCAAGTTCAAAATCACACAAGGTTTATTACAACAGATCAACACCTCCACTCCACTCGCCAGATGCTTGTGAAGTAGAACCACACAGTGCAGTAACACTTAGTAAAACAGTGTACTTCCCTTGTTAGCCTTACAACAGACCAACCCTTCCCGTGGCTAAACCCTCCTGGGACCCACCTAACTCTAAACCCCTCTCTGGTTTGGTTAGGGCACACTGTCACCGCCTCACGCACTTACGTGGATTGGTTGGTGAGCGTGCAACTATTGAGTTCTCACCCAATCTTCCCTTCCTTGTTCGCTGGTCCTTCCTCAGCGGTTCAACACTGCCCTGTGCTTGACTTAAGCATGCGAGATCCAGGTTGAAGTTGAAGTCCGTCGGGTTGGAGAAGCGAGGTTTCGCTCTCGGTCCTTATCCTCGAGAGGTGGGCAAACGTGCCTTCACGTAGGATGCGAGAGAACGAAGATCGAGTTTCCAAAACGCTCGACAGTTATACTTATGTAATCTACAATTCTAGCTGGTTTTGGATGGTTCTGTTGCCTCGGGGAACCTTTCCATGGCTTCTTCAGGTCTTATTTTGCGCTATCTGAGATGCGCTGGGGTCTGAACAAAGCCAGCCGATCGATGTCTGAAGGCTTACCGAGTGAGTGTTAAATTGCCCATCAGTCCTGGTTGCTGGACTGTTGTCATCATCATCATAGGCAGTTGCTCAGAATCGAGGAAGCCATCGAGTGAATTCTCTGATGGCTGAACAGTCCAAATGAGAGCCACAGACCCTGTTACAGGTGGGACAGACATTCGTCGGGGGAAGAGGTCGGTGGGGCTGGTTTGCTGCGCGTTCCTTCCGCTGCCTGTGCTTGACCTCTTCACGCTCTTTGCGTTGAGACTCGAACAGCTCAACACCCTCCCGGATGCACTTTCTCCACCTCGGGCGGTCTTCAGCCAGGGTCTCCCAGGAGTCAGTGGTGATGTCGTACTTTACCAGGGAGGCTTTGAGGATGTCCTTGTAACGTTTCCTCTACCCAGCTTAGGCTCGTTTACCATGATGGAGCTCCGCATAAAGCATTTGTTTAGGGAGTCTCGTATCTGGCATGCGAACTATGTAGACTGCCCAGCAAAGCTGATTGAGTGTGGTCAGTGCTTCAATACTGGGGATGTTAGCCTGGGCGAGGACACTGATGTTGGTGCGCCTGTCCTCCCAGGGGATTTGCAGGATCTTGAGGACACATTGTTGGTGATATATCTCCAGCGACTTGTGGTGCCTTCTGTACATCGTCCATGCCTCAGATCCATACAGGAGGGTGGGTATTACTACAGCCCTGTAGACCATGAGCTTGGTGGTAGATTTGAGGGCCTAGTCTTCAAACACTCTTTTCCTCAGACGGCCAAAGGCTGCACTGGCGCACTGGAAGCGATGTTGAATCTCCGCATCAATGTCTGCCTCTGTTGATAAGAGGCTCCCGAGATTTGGGAAATGGTCCACGTTGTCAAGGGCCGCGCCGTGAATCTTGTTGATTGGAGGGCAGTGCTGTGTTGCGGGGACAGGCTGGTGGAGGACCTTTGTCCTACGGATGTTAAGCGTAAGGCCCATGCTTTCATATGCCTCAGTGCATACATTGATCTTTGCAGCGCGACAGCTGCAGGAAAAATGCGGGGAGCAGCGCCAACCCTTATACATTGCCTTTTTCGATCTTACAAAGGCCTTTGACACTGTCAACCGTGAGGGTCTATGGAGCGTGGTCCTCCGTTTCGGATGCCCCCAAAAGTTTGTCAGCATCCTTCGTCTGCTTCACGACGACATGCAGGCCGTGATTTTTACCAACGGATCCATTACAGACCGAATTCACGTCCAGACCGGGGTCAAGCAGGGCTGCGTCATCGCTCCAACCCTCTTCTCAATCTTCCTCGCCACCATGCTCTGCCTCACAATCAACAAGCTCCCCGCTGGAGTGGAACTAAACTACAGGAGCAGTGGGAAGCTGTTTAACCTACGCCGCCTCCAAGCCAGGTCCAAGATCACCCCAACCTCTGTCGTTGAGCTGCAATACGCGGACGACGCCTGCGTCTGCACACATTCTGAGGCTGAACTCCAGGATATGGACCGTTGTGGAGACAATCAGGTGTCAGTCTTGTCCTAGCAACTTGCTCTCTTCCCTAGACAATCTAGCTCCACACACAAAAGAGTCCCTTGGCCTTCCTAAGAGCACACAGCTCTGATGTCATTGACCACTGGCAGGCCAGTGTTCAAATTAACATTTGAACAAACCAGTTTCTGTGGGAGAGATCCACCCCCACGTGTTTCTCTCAGCAACATGTTTCTTTCTAATCCAGACCAGCCATCTTGTGTCACAATATTTCAAAAGTCCTTTTCAGGGTGTACAGCCAACAGGGATATAAACACAACAGTCCAGAGTTGACTTTGTCGACTTACAATATTGCTATGTGCTTTATGTAATTTGCTCCATAAACTGTAAAATTACTGAGAAAATGGGGCCGAAATTCAACTCATGGCACCTGAAAAATGGGCAGTCAGCAGTTGAAAACATAAGAACATGAGAATTAGGGACAGGAGTAGGCCATCTAGCCCCTCGAGCCTGCTCCGCCATTCAACAAGATCATGGCTGATTTGGCCGTGGAAAATCGGTGAGGGTGACTCCTTGCCCACCGTAATGATGCCGTAGGTGGGCCTGTCAGGTGTACCAGGTGTAAGGCTGCTTAAATATGCAAATCGGGGTTTACCTTGGTTGTAGGATCCCAATTGCAAAATTCCGATACAAATGGGAAGAGCGTGCGCCATGCACAGTCCACACAGTTTTTATTTTTGTGGTCACAGGAGAAGTAACTGTGCTCCTTCTGAGCCACAAAAAAAAACCTCTGGCCCTCCCCAAACATCACCCACCTCCCAAGATACCAACCTGCTGGCTAGCTCAGCTTAGGAATAGCCAGATTTCCTACCCTCCCACAACTGGCTTTGACTGACTAGCCAGATATTATGTATCCCCCATTAGGCAGCTCCCAAAGCTACACCAGCATGTGCAAAATTAAAGCACATGGTATTGCGGGTAATGTACTGACGTGGATAGAGAACTGGTTGGCAGACAGGAAGCAGAGAGTCGGGATAAACGGGTGCTTTTCAGAATGGCAGGTAGTGATTAGTGGGGTGCCGCAGGGCTCAGTGCTGGGACCCCAGCTATTTACAATATACATTAATGATTTAGATGAGTGTAATATCTCCAAGTTTGCAGATGACACTAAGCTGGGTGGCAGTGTGAGCTGTGAGGAAGACGCTAAGAGGCTGCAGGGTGACTTGGACAGGTTAGGTGAGTGGGCAAACGCATGGCAGATGCAATATAATGTGGATAAATGTGAGGTTGTCCACTTTGGTGGCAAAAACACGAAGGCAGAATATTATCTGAATGGCGGCAGATTAGGAAGAGGGGAGGTGCAACGAGACCTGGGTGTCATGGTACATCAGTCATTGAAAGTTGGCATACAGGTACAGCAGGCAGTGAAGAGGGCAAATGGAATGTTGGCCATCATAGCTAGGGGTTTTGAGTATGGGAGCAAGGAGGTCTTACTACAGTTGTCAGAGCCTTAGTGAGGCCCCACCTGGAATATTGTGTTCAGTTTTGGTCTCCTAATCTGAGGAAGGATGTTCTTGCTATTGAGGGAGTATAGCGAAGGTTCACCAGACTAATTCCCGGGATGGCTGGACTGACATATGAGGAGAGATGGATTGACTGGGCCTGTATTCACTGGAGTTTAGAAGGATGAGAGGGGATCTCATAGAAAGATATAAAATTCTGATGGGACTGGACAGGTTAGATGCAGGAAGAATGTTCCCGATGTTGGGGAAGTCCAGAACCAGGGGATATAGTCTAGGGATAAGGGGTAAGCCATTTAGGACTGAGATGAGGAGAAACTTCTTCACTCAGAGAGTTGTTAACCTGTGGAATTCCCTGCCGCAGAGAGTTGTTGATGCCGGTTCATTAGATATATTCAAGAGGGAGTTAGATGTGGCCCTTACGGCTAAAGTAATCAAGGGGTATGGAGAGAAAGCAGGAAAGTGGTATTGAGGTGAATGATCAGCCATGATCTTATTGAATGGTGGTGCAGGCTCGAAGGGCCGAATGGCCTACTCCTGCATCTATTTTCTATGTTTCTATGAATAATTATTAAAGTGAACTGACCACCGAAAATATTGGCTGTTTTTGTGCCAGCGGCTAACCAGAAAAGTCCAAATTTAGCCTGGTGTGGAAATTTGGCCCAAACTCTGATTGTCAATATGAACTGGAAATAAATAAAACACAGCCACAGGTTCTTATTACCAACAATTCTCTTTATTTTACCTGGTAAATAATAAGTACTGCTTAAGTCGGAGACCAGAGTATAGGGCAGCACATTTACTGAATTGTTATATTTTGCTGTTCCCTGTTCTAAATTGTTAAGTCATTGCACAAAATTATACATTTCACACTGTAACGATTTTCAGTAGAAACCCGAAAGCTCTATAAGGATGGCAGATGATTATTTGTGTGAATGTATTTTATATAAAGCCATAGATAAGTTTATTCAAATCATTGGGGACTCCCAACTTCACGTGTCTTCAGAGACACCACAGAAAAAAAATATACTCTGTGAAAAGTGTAGAGCTGATGGAAACAAAAGTTTTAAAATTCCAACTATGAATTTTATTACACTGTTTAATTAAATGTTATCTTTATATTAATGCACATCAGCAATGGTAACAAATGTTTATTGTGCAAGGTCCAGTAAGTCAGTATCACCCAATGTTGTTTGAATAGGTTTGTTGCCTTCATGGTGTTCTTGAACTGGGGGAGCAGCAGGTTTTATCTGTCTCAAGGACTTCCATGCTTTTCCTGGGCACGTGAGAGGTACCAGATCGTCTGCAAGAGCTTCTTCAGCGGAGGTGAGCTTTTCTGGATGGTCTTCTGTTTCATCAGATTCTGAAATTGTGAACAGTTCTGAGGCACTAAATGGTCCCCAACCTACAATGCCACGTGCGAATGTCACCTAAAGAGTGTGAGGTTTAATGTTATTAACTATCTTTGTAATCTATCAGCAATTACAACAGATTGAACTCTCATGTTTGGTCCACTTATACACCATGAAAGAATATTTGTCTATGCACAACATGTAACAAATTTGTAAATCTGAATATGGGTTTACAATTTTGTTATATATATAGCACACAGAGGAAATCTTCTTTATATGAGTGTGAAAAAGCTCCTATGAATGCATTATTATTGTCAAACAAATATTAGACTTCAAGCAAATGGCTTTCGAATCACCCAATAATATAACAATTCTGTCAATTCATTTATCTGATTTCAACAACACCTTATATTTATATATGTACAGGTAGAACATCCCGAAACCCCAAATCTCAGGTCCGAGGTCATTCCAGTTTTTGGGTTTTTCCGGATTTCGGAGAAGAAATCCAATGTCCCGAATCCGGAAACCCCTGGGCCAAGTCTCGGGTATTTCCAGATTTCGAAGAAGAAATCTGAAGGGGAGTACGTGGGTTGGCTTGGGTCACACGTGGGTTAGGTCGGCTCGGGTCACAGGTGGGTTAGGTCGGGTCGGCTCAGGTCACACGTGGGTTAGGTCGGCTCGGGTCACAGGTGGGTTAGGTCGGGTCGGCTCGGGTCTCATGTGGGTTAGGTCGGCTCGGGTCACATGTGGGTTAGGTCGGCTCGGCTCGGGTCACAGGTGGGTTAGGTCGGCTCGGGTCTCATGTGGGTTAGGTCGGGTCGGCTCGGGTCACATGTGGGTTAGGTCGGGTCGGCGCGGGTCACATGTGGGTTAGGTCGGGTCGGCTCGGGTCACATGTGGGTTAGGTCGGGTCGGCTCAGGTCTCATGTGGGTTAGGTCGGGTCGGCTCGGATCTCATGTGGGTTAGGTCGGGTCGGCTCGGGTCTCATGTGGGTTAGGTCGGGTCGGCTCGGGTCACACATGGGTTAGGTCGGGTCGGCTCGGGTCACACGTGGGTTAGGTCGGGTTGGCTCAGGTCTCATGTGGGTTAGGTCGGGTCGGCTCGGGTCACACATGGGTTAGGTCGGGTCGGCTCGGGTCACACGTGGGTTAGGTCGGGTCGGCTCAGGTCTCATGTGGGTTAGGTCAGCTTGGGTCACACATGGGTTAGGTCGGGTCGGCTCGGGTCACACGTGGGTTAGGTCGGGTCGGCTCAGGTCTCATGTGGGTTAGGTCAGCTTGGGTCACAGGTGGGTTAGGTCGGGTCGGCTCGGGTCTCACGTGGGTTAGGTCGGCTCGGCTTGGGTCACAGGTGGGTTAGGTCGGGTCGGCTCGGGTCTCACGTGGGTTAGGTCGGCTCGGCTTGGGTCACAGGTGGGTTAGGTCGGGTCGGCTCGGGTCTCACGTGGGTTAGGTCGGCTCGGCTTCGGTCACAGGTGGGTTAGGTCGGCTCGGCTCGGGTCACACGTGAATTAGGTCGGGTCGGCTCGGGTCACACGTGAATTAGGTCGGGTCGGCTCGGGTCTCATGTGGGTTAGGTCGGGTCGGCTCGGGTCTCATGTAGGTTAGGTCGGGTCGGCTCGGGTCACTGGTGGGTTAGGTCGGGTCGGCTCGGGTCACTGGTGGGTTAGATCGGCTCGGCTCAGGTCACACGTGAATTAGGTCGGGTCGGCTCGGGTCACACGTGGGTTAGGTCGGGTCGGCTCGGGTCTCATGTGGGTTAGGTTGGCTCGGCTCGGCTCGGGTCACACGTGGGTTAGGTCGGGTCAGGTAGGGTCTCATGTGGGTTATGTCGGCTTGGCTCAGGTCTCACGTGGGTTACCCACCAAGGTGCTCAGCATCTTTTGCCAATGCTTTTATGTAGACCACTCTAGGAGGTTTAAGGGAGAGGTCCTTGGTGATTCCCCTTCTGAATTTTCTTGCTTTCTTGTGATGAAGTAGCTAATCACATTTTGTATCTCCAATAACAGTAAGCACAATGGACAAACCAATGACTTTTAATACAGCAAATCAATGCAAGGCATTTCACAAAAGAAAAGGGTAACTAACACCAAACAGGAACCAGAAAGAGGTGACTGAAGGCTTGATAAAAATAACTTATGATTTAAGGGCGCTTTTGAAGACGAGGAAGGATGTAGCAAGGCAGATGGTTTGGGAAGATTATTACAGAGTGAAAGGTTGTAATGGCTGATTCAGATGGAGGGCAAGAAAGTTGGATCTCATACCAACGTACAAAGCTAAAATAAAGGAGTCTACAAAGATATGAGGGCAGAGTTGGCTAAAGTGGACTGGGAAAATGGATTAAAGTGTAGGACGGTTGATGAACAGTGCTGTACATTTAAGGAGATATTTCCTAACTCTCAAGAAAAATATATTCCAGTGAGGAGGAAATGGTGTAAAAGAAAATATAGCCACCCGTGGCTAACTAAAGAAATAAAGGATGGTATCCAATTAAAAACAAGGACATACAAAGTGGCCAAAACTAGTGGGAGGACAGACGATTAGGAAGCTTTTAAAAGCCAGCAAAGAATGACTAAAAAAATGTTTGAGGGAAGATGGACTATTGAAAGCAAACTAACACAAAATATAAAAACAGCAAGAGTTTTTGCAGGTATATAAAAAGGAAAAGAGTGGCTAAAGTAAATGTTGGTCCCTTAGAGGATGAGACCGGGGAATTAGTAATGGGGAACATGGAGATGACACAAACTCTGAACAAATATTTTGTATCGGTCTTTACGGGGTAGAGGACACTAACAATATTCCGACAGTTGATAGTCAAGGAGCTACAGGGGGGGAGGAACTTAACACAATCACAATCATTGAGGAGGTGTACTCAGTAAGATAACAGGACTAAAGGCGGATAAATCCCCTGGACCTGATGGCTTGCATCCTAGGGTCTTAAGAGAAGTAGCGGCAGGGATAGTGCATGCATTGGTTAGCAAAATTCCCTAGCTTGTGGGGAGGTCCCAGCAGATTGGAAAACTGCAAATGGAATGCCCCTATTTAAAAAAGGAGGGGCAGACAAAAAGCAGGAAACTATAGACCAATTAGCCCAACATCTGTGGTTGGGAAAATGTTGGAGCCCATTATTAAAGAAGTAGTAGCAGGACATTTGGAAAAGCATAATTCAGTCAGGCAGTCAGCATGCATTTATGAAGGGGAAGTCATGTTTGCTAGAATTCTTTGAGGATGTAACGAACAGGGTGGATAAAGGGGAAGCAGTGGATGTGGTGTATAGGGACTTCCAGAAGGCATTTGACCGTGGTGTCACATAAAAGGTTACTGCAAAAGATAAAAGTTCACGGGTTGGGGGTACTTTATTAGCATGGATAGGGGATTGGCTAATTAACAGAAAACAGAGAGTCGGGATAAATGGGCCATTCTCTGGTTGGCAATCAGTAACTAGTGGGGTGCCGCAGGGATCAGTGCTGGGACCCCAACTATTTACAATCTATATTAACGACTTGGAAGAAGGGACTGAGTGTAATGTAGCCAAGTTTGCTGATGATAAAAAGATGGGAGGAAAAGCAATGTGTGAGGAGGACACAAAAAACCTTCAAAAGGACATAGACAGACTATGTGAGTGGGCAAAAATTTGGCAGATGGACTGTAATGTTGGAAAGTGTGAGGTTATGCACTTTGGCAGAAAATCAAAGAGCAAGTTATTATTTAAATGGAGAAAAATTACAAAGTGCTGCAGTACAGCGGGACCTGGGGGTCCTGGTGCATGAAACACAAAAGGTTACTATGCAGGGACAGCAAGTGATCAGGAAGGCCAATGGAATCTCTGCCTTTATTGCAAAGGGGATGGAGTATAAAAGCAAGGAAGTCTTGCTATAGTTATACAAGGTATTGGTGAGGCCACACCTCGAATACTGCATGCAGTTTTGGTTTCCATATTTACAAAAGGATATACTTACTTTGGAGGCAGTTGAGAGAAGGTTCACTAGACTGATTCCGGAGATGAGGGGGTTGACTTATGAGGAAAGGTTGAGTAGTTTGGGCCTCTATTCATTGGAATTCAAAAGAATTAGCGGTGATGTTATCGAAAAGTATAAGATTATGAGGGGGCTTGACAAGGTGGATGCAGAGAGGATGTTTCCACTGATGGGGGAGACTAGAACTAGAGGGCATGATCTTAGAATAAGGGGCCGCTCAATTAAAACTGAGATGAGGAGAAATTTCATCTCTCAGCGGGTTATAAATCTGTGGAATTCGCTGCCTCAGAGAGTTGTGGAAGCTGGGACATTGAATAAATTTAAGACGGAAATAGACAGTTCTTAAACGATAAAGGGATAAGGGGTTATGGGGAGCGGGCGGGGAAGTAGAGCTGAGTTCATGATCAGATGAGCCATGATCTTATTGAATGGTGGAGCAGGCTCGAGGGGCCGTATGACCTACTATTTCTTATGTTCTTATGATGCACACTAGGCTAGAGTCATAAGATTGAAGAGTGAAAATTGAGGCCTGTTTGAAGGCTTGGGTCCCATCTATAGCCCCCTATACCTTAGAGATGACAGACATGTTATAAAAGCCTCTGTCATGCTGCTGACAAGGTGCTTTTTTTAAAGTAGCAAATTGGCAACACAAGGGTGAAATTGCCCTCCGCCCCAAATGGGAACAGTAACCTTCTGGGGCCGGGACTTTCTGCGCCTGCCACGGAACTGCCCTTACCGCCCCTGAAAGGAAGCGGAGCACAATCTCACGCACTCCACTTCCTTTGGGGGTGGTAACCGGGGCGCTACTGGGGCTCCGCGCGCTTCAACGCTCCTCCCCTTCGGTTTTAGGTGGAGGGCCGCTGCACACTCTGCAAGGAGTCTGATGCCTCCATTGGGCTCCTAGGGCAGCATGTGACACCCAAAACAGAGTGTTGGGCTGCACGAAGGCGGCCTGGACCACGCTAGGGCCTCCATGGTTCAGCCGACCTGAGAAGGCAGGCAAAAAAATGGCGCTGGCGCTCTCCCCAATAAGGAGCGCCTTGAGAACGGATGTCGGCCAGCTTCGCAACCCGTGAAGCTGGCGTTGACAACCGCTGGTGTCAGCCTCACAGCCCGAGGGGCAATTTCCCCCATGGGGCATGAAGGGGGTGGCACAAGGCGGTGAGGGATTGCCACGCAGGTTGCGCAGCAGCCCGAGTCGTTAACTGCGGGGTGCACCACTGCCATTGCAACACCTCTGCAAACTCCCGGACCATTTCCCGGGAGGTTGTAGTGCCTCCCTCCCTCGAGCCAAAGGTCTCCTCCGCCCCATAAGCACCCCACCAGAGGGTCAATTTCGCCCTCAAGATATCTATTATTTATTAGGTCTCCCTCACAGACTGGAAAGAAATTCAAGCTGTAGTGAGTTTCATAGCCACTGACTGAGCAGACTAAATGCTGGTTCCTGGTTCATTTATTGGCATGAGTGCTATAGTTTTTACCCCCTAGTTGGTGTATACCAGCAAGAAAGTCTCATCCTCCTCCTGTAGTATGGAAGAGCTTTTCAAGTATTGTATATATACTTAGAAAGGAAATCTTTGCAAGGCTATGGGGAAAGAGTGGGGGTGTGAGACTAATTAGACAGCTCTTTCAAAGAACTGGCATAGGCACAGGCACATGGATCCTTCTGTGCTGTATGATTCTATGATTTCGCTCCCTGCAATCCAGAAGGCATTCGATAAGGTGCTACATAAAAGGTTACTGCACAAGACGAAAGTTCACGGGGTTGGGGGTAATATATTAGCATGGATAGAGGATTAGCTAACTAACAGAAAATAGAAAGTGGGGATAAATGGGTCATAGAAACATAGAAAATAGGTGCAGGAGTAGGCCATTCGGCCCTTCGAGCCTGCACCGCCATTCAATGAGTTCATGGCTGAACATGCAACCTCAGTACCCCATTCCTGCTTTCTCACCATACCCCTTGATCCCCCTAGTAGTAAGGACTATATCTAACTCCTTTTTGAATATATTTAGTCAATTGGCCTCAACAACTTTCTGTGGTAGAGAATTCCACAGGTTCATCACTCTCTGGGTGAAGAAGTTTCTCCTCATCTTGGTCCTAAATGGCTTACCCCTTATCCTTAGACTGTGACCCCTGGTTCTGGACTTCCCCAACATTGGGAACATTCTTCCTGCATCTAACCTGTCTAAACCCATCAGAATTTTAAACGTTTCTATGAGGTCCCCTCTCATTCTTCTGAACTCCAGTGAATACAAGCCCAGTTGATCCAGTCTTTCTTGATATGTCAGTCCCGCCATCCCGGGAATCAGTCTGGTGAACCTTCGCTGCACTCCCTCAATAGCAAGAATGTCCTTCCTCAAGTTAGGAGACCAAAACTGTACACTATACTCCAGGTGTGGCCTCACCAACGCCCTGTGCAACGTAGCAACACCTCCCTGCCCCTGTACTCAAATCCCCTCGCTATGAAGGCCAACATGCCATTTGCTTTCTTAACCGCCTGCTGTACCTGCATGCCAACCTTCAATGACTGATGTACCATGACACCCAGGTCTCGTTGCACCTCCCCTTTTCCTAATCTGTCACCATTCAGATAATAGTCTGTCTCTCTGTTTTTACCACCAAAGTGGATAACCTCACATTTATCCACATTATACTTCATCTGCCATGCATTTGCCCACTCACCTAATCTATCCAAGTCATTCTGCAGCCTCATAGCATCCTCCTCGCAGCTCACACTGCCACCTAACTTAGTGTCATCCGCAAATTTGGAGATACTACATTTAATCCCCTCGTCCAAATCATTAATGTACAATGTAAACAGCTGGGGCCCCAGCACAGAACCTTGCGGTACTCCACTAGTCACTGCCTGCCATTCTGAAAAATACCCATTTACTCCTACTCTTTGCTTCCTGTCTGACAACCAGTTCTCAATCCACATCAGCACACTACCCCCAATCCCATGTGCTTTAACGTTGCACATTAATCTCTTGTGTGGGACCTTGTCGAAAGCCTTCTGAAAATCCAAATATACCACATCAACTGGTTCTCCCTTGTCCACTCTACTGGAAACATCCTCAAAAAATTCCAGAAGATTTGTCTAGCGTGATTTCCCTTTCACAAATCTATGCTGACTTGGACCTATCATGCACCTCTTTGCAAATGCGCTGCTATGACATCCTTAATAATTGATTCCATCATTTTATCCACTACTGATGTCAGGCTGACTGGTCTATAATTTCCTGTTTTCTCTCTCCCTCCTTTTTTAAAAAGTGGGGTTACATTGGCTATCCTCCATTCCATAGGAACTGATCCAGAGTCTATGGAATGTGGGAAAATGACTGTCAATGCGTCTGCTATTTCCAAGGCCACCTCCTTAAGTACTCTGGGATGCAGTCCATCAGGCCCTGGGGATTTATCAGCCTTCAATCCCATCAATTTCCCCAACACAATTTCCCGACTAATAAGGATTTCCCTCAGTTCCACCTTCTTACTAGACCCTCTGACCCCTTTTATGTCTGGAAGGTTGTTTGTGTCCTCCTTAGTGAATACCGAACCAAAGTACTTGTTCAATTGGTCTGCCATTTCTTTGTTCCCCGTTATGACTTCCCCTGATTCTGACTGCAGGGGACCTACGTTTGTCTTTACTAACCTTTTTCTCTTTACATATCTATAGAAACTTTTGCAGTCCGTCTTCATGTTCCCTGCAAGCTTCCTCTCGTACTCTATTTTGCCTGCCCTAATCAAACCCTTTGTCCTCCTCTGCTGAGTTTAAATTTCTCCCAGTCCCCAGGTTCGCTGCTATTTCTGGCCAATTTGTATGCCACTTCCTTGGCTTTAATACTATCCCTGATTTCGCTTGATAGCTACGGTTGAGCCACCTTCCCTTTTTTATTTTTACGCCAGACAGAGATGTACAATTGTTGTAGTTCATCCATGCGGTCTCTAAATGTCTGCCATTGCCCATCCACAGTCAACCCCTTAAGTATCATTCGCCAATCTATCTTAGCCAATTCATGCCTCATACCTTCAAAGTTACCCTTCTTTAAGTTCTGGACCATGGTCTCTGAATTAACTGTTTCATTCTCCATCCTAATGTAGAATTCCACCATATTATGGTCACTCTTCCCCAAGGGGCCTCGCACAACGAGATTACTAATTAATCCTCTCTCATTACACAACACCCAGTCAAAGATGGCCTCCCCCCTAGTTGGTTCCTCGACATATTGGTCTAGAAAACCATCCCCTATGCACTCCAGGAAATCCTCCTCCACCGTATTGCTTCCAGTTTGGTTAGTCCAATCTATATGCCTATTAAAGTCACCCATGATAACTGCTGCACCTTTATTGCATACACACCTAATTTCCTGTTTGATGCCCTCCCCAACATCACTACTACTGTTTGGAGGTCTGTACACAACTCCCACTAACATTTTTTGCCCTTTGGTGTTCTGCAGCTCTACCCATATAGATTCCACATCATCCAAGCTAATGTCCTTCCTAACTATTGCATTAATCTCCTCTTTAACCAGCAATGCTACCCCACCTCCTTTTCTTTTTATTCTATCCTTCCTGAATGTTGAATATCCATGGATGTTGAGTTCCCAGCCCTGATCATCCTGGAGCCACGTCTCCATAATCCCAATCACATCATATCTGTTAACATCTATTTGCGCAGTTAATTCATCCACCTTATTACGGATACTCCTTGCATTAAGACACAAAGCCTTCAGGCTTGTTTTTTTTAACACCCTTTGTCCTTTTAGAATTATGATGTAGTGTGGCCCTTTTTGTTGCTTGCCTTTGTTTACTCGGCCTTCCACTATTGCTTTTTACCTTTCTACCATCTGTTTCTGGCTCCATATTACTTCGCCCTATCTCGCTGCATAGGTTCCCATCCCCCTGCCATATTAGTTTAAACACTCCCGAACTGCATTCGCAAATGTCACCCCAAGACATTAGTTCCAGTCCTGCCCAAGTGCAGACTGTCCCTTCTGTACAGGTCCCACTTCCCCCAGAACTGGTTCCAATGTCTCAGGAATTTGAATCCCTCCCTCTTGCACCACTGCTCAAGCCAGGAATTTGAATCCCTCCCTCTTGCACCACTGCTCAAGCTCCCTCTACTCTCATTTTCCGGTTGGCAAACAGTAACTAGTGGGGTGGCGCAGGGATCTGTGCTGGGTCCTCAACTTTTTACAATCCATATTAATGACTTGGCTGAAGGGACTGAGTGTAATGTAGCCAAGTTTGCTCATGATACAAAGATGGGTGGGAAAGCAAATTGTGAGGAGGACACAAAAAATCTGCAAAGGGATATAGACAGGCTAAGTGAGTAGGCAAAAATTTGGCAGATGGAATATAATGTGGGAAAATGTGAGGTCATCCACTTTGGCAGAAAAAATAGAAAAGCAAATTTTAATTTAAATGCAGAAAAATTGAAAATGCTGCAGTACAGAGGGACTTGGGGATCCTTGTGCATGGCACACAAACAGTTAGTGCGCAGGTACAGCAAATAATCAGGAAGGCAAATGGAATGTTGGCCTTTATTGCAAGGGGGCTAGAGTATAAAAGCAGAGAAGTCCTGCTACAGCTAAATAATTGGTGAGACCACACCAAGAGTTTTGGTCTCCATATTTAAGGAAGGATATACTTGTATTGGAGGCTGTTCAGAAAGGTTCACGAGGTTGATTCTGGAGATGAGGGACTTATAGGTTAAGTAGGTTGGGCCTGTGCTCATTTGTTTGATACAGACATACATTATTACGATTAGGGAAAATGAGGAGGAGTTTGGATGAATTACATTATCCTGACATTACCCTGTCATTTGTTTACGCCCGCACAGAAGGGCGTCTCCCATGCGGAGATCTGTTACAACAGATTCTCAACCCATTTGGCACCCAGATTATCCCTGTTTCCTGGCACAAGCATGCAGGAAATTGAGCGCCTGTATGTCTGCTTTGCAACAGAGAAAAATTATTCAGTAGTTATCAGATCCTTGACAAAAGCTGTTAAAAATAAAATATTGGCCATTATTCCAGATCTGGAAAATGCATGCCTTACCAATCTTCAATGTAGGGTAGGATTTCTTCTGTTGGCCATGTATAATGAAATTGTAAACCCATTTATAAAGAATAGATTTACAGTTATGTTACATATATTGGTCAAAAAAACTCTTACTTTGTGCTTTAATTATAGAAAGTGAAATCTCAAAATTAACAAAAAATAACTTTAGAATGAATTGGCAGCCAATCAGAGGGAGGAGAGGGGTTATGGTATAATAGCATTAACAAAGGTGTGGCTTATCCTATGGCTTTACAGGAAGCTGAACATTCCTGGTTATAAAACATTCAGGAGGGAAGGGATAGAGTGGGAAGAAAGAGAGGATGGATGCCAATGTTAATCATAGATTCAAATATAGTATGGGAATATAGGGATGTCATAAGGGAGGGTTTAAAAGCTGAATCCCAGGTACTATAGTAAAGATGACCAGTTGCCTCGTTTATCAGACTGGAACCAATTTGTTTCTGACGAGCTGGCAAGTTGAATTTCCCAATATTAATCAGATTCTTAAAATAGTTATAAATACATCATTTTTCAAATACTGTAAAAAAATACAATTCATACAGAGATTAACACATTGAGGAAAGAATGAATTTTAAGATTACCGGGTGAAATGGCTCAGTGTCGCAGGACAGAGATAGAACTGTAAAATTCAACCAGATCATTCTGTACACAGTTGAGTTACAGAACAGCTAGAAAACAAAATAAATGATTAAAAAAAAACAATCTAACCATTTAACAGTGAAGAGTTTAATTTCCTCTGCTAGTGCACTAGTTACAAAGTTCATGTAGAATTCCTTTAGGAGCTATTTATCTAACTAGTTGACTCATAAAAGGGTTAATAATTGTTAAAATGGTAGCTTTATGCATGGTACCAGAGAAAATTAACCCTCTTAAAATTGATCTGCTAAAAGACCTGTTGGATAAAATCATGCTGTGCATTATTATAATACAAACATTTAGGGGGAGAAATTCATTATCCCCCTGTTGAAGGCAGTAACTTTTGAAAGCCAGGAAACTCAACGCCAGGTGCTAATGTTTCCCCGGTCTCAAAAAATTGGCTTTAGCGCTCCAGGAAGGAAACATAGAAACATAGAAAATACGTGCAGGAATAGGCCATTCGGCCCTTCGAGCCTGCACCACCATTCAATAAGATCATGGTTGATCATTCCCTCAGTACCCCTTTCCTGCTTTCTCTCCATACCCCTTGATCCCTTTAGCCAAAAGGACCATATCTAACTTCCTAATCTGCCACCATTCAGATAATATTCTGTCTTCGTGTTTTTGCCCCCAAAGTGGACAGCCTCACATTTATCCACATTATACTGCATCTGCCATGCCTTTGCCCACTTACCTAACCTGTCCAAGTCACCTTGCAGCCTCTTAGAGTCCCCCTCACAGCTCACACCGCCACCCAGTTTAGTGTCATCTGCAAACTTGGAGATATTACACTCAATTCCTTCATCCAAATCATTGATGTATGGTGTAAAGAGCTGGGGTCCCAACACTGAGCCCTGCGGCACTCCACTAGTCACTGCCTGCCATCCTGAAAAGGACCCGTTTATCCCGACTCTCTGCCTCCTGTCTGCCAACCAGTTCTCTATCCACGTCAGTATATTACCCCCAATACCATGTGTTTTGATTTTGCCCACCAATCTCTTGTGTGGGACCTTGTCAAAAGCCTTTTGAAAGTCCAAATACACCACATCCACTGGTTCTCCCTTGTCCACTCTACTAGTTACATCCTCAAAAAAATGCCAGAAGATTTGTCAAGCATGATTTCCCCTTCATAAATCTATGCTGACTTGGACCGATCCTGTCACTGCTTTCCAAATGCGCTGCTATTTCATCCTTAATAATTGATTCCAATATTTTCCTCACCACTGATGTCAAGCTAACCGATCTATAATTACCTGCTTTCTTTCTCCCTCCCTTTCTAAAAAGTGGTGTTACATTAGCTACCCTCCAATCCATAGGAACTGATCCCGAGTCGATAGACTGTTGGAAAATGATCACCAGTGCATCCACTATTTCTAGGGCCACTTCCTTAAGTACTCTGGGATGCAGACTATCAGGCCCCGGGGATTTATCGGCCTTCAATCCCATCAATTTCCCGAACACAATTTCCCGTCTAATAAGGATATCCTTCAGTTCCTCCTTCTCACTAGACCCTCGGTCCCCTAGTACTTCCGGAAGGTTATTTGTGTCTTCCTTCGTGAAGACAGAACCAAAGTATTTGTTCAATTGGTCTGCCATTTGTTTGTTCCCCATTATAAATTCACCTGAATCTAATTGCAAGGGACCTACGTTTGTCTTCACTAATCTTTTTCTCTTCACATATCTATAGAAGCTTTTGCAGTCAGTTTTTATGTTCCCGGCAAGCTTCTTCTCATAATTTATTTTCCCCCTCTTAATTAAACCCTTTGTCCTCCTCTGCTGAATTCTAAATTTCTCCCAGTCCTCAGGTTGGTTGCTTTTTCTGGCCAATTTATATGCCTCTTCCTTGGATTTAACACTATTCTTAATTTCCCTTGTTAGCCACGGTTGAGCCACCTTCCCCGTTTTATTTTGACTCCAGACAGGGATGTACAATTGCTGAAGTTCTTCCATGTGATCTTTAAATGTTTGCCATTGCCTATCCACCTTCAACCCTTTAAATATCATTTGCCAGTCTATTCTAGCCAATTCACGCCTCAAACCATCGAAGTTACCTTTCCTTAATATTCAGGACCCTAGTTTCTGAATTAACTGTGTCACTCTCCATCTTAATAAAGAATTCTACCATGTTATGGTCACTCTTCCCCAAGGGGCCTCGCACAACAAGATTGCTAATTAGTCCTTTCTCATTACACATCACCCAGTCTAGGATGGCCAGCTCCCTGGTTGGTTCCTTGACATACTGATCTAGAAAACCATCCCTAATACACTCCAGGAAATCCTCCTCCACCGCATTGCTACCAGTTTGGTTAGCCTAATCAATATGTAGATTAAAGTCACCCATGACAACTGCTGTACCTTTATTGCATGCATCCCTAATTTCCTGTTTGATGCTGTCCCCAACCTCACTACTACTGTTTGGTGGTCTGTACATAACACCCACTAGCGTTTTCTGCCCCTTGGTATTCCGCAGCTCCACCCATGCCGATTCCACATCATCCAAGCTAACGTCCTTTCTTATTATTGCATTAATTTCCTCTTTAACCAGCAATGCTACCCCGCCTCCTTTTCCTTTTTGTCTATCCTTCCTAAATGTTGAATATCCCTGGATGTTGAGTTCCCAGCCTTGGTCACCCTGGAGCCATGTTTCCGTGATGCCAATTACATCATACCCGTTAACTGCTATTTGCGCAGTTAATTCGTCCACCTTATTCCGAATACTCCTCGCATTGAGGCACAGAGCCTTCAGTCTTGTCTTTCTAACACACTTTGCCTCTTTAGAATTTTGCTGTAATGTGGCCCTTTTTGGTTTTTGCCTTGAGTTTCTCTGCCCTCCACTTTTACTTTTCTTCTTTCTATCTTTTGCTTCTGCCCCCATTCTACTTCCCTCTATCTCCCTGCATAGGTTCCCATCCTCCTGCCATATTAGTTTAACTCCTTCCCAACACCACTAGCAAACACTCCCCCTGGGACATTGGTCCCGGTCCTGCCCAGGTGCAGACTGTCCGGTTTGTATTGGTCCCACCTCCCCCAGAACCGATTCCAATGTCCCAGGAATTTGAATCCCTCCCTGCTGCACCACTCCTCAAGCCACATATTCATCTGAGCTATCCTGCGATTCCTACTCTGACTAGCACGTGGCACTGGTAGCAATCCTGAGATTACTACTTTTGAGGTCCTACTTTTTAATTTAGCTCCTAGCTCCCTAAATTCGTCTTGTAGGACCTCATCCCTTTTTTTTATCTATATCATTGGTATCTATATGCACCATGACAACTAGCTGTTCACCCTCCCTTTTCAGAATGCCCTGCACCCGCTCCGAGACATCCTTGACCCTTGCACCAGGGAGGCAACATACCATCCTGGAGTCTCGGTTGCGGCCGCAAAAACATCTATCTAATCCCCTTACAATTGAATCCCCTATCACTATAGCTCTCCCACTCTTTTTCCTGCCCTCCTGTGCAGCAGAGCCACCCAGGTGCCATGAACTTGGCTGCTGCTGCCCTCCCCTGATGAATCATCCCCCCCAACAGCACCCAAAGCAATGTATCTGTTTTGCAGGGGGATGACCGCAGGAGACTCCTACACTACCTTCCTTCACTGCTCTTCCTGTTGGTCACCCATTCCCTATCTGGCTGTGTACCCTTTTTCTGCGGTAAGACCAACTCACTAAACGTGGTATTCATGTCATTCTCAGCATCGTGCATGCTCCAGAGTGAATCCACCCGCAGCTCCAGTGCCGCAATGCGGTCCGTCAGGAGCTGCAGCTGGATGCACTTCCCGCGCACGTAGTTGTCAGGGACACCGGAAGCGTCCCTGACTTCCCACATAGTACAGGAGGAGCATAACACGTGTTCAAGCTCTCCTGCCATGACTTAACCCCTAGATCAACTTAATTTGGCAAAAACAAGGCTAACAGGTTACTTACTGATAAAGTGGAGCACAAAATCAAATGCTCCACTTCCTTCTTGGAGTGCTAAAGGACATGGGCGGGGCAGAAACCTCAGCAGCGCTGCACACTGGGCCTTGCAACATTGCTGGATACAAAGGGCCATTCTCTCCCTGAAAGGGAAGAGCCATCGCTACAGGCTCTGCAATTTAAAACAGAACCATCAAGGGAACAGCGAACCCAGGTGATCAGCCTGGCGCTCAAGCAGAATGCTGGGCTAAACGAGCACAGACAGGAACCCGCGAAGAAAATGGCATCAGCAACGGTAAGTTCTATTTTTTACTTACCTCGGCCACCTCGCCTTTAATCATCGCCCCGGTAGCGGCCGGCCACCCGATCCATGCCTCCTACAGCTGCCGGTGTTTTCGCCCGGCGCTGCTGCAGGGGGCAAAAGTGAATTTCGGGTCCAGATTGTTGGACAGGGAAGGTACTGAAGAGGGCAAGGCCATGACTGAGAAGAGCAAATCGGAGGGAAGGTGGGGGGAGATTTGAAATGGAAACCAGAGAGGAAATGCTGCATCAATGGATTGTTTGCAATTTGAGATGGGGAAGATTCAGCAACTCAGTCCCCAAAAATTCCAATCATGTTATTTTTAATTATCAAGACAAGAAAATCGTTCGACTCTGGACTCCAGCGTCTAACAAGACACAAGTGGATTACCCAATGATCCCTCTTTTTGGAAGGAAAGGGCCCCATAATGAGGATCTCTCCCTCTCCTCTGGCACCATAACCATATCATTTTTAGGCCACAACCTAGTCCAAAGCTTAAATTGAAATCAATCATTTGATCTTCAGGGTTCTTTTGCCCCCTGTAAGTGGCACCCTCTACCTTCTGGTGTTCTTCCGGAAAAAACACTACATCTACTTCCCTCTTGGTGGCAGCTTAAGAGGAATGGTTCGGCATGTTAGAGGAAGGCAGAACCATCCAATGCTACAGCAGCCAATTGACTAAAAATAATTCATTCTTGGGATGTGAGCACCACTGGCAAGAGCAGCATTTATTCCCAATCCCTAGTTGCCATGAGAACGTTGTGGCGGGCCTTCTTTGTGAGCCGCTGCAAATTCTTTGCAGAGGTTTTATACAACGAAGTGGCTTGCTAGAACCAACCACATTGGTTGGGCAGTGAAGAGCCAACCACAGTGGTATGAAACTGAAGCCACACCAGGAAATGATGGCAAGTTTCCTTCTGTAAAGGACATTAGTGAACTAGTTAGGTTTTTACAGCAATCCGACATGGTTCATTTATTGCTACCAGCTTTTATTTTCAGATTTTAAAAAAAGAATCAATTCAAATTCTAAAACTGCTATAATGGTATTTGAATCCGCTAAACTGACTAATTCTCTGGACTCTTAGTACAACTCTAGATTACTACAACTTAACCACTACACTACCATACCCATGAAAGAAAGCATGGCCCAATGCAAGTGAGTTATTTGTATACATCTTTGAATGAACATACATGAGCTGCACAGTATCGCATGTTAATGAGTGATTTTACCCAAAGCTTTCCGTCGACATTTTTTCTGTGTTACTTGTATTTTAAGCTTTCAGGTTCTCTCCAATCTATGATCCTGATCTGTATCACATGTATATATAAACCGTGTAGAATAGACATTTCTTACACAAAGGATTAAAAAAATTATAGTGTTTCATCATTTGTACTTGTGTTGTAATCAGTCATCACGCTATCGCTATGTGCGTGCCTACTCATTGTGTAACAGCTAAAATAAACAATGACAAATCTAAAACAAATTTGTTTTCGACTGACATTTACCAGAGCTTTGTGGTGTTAAACTGTTGGGATCAATTCGACAGTCAGAGACTGAGTATTGTGTGCCTCAATATAATGCAGACTACGTTTAAATCAAGTCTGTAAGAATTTTGATGATACCGCAGATCCAACTGACCTTTGAACATTGTTGTACTTTCTAATATATTTGCAGGTTATAAAACTATGCAACACTTTTTTCATGTTCTTGCAACATCAATAACTTCACATGAAAGAAATAGATCACGTAATGGTGAGAAAATGCGATTAAAATTATATTTCTATTTGGTAAGTTTTAAATGGTAATATTCACCTATGAATTTAAATTTAATCCAGTTCTCTGAATCCAGGAGAACTGTTTTACAAATATGGATTCAATACATGTTCTGCATCCTGCAAGAATCTTTTTCTACTCTGATTATAAACTACCTGAGGCGATCCAAAATGAATTTCTCATTAGAGAGAGGAAAACGTCATCTACGAATATGAACTGTATTCAAATAAGTCTCAGGAGTGGAGACCACTTCTGGGTAACTCCAGAAACAATATTGTGGCACTGAGAAGTGAGTAAGAGATGTGTAGAGTGTACTGGCAATAACTAGGGGATGAGGACTGTGTAACGTGTAGTGGTGATAACCTGGAATGGGGGTAGGTGGGGGGGCGTGTGGGAGGGGGAGTGAGGGCTGTGCCGGGTGTGGTGGCAAAGCCTGGGGAGTGAAAACTATGCAGGGTGTGGTGATAGTAATTTTGGGCTGTGTTGGACTTTCCCTCTTGTCTGAATGGTGAAGTGTTAACTGTTGTAGCACAACAAAAACAGAAAATAAAACTATTCTGATCTTTGAAACCATCTTGTGTGTGAGTGGTCCATAAACAGTTGGCCACCAAGGTTCATTTTAACTTATACTCACCGTTAGACCATCAGGCTTCACATTGCATTCGGAGAGAATAACATCAGGATCTCCTTTGCTGCACTCAGCTTCTTGGATTGAGAATTTCAATTCATATTTAATTCCAGCCACCACCTGAATATAACATTTATATTAACAATGCAGAATGGCTGTGAAAAGCATAATTATTACACAGAACTATTATTAGACTGATCTTCATTTTCGCTTCAGTATTTTATCTTTGTTGGCTCTTTTCTTTAAAAAAAGCTTTACTGTAAATAATACAGCAAGAAAATCAGATTAGATACAGCGAAATGAGAAAACATTAAATGAAAAGGAATTCAAAGAATGTTATCTTTTTATTACTAGTAAAGAAAAGATTGAGAGGGAGATGATCCAAGTCTTTGAATAATGTAGGGGTGAGTTTTCACTCGTACCATCGGGCAGCAAATGGGTGGTAGTGAATCGGCCTTTGTACGTCGCCTGATTTTTGTTTCCAGTTGGCAGCGGGCATTCATAGGTGCTGATAAGAGCGAAACAGGATGGTTTCAGTTTTGCCGATGATGAGCTGTAAGAAGTTATGACTCCAAGACTTGATGCTGGACAAGTATTTGGAAAGTACAGAAATAGACCTGGAACCAATAGTCTATGAGCAGAATTAGAAAACATGTCCAAAATGAATGGCTCGGAATTTGCGGCCAGCAGTGACGCAAAGGCATGAGCTGTTGGCCCCGAAATACGCTCTGCACAAGGTTCTCGCAGTCCCTGTGTTGAGAACTTAAGGTTTTCTGACCTTGAATTCAATGTGTCGGAGCTTAATGGGGATTCCCTTGAGCGAAGTGCTGTAACGTCAACAGGTTGTCTAAGCAGGCAAACAAAAGGCAGAACTCTCACAGACAGCAAAGAATACTAACTTTTTAAAATAGTTAGAGAGAGCAAAAGAAAGATTGGGGTTCTCACATGGGGAAAATGAAACCCTAAAATAAAGATGCACAAGTTTTTAAAAAATGTAAAAAAATATTTTGAAAAGTTTCTTAAAATTTTTTATTTATTAAAATGGACAAATTTCACACTACATAAAATTAAAATTAGTTTTCTAGGCCCTTAACATTTGTTTAGCAGTCAATACGCTGTTAAACCCCCAGTTATACCTAATCCCTTTGGGTATAATTTTTGGTCGGAATTTAACAGCGTAATTACGGCAGAAGAGCCAAAGTTTTCATCAGTCTCAATGATTTAGGAGCTTTCTCTGAATGCCGGCTCTGTTGAGTTGGGGGTGGGGGGGAGGGGGACAGAGCCAGTTTTGGAGCTGTCATTGACAGATTGCAACTTACGCATATACCAAATCCCAAAGTTGCAGTCCATCATGTTATGCTAAATGGGATAGATTCAGAACAGATCTAGCAGCTCAAAACTGGGCATCCATGACGCACTGTGGGCCATCAGTAGTAGCAGAATTTTATTCCACCAGAATCTGCAACCTCATAGCCCAGCATATCCCTCCCTCTACCATTAACATCAAGCCAGTGGACCAACCCTGGTTCAATGAGGAGTGTAGAAGAGCATGCCAGGAGCAGCATCAGGCATACCATCCATCACCTTAAACATTCACTCTCTCCACCACCGGCACACTGTGGCTGCAATGTGTACCATCTACAAGATGCAGTGCAGAAATTCGCCAAGTGGCAGTACCTCTGTGGCAGTACCTCCCAAACCCACGACCTCTACCACCTAGTAGGGAAAGGGTAACAGGCGCTTGGGAACTGCATCACCTCCAAGTTCTCCTCCAAGTCACATACCATCCTGACTTGGAAATACATCGCCGTTCCTTCATTGTCGCTGGGCCAAAATCCTGGAATTCCCTCCCAAACAGCACTATGGGAGTACCTTCACCACAAGGACTACAGCGGTTTAAGAAGGTGGTTCACCACCACCTTCTCAAAGGCAATTGTTTCATTTAGACTGGAATGGTTAGTTGGCAGATCCATTGCACATCCAAGACACGATGCATATTTTGGAACAATCCATGAACTAGAGATGGGCAATAAATGCTGGCCTTGCCATGTTCCCATGCACCTGCTGCTCTTGTCCTTTTAGGTGGTTGAGGTCACAGGTTTGGGAGGTGCTGCCGAAGAAGCCTTGGCGCGTTGCTGCAGTGCATCTTATAGATGGTACACATTGCAGCCACGGTGCGCCGGTGGTGGAGGGAGTGAATGTTGAAGGTGGTGGATGGGGTGCCAATCAAGTGGGCCGTTTTGTCCTGGATGGTGTCATACTTATTGATATACTTGCAAATAAAAGTCTAACCTGATGAGTGATCCTGAATACAGTCCCAGCCTTAAAGAGATGTTCATAGTTGCTCTCAGCGTTAAACTTTGAAAGAGCATGGTCAATTGTTTCATTTAGACTGGAATGGTTAGTTGGCAGATCCATTGCACATCCAAGACATGGTGCATGTTTTGGAACAATCCATGAATGACGAGCTGGGAAGCAATGTCACAGGCAATTAGTGTGCAGCTAAACACAATTATTATAGATGAAATTATAATGGAAACAAAAATTAATCTGCACCATAGAACCATAGAAGGTTATTCAGCCCATCACTCCTGTGCCAGTTCCCTGAAAGATCTCTTCACTTATTTCCATTCCCCTGCACTTTCTCCATAACCTTTTAAATGTTACTTTTTCAAAACTTTATCCACTTTCTTTTTAAAAGCTATTATGGATTTGCTTCCACCACTGTTTCTGGTAGACCATTCCATGTCATAACAATACTCTGAAATTAAAATCTCCTATCCACTCCCTCTGTGGAATAAATGTTTGTTATATAGCATATATAGATAAAATGTTATTTCATGATCCAATATTTGTATTATATACTCAGGAGAAATAGCTTGGCTCAGTTGGTAGAATTCTCTCTGCTGAATCAGAAGGTTTTGGGCTCAATTCAATCTCCAGGACTTCAGCACAGTGGGGTCCAGTTTCCGCTTGTTTCCAGGCAAAATCGGCCAAACTAGCACAAAAGATTGGTGAAGACTGGCCACAATCCCAGGTCAAAATTGCGAGATTCCGCCAATTGCGCTGGTTTGGGAAGGCTCATTTTCTTAGATGCACAGCACTCCGAGGTACATAAGAACATAAGAACGGAAGAATTCGGAACAGGAGTAGGCCATCTAGCCCCTCGAGCCTGCTCTGCCATTCAATAAGATCATGGCTGATCTGGATGTGGATTCAGCTCCACTTACCTGCCAGCTCCCCATAACCCTTAATTCCCTTATTGGTTAAAAATCTATCTATCTGTGATTTGAATACATTCAATGAGCTAGCCTCAACTGCTTTCTTGGGCAGAGAATTTTACAGATTCACAACCCTCTGGGAGAAGAAATTCCTTCTCAACTCGGTTTTAAATTGGCTCCCCCGTATTTTGAGGCTGTGCCCCCTAGTTCTAGTCTCCCCGACCAGTGGAAACAACCTCTCTGCCTCTATCTTGTCTATCCCTTTCATTATTTTAAATGTTTCTATAAGATCACCCCTCATCCTTCTGAACTCCAACGAGTAAAGACCCAGTCTACTCAATCTATCATCATAAGGTAACCCCGTCATCTTTGGAATCAGCCTAGTGAATCGTCTCTGTACCCCCTCCAAAGCTAGTATATCCTTCCTTAAGTAAAGTGACCAAAACTGCACGCAGTACTCCAGGTGCGGCCTCACCAATACCCTGTACAGTTGCAGCAGGACCTCCCTGCTTTTGTACTCCATCCCTCTCGCAATGAAGGCCAACATTCCATTCACCTTCCTGATTACCTGCTGCACCTGAAAACTAACTGTTTGGGATTCATGCACAAGGACCCCCAGGTCCCTCTGCACTGCAGCATGTTGTAATTTCTCCCCATTCAAATAATATTCCCTTTTACTGTTTTTTTTTCGATGGTGGATGACCTCACATTTTCCGACATTGTATTCCATCTGCCAAACCTTAGCCCATTCGCTTAACCTATCTAAATCTCTTTGCAGCCTCTCTGTGTCCTCGACACAACCCGCTTTCCCACTAAGTTTTGTGTCATCTGCAAATTTTGGTACACTACACTCTGTCCCCTCTTCCAGGTCATCTATGTATATTGCTTATAAACAGTTGTGGTCCCAGCACCGATCCCTGTGGCACACCACTAACCACCGATTTGCAACCCGAAAAGGACCCATTTATCCCGACTCTCTGCTTTCTGTTCGCCAGCCAATTCTCTATCCATGCTAATACATTTCCTCTGACTCCGCGTACCTTTATCTTCTGCAGTAACCTTTTGTGTGGCACATTATCGAATGCCTTTTGGAAATCTAAATACACCACATCCATCGGTATATCTCTATCCACCATGGTCGCTATATCCTCAAAGAATTCCAGTAAATTAGTTAAACATGATTTCCCCTTCATGAATCCATGTTGCGTCTGCTTGATTGCACTGTTCCTATCTAGATGTCCCGCTATTTCTTCCTTAATGATAGTTTCAAGCATTTTCCCCACTACAGATGTTAAACTAACCGGCCTATAGTTACCTGCCTTTTGTCTGCCCCCTTTATTAAACAGAGGCATTACATTAGCTGCTTTCCAATCCGCTGGTACCTCCCCAGAGTTCAGAGAATTTTGGTAGATTGTAACGAATGCATCTGCTATAATTTCCGCCATTTCTTTTAATACCCTGGGATGCATTTCATCAGGGCCAGGGAACTTGTCTAACTTGAGTCCCATTAGCCTGTCCAGCACTACCTCCCTAGTGATAGTGATTGTCTCAAGGTCCTCCCTTCCCACATTCCCGTGACCAGCAATTCTTGGCATGGTTTTTGTGTCTTCCACTGTGAAGACCGAAGCAAAATAATTGTTTAAGGTCTCAGCCATTTCCACATTTCCCATTATTAAATCCCCCTTCTCATCTACCAGATAGGGAATGGAAGACCAGCAGGAAGAGTAGTGCAAGGAAGGTAGTGCAGGGGTCCCCTGTGGTCATCCCCCTGCAAAACAGATATACTGCTTTGAGTACTGTTGGGGGGGGATGACTCATCAGGGGAGGGCAGCAGCAGCCAAGTTCATGGCACCGTGGCTGGCTCTGTTGCACAGGAGGGCAGGAAAAAGAGTGGGAGAGCGATAGTGATAGGGGATTCAATTGTGAGGGGAATAGATAGGCGTTTCTGCGGCCGCAACCGAGACTCCAGGATGGTATGTTGCCTCGCTGGTGCAAGGGTCAAGGATATCTTGGAGCGGGTGCAGGACATTCTAAAAAGAGAGGGCGAACAGCCAGTTATCGTGGTGCACATTGGTACCAACGACATAGGTAAAAAAAGGGATGAGGTCCTACGAAACGAATTTAAGGAGCTCGGAGCTAAATTAAAAAGTAGGACCTCAAAAGTAGTAATCTCGGGATTGCTACCAGTGCCACGTGCTAATCAGAGTAGGAATCGCAGGATAGCGCAGATGAATACGTGGCTTGAGCAGTGGTGCAGCAGGGAGGGATTCAAATTCCTGGGGCATTGGAACCAGTTCTGGGGGAGGTGGGACCAGTACAAACCGGACGGTCTGCACCTGGGCAGGACCGGAACCAATGTCCTCGGGGGAGTGTTTGCTAGTGCTGTTGGGGAGGAGTTAAACTAATATGGTAGGGGGATGGGAACCAATGCAGGGAGACAGAGGGAAACAAAAAGGAGGCAAAAGCAAAAGACAGAAAGGAGATGAGGAAAAGTGGAGGGCAGAGAAACCCAAGGCAAAGAACAAAAAGGGCCACTGTACAGCAAAATTCTAAAAGGACAAAGGGTGTTAAAAAAACTAGCCTGAGGCTTTGTGTCTTAATGGAACGAGTATCCGCAATAAGGTGGATGAATTAACTGTGCAAATAGATGTTAACAAATATGATGTGATTGGGATTACGGAGACGTGGCTCCAGGATGACCAGGGCTGGGAACTCAACATCCAGGGGTATTCAACATTCAGGAAGGATAGAATAAAAGGAAAAGGAGGTGGGGTAGCATTGCTGGTTAAAGAGGAGATTAATGCAATAGTTAGGAAAGACATTAGCTTGGATGATGTGGAATCTATATGGGTAGAGCTGCAGAACACCAAAGGGCAAAAAACATTTGTGGGAGTTGTGTACAGACCTCCAAACAGTAGTAGTGATGTTGGGGAGGGCATCAACAGGAAATTAGGAGTGCATGCAATAAAGGTGCAGCAGTTATAATGGGTGACTTTAATATGCACATAGATTGGGCTAGCCAAACCGGAAGCAATACGGTGGAGGAGGATTTCCTGGAGTGCATAAGGGATGGTTTTCTAGACCAATATGTCGAGGAACCAACTAGGGGGGAGGCCATCTTAGACTGGGTGTTGTGTAATGAGAGAGGATTAATTAGCAATCTCATTGTGCGAGGCCCCTTGGGGAAGAGTGACCATAATATGGTGGAATTCTGCATTAGGATGGAGAATGAAACAGTTAATTCAGAAACCATGGTCTCTGAACTTAAAGAAGGGTAACTTTGAAGGTATGAGGCGTGAATTGGCTCGGATAGATTGGCGAATGATACTTAAGGGGTTGACTGTGGATGGGCAATGACAGACATTTAGAGACCGCATGGATGAACTACAACAATTGTACATCCCTGTCTGGCATAAAAATAAAAAAGGGAAGGTGGCTCAACCGTGGCTATCAAGGGAAATCAGGGATAGTATTAAAGCCAAGGAAGTGGCATACAAATTAGCCAGAAACAGCAGCGAACCTGGGGACTGGGAGAAATTTAGAACCCAGCAGAGGAGGACAAAGGGTTTGATTAGGACAGGGAAAATGGAGTACGAGAATAAGCTTGCAGGGAACATTAAGGCGGATTGCAAAAGTTTCTATAGATATGTAAAGAGAAAAAGGTTAGTAAAGACAAACGTAGGTCCCCTGCAGTCAGAATCAGGGCAAGTCATAACGGGGAACAAAGAAATGGCAGACCAATTGAACAAGTATTTTGGTTCGGTATTCACTAAGGAGGACACAAATAACCTTCCGGATATAAAAGGGGTCAGAGGGTCTAGTAAGGAGACGGAACTGAGGGAAATCCTTATTAGTCGGGAAATTGTATTGGGGAAATTGATGGTATTGAAGACCGATAAATCCCCAGGGCCTGATGGACTGCATCCCAGAGTACTTAAGGAGGTGGCCTTGGAAATAGCGGATGCATTGACAGTCATTTTCCAACATTCCATTGACTCTGGATCAGTTCCTATCGAGTGGAGGGTAGCCAATGTAACCCCACTTTTTAAAAAAGGAGGGAGAGAGAAAACAGGGAATTATAGACCGGTCAGCCTGACCTCAGTAGTGAGTAAAATGATGCAATCAATTATTAAGGATGTCATAGCAGCGCATTTGGAAAGAGGTGACATGATACGTCCAAGTCAGCATAGATTTATGAAAGGGAAATCATGCTTGACAAATCTTCTGGAATTTTTTGAGGATGTTTCCAGTAAAGTGGACAAGGGAGAACCAGTTGATGTGGTATATTTGGACATTCAGAAGGCTTTCGACAAGGTCCCACACAAGAGATTGATGTGCAAAGTTAAAGCACATGGGATTGGGGATAGTGAGCTGACGTGAATTGAGAACTGGTTGTCAGACAGGAAGCAAAGAGTAGGAGTAAATAGGTACTTTTCAGAATGGCAAGCGGTGACTGGTGGGGTACCGCAAGGTTCTGTGCTGGGGCCCCAGCTGTTTACATTGTACATTAATGATTTAGACGAGGGGATTAAATGTAGTATCACCAAATTTGCGGATGGCACTAAGTTGGGTGGCAGTGTGAGTTGCGAGGAGGATGCTATGAGGCTGCAGAGTGACTTGGATAGGTTAGGTGAGTGGGCAAATGCATGGCAGATGAAGTATAATGTGGATAAATGTGAGGTTATCCACTTTGGTGGTACAAACAGAGAGACAGATTATTATCTGAATGGTGACAGATTAGGAAAAGGGGAGGTGCAACGAGACCTGGATGTCATGGTACATCAGTCATTGAAGGTTGACATGCAGGTACAGCAGTCGGTTAAGAAAGCAAATGGCATGTTGGCCTTCATAGCGAGGGGATTTGAGTACAGGGGCAGGGAGATGTTGCTACAGTTGTACAGGGCCTTGGTGAGGCCACACCTGGAGTATTGTGTACAGTATTGGTCTCCTAACTTGAGGAAGGACATTCTTGCTATTGAGGGAGTGCAGCGAAGATTCACCAGACTGATTCCCGGGATGGTGGGACTGACCTATCAAGAAAGACTGGATCAACTGGGCTTGTATTCACTGGAGTTCAGAAGAATGAGAGGGAACCTTATAGAAACGTTTACAATTCTGACGGGTTTAGACAGGTTAGATGCAGGAAGAATGTTCCCAATGTTGGGGAAGTCCAGAACCAGGGGTCACAGTCTAAGGATAAGGGGTAAGCCATTTAGGACCGAGATGAGGAGAAACTTCTTCACCCAGAGAGTGGTGAACCTGTGGAATTCTCTACCACAGAAAGTGGTTGAGGCCAATTCACTAAATATATTCAAAAGTGAGTTAGATGAAGTCCTTACTACTAGGGGGATCAAGGGGTATGGCGAGAAAGCAGGAATGGGGTACTGAAGTTGCATGTTCAGCAATGAACTCATTGAATGGCGGTGCAGGCTAGAAGGGCTGAATGGCCTATTCCTGCACCTATTTTCTATGTATGTTTCTATGTTTCTAAGGGACCAACATTTACTTTAGTCACTCTCTTCCCTTTTATATATTGGTAAAAGCTTTTACTATCTGTTTTTATGTTTTGCACAAGTTTACTTTTATAATCTATCTTTCCTTTCCTTATTGCTTTCTTAGTCATTCTTTGCTGTCGTTTAAAATTTTCCCAATCTTCTAGTTTCCCACTAACCTTGACCACCTTATACGCATTGGTCTTTAATTTGATACTCTCCTTTATTTCCTTGGTTATCCACGGCTGGTTATCCCTTCTCTTACCACCCTTCTTTTTCACCTGGAATATATTTTTGTCGAGCACTATGAAAAAGCTCCTTCAAAGTCCTCCACTGTTCCTCAATTGTGCCACCGTTTAGTCTGTGTTTCCAGTCTACTTTAGCTAACTCTGCCCTCATCCCACTGTAGTCCCCTTTGTTTAAGCATAGTATGTTCGTTTGAGACACTACTTCCTCAGCCTCAATCTGTATTACAAATTCAACCATACTGTGATCACTCATTCCGAGAGGATCTTTTAGTCGGAGATCATTTATTATTGCGATCTAATTACACAGGACCAGATCTAAGATAGCTTGCTCCCTTGTAGGTTCTGTAACATCCTGTTCTAAGAAAAAATCCCGTATGCATTCTATGAATTCCTCCTCCAGGCTACCCCGTGCGATTTGCTTTGACCAATCGATATGTAGGTTAAAATCCCCCATGATTACTGCCGTTCCTTTTTCACATGCCTCCATTATTCCCTTGATTATTGTCCGCCCCACCGTGAAGTTATTATTTGGGGGCCTATAAACTATCCCCACCAGTGACTTTTTCCCCTTACTATCTCTAATTTCCACCCACAATGATTGAACATTTTGTTCATTCGAGCCAATATCATCTCTCACAACTGCCCTGATATCATCCTTTATTAAAAGAGCTACCACACCTCCTTTCCCTTCTTGTCTATCCTTCCGAATTGTCAGATACCCCTGTATGTTTAATTCCCAATCTTGGCCACCCTGCAACCACGTTTCTGTAATGGCCACCAAATCATACCCATTTGTAATGATTTGTGCCGTCAACTCATTTACTTTATTTCGAATGCTACATGCGTTTAGGTAGAGTGTTTTAATACTAGTTTTTAAACCATGATTTTTAGTTTTGACCCCTCCTGCAGCCCCTTTATATTCATACATATTGTCCCTTCCTATCACCTTGTGGTTTACACTTACCCCAGTGCTACTCTGCTCTGTTGCCTCCTGCCTTTTGCATTCTTTCTTGGGGTCCTGTTCATCTGCGCTCTCACCCACTCTAACTAGCTCAGAGCCCTCTCCTGACTTCTGAATACTCCTCGCATTGAGGCACCGAGCTTTCAGGCTTGCCTTTTTATTACACTTTGACCCTTTAGAATTTCGCTGTACATTGCCCCTTTTTGTTTTTTTGCCATGGGTTTCTCTGCCCTCCACTTTTACTCATCTCCTTTGTGTCTATTGCTTCTGTCTCCATTTTGTTTCCCTCTGTCTCCCTGCATTGGTTCCCATCCCCCTGCCATATTAGTTTAACTCCTCCCCAACAGCACTAGCAAACACTCCCCCTCGGACATTGGTTTCAGTCCTGCCCAGGTGCAGACCGTCCGGTTTGTACTGGTCCCACCTCCCCCAGAACCAGTTCCAATGCCCCAGGAATTTGAATCCCTCCCTGCTGCACCACTGCTCAAGCCACGTATTCATCTGCGCTATCCTGCGATTCCTACTCTGACTAGCACGTGGCACTGGTAGCAATCCCGAGATTACTACTTTTGAGGTCCTACTTTTTAATTTAGCTCCTAGCTCCTTAAATTCGTCTCGTAGGACCTCATCCCTTTTTTTTACCTATGTCGTTGGTACCAATGTGCACCACGACAACTGGCTGTTCTCCCTCCCTTTTCAGAATGTCCTGCACCCGCTCCGAGACATCCTTGACCCTTGCACCAGGGAGGCAAGATACCATCCTGGAGTCTCGGTTGCGGCCGCAGAAACGCCTATCTATTCCCCTTACAATTGAATCCCCTATCACTATCGCTCTCCCACTCTTTTTCCTGCCCTCCTGTGCAACAGAGCCAGCCACGGTGCCATGAACTTGGCTGCTGCTGCCCTCCCCTGATGAGTCATCCCCCTCAACATTACTCAAAGCGGTATATCTGTTTTGCAGGGGGATGACCGCAGGGGACCCCTGCACTACCTTCCCTGCACTACTCTTCCTGCTGGTCTTCCATTCCCTAGCTGGCTGTGGACCCTTCACCTGCGGTAAGACCAACTTGCTACATGTGCTACTCACGTCATTCTCAGCTCCAGAGTGAGTTTTAACAGTTTTTTTATCTCAAAAATATACTTAACTTACTAAGAAACTGATTAGTGGTGCACCAATTAAACGATTAAATGGTTCAGTCTAGTTTTTTTTCAAGTAATTTTCAGTAATTCTAAATCAGATTACTGGTGAGGCCTGACTCTGGCCTGAGCCCCACAGCAATGACTTGGTGCCGGTGGATGGGAGAAAACGAGCGCAACAGGAGTTCACCGCCCGGGACCCGCGGGAAGTATACCTGGTGAAGGTAAGTCTAGAAGGGTGGGTTGCAGAAGCAATGGCAGGGGGTGTACTCAGGGCAGCAGAGGTCCGAGGTTTCCTTGTATGGCCTGAAGGAGCACTCTCTGACTTACCAAGTCTTGCCTCAGGGCTGCTGCCTGCGAGGTAGATGGCCTGAAATTGATCCCGCGGAAATGGACGATCTGCCTCTGGAGGCTGACAGGAACTGCAAACTCAGCCAAAGTATTCAAATGAGGCTCCAAGGCTCTATTTAGATCCTCCCAGTGTGTGTGGATCATTGGTCATGAGGCATAAATGAGGCATAACTAATTTCTACCTTATAATCCATTATGTGTAATGTTAGTATTTCATACCTGGAGATATGCTGCAGTTGTGTGTAGTCACTTCAGTTATTCTTTTTATTTTATTGATGTGTACATTCGACTCACATTGGCCAGTAGACTAAAAATAAATATCAGAATTAGGAAAAAAGGCTGCAATTTACATATAAGAAATCATCCAAATATCAAGGCCATCAGTTTGATTTAAACATTTAATATTATCACAAATGTCTGAGTATGAATGTATTAAGTCAGAAATAAGACTTGTAGCTGCCCACAGGCCACTGTCTATCAGGTCTTTTAGGATCTGCCAGCTCCCATTAGACTCATCATCATAAGCGGTCCCTCGAACGAGGATGACTTGCTTCCACAAGAATTCACAGATGTTTTGATGAAGGACCTAATGTTCCAGTCCTGAACTCCACCAGTCTGCTGATTAGTGGACACACAGATCCAGAGCCCAATACAATGGTAATGGCTAAATGGCTGGAGTGGACCAGCATAAGGCTGCCACTTCTCAGGACAGCAGCACATGCCAGGCATCTAGCCTTCCCGCTTGCACCGCACAATTGATACATAAAGGGTGACACCAAGCTGACCAGGTACAAAAGAAAGAAAGACTTGAATTTCTATAGCAGCTTTCACAACCTCAAGACGTTCCAAAGCGCTTTACATCTAATGAAGTACTTTTGAAGTATAATCACTGTTGTAATGTAGGAAACGGATGTAGGGCAATGCAGCCAACAACAGCTCCTTCCCAGGACCACATAATCTCCCCTCCTAATGAAAACAGTTCCACTTTTCAAGTCTTTCTTTATATTTGCATTCCCTCACAACCTAGTGAATCCGTGCTGTACCATTTCAAATTACCTTTCTTTAGGGCCAGGAATTTCCTCGGAGCTGGTCCCGCCCTGCCACTGTAACTTTGCCTGAAGTGCGACAGAAACCCAGCTCACATGCGTAAATGGGGTTTCGGCTACATGTCCAGTGAAGTTACTGCAGTGGAGCTGGAGCAGCTCCGAAGATATTCCCAGCCTCTGCTTGTCTCCAAATACTGTGCCAAATGTGGTGCAGTTCATTGTAAAATTTCACACAAGTTATTGCAAATGTTTGCTGCTTCTGTAGTGAGGTATTTAGAAAGATAGATCAGATATTTAGAAAGCTTACAGCTTCTCTAGGTGCGCTGTAGTTGCATGCTTTCCAGAGTTTTTCATTTCCAACAGGGCAATCCGTTTCTCGGATAGAAAACTCGAGACTATATCGTCTATCCTGTTTTCCCTGTTCTCCCTGTGAATAACAGATATTTGTCAGATAAGTATTCTTGATTTTCTAATTAAAACCTTGAAACAGAATTCAGATAAAACTCACATTTTATTAATGCATCAGGATTCCACAATGTAACATTGGTAAGAATTTTCTGCTGTGCTATTTCTTGGACAATTTTAAATGGAAACAATGGCTAATTTCTAACTTGCTGTACTCTGGAAAACTGTTGAAGTAATAGGAATCATGCAACAAATTATGCAGTATCCTGAATAAAGTATTCAAGAATGAAGATGAGGGATCTGCTGATAGATCCTTTAAATACCATTTTGTGACTGGAAATTAGGGTTTTTTTCAATACCGTTTTTTGACGTATTTGAGGCGTTACGCCCGTTTTTTTGGCACCCACTACTCCAAAAAAACCTTGAAAGTTTCCCCACTCTCATTTTTTAATTGGCGCCACACAGCCTGTCCTTTAGCTTCAGGGGATGGAGCCTAATGTCTGTGCCAACAAAAGGATGTGCATGAATGGAAAAAAAATGATATATTTTACGTGACTACTATGGGCGCACATGCCCAATACACCTCCAGGTCTGCATTCGGCCATTTTTAAAGAGTCAGTTGTGTGTGAGACTGTGTGAGAACTTTAATTCTCAGTGGTAAAATCGGAGCTGTGGCTCCAGGACCAAAAATTGCTCACAACAGGAAGTGGAGGCACGAGTTACTGTAATTGAGGTCGGCTGGCAGGAGTTGGACACCAGCAGAGGTCACATAAAAGTTTCACCAAAAGAAATAAAGAAATACTGGAACCAACTTGCAGAAGATTACTGTGCAATGGTGACCATCCCGAGGTCTGGAGACCAGTGCAAAAAGAAATGGCAGGACCTTGGTCAAGTCGTTAGTGTAAATAATATTTTCATTTATTCACTGGAATTGCAATTGTAAATGTGACCATCTGTATGTACCACCCAGCAGAAAGACACCTTCTCTAAAAAGTTATATTTTCATCTTTGCCGAGGAAGGTGGCACACAACAAACAGGAAGGTACGCAAACAGGAAACGGCAAATCTGCAGCCACTGACACCCTTGGAAGAGAGGGTCGCTGCTTTGATGGGTCCTGCCTGGAGAAAAGCAACCATCACTGCACAAGCTGGGCCCACACTCGAGGGAGAGGGTAAGTCCTGCAAATTCCACAGTCTGACTTTGCTAAATGTTAAGTAATGCGCGGGCTAGCCATGCTTCGGTTCATGGGGATGTCTCTGTCAGCTACGCTTCACTTGATGCAATGTGCTACCATTCATCGTAGTCCTTAAAATGAGCCTGCTCCCTGCGCTGTGTGAGCCTACTCATGCCACCCTGCCCCCTCCTCCGTTGCTAAACATTTGTCTGGTTCTGTTATATTTTGCAGAACTTGAGGCCAACTCAGATGAGGCTGAAGCCGATGCAGAAGATTCAGGCGTGGATGAGCCTGAAGAAGAAAACATCTTCCAATCCCACCTTCCAGACCAAGGGGATGAGGGGGAGGGGCAGGGGGAGGTGATGGATGAAGCCCCCACTGTTGTACTCACTCTGGAGGAGGTGCTGGTGCCTCCCATTGAGGTGCCAGCCCCTTTCCTGAGTGGTGCGAGTGTAGGGACATTCCGTGGTTTCACACTGTCCGAGGCTGCAGGTCCCAGTGGGAGTGCAGCAAGGCACACCCAGGGCCCCACCATCTGAGGCTGCAGGTCCCAGTGGGATGCAGCGAGTCACACCCAGGGTGAGGAGGGGAAGGAGAGCTCAACAGCGCTCTCCTGAGGTGCAGGATCTAACAGATGTGGTTCAGATGATGGCAATGAGTGCGGAGAGCATTGACCTTACCCGATCACTCGTGGACACCATCAGTGGGGTGAGTGATGAAGTATCGGGACTGTTGGGAGAAGTAACAACACTCTCATAAGAAATGGAAACACTGTCCGGGCACATAAGGGAGGGAATGTCGCAGGTAGCTGATACACTGGCGGTGAACATGAGGGAAGGAATGTTGCAGGTAGTTGTGACACTGTCGGGGCACATGAGGGAGGGAATGTCGGAGTTATCTGCTGAAACAAGTGAATACGCCCAGAACCCGCGGCCATTGACAGAATCAACTGCCATTCCCACTCCAATCCACAGACCAGCCTCTGAAAAGACCCAAGCCGGGCCTTCCACATTACCGCCTGCCCACGCCCCCCATCAAGAAGTGCACATTACCCGAGAAACGCTCGCCACCGTCTGGAGTCACCAAGACGAAGCACAGCGGGTGGTCTTAGAGTAAGGTGGAGATGGGTGCAGCCTTTCTTTGCTGCTGTTGTTATTTTTGTTATTATTGTTACTTTTGTAACTGTTCTCAAATTTAAAGTTTTTTGTAAGTGATGTAAATTTACGTTTAAAAGTTTGTAAGTGATCTTAAAGTTTGTAAATAATCTTAACTGAAAACTTGAAAGTGTGATACAAGAATATTTTTATTAAAGTTAAGTTAAGCACAAACGTGTCAAACTTTTGAATAAAATATATTTTAAATTATAACTGAATCATTTACATTATTTGTTCCACTATTAACACAACTTTTTGAACTAAAGAAGAATAATTTGCATTATTTGTTCCATTATTAACACAACTTTTTGATCTAAAGAAGAATCATTTCCATTATTTGTTCCATGAACACAACACAACATTGCGGAACAGGTCCAAACTGTAAACATGGTCCATTTGGAATAGTTGCAGCTGAGCCTTCAGGCAGCAAAACATTCACGGATGAGCTGCTGGCGCATGGCGCGAGCAATTGTTAAAGGGGCACGAGGGCCCGCCCTCCTCCGCTGCAGTGCTCCGGGTTCAGGCTTCCTCGTCGTCCTCCTCCTCCTCCTCGTCATCTGCATCTTCCTCCTCATCATCAGCCACTCTCACCTCAGGTGGGTCTTCTACTACCAGCTGCTGCTGCCTCATGATGGCTAAGTTGTGCAGCATGCAGCACACAACAGTGAACTGACCGACAATCTCAGGGGAGTATTGCAAGTAGCCTCCAAAATGGTCCAGGCATCGGAAACGCTGCTTCAAGATGCCAATGATCCTCTCTATTATGCTGCGTGTCGCAATGTGCAACATGTTGTATTCCCGGTCAGCTTCCTTCTGAGTTACACGTTGGGGCGTCATGAGCCAGGTGGTGAGGCCCTTTGTCTCCCAGCAGCCAGCTCTGCCCTTCTGGCTGCCATTGAAACATGGCAGATATAGAGCTCTCGCGTAGAATGAATGCATCATGGTTGCTCCAAGGGTATCTCGCATCAACTGCCATGATGCAATGCACGCCTTTTCTGTTTCTGTGCATCTCGGAATCCTCCAAAGGTGTTCGCAAGGGTACAATCAATGTAGCCCTGTACCTGTGGGAAGCCAGCAATCTTGGAGAAGCCCTGTTACACATTGCCTGAGCGGTCATGGGGAACTTTATGTAGTCATTCCTCCGGGCATATAGTGCAGCAGTCACCTGCCGAATGCAGATATGTGTTGCATGTTGAGAAATGGTGCACACATCCCCAGTTGTGGCCTGGAATGATCCAGATGCATAAAATGAAAGTGCAGCTGTAACTCTTACTTCAACTGACAAAGCAGTCCTCCTGACGCTTCAAGGGAGCAGGTCTACTTTTATTAACTCACAGATCTCGGTTACAACTTCTTTGCAGAAACGCAGCCTTCTCACACAGTCTGCATCACTCGGGTGCAGGTATGAACGCCTGTCCCGATATACCCAACGTGGATAAGGCCTCCTGCCCATTATCCTACGTGCTCTGAGGTTCCTCAGGTGATGATGTCCAATCAATCTTCTCCTCTGCAGCACAATCATGCAGAAGCCTTGCACGAGGTACGGCATTGTCAATATTGCCCCCATAATTTAATTGTAGCTTTGCAACAAGCTCAAAACAGCGGGACAAAGCACTCACACTTTCTTTCTTCTCTCTCTCGCCAAGGTCGACGCCCTAGTATGGACCACACCCTGATCTGCGCATGCGCAATAGGCTTGCTTAGAATGGGGAGGTAGGCATTCAATAAAGAAATAAAGTCTAATGTAATTCTTTATTTTTTTTCTTCAAAGTACCACGCCACCACCGAATGTCTCCTCACCGGGTTCGAGGGTCGGCCGGCAGAATCATTCCCTCGCCCGGACACAGGGGCTCAGCATCTACACCCACCCCCCACCCCCGACTGCACCCCATCGGGGCTTCTTTTGAAGCTGCTGTATAGCCTAAGGGTTCTCATCCCTTCAGTTTGGCTTCCACCCCACCCCACCAGCAGCCCCCTCCCCGCCCCCGTCCCCGCCCCGGCCAGGCTTCTTTTAAAGCTGAGAAGCTGAGCCCCGAGCCCCCATGTCCGGGCGAGGGAACGATTTTGCCGGCTGACGCTCCGACCCTCGAGCCCGGTGAGGACGCATTCGGTAGTAGCATGGTACTTTGCAAAAAATCAAAAAATTAAAGAATTGCATTGGACTTCCATTTTCTCACTTTTGATTTTGAAAAATTTAAGCTGCATGATGCATATTCTTTGTCTTCTTGACTCCCTCCAAAACTTTGCCTAAAAACAATGGCGTCTTTCTGTGCCGATTTTTTAATGTATGCTGGTTTTTCTTAAGTGCCCAGAAGGTTTTTTAGGAATGGCCACATACGCCGTCCTAGGAAAAATGTAAGTTGGCCAAACTTGCGTAAATATGAAAAACTGGCGCAGACATCAGTCTACACCCCCCGTGACGCAAAAAAAATAACTTTAAAAAATCGTAACTAACTGAGTTTCGCTGCTGCAGAAACTTTGGGGAAAGTTGGAGATTTTAATTTACGCCAAATAAAGCAGCGCACGGCAAAAAAACAGCGCAGGTAACTGGGGAAAATTGAGCCCTATCCCGTACACTAAGCATAAAGTGGAGTATGCTGCTTTATACTCCGGTGTACCTAATCACTACAATAGTCAAGCGTTTAGTTTTGAGGGACAAAGCGCCTTTCTACAATGAAGGAACATCTCTTCAAAGTTGTAACATGTCCAAATGCTGACAAATTCTGACATTTATGTGACCTGTTTGATTCAGTCGGAAATTTCAATATTCAATGACAATAAATGATCAATGAAATTAAAGAGCAGGAGATCGCTCCAATCATTATATGGATAGTATTGTGTTCCTAACACAGATGAGACTGCACACAGGGAGGTTAAAGTAACAGTGACCTCAGTCTTTATTAAGACACTCCAGAGTGAGGAACAGGCCTTAGGGGCCGGCTTATATACAGTGCACCCAAGGGATGCTGGGATCCCTTGGAACTTCAGGGGATGAGCTCCCTGGTGGCGGAACATGGGAGTGTATGCTTTACAGATACACAACATCACTCCCCCACAAAGTCAAAGTGAAAACTATTTACAAGGTGAGGCGGTCGGGAGCCTTTCTTTCCCTGGTGGACCGCCTCGGTACAAATGTCTGTTCTGGTGTGTTGGCTGTGCCCTCGCTGGGCTGGCGTGTTGTTGGCCCTGCAGGGCTGCTGGGTGAGCCTGGCCATGCTGGGCTGTTGGGCGTGATGGGTTCAATTTTCTGGTCCGGGGTGGTATCGTTGATCCTTTGGGTGTGTGTTGTGGGCTCGAAAAAGGTGGTGTCTGCTGTGGGTTGTTCAGGGCAGTCTGTGAACCGCAGCCTCGTTTGGTCCAGGTGCTTTCTGCAAATTTGTCCATTGTCAAGTTTGACTACAAACACCCTACTCCCTTCTTTAGCTATCACCGTGTCCACGATCCATTTGGGACCATGTCCATAGTTTAGCACATACACAGGGTCATTCAGATCAATTTCCCGTGACACAGTGGTGCGACCATCGTTTACATTTTGTTGCTGCCGCCTGCTCTCTACCTGATCGTACAGGTTGGGGTGAACCAGCGAGAGTCTGGTTTTAAGTGTCCTTTTCATGAGTAGCTCAGCCTGGAGCACCCCTGTGAGCGAGTGTGGTCTCGTGCGGTAGCTGAGCAGTACTCGGGACAGGCGGGTTTGGAGTGAGCCTTCTGTGACTCGTTTAAGGCTTTGTTTGATGGTTTGTACTGCCCGCTCTGCCTGCCCATTGGAGGCTGGTTTAAACAGGGCTGAGGTGACATGTTTGATCCCATTGCAGGTCATGAATTCTTTAAATTCAGCGCTGGTGAAACATGGCCCGTTGTCACTGACCAGTATGTCGGGCAGGCCGTGGGTGGCAAACATGGTCCTCAGGCTTTCAATGGTGGTGGTGGCGGTACTTCCCGACATTATTTCACATTCAATCCATTTTGAAAAAGCATCCACCACCACCAGGAACATTTTACTGAGAAACGGGCCCGCATAGTTGACATGGATCCTCGACCATGGTCTGGAGGGCCAGTACCACAAACTTAGTGGTGCCTCTCTGGGTGTGTTGCTCAACTGAGCACATACGCTGCATTACCGTACACAGGCCTCTAAGTCAGAGTCGATACCGGGCCATCACACGTGGGATCTGGCTATTGCTTTCATCATTACTATACCCGAGTGTGTGCTGTGGAGATCCAAGATGAACGTCTCCCTGCCCTTTTTGGGGAGTACTACACGGTTACCCCACAACAGGCAGTCTGCCTGAATGGACAGCTCGTCCTTTTGCTGCTGGAACGGCTTGATTAGCTTTTGCATTTCAACGGGGATGCTGGCCCAGCTCCCATGCAGTACACAGTTTTTTACTCGGGACAGCAGAGGATCTTGGCTGGTCCAAGTCCTAATCTGGCGGGACGTGGCAGGTGATTTATCATTTTCAAACGCTTCCATGACCATCAACAAGTCTGCGGGCTGCGCCACCATCAAAAAGTTTGCAGGCTGCGCCATTTCCACCCCCGTGGTGGGCAATGGTAGCCGACTGAGAGCATCCGCACAGTTCTCGGTGCCTGGCCTGTGGCGGATGGTGTAGTTATACGATGATAGCGTGAGTGCTCACCTTTGTATGCGGGCTGAGGCATTAGTATTTATCCCCTTGTTTTCAGTGAACAGGGATATGAGGGGCTTGTGATCGGTTTTCAGCTCAAATTTGAGGCCAAACAGGTACTGATGCATTTTCTTTACCCTGAACACACACGCTAATGCCTCTTTCTCAATCATGCTGTAGGCCCTCTCGGCCTTAGACAAGCTCCTGGAGGCATAGGCAACAGGTTGCAACTTCCCCGCAACGTTAGCTTGTTGTAATACACACCCGACTCAGTACGACGACGCATCACCTGCTAGCACAAGTCTTTTACACGGGTTATACAATACAAGCAGCTTGTTGGAGAATAAAATGTTTCTGGCTTTCTCAAAGGCAATTACTTGTTTTTTATTCCCCATACCCAGTTCTCATCTTTACGCAATAACACATATAGGGGCTCTAAGAGGGTGCTTAACCCCGGTAGGAAGTTACCAAAATAGTTGAGGAGTCCCAGGAACGACCGCAGCTCTGTGACGTTCTGTGGCCTGGGAGCATTCTTGATAGCCTCTGTCTTGGCGTCTGTGGGCCGAATGCCGTCCGCTGTGATCTTTCTCCCCAAAAACTACACTTCTGTTGCCATGAAGACGCATTTCGGCCTCTTCAGCCGCAGCCCTACGCGATCCAGTTGCTGGAGGACCTCCTCCAGGTTTTGTAGGTGCTCGGCGGTGTCCCGACCCGTGACCAATATGTCGTGAAAAACCACCGTGCCTGGTACCGACTTGAATAGGCTCCCCATGTTTCTCTGGAAGATCGCTGCAGCCGACTGAATTCCAAACGGGCATCTGTTATAGATGAACAGTCCCTTGTGCGTGTTGAAGCAGGTGAGGTCCTTCGAAGACTCCTCCAGCTCCTGCATCATGTAGACCGAAGTCAGGTCGAGCTTGTTGAACGTCTTGCCTCCTGCCAGCATCGCAATTAAGTCGTCTGCCTTAGGTAGCAGGTATTGGTTCTGCAGCGAGAAACGATTCATAGTTACTTTATAATCGCCGCAAATCCTGACCGTGCCATCACTTTTCAGCACTGGAACAATCGGGCTGGCCCACTCGCTGAATTCCACTGGGGAGATGATGCCCTCACGTTGCAGCCTGTCCAGCTCGATTTCCACTCTCTTCCTCATCATGTGAGGTACCGCTCGCCTTGTGGTGAATGGGTGATGCCTGTGGGACCAAGTGGACCTGCACCTTCACCCCAGAAAAGTTTCCAAAGCCTGGCTCAAAAAGGGAAGGAAATTTGTTAAGAACCTGGGTACATGAGGCCTCATCGACATGTGATAACGTTCGGATGTCATCCCAATTCCAGCGGATTTTGCCCAGCCAGCTCCTTCCAAGCAGTGTGGGGCCATCGTCCGGGACAATCCAGACTGGCACTTCATGCACCATGCCCTCGTAGGTGACCTTGACCATGGCGCTGCCCAGAACAGTGATAAGCTCTTTGGTGTACATTCTCAGTTTTGTGTGGATGGGGCTCAGGGCTGGTCTGAGTGCCTTGTTGCACCACAGTCTCTCACACATCTTTTTACTCATGATGGATTGGCTAGTGCCAGTGTCCAGTTCCATGGCCATGGGTAAGCCATTCAATTTTACATTTAGCATTATAGGTGGACATTTCATCGAAAATGTGTGCACCCCGTGTACTTCAGCATCTGCCTCCTCTCTCTGAGGCTCGAAATTGTTTTGATTCATCATGGACCGATCTTCCTCGGCCACATGATGGTTAGCAGGTTTTGCAGAGCTTGCAGCTCGTCTGCAAGCTCATTGGAGGTGCCCCATTGTTCCACAGCTCTTGCAAACATACCCTTTGAAGCGGCATGAATAGGCTGAATGGAAGCCTCCATAATGCCAACAAGGTGTGAATTGCCTTGCATTCATCCTTTGTTGGGGACTCTGAGTCATCTGGGTCACCTGAGGCCTGCTGGCAGTTGCAGACTCGTGGGTTCTGCCCTGTACATTTCTGCTCACAAACACAGTTCCAGTTAATTTATGAACATTGCTGGCACTTGTGTGCTGAGAGATTTGTTTTGTGTTATCACTGGTGGACATAAACGCCTGTGCTATCGCAATGGCCTTACTGAGGGTCAGTGTCTCTACAGTCAAAAGTTTTCGTAGGATGGTCTCGTGGCCAAAGTCTCTGAGCATCTGCTCCTGGAATCCATCAAAATCACATTGTCCTGCAAGTCGCCTTAGCTCAGCGACGTAGCTCGCCACTTCCTGACCTTCAGATCGCTGGCACTTGTCAAACCAATACCTCGCTATCAGCACGCTCTCCCTCGGGTTAAGATGCTCCCGAACCAGTGTACACAGCTCCTCATATGACTTATCTGTGGGTTTCACCGGAGCCAGAAGATTCTTCATGAGGCTGTAGGTCGGTGCCCTGCAGACCGTGAGGAGGACCGCTCTCCATTTTGCAGCGCTTCCTTCTCCGTCCAGCTCGATGGCTACAAATTACTGGTCTAGCCATTCAACATAGGCTTCCCAGTCCTCACCCTCCGAGAACTTTTCCAGGATGCCCACAGTTTGCTGCTTCTTTGCGTTGGATTCGTGTGCTCATCGCCAGTTGTTGTGTTCCTAACACAGATGAGGCTGCACACAGGGAGGTTAAAGTAACAGTGACATCAGTCTTTATTAAGACACTCCAGAGTGATGAACAGGCCTCAGGGGCCGGCTTATATACAGTGCTCCCAAGGGATGCTGGGATCCCTTGGGACTTCAGGGGATGCGCTCCCTGGTGGCGGAACATGGGAGTGCATGCTTTACAGATACACAACAGGTAGCATTCATAAAGTACTCAACAACAATTTATATTTATCTAGCGACTTTGATGTAATAAAATGTCCCAAGGCGCTTCACAGGGCTGTTATAACACAAAACAAATCCATTTAAAACCAAGCCACATAAGAAGAAATTACAGCAGATGACCAAAAGCTTGGTCAAACAGGTAGGTTTTAAGGAACATCTTGAAGGAGGAAAGCGAGGTAGCGAGGCGGAGATGCCTAGGGCCTCGGCAGCTGAAGGGATGGCCATCGATGGTTGAGCAGTTATAATCAGGGATGCTCACATCTTGGTGGGTTGTGAGGCTGAAGAAGAATACAGAGCTCAGGAGGGGCAAGGCAATGGAGGGATTTGAAAACATGGATGAGAATTTTGTTATCAATGCGTTGCTTAACCGGGAGCCAATGTAGGTCAGCGAGCACAGGTGTGATGGTTAAGCGGGACTTGGTGCGTGTTAGGACACGTGCTGCAGAGTTTTGGATGACCTCAAGTTTACGTAGGGTAGAATGTACTCCTACAGAATCACACATTGGATGGGGTTGGATTTGAGAGGAAGTGGGTGAGCAGAGCGAGCAGACTAAGGACTGGGGATGGAATGGATAGTGGGTTCGGCTGAGAGGCATTGAATGGATTGGGATTGGGAATTACTTGATGGCGTGTCCCATCTATGATGGGAGGAATATGGGACATGGAAGCACTGGGATGATTGGAGTTCAGAACATTTGGGCTGATCTGGAGCATGGGAACTCTCAGGAATTGGTGACTTGCTCGCAGGATGAATCAAAGTGGTAATCTGTGACCTTGGAGAACAAGTTAGGACCAAGCAAAATTGTTTGAACCTAGCAAGACTAGGTTACTGGGATGGGGCCATTGGGGAGAGGAACAACAGATGTAAAGCTCTTGATGAAGTGGAGAGAGGAATATAATTTACATGATGTTTGTGTATCTGTCCATCTACATGAAGTGCATCTCAGTACAATGTGCATATGTGAGGAGGCACCTCACTAGGCTGAAGGTTTGTTACATTCTCTAAACCCTCAGCAATTCTGAAAAGATTCTTGATATTTTTAGAATTGTGAAAATGTTCATATTTTAGGAAAGATAACAGGAGAATACATATAGAACGGTGAACGGTTCTTCACCCTTTTGAGCCTGGTTCTTTTATGGTATTTGTGTTGTGAATCATCCCGATGATGGTAGTTCATCCCTAACTCCAGGGAAACATAATCCAATAAAAATTACAAATGATCAATCTAACAAATTTACATTATTCATCCCTCACAATTAACATTCCACAGATATCATTGACATAATACCAGCAGAATTGGAGTCCGTAGAGTATTTCAGCATCTTTGGCTGCATTTCTACAGTTAAGTGCTGCTGGCATCTGATGCTCAGATCCTGTACCGCCAGCAGCAAAAAGATAGTTTTTCTCTCGGGGCTCACTCACCACAAGGATGCACTCCTTACCCTGGCCAATTTTCTGAGGTTAAGATCATTTGCATTTTTTAGATAGGCTCCATAAACCTGTGTAGTTGATCATCTAGCATCCCTGGCACCCATCACTGCTATCATACAATGTGTTAGAGAATGTAATTTGCGTTCTATTGTAATACACCTTCCCATATATGGACAGGCATCACTTCTGGAGGGGAATCACAAAAGTGGCTGAGAGAGTGGCCTTATGAAGAATTTTGCACCCAAGTCCACTTAGGTTATGCTTGTGAGCATAGACCACAGATTATAGTTGCAGCTCAGTCTATTCCCTCAATCAGATCCATCCATGGTTTTTATGGGCAGCTATTTTACGATTCTTGTGAGTCAAGTATGGATCGTAATATCCACATCAGAAGACAGTGAGATCTGATCTGACAGGAACTCTTATCTGGTTTCTTTCTTGCCTTCCAGTGTAATTAACTGTAGAATTGAAAATACTTTGTGGTAATGTTTAGAACTTGCACTAATTCTAAGTAGTCAAAGACGACTGAACGGTACTAATCAGCGATGTGGCAGGGTAACCTAGCATGGCACTACAATACAATAGGTAATACAGTGATGTGGCACCATGTAGGTGAAGCATGAAGACACTGTGTAGTGGGATGGCATATTGGAGCCCCATTACACTGTGCCGTAGCATGGTGAGATATAAGTTTGAACCTGTTATTCCCACAAGCTAAGTTCTTAATCTCAGCTGTGGTCTAGGGAATGTATTGAGCAGAAGCCAAGTAATGGGAAGATTCAGATGGTGAATCTTCTCCCAATGGTCAGTTAAGGAATGGCACAGGCTAAATCCTGAGAGTAGGCTGTCTGATTCTCATATATACTGTGGGTTGACACAAGGCACAAATAATCTTAAAAAGAGACAGAAAATTCATTAAAATATCAAAAAGCAAGGTAAAATACTAATATGATTTTCATGCAAATACTGTACAACATCATAGTAATAGTAAACGATTTGCTTACCTGCACTTCAGCATTGATGACTCTATAAAGAGCATATTGATGGCCTACTTTCTGCTCAGCATTGAACTTACGAAGAGTTATATCCACAGCAGCTAGAACCTCTGGATTATTACAATCAATGGGGCGCTTTGCAAGATCTTCCACTAACCCATCGTCAGGATCTGATTCCGCATCAATGTATACCAGCTGAATGGTAAAGAGTACAATGTATAACAGCTTCATACTGGGTTGGGGATGTATGAACCACACTGCCTCTGAACAGATATCAGCAATAAAGAGAGATCAGAGAGTTAAACTCCTTTTATCTGTGCGTGTAGGTAGACAGGAAGCCTGATGAAGCCAACATTTGAGTACATATTGGAATTTGCTTATGTAACATGGTCTTATATTTGTTCTACCATGTTTAAACAAATCAGATATCAGCCTAACTTTAAAAAATGACCTTACCCTCAAGATAAGAAAGCAAATGATTCGACATCTATGCCATGCCCACCCACCCACAATGTCACCTACACTGACCACTGATAATCAGCATTGATGGAAATAACTTCAGTTGTGTATATATTCCAATGCAAAATTGATCATAGGTCAGGAATATTCAAATGTAACATTTTGGTATCACAATTCTTTTTAAAAGATCAACTTTTTCAAAGTTGCTAATCAGACTAATGAACAGACCACCCAGTATAAACCTTGCTATAAAAACAGAAAATGCTGGAAATACTCAGCAGGTCAGGCAACAGCTGCGGAGAGAGAAACAGAGTTAACAGCCAGAATTTTCTGCAGATAGACAGGTTGGGGATGAGTGGTTCTCCGAGGCGGACGGGAAACCGGGAGGCCGGGTTTCCCATCGGCTCAGCCGAATTTAACCGGCAGGACTGATTTGCATGCGAGTTCTCGGTTTCCTGTCCACAGCCAGCCAGATTGAGAGGGTCTGCAGCTGCAGAGAGGAAGTGAGGGGTCGGTCCAGGGTAGGAATCACAGGGAGCTCGGTCGAGGATCACGTGAGGGGAGGGGGGGGGGGGGATCGCAGGGCGGACGGGGGGGGGGGTAAAGGGGTCAAAATCATGGCGGTGGCCAGGGATCGGGGATCAGCAGGGTGAGGTGGGGAGGTGTTGGCTGAAGATCGAGGGGTCGACAGGGGTGGGGGTTCGGCCGGAGGATCGGCAGGGGCTGGTCAGCTGAAGGATCAGTGGGGGAGGATTACCCATAGCATCAGTGGGGGGGAGTGGGGGGGGAGAAGAGAGAATCGGGTCTGGCCACCAGAAGATTGTTGCCGGCCTCAGCATCATCGGTGGGGCAGAGACCACATAGTGGGAATTGGAGGCCTGGGAAGGTGGTCGGAGGCATCGTGAGGGGGTCTCCAATCAGGGGAGTTGGGTTAGGTAAGGACCCTCATCCAGGAGGTAGGTATAAAGCCACTTACGTCCTCTGTTTAACTGCTGAGTTTCACGAATTGTGTGAAAACCCGTCCACGTGCAGTTAAATTGAAAATGGAGGTGAATAAAGAGGTTTCCAACCTCATTATAATATTTAGATTGATGTAACACCCCCTGGAAACAGGTTGGTCGCCTGCCCCCTCCGCCCCCCTGCCCCATTTCGTCCCCGTCCATTAAAACCGGAAGTGAGCAGGTTGGAGGCGTGATCAGGATGAGAATCCCATTTTTAAGAATTTAACTGCCGCCACACTCCAAACCCACCCATTTTTTTAGGGGAAAATTCCAGCCAACATTTCAGGTCGATAACCTTTCATCAGAACTGATGAAAGATCATCGACCTGAAACGTTAACTCTGTTTCTCCCTCCACAGATGCTGCCAGACCTGCTGAGTATTTCCAGCATTTTCTGTTCTTATTTCAAATTTCCAGAATCTGCAGCATTTTGCTTATGAACCTTGTTTTGTGACTTCTCCATCACACTACCACCACTTACATGTCTATGAAATAAAAATATGATAGAAAGTTGGTTTATTGCTTCTATAATCTCAAATATGATGTCGCCCATGACAGCCGACAGTGGGAGCTGATGATATCTTGGCTTTTGCTGACAAGTGCTAGATAACGTTCTCATCATCCTTACGAATTTAAAAATCTCTTGGGGCTAGAATTTCCTACGGCTTACTGCCCGGTTTCTGGGCGGTATTGGCTATTGTGGGCGGGAATCAGGTAAGTGAAAAATTCCTTACCTGAATTACGCTGCCGGTTTCGAGGCAGCGCTGGAGAGCAAACTGCCGGCATGCACTGTCCTCAGATCGCCCTGCCGTGATATTTGGGTCAGCGGTGACCCGTAGCCGAGTTTTTAAAAAATTCCCACGAGGATCAGCTGAGCTGGGAGCCAGGTGATACCTCTGCAAAGAAAAAGGTTAGTCATTTTTTTTTACGAATTATTTTAAAAATGTGTTGTGGTGATTTGGTTTAAAATCTCTTAGGAATGTTTTTTTTGATTTTTTTTTTAGTTGATGTCTTTTGAAAAATTATTTTTATTGTTTTTCAGATGTTAGGCCCAACCCGCAGCCCCGGGGTAGATTTTTATTGATTTTTAAATTTTTCGCCCATTTTGTTTACGAACCACCCAATCGACCCTAAATTGCACTTTTTCACCCAGAAGTGGGTGCAACGCCCATGTTTTTCACTCAGCAGATTCTTTAATTTTTTGGGGGGGCGAAGTTTTCACCGGCGATAATCTTCCCAGTCTTAACGGTCTTTTGGGCGGTGATAGGGTGCTGGCAATTAGAGCCCTTAGCCATTTCTGCTTCAGTGAAAATAGTCCCAGTATCTCAAGTCTCTACTGGTAACTATTGTTTCCCATCCCTGACATCATCCTGATAAATCTACACTAAACACTCTCTATGGCTCTAATTTATTTTTTGTAATGGGGGTGGCCCAAACCTATACACTGCCGCTAATTGTGACCAAGCCAATGTTTTTTATAAATTCTTCATCACTTCTTTATACTTATACTCAATGGCGTCAAATTTTCTAGTGGCACAAGACAGGCATTTGCAGCATATCCACGCATATGGCACAAGTGCCCTGAAAATTTGGTGTCCTGTGACAAACCTTGATGGAGTCAGTGCTGGAGGGCACTAGCAGGTGTGATCCCAGCATAGTTACTTACATAATTCAAACATAAAACAATGATCAGCCCAAGGGTTCTTGTGGCCATTATTGTGACTTTTTTTCTAAATGTTTTTCTGATGTTAGAAACTTTGAGGAAGATTTTTGTATTCACCAGCTGGGGGCAGAAGAAGGGTTTCCATCTCAAAACCAATAATGCATGAACTGCACCATGGCCATGGAAGATGAAAGAGTGCAACAGTCTGCACCGACAGAAGATGAGAGCATTAGCAGAGCTGCTGGTGAAGATATCAATGGCACGCACTGAGGGCGGCTCTTCATGGCATTGCCACTCTAACAGCTGTTGTGGAATGGTCACTGCTTTTGTTTGAGGCATCCTGGGCTCTTTGACATCAGAAGTCACTTAACTTAGGTCATTGGTGGTTGGCATCTGCTCATGATGTTGGCCACTAAAGACATAAGAACATGAGAATTAGAAGCAGGAGCATTTGACCCCTCGAGCCTGCTCCACCATTCAATACGATCTACTCCACTTTCCTGTACTATCCCCATGACCCTTGATCCCCTTAATATCCAAAAATCTATTGATCTCTGCCTTGAATATACTCTAAAATTGAACTTCCACAGCCCTCTGAGGTAGAGAATTCCAAAGATTCACCATCCTCTGAGTGAAGAAGTTTCTTCTCATCTTAGTCCCAAATGGCAGACCCCTTATTCTGAGACTGTAACCCCTGGTTCTAGACTCCCCAGCCAGAGGAAGCATCCTACCTGCATCTACCCTGTCAAGCCCTGTAAGAATTTTGTATGTTTCAATGAGATCATCTATCATTCTTCTAACCTCGAGAGAATATAGGCCTAGTCTACTCAATCTCTCCTCATAGGACAATCTCTCATCCCAGGAATCAGTCTGGTGAACCTTAGTTGCACTCCCTCTATGGCAAATATATCCTTCCTTAGGTTAGGAGACCAAAACTGTACACAATACTCCAGGTGCAGTCACACCAGGGCCCTATATAATTGCAGTAAGACGTCTTTACTCTTATACTCAAATCCTCTTGTAATAAAGGCCATCATACATTTGCTTTCTTAATTGCTTGCTGTACCTGCAGGTTAACTTCCAGTGATTTGTGTACAAGGACACCCAGGTCCCTCTGAACACCAACACTTCCCAATCTCACCATTTAGAAAATACTCTGCTTTTCTATTTTTCCTATCAAAGTGGATAACTCTACATTTCTCCACATTATATTCTATTTGCCATGTTCTTGGCCACTCACTTAGCCTGTCTATATCCCCTTGAAGCCTCTTTGCATTCTCCTCACAACTTACATTCCACCTAGCTTTGTATCATCAGCAAACTTGGATATATTACATTTGGTCCCCTCAACCAAATCATTGATATAGATTGTGAATAGCTGGGGCCCAACGACCGATTCTTGCAGCACCCCACTAGTCACAGCCTGCCAACCCGAAAATGTCCCATTTATTCCTACTCTCTTTTCTGTCCATTAACCAATCCTCAATCCATGCTAGTATATTACCCCCATGAATCCTAATGTTGTTTAATAGCCTCTTGTGTGGCACCTTATCGAATGCCTTCTGAAATCCAAATACACCACATCCACTGGTTCTCCCTTATCTATTATACTCATCACAACCTCACCTTATGCTAAACATCCGTAAGACAAGGTCTTCCACCAGCCTGTCCTCACCGCATAGCACCGCCCCCCAGTCATCAAGATCCACGGCGCGGCCCTGGACATCGTGGACCACTTTCCATATCTCGGGAGCCTCCTATCAACAAGAGCAGGCATTGAAGACGAGATCCAACACCGCCTGCAGTGTGCCAGTGCACTCTTCAGCCGTCTGAGGAAAAGAGTGTTTGAAGACCAGGCCCTCAAAACTGCCACTAAGCTCATGGTTTACAGGTCTGTAGTAATACTGCCCTTCTGTATGGTTCAGAGACATGGACCAGGTACAGTAGACACCTCAAGTTGCTGGAGAAATATCACCAACAATGTCTCCGCAAGATCCTACAAATCTCCTGGGCGGATAGGCACACCGACATCAGCATCCTCATTCAGGCTAACATCCCCAGCATTGAAGCACAGACCGCACTCGATCAGCTCCGCTGGGCAGGCCACATAGTCTGTGTTATACTCATAATAAATGGTGAGACTGAGTACTGTGTGTAATGAGCAAGTGTAACCTTAGCTCCTTTATTAAGGTTCCAGAGTGCAGGTACCTCGTGGGTGGCCTGCTTATTATACTGTGCTCCCAAGGGATGCTGGGATCCCTTGGGACTCAACACATGGGCCCTCTGGTGGTCAGGTGTCATGCAGGTTACAAAAGGTTAAATACATAGCATCACTCCCCCGTGAAGTCAACAGTACACTTATTTACAAGGTGAGACGATCTGGGGCTTTGCGCTCCCTTGTCGATCATCTCGGTACAAATGCTGGTGTGGTTGGGTTGGTCAGTTCTTTACCGGGCTGTTGGGCTGCCGGCCTTGCCGGGCTGCTGGGGATGATGAGTTTGGATTTGTGGTCAACGGTGATGTCAGTTGCCACTAGTGTGTGTGTTGGAGGGTCAAAGTTGGTGGTATCCTCTTCGGGTTGTTCATAGCTGTTGGTGAACCACAATTTGATTTGGTCCAAATGTTTTCTGTGTGTTTGTCCATTGGTCAGTTTGACCTGAAACACCCCACTCTCCTCTTTGACTGTGACCGTACCAACGAGCCATTTTGGACCATGTTCATAATTGAGCACAAACACAGGATCATTGATCTCAATATCGCGTGACAAATGTGCGCAGTCATGGTACACACTTTGTTGATGCCGCTTACCCTCCACGTGATCATGGAGATCAGGGAGGACAAAAGAGAGCCTTGTTTTAAGCGCCCTTTTCTTGAGCAGCTCAGCTGGGGGAATCCCAGTGAGTGAGTGGGGTCTGGTACGGTAGCTGAGCAGCACTCAGGCCTTCCGACACACGTTTCAAGCTTTGCTTGATGGTCTGAACTGCCCGTTCTGCCTGGCCGTTGGAGGTGGCCTTGAACGGAGCAGATGTGACATGTTTGATCCCGTTGCGGGTCATGAATTCCTTGAATTCAGCACTGGTGAAGCATGGCCCATTGTTGCTGACTAGGACATCAGGCAAGCCGTGCGTGGCAAACATGGCTCGTAGGCTTTCAATGGTGGCCGTGGATGTGCTTACAGATATTATTGCACATTCAATCCATTTTGAGTAAGCGTCCACGACAACCAAAAACATTTTGCCTAGGAATGGGCCGCATAATCTACATGGATCCTCGACCACAAATGTAACGGTGCCTCTCTGGGTGCATTGCTCAACTGAGAGCAAATGTTGCACTCATGACTCTAAATCTGAGTTGATGCCAGGCTACCACATGTGAGATCTGGCTATGACTTTCATCATTACGATGCCTGGGTAGGTGTTGTGCAGTTCGCAAATAAATGTGTCTCTGCCTTTCTTGGGCAAGACCACAAAAGCCTGCAGGGACAACTCGTCTTTGTGTCTGTGGAATGGCTTAATCACTTTCTGCATCTCCACTGGGGCACTGGACCAGCTCCCATGGAGGACACAGTTTTTTTACCAAGGACAGTAAAGGATCCTGGCTGGTCCAGCTCCTGATCTGGTGGGTCGTAACGGGGGACTTCTCGTTCTCAAATGCCTCCATGTCCATGAGCAAGTCCGCTGGCTGTGCCATTTCCACCTCGGTGGTGGGCAATGGTTGCTGACTGAGAGCATCTGCGCAGTTCTCTATGCCCGGTCTGTGGCGGATTACATTGTTGTATGCCGACAGCGTGAGCGCCCAAATTTGGATGTGGGCAGAGGCATCGGTATTAATCCCTTTGCTCTTAGAGAACAGCGATATCAGCGGCTTGTGGTCAGTTTCAAGCTTGAACTTGAGGCCAAATAAGTACTGGTGCATTTTTTTTACCCCGTAAACGCACACCTGAGCCTCTTTTTCAATCATGCTGTAGGCCCTTTCGTCCTTGGACAAACTCCTGGATGCATACGCAACCAGTTGCAAAATCCCCGAATCATTAGCCTGTTGTAACACACACTCGACCCCGTATGACGACGCATCGCAAGCTAACACTAATCGTTTACATGGATTATACAGGACAAGCAGTTTGTTAGAACACAATAAATTTCTGGCTTTCTTAAAGGCAGCCTCTTGTGAATTCCCCCATACCCAGCCGTCTCCCTTGCGCAGTAGCACATGTCGGGGTTCTAGCAAGGTGCTTAACCCGGGTAGGAAATTACCGAAATAATTAAGGAGTCCCAGGAACGACCGCAGCTCCATCACGTTCTGTGGTCGCGGCGCGTTCTTGATGGCCTCCGTCTTGGCGTCGGTGGGTCTGATGCCGTCTGCCGCGATTTTCCTTCCCAAGAACGTGACCTCCGGCGCCAGGAAAACACACTTCGAGAATTTCAACCTGAGCCCCACGCGATCCAACCGATTAAGAACCTCCTCCAGATTCTTCAAGTGCTCCATGGTGTCCCGACCTGTAACCAATATGTCATCCTGGAAGACCACTGTGCAAGGAGCCGACTTTAGCAGGCTCTCCATGTTCCGCTGGAAGATCGCCCCGGCCGACCGAATCCCAAACGGGCACCGGTTGTAGATAAATGGACCTTTGTGCGTGTTGATGCAGGTGAGGCCTTTCGAAGACTCCTCCAGCTCCTGCATCATGTAGGCTGAGGTCAGGTCCAGCTTGGTGAACGTCTTCCCTCCAGCCAGGGTCGCAAATAGGTCGTCTGCCTTGGGTAGCGGGTACTGGTCCTGTAGCAAAAAACGGTTAATTGTTACTTTATAGTCCCTGCAAATTCTAACCATGCCATCCTCCTTGAGTACCAGGACAATCAGACTGGCCCAGTCGTTGAATTCCACTGGCGCTATGATGCCTTCACGTTGCAGCCTGTCCAGCTCAATTTCCACTTTTTCACGCATCATGTAGGGTACCGCCCGAGCCTTGTGGTGGATGGGTTGCGTACTGGGAACCAAATGGATCTGCACTTTCACCCCCGAGAAGCTTCCAATGCCTGGCTCGAATAACGATGGGAACTTACTTAGAACCTGGGTACGTGAGGTGTCATCGACGGACGAAAGCGTTCGGATGTCGTCCCAGTTCCAGCGGATTTTCCCCAGCCAGCTTCTGCCAAACAATGTGGGGCCATCCCCTGACACAATCCATAGTGGGAGTTCGTATACTGCTCCGTCATAGGAGACTTTGACTTCTGCACTGTCAATTATAGGGATTAGTTCCTTGGTGTAAATCCTTAATTTAGTGTGAATGGGGCTGAGCTTGGGCCTGTGTGCCTTCTTTCCCCACAACCTGTCGAAGGCCTTTTTACTCATTATGGACTGACTTACCCCCGTGTCCAGCTCCATAGATACTGGAATACTGTTCAGTTCAACTTTCAACGTTATTGGTGGACATTTCGTAGTGAATGTGTATACCCCGTACACTTCTGCCTCCTCGGTATGAGTTTCCAACTGGTCTGATCCACTGTGGATCGATCTTCCTCTGCAACATGGTGGTTTGCAGGGTTTGCAGCTCGCCTGCACATTCGTTGGAGGTGTCCCATTGTTCTGCAACCATTGCACACATAGTGCTTAAAGCAGCATTGATGGGACTGATGATCACCTCCGCAACGCCAACAAGGTGTATTGGCTTTTTCCATAATGTGTAGCCAACAAGGTGATAACTGCCTCGCATTAAAAGTTGATGGTGGCCTCTGGGCCAATTGAGGTCAGGCCACAGCAGCCAGCATGTACGTTCTGCCATGTACATTTCTGCTCAAAACCGACGTTACTTTATGCACAGTACTGGCCGAAACTTCTTTGTTCAGCGAAATCTGCTTAGTGTTGTCGCTGGTGGCCATAAATGCCTGGGCTATCGTTATGGCTTTACTCAGATTCGGAGTTTCTACAGTCAACAGTTTGCGAAGGATTGTCTCATGTCCAATGCCCAATACAAAAACGTCTCTGACCATTTGTTCTAGGAATCCCTCAAACTCACAAAATCCCATCCTCGTCGCCAATTGTTGCACTCATAATAAATGATGAGACTGAGTACTGTGTGTAATGAGAAAGTGTGACCTTAGCTCCTTTAATAAGATTCCAGAGTTCCGGTACCTCGCAGGTGACCTGCTTATATACTGTGCTCCCAAGGGATGCTGGGATTCCTTGGGACTCTAACCAGTGGGTCCTCTGGTGGTCAGGTGTAATGCAGGTTACAAATGGTTAAATACATAACAAGGAGTCTCACAGAACGCTGTTCATTGGTTGCATGCTTCAGCAGGGGACACAATATCATTACTAACTTGCACTGTTCAAAACTCCCTGCACTACTTAATGCTAGCCTGCAGTTCTTAAAGGGGAGGTGCATTGTGGCTGATGCAGGTGCTGGGAGTCATTCTGCAAGTGAATCCAATCTGGAAAAAAGTGAAGAATGGCTGGGGGAGAGCGGGCCTCTATGTTTTCGAACACTGTACTGGAGGTCTTGGTGGAGAAGGTGGAGAGGAGAGATGTCCTGTATCCTCAGGGGGCAGGCATCCCTCCAGACACATGCTGAGCGCTCTTCAGCCCCTCCGCATCCTCCTCCCTCTTCAAGCAGCTTGTCCTGATGTGCATGACCTCTCTACATTCTTCCAGTCATGTTCAATTCCCAGAGGAAGCCCAACCAGGCCACCCATGTCTGGAAGCAACTTCTTTCAGCACAATATTTTAATCGGCAAAAAAAGTACCATAAGACCAGCCAGACTATTTCCTGTAAATTATTCAGGCTTTAGCCAAGTATAAGAAACCTCAAAAATAAACATAAAATTGCACCACCAGCCAGAAGAAATAAACCAGCTACTAACCTGTAAGCAACTTCATGATCCCTTCAAACAGTGGAGTGTCCTTCATTCCGTTTAATATTGAGTTCAGCTGTGCGAGATTAAGACAGGGTGGTGGCTGGAATGGGGAGTTGGAAAATGGCAGCAGTGGCTTCAAATCAGCATTGCACACTCATTCACATCATCACCTTGCTGCTCTGCATGCTGCTGGCAGTCGTTAGATACATGCACAAACCCCTTTACCAAGATGGCATCATGCGCACTTCCCATCGGAAAAGTTCACGTGTACCTTGGACCCCATTTTCAAGGTTTGTTTGGCTGCCTAGTACCTAATAAATGGGCGCTACATACCCCAATTTAAAAGAAAGAACACCTTGCATTTATATAGCGCCTTTCACAACCACCGAATGTCACAAAATGCTTTACAGCCAATTAAGTACTTTTGGAGTGCAGTCACTGTTGTAATGTGGGAAATGCGGCAGCCAATTTGCACACAAGCAAGCTCCCACAAACAGCAATGTGATAATGACCAGATAATCTGTTTTTGTTATGTTGATTGAGGGATAAATATTGGCCAAAAACCAGGGATAATTCCCCTGCTCTTCTTCAAATATTTAGCCCCCCATCAACTTTAATAGATATAATGATAGGTTTTATTCGGCAGGTTAGAGTCTTTAATTAGGGTCTTCCATTTGTAATTTGTTCTGATTCCTGTCATACTTTGCTTTTTTCAGATATGCTTAAAAGTTAATCATAAGTGAACGTTGGAGTTAAAGTCCTTTCCAAATCATAGCTTCACAATCACAACCTTTAGGATAACTCTTCAAGAGTGTTTGATCCTGGTAAATAAACAATTTGTTTTATTGGAGCTTCTTTAACCTTAAAGAGTCAATAGCAAATAGCCTGTTCTGATTTTTATTCACAAGGTGGTGCTGAGCCCTCTGGCGACAATCACCAATGTTAACTTCTTTTTCACATTTATTCATCTATTAATAAGGGGATGGAGTACAAAAGCAGGGAAGCCTTGCTACAGTTGTACAGGGTATTGGTGAGGCCACACCTGGAGTACTGCGTGCAGTTTTGGTTTCCATATTTACAAAAGGATATATTTGCTTTGGAGGCAGTTCAGAGAAGGTTCACTCGGTTGATTCCGGAGATGAGGGGGTTGACTTATGAGGAAAGATTGAGTAGGTTGGGCCTCTACTCATTGGAATTTAGAAGAATGAGAGATGATCTTATCAAAACGTATAAGATTATGAGGGGGCTTGACAAGGTGGATGCAGAGAGGATGTTTCCACTGATAGGGGAGACTAGAACTAGGGGGCATAATCATAGAATAAGGGGCCGCCCATTTAAAACTGAGATGAGAAGAAATTTCTTCTCTCAGAGGGTTGTGGATCTGTGGAACTTACTACCTCAAAGAGCTGTGGAAGCTGGGACATTGAATAAATTTAAGACAGAAATAGACAGTTTCTTAAACGATAAGAAAATAAGGGGTTATGGGGGGCAGGCAGGGAAGTGGACCTGAGTCCATGATCAGATCAGCCATGATCTTATTAAATGGCGGAGCAGGCTCGAGGGGCCGCATGGCCTACTCCTGTTCCTATTTCTTATGTTCTTATGTTCACATCACACTCATACTTTATACAGTAACTATGTTGAGAAATAGCACTATATCACTCACTGATAGTCATTTAATTCTCCTCATCTTTGGAACCCCTGACATCTATTACTGGTATTCAATAACAGGCACAGAACATTGCTGTACAGAGCAGCTCATTACAGGGAGCTGAAACACAGACATTCAGCCGTGATTCCACAGGTAGTAAGTTCCCAGTCTCAGTGACACTAGGTAGAAGATAGTCAATAGACATGAGTTGCGAAATTCCCCCTCTTGGTGCCAGCATTTAAGGCTGATTTCAGCAGAAAAATGGTGGCCACCTAACTTCCAGCCATTTGCGGTGCGGGCCGTGATGGTGACCATTTTGGCCAGGTTGGTAGCATGGCCATTACATGTGTAACGCTGATTTGATGCATGACTTGCTATTTTGGACATTGTGGCTGAATTGTAAGCCCTCTCCAAAGTACGGATAGTTGAACTTGCATTCAGCTGCACGACGAATCCCCCACCAGCGCTAATGGAAGGTAAGTTGCTTTTTGCTTTTGTACTGGTTCCTGTATAATTTATTTTAGTAGTGGCTTGGTGTAAAACGTTTAAAAATTTGTTAAAGAGTGTAGGGAGTGCTGCTGGATGTTTGCAAGGCATTGGCTCTTAAAGGAAGGCCTCTGAGAAAACCACTTGCTTCTAGTCCTGGGGGCTTTAGTCATTGGCTCCCTTGGGCAGGAGCAGAGGGAGCAGAGGCAGCAAAGGGGACAAGATGGGTGTAGAGTGGGGAGCAGGAGAAAGAGGAAGAAGCAGTGGAGGAGGAAGCAGAAGAGGAGGAAACAGAAGAGGAGGAGGAAGGAGACAACCCAGAGAGCCCCTTTCTGGCCAGGATATCCGGGATGGAATCATCTGCCTATGGTTCGGGAGGAGAGAGAGGTCTGAGAGTTCGGGAGTTCGAGGGAGGTTCGAGAGTTCGAGAGGCCCGAGGAGCAGAAAGCCCGAAGGTCGGTGAGGAGTTCAATTCTAACGAGGATCTCATAGCCCTCATCCTGTGGTTGGCTGTTTGATTGGTTAATATCTCTCTTTTTCTCTTTTTCTTTTTAATTAGATTTTAGTTAGAAAAGTCTAATTAGAGGGATGGCAGGGGAGCTCAGTCCTGTGGAGAGCACATCCTATGGCATGTGGGAAGTCCTGGATGCTACGAGCGGCCTAGACAACCATGTGTGCAGGAGGTGTCTCCAGCTTCAACTACTAGAGCTCCGCATTTGGGAGGAGACCTCATTGAGGTGTACAAAATTTTGAGGGGCCTGAATATAGTGGATAGCAAGGGCCTATTTCCATTGGCAGAAGGGTCAATTGCAAGGGTTGCATAGTTTGAAGGTAGTTGGTGGAAGGTTCAGAGGGGATTGAGGGGAGGCTTCTTCATGCAGAGGGTTGTGGGGGTCTGGAACTCACTGCCTGGAAGGATGCAGAAACCCTCAGCACATTTAAAAGGTGCTTGGATGGGCACTAAAAGTGCCGTAACCTGCAGGGTTACGGACCTAGAGCTGGTAATTGGGATTAGACTGGATAACCTCTTGTTGGCTGGTGCAGATACAATGGTAAGTACTGCAGGGAATCGAATACGGCCAGGGTGATCTCCTGGCCTAGTTCCGATCGCCTGGGTGGGTCGGAGAGGAATTTTCCCAGATTTTCTTTTCCCCAATTGGCCTGGGTTTTTATCTGGTTTTTGCCTTTCCCAGGAGCTCACATGGCTCTGGTTGGGGTGGAGTGTAGAATGTTTCGGTGCAAGGGGTGTCGCAGTTGTGTGGGGCAGACTGGTTGGGCTGGGTGCTCTTTACCTTTCTGCCATTGTTCATTGTTCATAGGTTTATATGTAACCTTCAGGGCTGCTGACCGAGGGCCGTGCGGCTCTTTGTCGGCCGGAGCAGACACGATGGGCCAAAATGGCCTCCTTCTGCACAGTAAATTTCTATGTTTCTATATTACATCAAATAATCAAGTAATCACTCCTGTGCATTCCCTTAGTGACTGTCTTCTGTGTGTCTTTGCCTGACCTAGTGCTCCTACGCAGTGCTACCCCAGTGGCTGCAGCATGGCTGGTGGAAGGCTGCTGACTTTCAGTGGGAGAGACTGCAGATGGCCTTGCAGGTTGACTTCGAGCAGTTGTGGGCCTATTAGCCCATCTTTGGACTGCACCATTTTGACAAAGGTAGCAGCATTCTAGGCTGACTGGCTGACAGGTAACAGCAAGGGCAGTGGCAGAATGGCAGTGGTGGGAATAAAAATGCTGTCATCCTGAGAGAGGACACATGGTCATCCTCCATGGATCCATTACCATTCCCCTGGGGCAGTACCTCAGCAATCCTAGTATCTGCTGGAGCACAGATTGCTGGACTGCTGTGAAACATTGCAAGTCCCTTTCAACACTGGTAAACCCAGCCACGATGGCAGTAGTCTGTGCTTGTGTGGCAGCAAGCTGAGCTTACATGACTTCAGTCTTAGCTTCCATTTCAGCACTCAGATGTTGGATGGCTTCTGCTTGTGCTGCAATGGAGGCCGAGACTTTGGTCATTAGATGTGGCATTAATCCACAAGTGCATTAATGGATCTGCCCAGCCCTTCCACACTGGATAGGATGGGCGTCAAGCTCTGCCAAAAGCCCTGTGCGAGGCTGGAGCTGAACTCCTCCGTGCTCCTTGACATTGCATTCAGGCTTTCTGACAGGCCCGCCAATGCAGCAACCATTTCATTGTGCATTCCCATCAGTGTTCTTCTGTAGGTCGCCCCATTGAAGTCTTCATCTGAGTCCTGTGCAACGGAACCTATGTGTGCTCTCGCCCTCCGGGGGGGCTGGCAACAGTCCACTCATGCCTGGTGTCTCACCGCATGCTAATCCCGAGTCCAACCCATCCTCTAAAGTACGTGGAGTGTCAGTATCTGAGCTGGTGGCTGGGAGTGTGAAATTGAGTGACGGTATTTCTTCTTTTTCTTCTCCACTCTCCTCTCCCTCATCTTGTTCAACCACTGGCTGGGCAGGCTGGATTTCTTGAGTATCTGAAATGAGAAAGCCACAAGGGTAGGGTTGTGATGAGGGAAGCGGGGGTGGGGGGAAGCAAGAGGTGCAGTCTTACATCATGTGCAGCTTGTAAATCAGAAGAGATTGTGGGACGAGGGATGTGAGAAGGAGGATAACACATAAGGATACTGGCATCTTGTACACTTTAACCCTGCTTCTGGCCATGGGCTCAACCATGCCCCTGCCTAGAATGGCCAGCACTATCTCCTCCATGGGGACCAGTTATGCGCCACCTTTTCCAGCAAGAGAGAGGGAAGTGTGTCAGTGAGTGTGGTGTATGGGTTTGGGTGATGTGGCTGTCATGGTTGAATAACTGACTGTGTATTCAAGCTGTGAACTGTGGGTGTGAGGCTTGCAACTATGTTAAATGTATGAAGGTGAGGTGAAGCTAGGAATGTGAGATGTGCCTCATGCCTGGTAGAGATTGTTGGAAGGTAAGTGATGGGGGTATCATGCATTGAGCAGTGTGAGGCTGGTGGAACAGTTGGTAGGAGACGGCCTTTGTAGAAGCATTCACTGACCTTGGCCACTCATCTGAGGTCATTAAACTTCTTTAGGCACTGGAGCCATGTCCTGGAGGTGACACAGCTGGCAGTGACCACTTCGACGATCTGGTCCCACATCCTTCTTAGAGTGTTTCTGAAGGGCTTCTTGGCTTCCAATGGGTAGAAGATTTCTCTTCGAGTGTTTACCCTTGGCACAAAGGCCTTGAGTACTGCATCTGAGACCCTGGGTGCCCTTTTCCTGGCCTCTTGAGCCAATTTAGTTTGTGCGGTAGCAGTTTTCAATTTTTGATCATCAGAAGGCACCTTTAAAAGGTGCAGACTGTCTTTAAGAGGTGCAGGATAGCTTTAAGTCATTCGAACATCACGAACTTTGGCCCCCTGCTGAGCACCTAGCCAGCTCAGCAGTGGGTTGTCTACTGCTACCATTATAATTAGCAGACAGCATGAATTTTACGTGGGAATTGCTAGGGAATGTAAATGTTATTAAATAAATCTGGAATTTTAAAAAGCTAGTATCAGTAATGGTGGCCATGAAACTATCGGATTATCATAAAAGCCCATCTGGCTTACCAGTGTCCTTTAGGGAAGGAAATCTGCCGTCCTTACCCGGTCTATATGTGACTCCAGGCTCACAGTAATGTGATTGACTCTCTGAGATGGCCACTCAATTGTATTCAAGAAGCCAAGAGCAATTAGGGATGGGCAATAAAGACTGGCCTTGCTGGTGACATCTAAATCCTGTGAATGAATAAATAAATAAATGCAATTTCTTTCTTTCTTTAACCACTGGCTTTCTGGTCTTGGGGGACTGTTTGCAGAGAACAATGAGAACCGGTTTCTGAGAGATTCGGAACGACACCTTTCAGGATCTGTAGAATCTAATTGACACCAGCAGGAATGCCCTCCCGCTCAGCAATGGACACGCATATCTGGGTCCCAGCTGAGTCAACATAAATTAAATTCCAGTAAACAGTTTACCACAATTGAGATAGCAGTTAGTCCCATGATTGAAAATCTGCAAGCCTGACATCTCAATGAAAATCGTGGGGCAGCTCTATCTGTCGCTTGCAACGCTCACCCTGCCGAAGTATGCAGCATCAGAGGGAGGTCTTCTTGTTTAAATATGGCCGGTGGGCAGTTGCAGCACTTAATAATGTGGCTGAAAAAAACTAGGGTCCACGCCTTAATCCAGGTCTAGACCCCCAGATAGGCCTCACTTCTATCAGATGTGGCAATATCTGTTGTCACCCAACATACTAACCCAACGTCCTATCTCCAGGTCGAGATACAAAAATAAGGTTCTGTCGCCATTTTTTGAGATGATTGTTGACAGGAAAGCTAGTGACTTTTGAGTGCAATAATGTGATTAATTGAGTTTGTTTCATAACTAGGCAAAGTTACAATAAAAATAAAATGTCTGGTTACAGCACATTTTATTTGAAGCAATCTTTTGGAAAAACAATGCCTATATATACATACAAATACCAGCGAACATTCTGTCCCTAAAGATGATCAAAATTCATATTCAGATAGATTTTTATAAAAAACAAGCTTTGTTATATGTTAAGAATTTAATATTAATACTTATTTCAGATTATTTTTCATGTTGAAATTTATGGCTATGGTCAGATTAAATACGTAAATTTAGAGCAATTCTTCAACATCATTTCCAGTACAAAGAAGTTACCGCGAGCAATGACATTTTTCAGCATTTTCTGTTGACTTGTTGGCAGTTGAAGGAGAGAGGTTGGAGCAGATTCCTCATTTGGATGGAAAATCGTGTGAGCAGCTTGTGCCCAAATTTGCAATAAGTGCTTCTGCCCGGCCAAGTTCCAGGCACTGAAGAGGAAAGTTTGCCCCACTCTTTCTCTCTCTTTCTCTTACTTGGTCAGTGTGTTTTCAGAATGTATCGGGGTTGACCTGGGCAGGTGTGTGGGTGTGGGGGGAGATTTGGGAAACTGCGATAATGAATAGTTGGGCGTCTGAAAGGTTTACGTTGGCTGTGCATTTGTTGTTCCTCTGATGATTCTGATGAAGATGAATCTTTCTCCCTTGACCATTTTATCTTCCGACGTTTGGGTTTGGAAATCGATCTCTTGCGTTTGGGTTTAAATATCTGCTCTTTATCTGGATAGCTGTTCTCATGAGGCTCCAGTTGCCCACTTAGTCCTCTGGCTGTCACTCCCTGCAGTAACATTAAAAATCAGCTCAGTGACTTTAAAAATGGTCAGTCATCTCAGAAAATTCTTTTGCAATATGTAATCATAAGGTGACTAGTCACAGTTGTCTCATTTTTGCTGATTTTGTTCTCAGTAATTATTTTGGGACTGCTTTCTGATCTAATTCAGCCTAGCATTTTATTTTAAAAGTTAATAATAATTCACACATAATTTCTGTCCACGCAAATTATTAAAAACAGAAATGCAATCATTCTCTTTCCCGCTCTATGAACTATATGTTTTGAGAGCGTAGGATAGCCACATGGCAGAAGGGTCACCTCTTCTGCCAAATCCTAAAGTTAATATGTGGCAGGAAGGTCGTGAGGTAGGGTCAGAGATAATGGTTTGAAGCTCTGATGTTTTCTTTGCTGGTGAGGAAATTAATTATTAACCTAAGTAACTAAAGCCAGCATCATCATAAGGCACACAAGTAAGAAGAAAAAAATCAATTACTTTGAAATACAGGGTAGAAATTCATCTACCCATTTTTGGCACTGTGCAGCCGGTGAACATTTCAACCAGGAGGCCCGAGACTGGCCTGAAATTGGGCCCCAGGCCTCAGTAAGATTTTACCGAAGCTGTTGGTGTCTGCCACAGGTTAGTTCCCTAATTTACATATGCCTGATTTAGGTGTCTGCAGGCGCTTAATGGGCACGGGACACTGCTCCTCCCCCACCCCCCGAAACTGGTCCTCTTTGGCCCTATTTGTGGAACAGGAGAAATTTCTGGACACCCTGCTAAAAAGCTGAACTGTTCAGTCCAAAAGCAGATGTGTTTCAATATTTACATGATCAGGGTAACAGGACAGAAAACATTGGAGGGCAGCATTAAGAGGAAATCAGATGTTAAAAAGAAAGGTGATAATCTCATAATCTCGAAAGAGAGCACAATCAGAGGCAGATTATAGAACGGAAGAAGGAACCACAGGAAATCTGTGAAACACTCAGAGAATGAGTTGATAATGAACTGAGTTCTAAACTTTCCTGAGGACCAGAAGAACAAAAAAGAGAGATGCAGACAAAGTTCATTGCAACTACCTTTGTCGCATAAATGTCACAGGTCACCTCAATCACATCATCATCCGGAGTCGCAGAATCAAAAGATGCCGTACAGAAACCCAAATGCTGCAAAAGGAAGAGAAATTGTGACATATTTTGGAAATAGACTTATAAATTAATCATGGATTACAAATCTATTGCACTTGTCTGTTTTATTAGAGTCAGTATATTTATCAAGGTGGGCATTAAATATACAGTTTGTTTTGAACTCCTGATCTGAATAATGCTGATGGGAAGAATTAGCAAATTCAGGGTGAAGATCGCCATATATGGTGACAGAGAGGAAAGAACTTTGAGAGGGAGTCACCTTGGCTCACCTCACGCATCTGCTACAGGCACTTACAAAGCATCGGTGGCAGAGACCTTGAATTAATACAGGAGCCTGCCCTCTCAGTCAGGAAAGAGAAGAGGGGAGGAAAGGGAAAATAAAGTAAAGTGAGATTTTTATTAATTATAAAAGGTTTACTGAGGATCAGAAGCAAATTGCAATACTTGTGCAAAACGTAAATTGCCCTTTTACTTCTAATCTCTGCAACAAAACGTCACATAATTAACGGATGCAATTACCTTAACGGAGAAGGTGAAAAGAGAGAGAAGTACCTTCAGTGTAATGTTCTTAGTCATGGGCAAATACAGCAGGAGCGGCGGCAAACAGCAGAGAAGCAGCAAGGTTGGGCGAAGGAGCGGCGAGAGATTGTAGAGCAACGTGACATTGGGTGAAGTGATACCGGGGTACTCCACCTGACAGAGGCTATTCAGTATTGCACAAACTGCCGAAGTGCACACTGAGTAGGAGTGACAATTTTACATTTAAAACATCTTACCCTGAATATTTCTTTCATAAGGGTTATGGGGATTGGGTCGGAAAGTGGAGTTGAGGTCAAAGATCAGCCATTATCTTATTGAATGGCGGAGCGGGCACGAGGGGCCTATTCCTGCTCCTATTTCTTATGTTCTTAGTATCAAAGTATTCAGGCAAGATGAGGGGGCTTGACCTATGAGGAAAGGTTGAGGAGGTTGGGCCTCTACTCATTGGAATTCAGAAGAATGAGAGGTGATCTTATCGAAATGTAGAAGATCATGAGGGAGCTTGATAAGATGGATTCAGAGAGGATGTTTCCACTGATGGGGGAGACTAGAATGAGAGGGAATGATCTTAGAATAAGGGGCCGCCCATTTAAAACAGAGATGAGGAGAAATTTCTTCTCTCAGAGGATTGTGGATCTGTGGAATTCGCTGCCTCAGAGAGCTGTGGAAGTGGGACGTTAAATAAATTTAAGACAGAAATAGACAGTTTCTTAAACGATAAGGGAATAAGGGGGCGGGCAGGGAAGTGGACTCGAGTCCATGATCAGATCAGCCAAGATCGTACTAAATGGCGGGCCAAGGTCAAGGGGCCGCATGGCCTACTCCTGCTCCTATTTCTTATGTTCTTATATAGTACATAAATGCTATATAGGATGTGAACAGATTTTTTTTGAAAAGCTGTAATTAAGTGAAAAGTGCAGGTCATCTTAGTCAGACTGTAAAAAGGTTTGTCAAGAGACAAAAGGGTTTAAAATTCTGACGATGTTTAAAATTCTGACGGGGTTAGACAGGTTAGATGCAGGAAGAATGTTCCCAATGTTGGGGAAGTCCAGAACCAGGGGACACAGTCTAAGGATAAGAGGTAAGCCATTTAGGACCGAGATGAGGGGAAACTTCTTCACCCAGAGAGTGGTGAACCTGTGGAATTCTCTACCACAGAAAGTAGTTGAGGCCAATTCACTAAATATATTCAAAAAGGAGTTAGATGAAGTCCTTACTACTAGGGGGATCAAGGGGTATGGTGAGAAAGCAGGAATGGGGTACTGAAGTTGCATGTTCAGCCATGAACTCATTGAATGGCGGTGCAGGCTAGAAGGGCCGAATGGCCTACTCCTGCACCTATTTTCTATGTTTCTATGTTTCTATGTAAAATCACTCCAAAATGAAAAGAACAGAGTAGAATGTGAATGGAAGTAAAAAGCCAGTAAATGGAGGAGACAATTAAGCTCAGAAGTTGGTTAAGTCAACGTGCAGGCCAAAAGGTCACAAAGTGTTGTGGAGGAGGGTGAGATACCATCCTCAGGTTTGCATTGACATTTTGGGGGGATAAATCTGTATTCTAGTTCATTACCTATTGTTCTTCTCTCTCCTCTTTGTTTTGCTCAGTCCTATAAAAGGGTTGTTCCATATTAGCAATTCTGACAGGGCCAGAGAAGTTTACAGCACAGCAGGCCATCGTGTCAGTGCTGTTTATCCACTCTTCCTTTGAAAGATGTCGTGGTCACTGTCTCAATTATTCCCTGTTAAAAAGCATTCCATATTCCAAAAGCCCTCGGTGTAAAGAAATTTCTCCTCTGTCTCAGTAACGATTTTAAATGTATGACTACTTGTTGATGAATGATCATATTCTAGAACATTACCAGCTTCTTCTGTTTTCAGATATTGATGGATGTGCTATGTATTCCCTGCTTTTTCTATTATTGTTTCCGGTCTCCAGCATTTGTCACTTTTACATGTGATTTCTGCCACTAAAATTATCAATGTTATGGAAAGGCTCCCTCTACTGGTAGGAAATCAGTACTGTAGGATTTAAATTGATTCCACCAATCCCATTGCCATTGAAGGGGTGAATCTCCACAGTTCATCTGCCATAACATTGACGCAAGAGCTACAGAAACCCCCGGGAAAAGGGCGGAAATGGATAAAAAATCCCTGCAGAAATTTACTGCTTTGCTTCTATTTTCTGCAGTTCCACGTGCACACGAGAGAAAATAAGGAGATCCTGCATCCCAGGCTTGTAAAACTTTACACTGATAAATTATATGTACCAGGAAGTTAAATATACAAAAAGCCAAATAATGAATTGCAGCACAACCTCAAAAATAACAGCTTCATGTCCCCAAGAAGTCATCAATAGGCCCCTTCAACATCCTCCAAAGCTCAATTCTTCGTCAGGACTTATTCCTAATCTATTTACAAAGATACTCAGCTATATCTCTCCACAGCCACCTAGGACTCCGTGTTGTCTGACTGCCTGCCTGAACTTTCTTCAGCCCAGCATCAGGAAGACAAATGAATCGAATTCAGTTCCCACCAGAAACCCTATGCCTCCAGTGACAATTGCATTTCCATCCCTGGCTGCTCACTCAGACAGATGCTGATGTTGCATAGAAACATAGAAACATAGAAAATAGGTGCAGGAGTAGGCCATTCGGCCCTTCTAGCCTGCACCGCCATTCAATGAGTTCATGGCTGAACATGCAACTTCAGTACCCCATTCCTGCTTTCTCACCATACCCCTTGATTCCCCTAGTAGTAAGGACTTCATCTAACTCCTTTTTGAATATATTTAGTGAATTGGCCTCAACAACTTTCTGTGGTAGAGAATTTCACAGGTTCACCACTCTCTGGGTGAAGAAATTCCTCCTCATCTCGGTCCTAAATGGCTTCCCCCTTATCCTTAGACTGTGTCCCCTGGTTCTGGACTTCCCCAACATTGGGAACATTCTTCCTGCATCTAACCTGTCTAAACCCGTCAGAATTTTAAATGTTTCTATGAGGTCTCCTCTCATTCTTCTGAACTCCAGTGAATACAAGCCCAGTTGATCCAGTCTTTCTTGATAGGTCAGTCCCGCCATCCCGGGAATCAGTCTGGTGAACCTTCGCTGCACTCCCTCAATAGCAAGAATGTCCTTCCTCAGGTTAGGAGACCAAAACTGTACACAATACTCCAGGTGTGGCCTCACCAAGGCCCTGTACAATTGTAGCAACACCTCCCTGCCCTTGTACTCAAATCCCCTCGCTATGAAGGCCAACATGCCATTTGCTTTCTTAACCGCCTGCTGTACCTGCATGCCAACCTTCAATGACTGATGTACCATGACACCCAGGTCTCTTTGCACCTGCCCTTTTCCTAATCTGTCACCATTCAGATAATAGTCTGTCTCTCTGTTTTTACCACCAAAGTGGATAACCTCACATTTATCCACATTATACTTCATCTGCCATGCATTTGCCCACTCACCTAACCTATCCAAGTCGCTCTGCAGCCTCATAGAATCCTCCTTGCAGCTCACACTGCCACCCAACTTAGTGTCATCCGCAAATTTGGAGATACTACATTTAATCCCCTTGTCTAAATCATTAATGTACAGTGTAAACAGCTGGGGCCCCAGCACAGAACCTTGCGGTACCCCACTAGTCACTGCCTGCCATTCTGAAAAGTACCCATTTACTCCTACTCTTTGCTTCCTGTCTGACAACCAGTTCTCAATCCATGTCAGCACACTACCCCCAATCCCATGTGCTTTAACTTTGCACATTAATCTCTTGTGTGGGACCTTGTCGAAAGCCTTCTGAAAGTCCAAATATACCACATCAACTGGTTCTCCCTTGTCCACTCTACTGGAAACATCCTCAAAAAATTCCAGAAGATTTGTCAAGCATGATTTCCCTTTCACAAATCCATGCTGACTTGGACCTATCATATTACCTCTTTCCAAATGCACTGCGATGACATCCTTAATAATTGATTCCATCATTTTACCCACTACCGATGTCAGGCTGACCGGTCTGTAATTCCCTGTTTTCTCTCTCCCTCCTTTTTTAAAAAGTGGGGTTACATTGGCTACCCTCCACTCCATAGGAACTGATCCAGAACAATGGAATGTTGGAAAATGACTGTCAATGCATTCACTATTTCCAAGGCCACCTCCTTAAGTACTCTGGGATGCAGTCCATCAGGCCCTGGGGATTTATCGGCCTTCAATCCCATCAATTTCCCCAACACAATTTCCCGACTAATAAGGATTTCCCTCAGTTCCTCCTCCTTACTAGACCCTCCGACCCCTTTTATATCCGGAAGGTTGTTTGTGTCCTCCTCAATGAATACCGAACCAAAGTACTTGTTCAATTGGTCCGCCATTTCTTTGTTCCCCGTTATGACTTCCCCTGATTCTGACTGCAGGGGACCTACGTTTGTCTTTACTAACCTTTTTCTCTTTACATATCTATAGAAACTTTTGCAATCCGTCTTAATGTTCCCTGCAAGCTTCTTCTCGTACTCCATTTTCCCTGTCCTAATCAAACCCTTTGTCCTCCTCTGCTGAGTTCTAAATTTCTCCCAGTCCCCGGGTTCTCTGCTATTTCTGGCCAATTTGTATGCCACTTCCTTGGCTTTAATGCTATCCCTGATTTCCCTTGATAGCCACGGTTGAGCCACCTTCCCTTTTTTACCTTTACGACAGACAGGAATGTACAATTGTTGTAGTTCATCCATGCGGTCTCTAAATGTCTGCCATTACCCATCCACAGTCAACCCCTTCAGTATCATTCGCCAATCTTCAAAGTTAGCCTTCTTTAAGTTCTGGACCATGGTCTCTGAATTAACTGTTTCATTCTCCATCCTAATGCAGAATTCCACCATATTATGGTCACTCTTCTCCAAGGGGCCTCGCACAACGAGATTGCTAATTAATCCTCTCTCATTACACAACACCCAGTCTAAGATGGCCTCCCCCCTAGTTGGTTCCTCGACATATTGGTCTAGAAAACCATCCCTTATGCACTCCAGGAAATCCTCCTCTACCGTATTGCTTCCAGTTTGGTTAACCCAATCTATGTGCATATTAAAGTCACCCATTATAACTGCTGCACCTTTATTGCACGCACCCCTAATTTCATGTTTGATGCCCTCCCCAACATCACTACTACTGTTTGGAGGTCTGTACACAACTCCCACTAACGTTTTTTGTCCTTTGGTATTCTGCAGCTCTACCCATATAGATTCCACATCATCCAAGCTAATGTCCTTCCGAACTATTGCCTTAATTTGCTCCTTAACCAGCAATGCTACCCCACCTCCTTTTCCTTTTATTCTATCTTTCCTGAATGTTGAATACCCCTGGATGTTGAGTTCCCAACCCTGATCATCCTGGAGCCACGTCTCCGTAATCCCAATCACATCATATTTGTTAACATCTATTTGCACAGTTAATTCATCCACTTTATTGCGGATACTCCTTGCATTAAGACACAAAGCCTTCAGGCTTGTTCTTTTAACACCCTTTGTCCTTTTAGAATTTTGTTGTACAGTGGCCCTTTTTGTTCTTTGCCTTGGGTTTCTCTGCCCTCCACTTTTCCTCATCTCCTTTCTGTCTTTTGCTTTTGCCTCTTTTTTGTTTCCCTCTGTCTCCCTGCATTGGTTCCCATCCCCCTGCCATATCAGTTTAAATCCTCCCCAACAGCACTAGCAAACACTCCCCCTAGGACATTGGTTCCGGTCCTGCCCAGGTGCAGACCGTCCGGTTTGTACTGGTCCCACCTCCCCCAGAACCGGTTCCAATGCCCCAGGAATTTGAATCCCTCCCTGTTGCACCACTGCTCAAGTCACGTATTGATCTGCACTATCCTGCGATTCCTACTCTGACTATCACGTGGCACTGGTAGCAATCCCGAGATTACTACTTTTGAGGTCCTACTTTTTAATTTAGCTCCTAGCTCCTTAAATTCGTTTCGTAGGACCTCATCCCTCTTTTTACCTATGTCGTTGGTACCAATGTGCACCACGACAACTGGCTGTTCTCCCTCCCTTTTTAGAATGTCCTGCACCCGCTCCGAGACATCCTTGACCCTTGCACCAGGGAGGCAACATACCATCCTGGAGTCTCGGTTGCGGCCGCAGAAACGCCTATCTATTCCCCTCACCATTGAATCCCCTATCACTATCGCTCTCTTTTTCCTGCCCTCCTGTGCAGCAGAGCCAGCCACGGTGCCATGAACTTGGCTGCTGCTGCCCTCCCCTGATGAGTCATCCCCCTCAACAGTACCCAAAGCTGTGTATCTGTTTTGCAGGGGGATGACCACAGGGGACTCCTGCACTACCTTCCTTGCACTGCTCTTCCTGTTGGTCTTCCATTCCCTATCTGGCTGTGGACCCTTTCCCTGTGGTACGACCAACTCGCTACACGTGATACTCACGTCATTCTCAGCATCGTGGATGCTCCAGAGTGAATACACCCTCAGCTCCAACTCCACAACACGGTCTGTCAGGAGCTGGAGGCGGATACACTTCCCGCACACGTAATCGTCAGGGACACCGGAAGTGTCCCTGAGTTCCCACATGGTACAGGAGGAGCATAACACCCAACCGAGCTCTCCTGCCATGACTTAACCCTTATATACACTTAAATTGGCAACAACAGTGTTAAAAGTTACTCACTGATATAGAAGAGAAAAAAGAAAAACTACTCACCAATCACCAGCCAATCACTTACCCTCTTGGCTGTGACGTCACCTTTTGATTTCTTTCTACTTCTTTTTGCCTTCTCCCTGTAGCTGCACAAGTACGCCTTTTATAGGCCTCACCACGTACCTCCTCGACGCTGCTCCCGACTGCCGCCGACGCTGCATCCTGTTTGACCCTAAGCTGAGCTTCAAATCCTCACATCAGGTCCATCCTTAATACTTCTTACTGCCACCTCCAGAACATTACCCACCTACATCCCTATCTGAAACATTCAGTGACATCATCATCTTCTGAAGGCTTGGTTATTCAATACTCATCTTCCTTATCGCCATGCGACAGAACCAGTGGGAACCTGTTCAATCTTGGTTGTCTCCAGGCCAGGTCCAAGACCGTCCCTGTTGTGTATCTGTAAAGCATGCACTCCCATGTTCCGCCACCAGGGAGCTCATCCCCTGAAGTCCCAAGGGATCCCAGCATCCCTTGGGAGCAGTGTATATAAGCCGGCCCCAAAGGCCTGATGCTCACTCTGGAGTGTCTTAACAAAGACTGAGGTCAGGATGCTCAGAAACTTATTTGTACTGGACATTGGCCACGAGACCATCCTACGAAAACTTTTGACTGTAGAGGCACCGACCCTCAGTAAGGCCATTGCGATAGCACAGGCGTTTATGTCCACCAGTGATAACACCAAACAAAGCTCTCAGCACACAAGTGCTCGCAATGTTCATAAATTAACTGGAACTGTGTTTGCGAGCAGAAATGTACAGGGCAGAAACCACGAGTCTGCAACTGCCAGTGGGCCTCAGGTGACCCAGATGACTCAGAGTCCGCAACAAAGGATGAATGCAAGGCAATTCACACCTTGTTGGCATTGTGGAGGCTTCCATTCAGCCTATTCATGCCGCTTTAAAGGGCATGTTTGCAAGAGCTGTGGAACAATGGGACACCTCCACCGAGCTTGCAGATGAGCTGCAAGTTCTGCAACACCTGCTAACCACCACGTGGCAGAGGAAGATCGGCCCATGGTGGATCAAAGCAATTTCGAGCCTCAGAGAGAGGAGTCAGATGCTGAAGTACACAGGGATGCACACATTTTCGACGAAATGTCCACCTATAATGCTAAACATAAAATTGAATGGCTTACCCGTAGCCATGGAACTGGACACTGGCGCAAGCCAATCCATCATGAGTAAAAAGATGTTTGAGAGATTGTGGTGCAACAAGGCATTCAACCAGTCCTGAGCCCCATCCACACGAAACTGAGAACGTTTACCAAAGAGCTTATCACTGTCCTGGGCAGTGCCATGGTCAAGGTCACCTACGAGGGCATGGTGCACGAACTGCCACCCTGGATTGTCCCGGGCCCCACACTGTTTGGAAGGAACTGGCTGGGCAAAATCCGCTGGAACTGAGATGACATCCGAGCGCTATCACATGTCGATGAGGCCTCATGTATCCAGGTTCTTAAGAAATTTCCTTCCCTTTTTGAGCCAGGTATTGGAAACTTTTCCGGGGCGAAAGTGCGGATCCACTTGGTCCCAGAGGTACGACCCATTCACCACAAGGCGCGAGCGGTACCTCACATGATGAGGGAGAGAGTGGAAATCGAGCTGGACAGGCAACGCGAGGGCATCATCTCCCCAGTGGAATTCAGCGGGTGGGCCAGTCCGATTGTTCCAGTACTCAAAAGTGATGGCACGGTCAGGATTTGCAGCGATTATAAAGTAACTATTAATCGTTTCTCGCTACAGGACCAATACCTGCTACCTAAGGCAGACGACCTATTTGCGACGCTGGCACGAGGCAAGACGTTCACCAAGCTCGACCTGACTTTAGCCTACAGGAGCTGGAGGAGTCTTCGAAGGGCCTCACCTGCATCAACACGCACAAGGGATTGTTCATCTACAACAGATGCCCGTTTGGAATTCGGTCGGCTGCAGCGATCTTCCAGAGAAACATGGAGAGTACTCAAGTCCGTACCACGTACGGTGGTCTTTCAGGACGACATATTGGTCACGGGTCGGGACACTGTCGATCACCTACAAAACCTGGAGGAGGTCCTGCAGCGACTAGATCACGTAGGGCTGAGGCTGAAGAGGTCGAAATGCGTCTTCATGGCAACAGAAGTGGAGTTTCTGGAGAGAAAGATCATGGCAGACGGCATTCGGCCCACAGACGCTAAGACAGAGACTATCAGGAGCGCACCCAGGCCACAGAACATCACGGAGCTGCGGTCGTTCCTGGGACTCCTCAACTATTTTGGTAACTTCTTACCGGGGTTAAGCACCCTCTTAGAGCCCCTACATGTGTTATTGCATAAAGGTGAGAACTGGGTATGGGGAAAAAAACAAGTAATTGCTTTTGAGAAAGCCAGAAACATTTTATGCTCCAACAAGCTGCTTGTATTGTATAACCCGTGTAAAAGACTCGTGCTAGCATGTGACGTGTTGTCGTACGGAGTCGGGTATGTATTACAACAAGCTAACGTTGCGGGGAAGTTGCAAACTGTCGCCTATGCCTCCAGGAGCTTGTCTAAGGCCGAGAGGGCCTACAGCATGATTGAGAAAGAGGCATTAGCGTGTGTGTTCGGGGTAAAGAAAATGCATCAGTACCTGTTTGGCCTCAAATTTGAGCTGGAAACCGATCACAAGCCCCTCATATACCTGTTCGCTGAAAACAAGGGGATAAATACTAATGCCTCAGCCCACATACAAAGGTGGGCACTCGCGTTATCAGCGTATAACTATACCATCCGCCACAGGCCAGGCACCGAGAACTGTGCGGATGCTCTCAGTCGGCTACCATTGCCCACCACGGGGGTGGAAATGGCACAGCCTGCAAACTTGTTGATGGTGACGCAGCCCGCAGACTTGTTGATGGTCATGGAAGCGTTTGAAAATGATAAATCACCTGTTACGGCCCGCCAGATTAGGACTTGGACCAACCAAGATCCTCTGCTGTCCCGAGTAAAAACCTGTGTACTGCATGGGAGCTGGGCCAGCATCCCCGTTGAAATGCAAGAGCTAATCAAGCCGTTCCAGCGGCGAAAGGACGAGCTGTCCATTCAGGCAGACTGCCTGTTGTGGGGTAACCGCGTAGTGCTACCCAAAAAGGGCAGGGAGACGTTCATCTCGGATCTCCACAGCACACACCCGGGTATAGTAATGATGAAAGCAATAGCCAGATCCCACGTGTGGTGGCCCGGTATCGACTCTGACTGAGAGTCCTGTGTACGGCAATGCAGCGTGTGTGCACAGTTGAGCAACGCGCCCAGAGAGGCACCACTAAGTTTGTGGTCCTGGCCCTCCAGACCATGGTTGAGGATCTATGTCAACTATGCGGGCCCATTTCTCGGTAAAAGTGGTGGTGGTGGATGCTTTTTCAAAATGGATTGAATGTGAAATAATGTCGGGAAGCACCGTCACTGCCACAATTGAAAGCCTGAGGGCAATGTTTGCCACCCACGGCCTGCCTGACATACTGGTCAGTGACAACGGGCCATGTTTCACCAGTGCTGAATTTAAAGAATTCATGACCCGCAATGGGATCAAACATGTCACCTCGGCCCCGTTTAAACCAGCCTTCAATGGGCAGGCAGAGCGGGCAGTACAAAGAATCAAACAGAGCCTTAACCGAGTCACAGAAGGCTCACCCCAAACCCGCCTGTCCCGAGTACTGCTCAGCTACCGCACGAGACCCCACTCGCTCACAGGGGTGCTCCCGGCTGAGCTACTCATGAAAAGGACACTTAAAACCAGACTCTCGCTGGTTCACCCCAACCTGCATGATCAGGTAGAGAGCAGGCGGCAGCAACAAAATGTAAACGATGGTCGCGCCACTGTGTCACGGGAAATTGATCTGAATGATCCTGTGTATGTGATAAACTATGGACATGGTCCCAAGTGGATCGCGGGCACGGTGATAGTTAAAGAAGGGAGTAGGGTGTTTGTAGTCAAACTAGACAATGGACAAATTTGCAGAAAGCACCTGGACCAAACGAGGCTGTGGTTCACAGACTGCCCTGAACAACCCACAGCAGACACCACCTTTTTCGAGCCCACAACTGACACCAAAGGATCAACAACACCACCCCAGACCAGGAAATTGAACCCATCACGCCCAACAGCCCAGCAAGGCCAGGCTCACCCAGCAGCCCTGCAGGGCCAACAACACGCCAGCCCAGCGAGGGCACAGCCAACACACCAGAACAGACATTTGTACCGAGGCGGTCCACCAGGGAAAGAAAGGCTCCCGACCGCCTCACCTTGTAAATAGTTTTCACTTTGATTTTGTGGGGGAGTGATGTTGTGTATCTGTAAAGCATGCATTCCCATGTTCTGCCACCAGGGAGCTCATCCCCTGAAGTCCCAAGGGATCCCAGCATCCCTTGGGAGCACTGTATATAAGCCGGCCCCTAAGGCCTGTTCCTCACTCTGGAGTGTCTTAATAAAGACTGAGGTCACTGTTACTTTAACCTCCCTGTGTGCAGTCTCATCTGTGTTAGGAGCACAATAGTCCCAACATCTATCATTGAGCTACAGTACGCGGACGACAACTGCGTCTGTGCACATTCAGAGGCTGATCTCCAGGACATAGTCAACATCTTCATTGAGGCGTACGAAAGCATGGGCCTTACACTAAACATCCATAAGACAAAGTTCCTCCACCAACCTGTCCCCGCCGCACAACACAGCCCCCAGTCATCAAGATCCACACCGCGGCCCTGGACAACGTGGACCATTTTCCATACCTCGGGAGCCTCTTATCAACAAGGGAGGACATTGACGATGAGATTCAACACCGCCTCCAGTGCGTCAGTGCAGCCTTCGGCCGCCTGAGAAAAAGAGTGTTCAAAGATCAGGCCCTCAAATCTGCCACCAAGCTCATGGTCTACAGGGCTGTAGTAATACCCACCCTCCTGTATGGCTCAGAGACATGGACCATATACAGTAGACACCCCAAATCCCTGGAGAAATACCACCAATGATGTCTCCGCAAGATCCTGCAAATTCCCTGGGAGGACAGATGCATCAACGTTAGCGTCCTCGACCAAGCCAACATCCCCAGCATTGAAGCACTGATCACACTCGATCAGCTCCGCTGGGCAGGCCACATAGTCCGCATGCCTGACATGAGACTCCCAAAGCAAGTGCTCTACTCGGAACTCCTTCACGGCAAACGAGCCAAAGGTGGGCAGAGGAAACATTTCAAGGACACCCTCAAAGCCTCCTTGATAAAGTGCAACATCCCCACCGACACCTAGGAGTCCCTGGCCAATGATCGCACTAAGTGGAGATAGTGCATCTGGAAGGGCGCTGAGCACCTTGAGTCTCATCACCGAGAGCATGCAGAAAACAAGCGCAGGCAGCGGAAAGAGCGTGCGGCAAACCAGTCCCACTCTCCCTTTGCCTCAACGACTATCTGTCCCACCTGTGACAGGGATTGCGGTTCTCGAATTGGACTGTTCAGTCACCTAAGAACTCATTTTTAGAGTGGAAGCAAGTCTTCCTCGATTCCGAGGGACTGCTGATGATGATGACCAGCTCCACTCTACAGAAGCTCCACCTCTTCCAAAACCCACATACTAACCCATGAAAATGCCCATATGCATATCACTCCTGACCTTCCTAAACTCTGTTAGCTCTCTGCCTCCCAGTACGTTGATTTCAAAATCCATGTTCTCATCTTCAAATCCCTCAATAGTCTTGTTTCTCCCTTCCTCCCCAATGCTCTTCAGTTTTACATCCCAGTAAATAACATCAATTTTTCCAATTCTGGTTTACTTTAGTCCATCTGCTGCACTCTCACAGACATATCCTTCAGCCAATGTGACACTGGACTCTGGATTCTCTTCCTAATCCTTTACATATTTCTACATCTTTCATCAACTTCAAAACGTACCACTGGATGTGTTTTTGGTCACATCTCCTAGCTTCCTTTCTATTCCTTTTAGATCTGGCGAAAGTCATCTTAAGACATTTTGCTTTGTGAAAGGCACTACACAAGTGTGAGTCATTGTTGTATTATTATGAATGGGGAGATGTGGAGAGAATGTTTGCACTTGTGGGGGCCATAAATACAAGTTAGTTACTAATAAATCCAATAGGGAAATAAGGAGACATTTCTTTACCCAGACAGTGGTTAGAACGTGGAACTTTCTACCACAGGAAGTGGTTGAGGCAAATAGGTTGGATGCTTTCAAAAGGAAACTAGACGAGTACATGTGAGAAAAAGGAACAGAAAGCTATGCTGCAAGGTAGATGCTGAGATGAGGTAGATGGAATGGGAGGACACTTGTGCAGACTATAAACATCAGCATAGACTAGTTGTGCCAAATGGCCTGCTTCTGTGCTGTATGTTCTACGTAATTCTGTGTAAAGGTTTATGTTCAAACAATACTTACAGCAAATGTATGGGGTTTTGGAGCACAGGCTGAAAGTACGACTGTGAAATCATCTTTGAAGCAAAATGTTTCCTGGATAATGAATTCCACTAATATCCTGTGGCTTGGTACAGACTGAAACACACAAGAAGTTGTTTTTTTATTTAATGGTACAATGTCTTTCCTCTTCTCTCCCATGTTACCCCTAAGATTCTGATAGCCCAGCCAAGAGTAGCAAATTCAATCCCTGAGGGAAACCCAATGACAATTGTTACCCAAGACACGGTTATTGCTGTGGATCTAAGATCCAGCTTAATGCAGTACTGTTAACACATTATCTGCCGCAAATTATGGGGCAAATTTTGTGTGATCACCTCCATCAGGCAAAAGGCATGCTCACCAATCACAGAGGACAGGAAATCTGACAGCTCTGGTTAGTTAAACGGGAGGTGGGGCGGGGGAGAGATGGGGGGATGATTGATCTGGGGAAGGGCTATGGAAGGTCAGGTATCAGGGAAGTCGATTTTTGTGTGAGACATTAATGCAGCCCCTGGCCCCACAAAAAATAATTTTAAAACTTCCCTGTGAGCTTTGTGGAGCAGCCCCCAGTGGTCCCTTTAATTAGTTAGGCTGCTCTACGCCAAGAACCAGTGCGTAGTGCATGTGCAGCGCAGTATACACTCCAATAATTGGTACTTTAAAATTGCACTGGAGTCCTATTGACATCAGAGGACCCAGATTTGCATGGGTTAATGAGGGGCCTACCTGTTTCTGGCAGGTGCCTGAGTCACCCACTTCAAGGTGCTCACCAAACTACCACAAGATAATTGCAGTAAGTGCCCTCACTGCAATTTTCAGCCTATTACCATATTATTCCTGTCCAGAGGTGAAAATGAAAATCCACCCCTATTTTTCTATAAACTACTAATCAGTCAGCATAATACTGTTTTAGCGGGATTTTCAGTATATTTTGAATGTTGTCATAATTTTGCTAAAATACCATCTAAAAGATGTCTCCATCGAATCATTGCAATGCTACTATATATAAAGCAATCATTCCCTCCACTGCAAAATATCAGATTCGTCGTCAAAGTTTAAAATAGGTGGGTTGAATTTCCTGGGGGTTTCTCTGAATCATCTACTGTAATTTTGGCATAAAATCTGCAAATATACTGTTTATGCCATTTCTCCAGGGATTACCTGGATCTTCTGGATGATCGGGAGACCTCCCGTGGAAATTGAATCCCCTGAGTTTCTACTGAATCACTCAAGTTAAAACAAAAATTCAACCATGACGCTAGTGAGACTGGTATATAGTCATGGTGGGGGCTGAGTTCAGAAGGTGATTAAAGATGCAACATCTAATACTCATCCAAGTGGGCTTTAGGGCAGCGCATTGCTCTATCGTAACACTACGATGTTGGTTCCCAGGGAAAGTTACTGACTGAGGAATATGATTTATCAAAATCTTCTATCATCTCCAGTGGCCCAGGAGGGCATCCTTCTGTGTATCACACCGACCATAGAAAGGTAAACAAAACACTGTAACAAAGCTCGGGGCCATAAATACAAGACAGTTACTAATAAATCCAATAGGGAAATGAGGAGAAATGTCTTTACTCAGTGAGTGGTTGGAATGTGGAACTTGCTACCACAGGAAGTGGTTGAGGCAAATAGCTTAGGTGCTTTCAAAGGGAAACTAGATGAGTACATGAGGGAAAAGGGAATAGAAAGATATACGGCAATGCTGAGATGAGGTAGATAGGATGAGAGGCGTCTCGTGTGGAGTATAAACACCAGCACAGACTATTTGGGCCAAATAGCCTGTTTCTGTGCTGTATATTCTATGTAATTATATGTAAAGACAGCAAGATATAATTCCCATTCATAGCAGAATTAAACTGTCATAATGGACTGAATAATGATTTACAGCTCTATTCTAAATAGCAAATGGCAGTAACGTCTTGTGAACCTCAAGTACTGCCATCTAAAAATGTGGCATTATTGCATTAAAGTCCCAAAGCTGCTTAATGACAAATTACACACAGCTTTATTTAAAGTAATGCTGAATTCTCTTGCAAAGCGAATAGGGACATGTCAGTTTAAGAACTTGAAGATAATTAGGTTTTCTCTGCTACACCACTTGATTATCGAAAGAGACTTACCTTTGTTAAAGCCTTTGTGATATTAAAAAGAGAAAAATAATTGGTATCATTGCTCTCGCTGTTATATTTTTGAATAGCAATGTTAACAGCACGATCCACATCTCTGCCGTTTAATGGTAATATGTACAAGCATCCTTGGCATGGATTTTCCACTGAAATAAAAGCACAAAAACCTGTTCATAGTGCACATCATGTTTAAAGCTGAGACAGGTTAAAAAAAAACATGAGTTATTTTTTAAAAACATCCTACGGCCAAAAATCAGGCACAAATTAAAAATGCCAGGTTTCTGTCCCAAAGACTGCAGCCGTCTGATTTTCTCAAGGGCATGAATCTTTAAAGTTTCCTCCAGCCTAATTATGGCCCCTGACATCAGAGGGGGCGGGGCATAGTAGCGAGAATTCCGATCTCAGAAATGTTCTCGGCCCAAGGGTCTATAGCACCTAACCATCCTGTATATAGGTCAATTCAGTAGTGGAAGTGGAGCTCACGTGACTCAGGTCTGGCCTGGACCCACATAAAAGGACTGGCAGCATGAGTAATATTGGAAAGCAATGGAAATGTTTTCAGAGGATGACCAAAGAGTGCCCTGCAACACTGCTTTTCCTACTACCCCCCCCATAGTGGGCACTCAAACTGTGCCCATACTGGCGCGGGCTCATGCCAATAGTATACAAATTGAGTGATCTCTGCTCCTGTCCACCACATCCCATTTTTGAGGATTTTCAGGGCCAGAGTGTTTGGCAAATTGTTTGCTTAGGGGAAGCAAGTAGAATTGTGCGTCATGTATTACAACCTATATTACAATCTACTTTGTCATGTTTTTTTCAAAACAGAGGTTTGCAAGACACTTTAAAAGCAACTTTGTGCTCATAGTGTGAACCTACAAAATCCATTTCAGTTCAGATGCTTCTAACTGACAGAGAGAGCAAATTTAAATCCAGTCAGTCTAGTCTGGTTTGCAAATCAGGTCCTAAAGGTGAAAGGTCAAGATTATAATGGCTCACACTTCACCCTCTTGGGATTTTGACATGATCTGAACCTCTTTAATTGGACTAGTATCCTGTAATTCACTGAGAGGTATCTAGCATCATCTACCTTAAATCACATGTGAAAGCAGCATATTATTCCCATCATAAAGATATTATACCTGGGTATTCCGAACACTGATAATCCTTCACATTCTGGAAACCTTTTGAGATACGAATGATGATTTTACATTCACCAAATGCTTTCTAATGAAAGTACATAAAGCATAATATTTGATTAGTGTCAGTCTTGTCAAACAACTCATCTGCCAGATTGTATCATAATTGGGCTGATAATTATAAAACTAGAGTAATTACAATGATCTAAACTCAACCTTGATAACCATTCCATATATTAATTCAGCTCTGAAGATAATATGTACTGGCACCTACCTTGTCTGGGAGAAACTATAGAATTTTAAATTTTACTTCTGAAGATATTTTTCTCTCAGTATTCTCTAAGGATAGGGCAGGACAGACATAACAAGTTAAATAACTTCTTAGTGGCTTTATAACAGTGGTCTTATGCGTCAAGGCATGGGATTGCATTGTTAAGCTTTGTCATACTGTTTAATTTAACTTGTTAAACTGAGGATTCAATGGTGGAATGCCATTAGTCTCATAAATTCTTGGATTATAGCAAATTATTGATGTCCCCGTTCAATCCAATGCAGTCTCTCTTCAATTACAGTTTCAGTAGTACAAATCTCCATAGTCTTCACCAGGTCAAGAACAAGAGAGGAACGAGTCGAATAATAACCTGTTGCACAGTAGAAGATGAAGAACAGCCAGGAAATGATTGCTTGTAGGTCAGGGTGAGAAGAAAAGCGAGTTTAAAAATGAGTTAGATTTTTTTCTGGTGGAATTTCGGTCAGAAGTGCGCATTCCACCCACCAGTGCGATCCACTCGGACACTATCACATTTTCCTGGGCCAGGTTAATTTTAAAATTAATGGGGGGCTCCCAGCTTTATTTGGGATCCCTGTTGGTAGCTTTGAGGTGGCTGGTGGTTGGTGGGAGGATGGAAAAGGGGAGAACAGGAGAAGATCGATCTGGTGCTGCTGCAGCATTTAAGTGATTGCAGCGCTTAAAGGGCCAGCAAAGAAATCAAAGGAAGCATGCTGGAGATTACTACAACAGGATTCAGTGTCTCCAGGTTTTCTGATTTGGAGTTTAGGTTTTATTGGCCCAAAATCAGGGAAAGAGGGCAGGAGATATTTGGGATAGAGGGAAGGAGGCCAACCAAAGACCTGGTACAGACCCAGTGTGTGGTCAATGCTTCTATGCTGAGGATGTTGGCCTGGTCCAGAACATTGACGTTGGTGCGTCTATCCTCCCAGTGGATTTTCAGGATCCTGCAGAGGCAGCACTGGCGGTACTTCTCCAGCGCTTTGAGGTGTCTGCTGTATATGGTCCACGTCTCTGAGCCATATAGGAGTGTGGGTATCACTACTGCCCTGTAGACTGTAAGCTTGGTGCCAGATTTGAGGTCCTGGTCTTCAACACTCTCTTCCTCAGGCGACCGATGGCTGCGTTGGCTCACCGAAGGCAGTGTTGGACCTCGTCATCGATGTCTGTCCTTGCTGATAGTAGGCTGCCGAGGTATGGAAAATGGTCCACGTTGTCGAAGACTCCATTGGGCGGGCCACATCGTCCGCATGCCCAACACAAGAATTCCAAATCAAGCGCTCTATTCGGAACTCCTACACGGCAAGCAAGCCCCAGGTGGGCAGAGGAGACATTTCAAGGACACCCTCAAAGCCTCCTTGATAAAGTGCAACATCCCCACTGGCACCTGGGAATTCCTGGCCCAAAATCGCCCTAAGTGGAGGAAGAGCATCCGGGAGGGCGTTGAGCACCTCGAGTCTCGTTGCCGAGAGCATGCAGAAACCAAGCGCAGACAGCGGAAGGAGCGTGTGGCAAACCAGACTCCCCACCCACCCTTTCCTTCAACCACTGTTTGTCCACCTGTGGCAGAGACTGTAATTCCTGTATTGGACTGTTCAGTCACCTGAGAGCTCACTTTTAGAATGGAAGCAAGTCTTCCTTGATTTCGAGGAACTGCCTATGCTGATGACAAACCCAGTGGATGGACGTGGCCTTGTTAATCAGTACCCAATCCATCATCTCCAGCATGGCAACTCAGGGTGGAAGAATTCCATCTTGTACCAATGCTGAATACCATCTATAACTTGCAGAAATATCCAGGCGGTACTTGAATAACACTGATAATCCTTCACATTCTGGAAACCTTTTGAGATACGAATGATGATTTTACATTCACCAAATGCTTTCCAATGAAAGTATATAAAGCATAATATTTGATTAGTGTCAGTATTGACAAACAACTCATCTGCCAGATTGTATCATAATGGGGCTGATAATCATAGAACTGGATTGACTAGAGTGATCTAAACTCAGCCTTGATAACCATTCCATATATATGTCAATAACCATCCCGCTTAAGCTTTACTGCCCATGCTGTAACAACCAATTGCAATAATCTCATCATATTCAATGCAACTATCAGTTTGATAATCCCAACATTTATACTATAGCAACCACTCCAATAACATTTACATCTATACTACAGCAACCAGTCCGATAACCTTCACACCAACACTACAATGGTATGAGACATGAATTGGCTAGGACAGACTGGCAAATGATACTTAAAGGGTTGACGGTGGAGAGGCAATGGCAGACATTTAAAGATCACATGGATGAACTTTAACAAGTTGATGGTGGAGAGGCAATGTCAGACATTTAAAGATCACATGGATGAACTTTAACAAGTACATCCCTGTCGGTAAAAATAAAACGGAGAAGGTGACTCAACTGTGGCTAACAAGAGAAATTAAGGATTGTGTTAAATCCAAGGAAGTGGCATATAAATTGGCTAGAAAAAGCAACAAACCTGAGGACTGGGAGCAATTTAGAATTCAGCAGAGGAGGAAAAGGGGTTTAATTAGGAGGGGGAAAATAGAGTATGAGAGTAAGCTTGCAGGGAACATAAAAACTGACTGCAAAAGCTTCTATAGGTACGTGAAGAGAAAAAGATTAGTGAAGACAAATGTAGGTCCCTTGCAGTCAGAATCAGGTGAATTTATAATGGGGAACAAAGAAATGGCAGACCAATTGAACAAATACTTTCAATCTGTCTTCACTGAGGACGACACAAATAACCTTCCCGAAATACTAGGGGAACAAGGGTCTAGCGAGAAGGAGGAACTGAAGGAAATACTTAAAAGTCAGGAAATTGTGTTCAGGAAATTGATAGGATTGAAGGCCGATAAATCCCCAGGGCCTGATAATCTGCATCCCAGAGTACTTAAGAAAGTGGCCCTAGAAATAGTGGATGCATTGGTGGTCATTTTCCAACATTCTATCGACTCTGGATCAGTTCCTATGGATTGGAGGGTAGCTAATGTAACACCACTTTTTAAAAAAGGAGGAAGAGAGAAAACAGGGAATTATAGACTGGTTAGTCTGACATCGATAGTGGGGAAAATGTTGGAATCAATTATTAAAGGCATAATAGCAGCGCATTTGGAAAGCAGTGACAGGATCGGTCCAAGTCAGCATGGATTTATGAAAGGGAAATCATGTTTGACAAATCTTCTCGAATTTTTTGAGGATGTAATGAGTAGAGTGGACAAGGGAGAACCAGTGGATGTGGTGTATTTGGACTTTCAAAAGGCTTTTGACAAGGTCCCACACAAGAGATTAGTGTGCAAACTTCAAGCACATGGTATTGGGGGTAATGTACTGACGTGGATAGAGAATTGGTTGTCAGACAGGAAACAAAGAGTAGGAATAAACGGGTCCTTTTCAGAATGGCAGGCAGTGACTAGTGGGGTACCGCAAGATTCAGTGCTGGGGCCCCAGCTATTTACAATATACATTAATGATTTGGATGAAGGAATTGAATGTAATATCTCCAAGTTTGCAGATGATACTAAGCTGGGTGGCAGTGTGAGCTGTGAGGAGGATGCTAAGAGGCTGCAGGGTGAATTAGACAGGTTAGGGTGGGCAAATGCATGGCAGATGTAGTATAATGTAGATAAACATGAGGTTATCCACTTTGGTGGCAAAAACAGGGAGGCAGTATATTATCTCAACGGTGATAGATTAGGAAAAGGGGAGGTACAACGAGACCTGGGTGTCATGGTACATCAGTCATTGAAAGTTGGCATGCAGGTACAGCAGGCGGTGAAGAAGGCAAATAGCATGTTGGCCTTCATAGCGAGGGGATTTGAGTATAGGAGCAGGGATATCTTACTGCAGTTGTACAGGGCCTTGGTGAGTCCACACCTTGAATATTTGGTTCCCTAATCTGAGGAAGGACATTCTTTCTATTGAGGGAGTGCAGCGAAGGTTCACCAGACTGATTCCAGGGATGGCAGGACTGACATATGAAGAAAGACTGGATCAACTAGGCTTATATTCACTGGAATTTAGAAGAATGAGAGGGGTTCTCATAGAAACATATAAAATTCTGATGGGATTGGACATGTTAGATGCAGGACGAATGTTCCCGTTGTTGGAGAAGTCAAGAACCAGGGGTCACAGTCTAAGGATAAGGGATAAGCCATTTAGGACCGAGATGAGGAGAAACTTCTTCACTCAGAGAATTGTGAACCTGTGTTGTTGAAGCCAGTTCATTAGATATATTCAATAGGGAGTTAGATGTGGCCCTTACGGCTCTCGGGATCAAAGGGTATGGAGAGAAAGCAGGAATGGAGTACTGAAGTTGCATAATCAGCCATGATCATATTGAATGGTAGTGCAGGCTTGAACAGCTGAATGGCCTACTCCTGCACCTATTTTCTATGTTTCTATGTTTACAATGACATGTCCAATCACATCTACACTACAACAACTAATCCACTAGCCCTCACATCTACACTACACCAAAGGGCAATTGGACATGCACCTGAAGAGGTCTCATTTGCAGGGTTATGCGGAAACAGCTGGTGTGTGGGTCTAAATTGGACAGCTCTTTCAACGAGCTGGCACATGCATGCTGGGCTCAGTGGCCTCCTTTTGTGCTGTAGCATTCTATATAGGGCTAAAAATTCGGGTGCTTTACGCCACCGGTTACCAGCAAAATTTTGCGAAAAAACAGCAGCTGCCACGCGTGCACCTGCCGGTGGCGGGTTCTGCAGCCTCCACCATTTTCCGAGGGACGGCAGTGCTCCCCATAAAAGCTATAGTCCTGCAAATGTAAATTAGGGAGAGGATGACGTCAGTCAGCATGCAACACTGACTTAACGTTACCTCAGTGAACGTGGGGGCAGACAAAAGGCAGGTAACTATAGGTCGGTTAGTTTAACATCTGTAGTGGGGAAAATGCTTGAAACTATCATAAAGGAAGAAATAGCGGGACATCTAGATAGGAATAGTGCAATCAAGCAGACGCAACATGGATTAATGAAGGGGAAATCATGTTTAACTAATTTACTGGAATTCTTTGAGGATATAACGAGCATGCTTGCTATTGAGGGAGTGCAGCGAAGGTTCACCAGACTGATTCCCGGGATGGCGGGACTGACCTATCAAGAAAGACTGGATCAACTGGGCTTGTATTCACTGGAGTTCAGAAGAATGAGAGGGGACCTCATAGAAACATATAAAATTCTGACGGGGTTAGACAGGTTAGATGCAGGAAGAATGTTCCCAATGTTGGGGAAGTCCAGAACCAGGGGTCACAGTCTAAGGATAAGGGGTAAGCCATTTAGGACCGAGATGCGGAGGAACTTCTTCACCCAGAGAGTGGTGAACCTGTGGAATTCTCTACCACAGAAAGTTGTTGAGGCCAATTCACTAAATATATTCAAAAAGGAGTTAGATGAGGTCCTTACTGCTAGGGGGATCAAGGGGTATGGCGAGAAAGCAGGAATGGGGTACTGAAGTTGAATGTTCAGCCATGAACTCATTGAATGGCGGTGCAGGCTAGAAGGGCCGAATGGCCTACTCCTGCACCTATTTTCTATGTTTCTATGTTTCTATGTACCGATGGATGTGGTGTATTTAGATTTCCAAAAGGCATTCAATAAGGTGCCACACAAAAGGTTACTGCAGTAGATAAAGGTATGTGGAGTCAGAGGAAATGTATTAGCATTAATCGAGAATTGGCTGGCTAACAGAAAGCAGAGAGTCGGGATAAATGGGTCCTTTTCAGGTTGGAAATCGACGGTTAATGGTGTGCCACAGGGATCGGTGCTGGGACCACAACTGTTTACAATATACATAGATGACCTGGAAGAGGGGACAGAGTGTAGTGTAACAAAATTTGCAGATGACACAAAGATTAGTGGGAAAGCAGGTTGTGTAGAGGACACAGAGAGGCTGCAAAGAGATTTAGATAGATTAAGCGAATGGGCTAAGGTTTGGCAGATGGAATACAATGTCGGAAAATGTGAGGTCATCCACCTTGGAAAAAAAACACAATAAAAGGGAATATTATTTGAATGGGGAGAAATTACAACATGCTGCGGTGCAGAGGGACCTGGGGGTCCTTGTGCATGAATCCCAAAAGGTTAGTTTACAGGTGCAGCAGGTAATCAGGAAGGCAAATGGAATGTTGGCCTTCATTGCGAGAGGGATGGAGTACAAAAGCAGGGAGGTCCTGCTGCAACTGTAAGGGTATTGGTGAGGCCGCACCTGGAGTACTGCGTGCAGTTTTGGTCACCTTACTTAAGGAAGGATATACTGGCTTTGGAGGGGGTACAGAGACGATTCACTAGGCTGATTCCGGAGATGAGGGGGTTACCTTATGATGATAGATTGAGTAGACTGGGTCTTTACTCGTTGGAGTTCAGAAGGATGAGGGGTGATCTTATAGAAACATTTAAAATAATGAAAGGGGTAGACAAGATAGAGGCAGAGAGGTTGTTTCCACTGGTCGGGGAGACTAGAACTAGGGGGCACAGCCTCAAAATACGGGGGAGTCAATTTAAAACCGAGTTGAGAAGGAATTTCTTCTCCCAGAGGGTTGTGAATCTGTAGAATTCTCTGCCCAAGGAAGCAGTTGAGGCTAGCTCATTGAATGTATTCAAGTCACAGATAGATAGATTTTTAACCAATAAGGGAATTAAGGGTTACGGGGAGCAGGCGGGTAAGTGGAGCTGAGTCCACGGCCAGATCAGCCATGATCTTGTTGAATGGCGGAGCAGGCTCGAGGGGCTAGATGGCCTACTCCTGTTCCTAATTCTTATGTTCTTAAGTTCTTATGTTCAGGTAAGTTTGCATTTAAGCTTTTGGACTGGATTTTTTTGCTTTTATTGAAGTAGTTATCTTGCTGCAATACATGTTAAAAGTTTTTTAAGTGTGCAGGGAGTGTTGCTGGATGCTTGCAAGGCTCCAGATGGTAAAGGAAGGCCTCTGAGAAGACAGAAAATGCTGGAAATGCTCAGCGGGTCAGGCAGCATCCGCGCAGAGAGAAATAAAGTTCACATCTCAGGTTGACATGCTGCTGACCATGCTGAGTATTTCCAGCATTTTATGCTTTTATTTCAGATTTGCAGCCTCCGCTCACAGAGGGGAGCAGCAGAAAAGGAAAATGCAATAGAGGAGGAAGCAGAAGGAAGGATGCAACCTAAGCAGCCCCTTTCTGGCCGGGATATCTGATGTGGGACCATCCACCTTCGGTACCAGTGATCACAACCCCTATTCCCCTTTCAACATTTGTCCCAGACTTTACCTTCCCTCTGTTACTGACCATCACAGTGTTCTCTTGACCACAATGCTGAAATAAAAGACACCACAAAGCAAACATTCCAATCCAACTTTGACATCAAAAAAATCAACTCATCACCCTTTTGCATGCCCTTCGTGAATGTCTTGTGTGTGCCTTTGTCTATCCTGCTGGTGTCACACAGTGCTACCCCAGTGGCTGCAGCATGGCTGGTGGAAAGCTGCTGACTTTCAGTGGGGATACTGCACATGGCCTTGTTGGTCGATCTTGAGGAGCTGGTGGCTGGGAGTGTGAAATCGAGTGATGCCGTTTCTTCTTCTTCTTCACTCTCCTCTCCCTCTTCTTGGTTACCCACTGGCTGAGCAGGCTGCATTTCTTGGCTGTGTGAAATGAAGAAGGCACAAGCGTGGAGTTGTGGTGAGGCTGAAGGCGGGAAAGCAAGAGGGCAGGCGAGAAGAGGGATAACGTATGACGATACCACCATCTTGTGTCCTTTTAGTCCCGCTGCTGGCCAAGGGCTCAGCCATACCCCTGCCAAGAATGGCCAGCACTGTCTCCTCCAAGGGGGTGAGATGAAGCTAAGAAGCTAAGAATAGGAGTTTGGTACAGATTGTTAGTCGGTGAGTGATCGGTCAGGTGGGGGGTGGGGGCGGGGTGGGGGGGGTGGTGAAGTTGTACATTTAGAAGTGTGTGAGGCTAGTGGTGCTGTTGGTAGGAGACAGCTTTTGAAGGTGCATTCACTGACCTTGACCACTGGTCTGAGGCCATGAAGCTTCTTTGAACACTGGAGCCAGATTGTGGGGGCAACACTGCTGGCAGTGATGGCCTTAGTGACCTGGTCCCACATCGTTCTTTCTGGAGGGCCTCCTGGCCCCTGTGTGTAGAGGACCTCTCTTGCAGTGTTGACCCCCTGCTCAAAGCTGGAGTTGTACGTGCGAGACCCTCGGTGCCCCTTCCCTGCCTTGCCGAGCTATTTGTGGTAGTGCTGAAGCATTTTTCCCATTTTTTTAGGTGCGGAAAGGAATTCAGCTTTAAGAGCTGAAGACTCCCAGTTGGGAATTCTTTTCAATGTTAATTTTTTTTTGTTGCAGAAGGCAGTTGAGCTGTAAGAGCTAAAAGCTGACTATTTTTGTTCAGAAGGCAGTTTCTCTTTAAGAAACCAAAACTGCATTCTGAAATGACGTCCTCGCTTTAAGAGCAGGCTGTTCGAGCTGCAATGATGCTAAGGCCACGCTACATTGGAGCCACCTGCTGGGACGTATGCCACCAGGACGGTGCTGCAAGTAAGTTTAGCGCTGGGCTAATGTTAATTAGTTACCAGCGGCAATTTATTGGTCATTGCAGCGCCACCATTTTCAGTCGCCTGCGATGGCACCGGCAGGTCTTCAGCGACATCCAGTTTCTTGGCATATGAGTCTGCAAAGGGATATAGACCGGTTAAGTGAGTGGGCAAGAAGGTGGCAGATGGAATATCATGTGAGGAAAGTATCTTCTTCAAGGTTATTTACTTTGGTAGGAAGAATAGAAAAACAGAATGTTTTTAAATGGTGAGAAACTATAAAATGTGTGTGTTCAGAAGGATTTGGGTGATCTTGTACACGAAACAAAATACGTTAATATACAGATACAGCAAGCAATAAGGAAGGCAAATAGAATGTTGTCCTTTATTGTAAGAGGTTTGGAGTACAAGAGTAAGGAAGTCTTGCTACAACTGTACAGGGCCTTGGTGAGACCACACCTGGAGTACTGTGCACAGTTCTGGTCTCCATATCGAAGGAAGGATATACTTGCCTTCGAGGCGATGCAACAAAGGTTCACCAAATTTATTCCTGGGATGAGGGGGTTGTCCAATAAGGAGAAATTAAGTAGCATGGGCCTGCACCCTTTAGAGTTTAGAAGAATGAGAGGTGATCTCATTGAAACATATAAGATTCTGAGAGGGCTTGATTCTCTTGGCTGGAGAGTATAGAACTAGAGGGCATAGTCTCGATATAACGGGTTGGTCAGTTTGGGGCTGAGATGAGGAGAAATTTCTTCACTCAGAGGGTTGTGAATCTTTGGAATTCTCTACCCCAGAGGGCTGTGGAGGCTCAGTCATTCGTTTGATTTCAGGCTTTTTTGTTTTCAGGGCGATAACGACGGCGGGGCGGGAAAGTTAGCGGCCGGGAATAGTTTACGCTTTAGTATTTAAGTTTGGTATTTGGGCCCTGTGACAGGGAGTGCAGTGCTAAGGGAGGAGTTGTACACCTCTCTTGGCGCAAGGAAGGGAAATTCCCGAGCTAAGAGAGGCCTGGGAGGGGGGCAGGGGTGGAAACCTAAAAAACCCAACAAAAACATTCCTAAAACATTGCCCATGCCACCGCAACATAAATCGCACAAAAAATGAAAACAAAAAAACACTCACACTTACTTTTGGAGCACTTTACCTTACTCTCTGCCGATGGGATCGTTCGACCGCTCTGATTTCCCAGGCGGTCATTGCGGACCCATTTCCGGGCGGACGGGTCGGGCAAGACTCAAAACTTGCACTGGTCTCACAACCAGGGGCGTTGCACACCCAGCCCAGCTCTTCCCGGCGGTGCTGCTCAGTGCCGCGGCAAAACCCAACCAGAGGATCGCGGCAGAGCACTGCAAACCTCACCACCGTCTTTCACAACGCTCCGGGGCGAATCCCGGAGCGCAATGGACCGGAAAATCCAGCCCATTGAGCATATTCAAGGTTGGGATCAATAGATTTTTGGACTCTAAGGGAATCAAGGGATTTGGGGATCAGGCAGGAAAGTGGAGTTGATGTCGAAGATCAGCCATGAGCTTATTGAATGGCGGAGCAGGCTCGAGACTCACATGGCCTACTCCTGCTCCTATTCCTTATGTTCTTAACCCTCACATCTTCACCATAACAACCAGTCCAATAAACTTCACATTATACTGCAACAGCTAGTCAAATAACCCTGACAAATACAAATCTGTAAATACAGTAACTCAATAAATGCAGGATGTACAAAGTAGGTCACTCAGCATCAATAAAGAGAAAAGACAGATTATTGACATTCTGTATATCCCTTCATTAGATCTGATAATAGAGACAACCGTCATATATACAAAAATAATAACCAGCCTGATTATGAGAGAACTTTGAAATGTGTAATATTCAGTAAAAATCTGAGAGAAGAGAATGTATAATTAATCAGCTCGTTACCATAAAGTGAAATGGTCGGATTTCACAGCTTTTCAGCGGTTTGGGGTTCCTGACATGACATCCGGTTTCAAAAACCTCAAACTCCAAATAATAGATGATCTCGTATTGCTCCTGAAATCATTTAAGAAACTGAAATAAATTAACCGAATCAGAGTTTTTGATGTTCACTTTCCTTCTTATTATTTACTTTGCTGTGGTGCATTCTGGTTCATATTTAAGGTCTCGGCCTTGGCTCAATGGTAGCACGCTTGACTCTGAGTCAGAAAGTTGTGGACTCAGGTCCCACTCCAGAAACTTGAGCACATATGCGAGGCTGACACTCCAGTGCTTTTCTGAGGAAATGCTGCACTGTCAGAGGTGCCATCTTTCAAGATGAAACATTAAACCAAGGGCCAACCTGCCCTCTCAGGTGGGCACAAAAGATTCCATGACACTATTCAAAGAAGAGCAGGAGCTTTCTCCCTGGTGTCCTGGTCAATATTTATCCCTCAACCAACATCAGTAAAACAGATTACCTGGTCATTTATGTTCCCGCAGGGCATCAAAACTATGCAGTCAAGCATGGAGCAAGTAGCTAGCTCTATGAACAATGCTATGTGGCCCACAGCAACAGTGGCAACTCTGACAGCTTCAATGGAAGTGCTGCCATCTTGGCTCTGGGTGAGAGCGTTTCCTCTGGCTTTTAAAGCATGAAGGAAAGTGTGGATACGGGCTTCAAGAATGTCACATTACTCCCGGCTGGATCAGTGGGAGTGCTGAGGTGCAGCCCCATGGGATGCCTGCTTCCCCTGCCAGTCTCTCAGCCAGTGCCCTGGTTGGTTCCTGACAGGCAGCTGGGCCAGACATATGCAGCAGTCTGCAGCCCGGCCCTCTTATAGCCAGAGATCCGTCAGGTCACCCACCACAGCCATCTTCAGTGCCCTCAGTTAAAGTTCAGCAGGTTTCCGCCTCGAAAGCTGGAGTCACAGGGGAACCACCTCATGAGAGCCCCAGAATAAGGAAAAGAACATATAGGCAGGCACTAGGGATTTGCACAAGGGTGATTTTTGTTTCTCAGTTCTTAATTTTTGGAATTATGAAATTAAGACTGATGAAGCACCTTGATATTTTTAACTTTATCTTAACTTAGCTATTGGTCTTAACATTCATAAAATATACAGCACTGAACAGGCCATTCGGCCCAACTAGTCTGTGCTGGTGTTTATACTCCACCGAAATCTATTCGTAGTAGAGTGAAATACCCAAGAAGGTGCACACTTAAAGGGCCCAAATTTCGGGCCGCGCCTAGAACAGCGCAGCCCCGACCTGGACACCCGTTTTTTGCGCCACAAAGTGCGTCTAAAAAGTACTTACCTATTCTCCGGCTCCCTGCAGGTCCTCTGGAGCTGGGCGTGGCGTAGCACGAGCTGTGGGGGGCGGAGCCAGGTCCCTGCGCTGAAAACAGTGCCGGGACCTCTGCACATGCGCGCTACAGTGGGCGCGCATGTGCAGTAGCTCCAGGCGCCCAAAACTGTGGGAGGGGCCCGAAGTACGCAGCCACTAGCCCTGGCCAAATGGCCTCACTGGGGCTGTGTGAATAAGGCTCCTCCCACGGCCAGCTCCTGCTTCCTCCCGACCTGACTCGACTCCCGCTTTCCCCCCCACCCCCGCCCCCGGACTGGACCCAACCAGCGCTCCACCCCCCTCCCCCAACCCGACCTGACCTCCCTCTCCCTCCCTCCCTCCCCCCCCCGCCAACCCGACCTGAACTCTCTCTCCCTCCCTCCCCCCCCCCCCGCCGAACCGAACCGACCTCCCTCCCACCACCCCCCCCGACCCGACCCACGCTCCCAACCCCTCCTCCCCACCCGGATCCGACCCGACCCAACCTGACCTCCCTCCCCCCACCCCCGACACGAACCGACCCGACCCGACCTCCCTCTGCAGCCCCCCCGCCCCGACCCGAACCGACCCGACCCGACCTCCCTCCTCCCATCCCCACGGACCCGACCTGTGCTCCTGACCGCCCCCCACCCCAGACCGGACCCGACCCGACCCGACCTCCCTCCGCCCCCCCGACCCGACCCGCGCTCCCGACCCCGGACCCGACCCGACCCAACGCCACCTACCTGTAAATCTAGTGCTGGGGACGGGCCCTGCCCGAAGTCTCGGGCCCAGCCGGGCCCGGCCCTTTCAGCCTCTCTCCCCCTTCTCCTTCCCCCCCCTCTTCTCCTTCCCCCCACTTCTCCTTTCCCCCCTTCTCCTTTCCCCTTCTCCTCCCCCCTTCCCCTTCTCCTCCCCCCTTCCCCTTCTCCTCTCCCCCTTCTCTCCCCTTCCCTCCCCCTTCCCTCCCCATCCCTCTCCCTTCTCCCCATCCCTCCCCCTTCCCTCCCTCCCCCTCTGCCTCCCTCCCTCCCCTCCCCCTGCCCCCCCTCTCTCCCTCTACCCCACTCCTCCCCCTCCCCTCACTGTCAGAAACACAGACACTGACAGACAGAGAGTGAGAGACACACACAGACAGACAGACAGATAGAGACACTGACAGAGACACACTAGGGGGGAGGGCATCCCAGCACGCTGTTGGAGGGCTCCCGGTGCTGCAGTCGGTAAGTAGAAAATGTTTTATTTATTGATTTAAAAAAAACATTATTTCTTATTAATTTTTTTTGATTGATTTATTGGTTGATTTATTGATGTTTTTATCATTTATTATTGACGATGGCTCTTTATTTGTAAAACTGAAGTGTTTAATGTTTGTAAACTTCCCTTTAAACCCCTCCCCCCACCATTCCCTACGCCTGATTTGTAACCTACGCCTGATTTTCTAAAGTGTAGACAAGGTATTTTCGAGCGTACAAAAATCTTCACTTACTCCATTCTAAGTTAGTTTGGAGTAAGTTTTCACTGCCGAAACTTTGAAAACAGGCGTAAGTGGCCGGACACGCCCCCTTTTGAAAATAAAATTCTGTTCCAAAGTGAAACTGTTCTAACTGACTAGAACTGGAGCAAACTAAGTGTCGAGAATTTGAATTTCTAAGATACTCCGTTCTGCACCAGTTGCTCCAAAAAATCAGGAGCAACTGAGACCGAAACTTGGGCCCTTTGAGGGCATTCATGTGGTGGTTGTAAGGAAAATGATGAGATTGTAGGAGGGACTGGTGGTGCATTGGGGAGGGGAGTGATTATTCAACTAAACTTATCCTTGGTTATTTGCTACCACATAGCTCTGTCAGCTGATGGGATTGCTGACCCTTGCACTTCATCATCTGATCTTCCTGCTCCTTCTTGTCCACTTCTTCCTCCCCAGGTGTCTCTATGGGTTTGCCCCCATTGCAGAGCAATGTAATAGAGCATGCAGCAGCTGACAATGAATCTGGAGCTCTGTTTGGGCTGTGCAGCAAAATGCCTCCAGACCAGTCCAGACAACAGAACCTCTGCTTCAAAAAACCAATGGTTTGTTCCATCAGAGCTCGAATGGAGCCATGGCTGATTGTAGTGCTCCTCAGCATTTGTGCTCAGGTTTCTGCTAGAAGTCATGAGTCAGGGGAAAATTCCTTGTCCCTGAGCTGCCAGCCTGACACCTGATGGTCTTGGTGGAAGAGAGGAGGTATTGAGGACAGTCATAGGTTAAAGGCACCATCACAACTGCCAGCAAACTGGGCATCGACCTGCATAATGCAGTACTTGTCGTCGCACATGAGCTGGACATTCAGGGAGTGGAATCGCTTCCAGTTCCCCAATATCCCTGGCTCTTCACATGGTGTCAATGATGCCTCGCACCCAGGGAAAGGCTGCTATCCTGCAGCTCTTGGGTGCTGAAAATGGAGAATGGGATCAACTGGTTGCTCTTGGAGTAAAGCACTTCCATCACATCTCTGATGCAGCAGTGGACTGAAAACTGCGTGATGCCGCTTATGTCACCTTTTGCAGCTTGAAATGACCCTGTGACATAGAGACTAAGGGCCACCTTCACCTAGACAGCCACAGGCAATGCTGCCCACACTCTGATATGGGGATCCAGTTGGTGCTGGGACTGGTGACACAGCTCAGTGCCTGCGTCCCTCGTGAAGTGGAGGGCCCTCACACACTGCTCCTCAGTCAAGCTCAGGTAAGAAAAGTGATTCCTAAACACATGCATTGTGAAGGGCCTCTCACGCTGTCCGCTCCCAGTTAAAGTTCAAACAATAGTTTTCATCCAGCAAGCAGTTGATTGAGGCAAGTTTCAAACACAAAGTTCTACACTCTCCATGGTAACTTTCAAAACATTGCTTGCCCTACTCCAAGTTACATTCCCAGTCGGATTTTATAAAGTTACTGGTGCTTAGATCACTTCAAATATTCTAATATGAAGCATGTAAAATCAGTCAGTGAGGCAGAGGAGAACACCAAAAGTCTTGTGAATAACTCACACTTTTACAGGAATCAAAATCCTCATAACACATCTCGTGCAAAAAAACATCTGAGCAAGACTATAGACTTATTACCTTGCTTCCTTGTGTAAATCTTGAACTCACCTGTTTTTCCTGGACATTGTTGATCCTATTCAGACTGTACTTGTATCCCTCTCTTCGAACATCATTGATGTAATGAACCGCAAGTTCAGCAGCATTCCCCGCTCCCACCGCATCACAAGGAATTGCAGAAAAAGCGACAACTCGGTGATAAGCAAGGCCGTGCAAGTTAAAAAGCTGAATACAGGTCATGACTATGACCAACTGATTCATGATGCTTAAGGACTGGAACAATATAGTCGCACATTCAATTCCAAAAAATATATGTACAAGATAGAAAATTACACAGGTATAATAATACTTCTTACAGCATTTTGTAGCTTAGCCTGGGACAGAAGAAATTAATTTCACATATAACTGAAAGCCTGCAGATAATGGTCTAAACCGTTCTAAGAAAAAGGTGTGTCTGACTTTGCAAAGGTTCAATCGGTGCAATAAAATCCGTTTTATTTTTTGATCCCAGAAGTGATTGTGAAATCTGGCCCCAGATAAAGATCATTCTAGAAAATACTGTTGTTGACAATTCTTACAGAGTCCGGGGATGATATGATAGGACAGGCATATTAGTAATGAAGAGTAATTATTCCATGCAAGGCTATGGAATACTGTCAAATTAGTGACCTATGTCCAACTTTTGGAGTGGTAATTGCAGGATACCCAAATACAGTTATTGCCCAAGTGCTTGTGCACAATTTACTATTGACACATCTTGATTTTGATTGGCTAGTGAGACTTAAGCCATCTAGTGAAATATTAGATTTAATCATGAAAATGAAACAATTTAACTGGAACAAATGAATTGACTGTTGCTAACGGGTGTTCCCAGTTTCTGCAACAGAAAACTTTCTGTGCGGGGAGGATTTCAGTAAGATTTTGTACTTTTTGGGTTGCAAATACAATCAATTTGTGTGGGGGCGGTGTGGGGGGGGTGCGTGGAATGAATAATTTATTTTTGATAAGGGTATGTATTAGAGATACAAAAGAACTGTAGAAAGTATCTAAGGATGCATTTACATTGTAAATACTAGCTTGAGACACTTAGGGGCAGATCTTGACTTTGTGTGATAGTGTAAAATGGGTGATAGTAGCCCGTTTTACATCTCTCCCCAGTTTTATTTCCATTGAGGGAGGAATTTTAAACCCCCAAAAATTGGATGGTATGGGTTCGGCTGGGAGGTTAAAGAGTGGGGGTTGCGGCAACCATCCCACTCCCAGGAAGCGGCTCTTCATTTAAATATTATAATGAGGCTCCGTGCCTCATGGTGATCCACCATTTCAAATTTAACTCCGGCTAGCCGGGTTTCCCTGGCCTTGGGGAACCCGCCAGGTAAAGGGAGGAGAGGAGGGCTGGATCCAGGAGCTAAGTGCCTTTCCACGTACCTGCTGGGTCGAGCATCCCTGCCTCGCCAAGCCCCCATGATCGGACACCCCCCCTGGCCCATCCAATCTCACCCCGAGGCCTCCGATCTGCCCCTCACGAGTTCTCCAACCTCCCTGAGGCCGAGAACCCCACCCGCCTCTTACCCCCACTCACAATGCCTCCGATCTCCGATCGATCCCCCTCCCCCCACCCACCACCCCCCGGCCTTCGATCCTCGACCCCTGATCCCGCCCTGGCCCCTGATCACCCCTCCAGCCTCCAATCCCGTCTGTGGCCTTCCGGCCTCCCATCTCCAACCCAATCCTCCTCCGACCTCCCCTCTCCAATCCGACCCTCCTCCGAACTCCCCTCTCCAACCCGATCCTCTTACACTCTTCCCCTCTGGCCCTTCCCGTCTAGCCCCAATAGTCCAGCCCCAATCCTCTGCCGGCCCCGATTCTCTGGCCCCGATCATCCTCCGGCCCTGATCCTCCCTCCCTCTTCTCTGCGGCCTAGTGCCACAGGCCTATTCGGCCATCAGCCAGTCAGCCCCTCCATCTGGCTGGCTGCAGGCAGGAATCAGTGCTTTGAAATGCTAATACGGCCCTGTCGTTAAAATCGGTGGGACCTGTTCTCCCAGAATTTCCCAATTGTTTTCCAGCCCAGCTACCCCACCGCCCCCCCCTCCTCCGCAGCCCCCCATCCCTACCTGCCTCCAAATTTAAATTCCAGCCAAGGATACATGGAGCAGCAATAAAGATGAACAAACAGCCCAATGATGTTTTCTCCTGACATTGGACCACTTTTTATTCACTCCTTCTCTTACATTAAAACCTTTTACCAAGTCAAAAGCCAGATAGGAAACAGAATAACGGCTGGAAAAGGGGTTGTCTCAGATTCTGATATTCGTACTGCTACTGCTATTGAAAATCTTTATCGTGCTGAAAAGTTAAATCCTCCATGTCATAAAATACAGAACCAAATGGGAAAAGATTGGCCCAGAAATCCCAGTCAGCTGCTTCCCGCGGGCGATTGAGGGGAAAAAGGTAAAAAAAGATGTTCACTTACCTGTTCCTGCTGCATCCTCGCGAGTTCCCGGTCCTGAGGCCTCCTCTCCCTGCGCGTCGGAGCCCGTGCACGTCAGGACGTGTGCAGGGCTGGAGCTGCAGTCACATGGCTCTCGGCAGCCAATCCAGGTAAAGTATATTTTCATTCATAATAATGGGAACTCTGTAAGTTGGTGTTCTCATTATTATGAATGAGAAACCCCCCCCCCAAACACACAAAACTCTAATAAAAAATAGAAAAAATAAACCACATATTTTTATTAGTTTAAATTGAAGTTATTTATGTATTATAAAAATAAATATTTTTCCGATTGTTTTAAAAGTTTATTTAATTATGGTTTAAAATAAACTTACCATAGTGGGAAGAGTTTTTAACAATAAAATGTGCTTTTCAACTGTTATTTTATAATGTTTTTGTGTATTTTAAAACTCTTAGGCCTGTAAAAGTAGGCTATGCGCCTGCTTTTATCAGGCGCAAGAGTTTTCAGGACATCCGCTGGGCAAGAGATGGGTAAATACCGTGAGCTTGCCCATGCGAATGTCCTGGATGTAGAGACGCTTTGGATCTGTCACGCTCCAGCTCCAGCTTGATAGATCGAGCATTGCGCGCTGAAAACTGGCTTTTGCGATGCCTTCCCGGGTCCACACACACTCCGTACACACTCCATACGGACCCGGGTGGCCAGAATTAACTTCTGGTACCTGGCTTTAATCCTCAAAATTTCCTGACACTCCACTCTTAAACTGGACTGTCCATGCTTTAGAAATATCCATTAATGCTTAATATTGGCTTTAGATGCTGACGGTTGCTGTTTTCTTTGACTCAATGACCTGATATTTTGTAAGAAGAGACAACACGGATGATTTTGTCAATATTTGAAAACATTAGCACAGTGAACAGAGTTCTGTTAATGTTTGATTGATGGGACAGCCAGTATGTTTGTGGTATACCATCAGTTGCTATCCATTAAATAGACCTTGGCAGCCTTCCTAGATTGTAGAGTTTTGATCCTTCACTTGTGTTCTCAATTACACCCAGCAAAATCCTTCAAGTAGCTGATTATGTTAGTACTACAGTATCATGGACGTTTCTGTGAACTATTTAAGTAACCATTCATCTAGCTAATGATGGTAGCTTATGCTGTAATATATTTATGTGACATGTATGGCGTGGCTTTACTGCCTTACAAAATTAATTTCCTCCTTAGGTGATATCTGGTTTATAAGGGTAAATTCACCGATCCTGTATTCCTGCTAGGGAACCATGCTTAAAGATAGCACAGGTCAGAGAATTTAACCTAAAGAAATCTCTTTCATTGACTGGGCAAGAATGGTATTTGGGATTAAAATCGGCCAAATCCACTTAGCCTCCTGAGGCCACACCATTTCCGCCCAATTACATTTTGGGGGAGAAATTCATTAGCGCCCCGTTTGGGGTGTTAACTTTTTAAATTTTGAAACTTTAGCGCCAGGTGCAAAAGATTCTGAATTTCTTCTAAATTGGGCTTTGGTGTCCCAGGAAGGAAGGGGAGGACAGTAAATCAAGCACTAATGACCTCAGTGGGGCATTACAGGAGAGCTAACAAATTTCAGGTGACTTGCATTCAGTAATCATCCTTCAATCCTTCAGACTGGTTAATTCCAGCTCTTCAAAGGGAGGTTCTATCAATCTGCAGATGCTCATTCTCAGCATTCCTGGAACTGAAGTCGACCTGAGACCAACTGAAAGACCTCATGGCTGTGGCTGCTCTCAATCTAAATCCAAGGGAGAGAGCTCGTCGGTTCAGTGACGCTGCATTGGACGCATTGGTGGGGGCGGTGGAACAAAGGAGGGAAGTGCTGTTCCCGGCCAGTGGAAGGAGGCCATTGTCCCAGTTCTTCAGGGCAATATGGAGGGAAGTGGCACAGGAGGTCTCGGCTAGTCGTGTTGTGGAGCGCAGCCTGGCACAGTGCCATAAAACGTTCAACGACCTCAGTCGGGTGGTCAAAATGAGTACATGCTTCAATAGGTTCTACATACCAGCATCTGAACCTCTGTCTATGCACACTGCACAAACTACCACACCCCCCACCACTCACCCACCAAATATCTGCAACTACTCAAACTCACATCCTCATCTCATGCCTTGCCTGCATTCACAGCTATTCAACGAAGGCAGGCATATCTCCCAGACATATAGCTGGACTCTGACTCACACACATTCCTTTCTTTTGCAGGCCAACATGGCGCGCAATAGGAGGGAGCAGCAGAGGACAGCCAGGGGTGGACCTCAGCTCTAGCAGCTCTCAAACCTGGAGGAGCGAGTGCTGCGGCTATTGGCCCACAGGTGGTGGGCGCCGTAGCTATCGGTGATGTCGACCCCACTAGAGGTAACAGCGGTATCTTCATCCTTTCTCCTTTTCTCATCCCACTTCCCCCTCACACCAGAAGGCTGTATCACTTTCCAGCTCCTTATACTGTCTGCATTCCTTGCTCCATTCCTGTCCCCCTGCCCTCATCTTAACGCGAGTCTTTAAGCTTTCAGATAATCAGCCAGCAGATGACCTGACCAGCCTGTCGTTGAGCCCCACAATGAGAATAACGAAGGAGAAAAGGAGGAGGACCCGAGCACCATGTCACTGCATCTCTCACCCGCAGGCACCACCTCAGATGTTGCCACTACACGTTCACTAGAGGCAAGCTTAGTAGAGGGGTCTGTACTGGGTGATGCACCAGGGATGAGCAGGCTGCAGCAAGGCCAAGGGGAAAGTGTAGCCCAGAGTTGAGTTCGCACGTGAACTCTGCTGCACAGGACTCAGATGAGGACCTCGATGGGAAAGCGCTCACAACAAGGGTGATGGCCATGCACTCCGAGATGATAGGTGCAATGGCAAGGGTACCCAAGAGCCTCTCGGGAATGATGAGGAGCATGGTGGCATCTGTGTCCAACATTGCACAGAGCTCTGCCCCATGCGCCCATCATTTCCAGTCTTAGGCAATAGTGCACTCCCAGATCTCATGACGTGTGTCATGGACAATGTGGCAGCTTCCATTGCAGTACAGGCGGAAGCAATGCAACGTCTTAGTGCTGTAATGCAGACAATGGTTGCTGGCATCAAAGCTTAGACGGCGCTCATGCAGTCTCAGCTGGATGTCACGCAAGCTTTGACTGCTGCCATCGTCACTGGGTCCACCACTGTTGACCGGGGATCTCACGGTGGCACAGCAGGCCACCAATCGGTGCTCGAGCAGATTGGTGAGGATGCTGCCCCGGGGGAGTGGCAGTGGTGTAAGAATTGGATCACAGGTCACACACAGATTACGGAGTAGGGCAGGTGTCTCGCGAACCAACGGGGCACACGCGGGAATGACTGAGTAGTGTTGGCGAAAGTCAATAGTCATCCGATAGTCATCTGGTTTTCTAACAGGCCAAACTGGGGAGTTGGTCGTGAACTTGCCTTTGTGAACAATATCCTGCTTTAGCTCCAAGGGAAGGGATCCTTGTATAGTTGTCTGGATTGAATTGGTAAAGCCTGATAGAACCTGGGGCATGCCTGTGGTGTCCCTGCACCTTACTACAAATTCATACGAGGCATATATATATCAGACACAGTCACTCTGCGACCTTAACCTTTATTCCCAGGACCAAGGAGTCTGACCCTGGGTGGGACCTCCCCTTTTATACCTGGAAACCCAGGTGAGGAGTGTCTCCCGCAAGTTTACCCCCTGTGGTCAGGGTGTGCATTTCTAGGGTATACGTACAGTGTACAGGACTTGCATGATGGTTACAGTTACATGATGATTACCGTTGCATGATGGTTACATACATGACATCACCTCCCCCCTTACGTCTTTTTGTGTCAAAGGTTAAGTCTGTCAGGTGGTCGACGCTCTCTCGTGGAGCGCCGCAGTTGTGGCTCTCGGCACGTGTCTCTGTCACTTGAGGTGATTCCGGCCTGTCCGGGCTGGCCGCAGGGACTGTGCATGCTGAGGACTGTCTTTGTTGCTCGTCCACTGGCAGTGGTGTGGGTGACATCTCATGCTCTTCCTCAGGTTCCTCCGTGTCTATGCTGAACCTTTTCTTTACTCGGTCCAAGTGTTTGCGGCATATCTGCCCATTGTTTAGTCTGACCACTGTGACCCTATTTCCTTCTTTGCCAATTACGGTGCCCTCAAGCCACTTGGGTCCCAAAGCATGGTTAAGAACAAATACCGGGTCATCCATTTCTATACACCTCCCCCTTGAGTTTCGATCATGGAGCTCGGTTTGGGACTGGCGCTTGCCCTCAACAATGTCTGCCAGGGCTGGGTGGATGAGGGACAGTCGCGTTTCAAGCGTGCATTTCATGAGGAGTTCCGCTGGCGGGACCCGTGAGCGAGTGCGGGCGGGACCTGTAGGCCAGCAGGAGGCGCGATAGGCGGTGCTGAAGGGAGGGTCCTTGGATGCGTAGCATGCCCTGTTTTATGACTTGGACCGCACGTTCCGCCTGGCCATTGGAAGCCGGCTTGAACGGCGCTGTCCGGACGTGTTTGATACCATTGCCTGACATAAACTCCTGGAATTCATGGCTGGTAAAACACGGGCCATTGTCGCTGACCAGGATGTCCGGCAAGCCGTGGGTCGCGAAAACCGTGCACTCGATCCATTTCGAGTATGCATCGACAATGATCAGGAACATTTTTCCCATGAACGGGCCCGCATAGTCTACGTGAATGCGTGACCATGGCCTGGTGGGCCAGGGCCATGGGCTGAGTGGGGCCTCCCTGGGGGCATTGCCCAGCTGAGCACACATCGTGCACCTGCGAACCCAGTGTTCCAGGTCTGAGTCAATCCCCAGCCACCATACATGTGACCGGGCAATGGCCTTCATTAACATGATGCCAGGGTGCTCACTGTGGAGTTCCCTGATGAACGCTTCCCTTCCTTTCTGGGGCATGACTACCCGGCTGCCCCATAGCAGACAGTCGGCTTGGATGGAGAGTTCATCCATCCGTCTCTGAAACGGTCTGACCTCCTCGGGGCACACCCTGTGTGCGGGCGCCCAATCCCCAGTCAGGACACATTTCTTTATCATGGATAGGAGGGGGTCCCTGTTGGTCCAGATTTTGATCTGGCGGGCTATGATGGGGGAGCCCGCAGTGTCAAAAACCTCAACGGCCATGACCATCTCAGCGCTCTGCTCCGCTGCCCCCTCGGTGGTGGCCAGTGGAAGCCTGCTGAGCGTGTCAGCGCAATTTTCGGTGCCTGGCCGGTGCCATATAGTGTAGTCATACACAGCCAGCGTGAGGGCACAGCGCTGTATGCGAGCTGACACATTGGCATTGACAGCCTTGCTGTCGGACAACAGTAATGTTAACGGCTTGTGGTCCGTCTCTAGCTCGCCTTCAATCCCATCAATTTCCCCAACACAATTTCCCGATTAATAAAGATTTCCCTCAGTTCCCCCTCCTTACTAGACCCTCTGACCCCTTTTATATCCGGAAGGTTGTTTGTATCCTCCTTAGTGAATACCGAACCAAAGTACTTGTTCAATTGGTCTGCCATTTCTTTGTTCCCCGTTATGACTTCCCCTGATTCTGACTGCAGGGGACCTACGTTTGTCTTCACCAACCTTTTTCTCTTTACATACCTATAGAAACTTTTGCAATCCACCTTAATGTTCCCTGCAAGCTTCTTCTCGTATTCCATTTTCCCTGCCCTAATCAAACCCTTTGTCCTCCTCTGCTGAGTTCTAAATTTCTCCCAGTCCCCAGGTTCGCTGCTATTTCTGGCCAATTTGTATGCCACTTCCTTGGCTTTAATACTATCCCTGATTTCCCTAGATAGCCACGGTTGAGCCACCTTCCCTTTTTTATTTTTACGCCAGACAGGAATGTACAACCTTCCGGATATAAAAGGGGTCAGAGGGTCTAGTAAGGAGGGGGAACTGAGGGAAATCTTTATTAATCGGGAAATTGTGTTGGGGAAATTGATGGGATTGAAGGCCGATAAATCCCCAGGGCCTGATGGACTGCATCCTAGAGTACTTAAGGAGGTGGCCTTGGAAATAGCGGATGCATTGACAGTCATTTTCCAACATTCCATTGACTCTGGATCAGTTCCTATGGAGTGGAGGGTAGCCAATGTAACCCCACTTTTTAAAAAAGGAGGGAGAGAGAAAACAGGGAATTATAGACCGGTCAGCCTGACCTCAGTAGTGGGTAAAATGATGGAATCAATTATTAAGGATGTCATAGCAGTGCATCTGGAAAATGGTGACATGATAGATCCAAGTCAGCATGGATTTGTGAAAGGGAAATCATGCTTGACAAATCTTCTGGAATTTTTTGAGGATGTTTCCAGTAAAGTGGACAAAGGAGAACCAGTTGATGTGGTATATTTGGACTTTCAGAAGGCTTTCGACAAGGTCCCACACAAGAGATTAATGTGCAAAGTTAAAGCACATGGGATTGGGGGTAGTGTGCTGACGTGGATTGAGAACTGGTTGTCAGACAGGAAGCAAAGAGTAGGAGTAAATGGGTACTTTTCAGAATGGCAGGCAGTGACTAGTGGGGTACCGCAAGGTTCTGTGCTGGGGCCCCAGCTGTTTACATTGTACATTAATGATTTAGACGAGGGGATTAAATGCAGTATCTCCAAATTTGCGGATGATACTAAGTTGGGTGGCAGTGTGAGCTGCGAGGAGGATGCTATTAGGCTGCAGAGTGACTTGGATAGGTTAGGTGAGTGGGCAAATGCATGACAGATGAAGTATAATGTGGATAAATGTGAGGTTATCCACTTTGGTGGTAAAAACAGAGAGACAGACTATTATCTGAATGGGGACAGATTAGGAAAAGGGAAGGTGCAACGAGACCTGGGTGTCATGGTACATCAGTCATTGAAGGTTGGCATGCAGGTGCAGCAGGCGGTTAAGAAAGCAAATGGCATGTTGGCCTTCATAGCGAGGGGATTTGAGTACAGGGGCAGGGAGGTGTTGCTACAGTTGTACAGGGCCTTGGTGAGGCCACACCTGGAGTATTGTGTACAGTTTTGGTCTCCTAACTTGAGGAAGGACATTCTTGCTATTGAGGGAGTGCAGCGAAGGTTCACCAGACTGATTCCCGGGATGGCGGGACTGACCTATCAAGAAAGATTGGATCAACTGGGCTTGTATTCACTGGAGTTCAGAAGAATGAGAGGGGACCTCATAGAAACGTTTAAAATTCTGACGGGTTTAGACAGGTTAGATGCAGAAAGAATGTTCCCAATGTTGGGGAAGTCCAGAACCAGGGGTCACAGTCTGAGGATAAGGGGTAAGCCATTTAGGACCGAGATGAGGAGAAACTTCTTCACCCAGAGAGTGGTGAACCTGTGGAATTCTCTGCCACAGAAAGTAGTTGAGGCCAATTCACTAAATATATTCAAAAGGGAGTTAGATGAAGTCCTTACTACTAGGGGGATCAAGGGTTATGGCGAGAAAGCAGGAAGGGGGTACTGAAGTTTCATGTTCAGCCATGAACTCATTGAATGGCGGTGCAGGCTAGAAGGGCTGAATGGCCTGCTCCTGCACCTATTTTCTATGTTTCTATGTTTCTATGAACCTTCTACCGAAAAGGTACTGGTGCATCTTTTTCACACCGTAAACACAAGCGAGTGCTTCCATGCCGTATCCATGCTCTGCCTGGGAGAGTGACCTGGAGGCGGCCGTCATCATTACCCTGCTGCAACACCCACCCAAGGATGATGCATCGCACGTTAAAACCAGTTTTTTACAGGGGTCACACAAAGTCAGTTTGTTGGAACACAGCAGGTTCCTCGCCTTATTGAAAGCCCGTTCTTGACAGTCCCCCCAAAGCCATTCACAACCTTTACGCAGGAGCATGTGTAACGGCTCCAACAATGTGCTTAAGTTCGGCAGAAAGTTCCCAAAATAGTTCAAAAGTCCCAGGAATGATCGCAACTCCGACGTGTTGCCGGGCCTGGGCGCCCGGCGGATCGCCTCTGTTTTTGATTCAGTGGGCCGGATCCCATCTGCGGCAACCCTCCTGCCCCAAAAACGCGACCTCTGGGGCCAAAAACACACACTTGGCCTTTTTCAGCCACAAGCCTACCCGATCCAATCGGCGTAGCACCTCCTCCAGGTTGTGGAGGTGTTCTTCAGTGTCTCGACCCGTTATGCGAATGTCGTCTTGGAATACGATCGTTCCAGGAATGGATTTGAGCAAACTTTCCATGTTTCTCTGAAAGATACCTGCTGCCGAACGAATGCCAAACGGACACCTGTTGTAGATAAATAATCCCTTGTGCGTCGTGATGGTGGTCAGAAACTTGGATTCTTCAGCCAGGTCCTGAGTCATGTAGGCCGAAGTGAGGTCCAGCTCCATGAACAGCTTGTCACCTACCAGTGTGGCAAAAAGGTCCTCCGCTCTCGGGAGCGGGTATTGGTCTTGCAGTGTCACTCGGTTGATGGTGGCTTTGTAGTTGCCACAAATCCTGACCAAGCCATCTGCTTTGAGAACAGAAACGATGGGACTTGCCCAGTCACTGAATTCAACGGCCGAAATTATGCCTTCTCTGAGCAGCCTGTCGAATTCACTTTCAATTTTTTCACGCATCACATACGGCACCGCTCTGGCTTTGTGGTGCACTGGTCTGGCATCCGGAGTGACGCATATCACTACTTTAGTACCATTGAACGTTCCGATACCGGGTTGAAACAGTGACCCAAATTTTTGTAGGACCTGTGAGCATGAACTTCGCTCCACAGATGAAATGGCGTGCACATCCCCCCATTTCCAATTTATCTCAGCTAGCCAACTCCTCCCCAAGAGCGCGGGGCCATTTCCCGGGACAATCCAGAATGGCAGCCGGTTCTGTGATCCATTATGTGTTATCACCAAGTTTGCACTGCCCAGCACTAGGATGATCTCTTTGGTGTACGTCCGTAGCTGTGTCTCAATGCGTTCCAGTTTGGGCCTGCTAGCTCTGTGTAGCTATAGTCTCTCAAATTGTTGGCCGCTCATAAGTGACTGGCTAGCTCCTGTATCCAGCTCCATGTGCACTGGGATGCCATTCAATAAAACTTTCATCATCATGGGTGGCGTTTTAGTGTATGAGCTGTGGACGTCAGCCACATGAACCCACTGAACTTCAGCATCCATGGCTTTTCCCCAAGCATCATCCTGCATTGCAGACCCCTCAGCTGGTTCCTCTGTCTCGCAGGTTTGCCTCGCTACAGCCTTTTTGCACATCCTGGCCAAGTGTCCACTGACGTTACAAATCCTACAGGTATATTGCTGAAACCTGCAGCTGTTCGTAGTATGTCTACCTCCGCACCTCCAGCATGAGCTGAAATTGTTGTTAACAAAGGGACTGTTACCAGGCATTCCTCTCTGATTGCCCATTTGGTTGTTTCTAAGCACTCTGATGGTGGGTGTTAATGGTCCCATCGCGGGATGCATTGTTCCTCGTGATGGCGTGAATTGCTGATCCCCTTTCCATTGTCCCTGTTGCGGGCCCACCCTAGAGTCTGTTGCTGCCTGGGCGGTTTTGAAATGCCCTTGCCTGCCTAAGGGGTCCCAAGCCGCGTTCACAATGTTAACTCCCTGGTCCGTCGTCACATTGGGACCAGGGCTGCACGTGTAAATTAGCTTGGTCTCCTCTTCCCCTGCCATAAAGGTCTGAGCTATCAACGCCGCCCATTCTAAAGTCAAGTCTTTGGTCTTTATGAGCTTCCTGAAAATCCCGGCATGATTAATGCCCTCAATGAAGAAATCCCTTAACATCTCCCCGCTGCAGGCATCTGTGAACTTACAGAGACTGGCCAAGCGCCGAAGGTCCGCAACGAAGTCCGAGATGTTTTGTCCCTCCCGACGCCGGTGTGTGTAAAATCGGTGTCAGGCCATGTGTACTCGCCGGCTTGAGATGCTCACTGATCAGCTGGCTGAGCTCTTCAAAGGACTTGTCCGCCAGCTTTTGGGGTGCGAGCAGGTCTTTCATCAGCGCATACGTCTGTGGTCCGCAGCTGGTCAGTAGATGCGCCCTCCGCTTGTCAGCCGCTGCCTCTTCCAGCCAGTCCTTTGTGACAAAGTCATCCCAGTCCTCACCCACACAGTAACGTTCCTCTGTGCCACCGGTGGCCATCCTCGTGGTTCGGTGATTCCCGTTTCTCGTCGCCAAATGTGGTGTCCCTGCACCTCACTACAAACTCACACGAGGCATGTATTGCAGACACAGTCACTCTGTGACCTTAACCTTTATTCCCAGGACCAACGAGTCTGACCCTGGGTGGGACCTCCCCTTTTATACCTGGAAACCCAGATGAGGAGTGTCTCCCACAAGTTCACCCCCTGTGGTCAGAGTGTGCATTTCTAGGGTATAAGTACAGTGTACAGGAGTTGCATGATGGTTACATGCATGACAATGCCCTTTATAGGATCGGGGTTGGGATCATGAATGATCGAGGAGCAGCCGGAGCTGACTAACATTAATTGTTGACGGCCTCCAGGATTAACAGTATGGACTACCGGTCTCCCACTACCATTGTATTGGAGAGGGGAAGTTACCTCCTTCTGAGAGGCCAGCAGGTGTCATAGGGGAGGTGGAGGTGGAGCCGTTGGTTTGCTGATGTTCGACCGAGTCGGGGCCTGTCTGTCTTGGGGGTGCATAGCATTGACGGGCATAGTGGCCTAGCCGATTGCAGAGATAGCAGCGGACTGAGGAGGGTTGGTCAACATCTGGGTCTCGGTCAGCCTGGTGCTTGAGGTCGCCGGCTGCCTTAGCTTTGGTGACCACACACACACTGGTATCATCTCACCTGCCTTGCCATCCTTCTACAGTGGAGGTAGAGCAGGGGGAGCAGAGGGAGCAGAAGGAGTGGGGTCTCTGGGTTTGCTTTTGGAGACAGCTGCCACTATGGCTTGCTGTTGGCTGATTTGTGCCTGGAGCTCTCAGATTTTTTTCTAAGCACGGGGTGTGGTCTGCTTCGGGGGAGGTGATGGCTTGGCAGCGGTTTAATTCCCTTAAAGTACCCCTTGCATCTTCTAACTTCTCACCCAATCTGGGGCTAAAAAATAATTTGCTTATCGGCACCCATTAGCGCCCGAGAGTGGCACTAACGGGCCACTAATTCTATCCATCTAGCACCGTGCTGGCAGTGCCTCCCACCACCTTCAGTGGAGGTTCTCGAGGCACTGCACACTCACACCACGGTGACATCAATGTGGATGCAACGCCCCCATAGCGCTGCAGTCCCCAAAGTGAAGGCATTCGCCTGTCATTGCGCCTGGCGCTAATTCCAACAGGGAAAAGCAGGCGTCCCGAAGAAGCTGCCGGGGCAATATTTCTGTGGGTAAGCAGGTGGGCGGTTAAAATGGAATTTATTTGTACTAATGTATCTCTCTTAGGTATTCAACACTGTGGCTAATCCCTTGGATTTTTTTCAGTTTTCGGGTGGTCCAGCTGACCTCCCGTTTAGGTGCTAGGATGACAGTTTCCTAGTGCCAGACCTTCAGCCCCGATCCCGCGATAGCGCCCCAAGAATCAGGGTTAACGCCCTAAGAGGCTTCCCTTAGCGCTCCAATCCCCTCTTGGGCCGCTAAAAACCAGTATCCCAGTTGGAGGCGGTAAACATCGCCCGGCGCTAAGGTTAGCGACCAGGCGGTGTCACCACCTCAAACCGGGCTATAATGAATTTTTAGCCTCTGGTGTTTTCTGCCTGTAGTTCTAGTATCCGGTCTAGTTTTATTTGCGTACAATGCACTTTGTCATGGCCTTTTTGTTCCCAACATAACTGGTTATGAAGGACAGAAATGCTTTCTTGCCAGCCGTTGCTTTCTTTTTACAGCTTGTCTATCTGTTCTTTTAACTTTGTTTTTCTTATTTAACTGTACAGCGCACAAGTGTGCTCCGTAAGCTAACTTACCTCGGCCTTTTTTCAGCTTAAGTTTGCTTTTTTGGACATCCTCAGAGAGTCTCAAGAATATAATCATAGTCCCCGTTACTATCCTCTAAGAGTTTTTGAAGGTCCGTTGCCACAGATGAGCCAGCTTTTTCTGTCAGGCTGTCTATTAACTATTCCAGTGGTATGTCAATACCATTGTATTACTGATTTTACTTATTTAACACTCTCTCTCTCTCTCTTACCGAGAGTCTCCTACCCAGTCTTAGCGAAGATCACACGCAATCCTCGAACCGAGACCTGATAACTCCCAATTCTGTGATCCCACTTCTGACACCACTGTAAGATTTGGATCACAGGTCATACACAGATTACCCAAAGGGTCTTCGAAGTTGTAAGGCATTTTATTAAGGAGCAGCAGTTTTAAGCATAATCAGATACAACATGCGATTAAGATAGATACAGTCGACACACAACCCATGGCTGATGAGAACGATCTACGGCGCCGGAACGGAACAGACAGACGTTGAGGCAGAACGATGATCTCAGAACAGATCCCGAGCTGGTGGAGGTGTTAGTCCAAAGCCAGCATGGGGTCCACCTCCCCTCAGTCTGCCTGTTCCTCTCTCTCTCGATTTTAGACATTATTTTGGTGAGCTAGTGGAAATCTTGTGTCAATCATTTTTTACCCTTTCAATTTTCCAAACACAGGGGAGAGGGTACCCATGAGGTCATTTTCTTCCCTATCTCTGTCTGAATGTCTTCTTGCCCTTTCAAGAGACAGCTTGTTTATCTTTAACTCTCCTTGCTAAATCCTTTATCGTCATAGCTAGATCTTGAAGACCTGTTTTTCTTTCTCTAACCTTGCAACTCAGCTCTCTGTACAACTCTTCTCCTGACATGACTGGGATCCTTCTATGTCCTCAAATTAAGCAAACTGAGAAGCAAGGGAACCCGTAACAGACTATTATTTCTTCCAATCCACAATTTCTTACAGTGGGTCAGTGGAGCAGGAACCTGCTGTCCTCTCTCAGGATGACAACATTCCAGATTCCACCACTGCCACTGCGCTATTGCACTTGGCACTGCCTGTCATCCAGCCAGCCCAGACTCCCACCGCCCTGCTGTCTCTCATTTCAGTTTTGGGGCTGTGGTATGGAATGAGAAATTGATGTGCTGATGGGGACATGCAGAGAAACCGGAAATTGGCCTCGAGTTCCTTGGAACCGAAGTCTGATGAGGTGGTCGCGGACCGCCCTTGCAGAAGCTCGATTCAGAACCTGCCTCTTCCATTGCTGCTGTTGCTGCCCTCGTCCTCCTCTTTGTCATCCTTCTCCTCCTCCTTCTGCTCCTCCTTGTCCTCCTCCTCCTGCTCCTCTTCCTCCTTCTTCTCCTCCTCCTCATCCCCCACCTCCTCCTCCTGCTCCTCATCCTCCTCCTCCTCCTGAGGTGGTGGAGCTATGCTTGATGGCAATGGCTGCGCCCTCATGATGGCCAAGTTGTGCCGCATGCAGCAGACGCTGACGGAAAGGGACACGTGCTCAGCTGAGTACTCCAGGACTCCTCCCGAGCGGTCAAGGCAGCGGAACCGTTCCTTGAGCACCCTGACGGTCTGCTCAATGATGTTATATGAGTGCTGGGCAGGAGTGTTGGGGTTGCAGAGAGGAGTCATGAGCCAGGTGGAGACAATATAGCCCTTGTCTCCGACCAGCCAGCCGTGAGCTTGTTGCGGTGGCTGGAAGGGAGCTGGCACACCAGTCTGACACAGGATGAAGGCATCGTGGCTGCTGCCAGGATAACAGGCAGTGGAGGTGAGGATTCGCTGTGTGTGGTCGCACACCAACTGCACATTACGTGAGTGGTAGCCTTTACGGTTACTGAATACCTCAAGATTGTTATGTGGTGCCCGCAAAGTGACATGGGTGCAGTCAATGGCGCCCTGCCCGCTATTCTGGCAATTCTAAGACAATATAAATGTTGGAGTTTCAAATCTGCCCTCAATGAAAGACAGGAATCTTTAAGAGCCACAACATTCCTTCAACTGCAAATCGCTCAAATTGGTCGGAACATCTGTCTTCCTATCTGAAACTAAGAAGGAAATATTATTGGCCGACTAAAACTTCACCGGATGATGACACCTTTAAATAGCGCTCCTCCAGCCAACATCCGTTGTCAGCGCCAGGCGCTAAACCAGAGGGCGGGGGTCAATTTTTGTTCTGGGGTGCTACCGGGGCGCTGCATATGGTGATGACGTCAGTATCACCGGGCGCAGCAGAGCGGGAACTACGTGTTACTGCCATCGCAAAATCCCTGCCGAATTTAGCGGGAGGCATTGTTCTCACCCACAAATGGGAGGCGCAAAGTATTCCATTTTCTTCCCCTTAATCTTCAACGATTTTGAAGTCAGTCAAAATTATTTTTTTTTGCAAACTACTCTTCCGGTGGGGCCAGGAGGAGTGCTCCCCTGACTCCACGATCACCTCCCTCCGTAGCCTGCTCCACTGCGCCTCCTGGAACTTAATCGATGACTGCACCCATTGCCGGCAGCTCAACCTGACTATGTTGCTGAGGCTCGAGGACTAATTTCCAGCGACTCTCTGGCCTCTTGGTTCAGGTGCGTGCTGTTCACTGTGTACATCTGTGATTTGGATGTGGTATCTAAATTTGCAGATGGCACCAAATTAGGAGGCATACGGAATAATTCTGAGCATCAAAGGAAGCTGCAAGGGATATCGATAAGATGAGCAATCGGTTAAAAAAAAGTGGCAGATGGCATTCAATGTCAGCAAGTGTGAGGTGATACATTTTCTTAAAAACAAGTAATAATTATACTTTGAATGGGGGAAGTTTGGTCAATCCAGAAATGCAGAGGGATTTAGGCTCAGGTTCACTAGACATTGGCCTGGGTTTTGCAGTAGGAATATTGGTGAGGCTATCAGCGCTCACTGTTATTAAGGGGTAAATCACACAGCAACCTCTGGCATGCACATGCGCAGTTAAACGCGGTAATCAGGAAGTTGCTGTCCGATTTGCCCTGCTGCTCCACAAGCTGCGTTACACTGGTGCCTCATCGAGAGACTCGGCATTGAAACACATGAATGGCGTGAAGTTGCTGTACTTACATACGAACATAAGAAATAGGAGCAGGAGTAGGCCATACGGCCCCTCGAGCCTGCTCCGCCATTCAATACGATCATGGCTGATCCGATCATGGACTCAGGTCCACTTCCCCGCCCGCTCCCCATAACCCCTTATTCCCTTATCGTTTAAGAAACTGTCTATTTCTATCTTAAATTTATTCAATGTCCCAGCTTCCACAGCTCTCTGATGCAGCGAATTCCACAGATCCACAACCCTCAGAGAACAAATGGCGGCCTCTTATTCTAAGATCGTGCCCTCTGGTTCTAGACTCCCCTATCAGTGGAAACATCCTCTCTGCATCCACCTTGTCAAACCCCCTCATAATCTTATACATTTCGATAAGATCACCTCTCATTCTTCTAAATTCCAATGAGTAGAGTCCCAACTTACTCAACCTTTCCTCATAAATCAACCCCCTCATCTCCAGAGTCAACCTTGTGAACCTTCTCTGAACTGCCTCCAAAGCAAGTATATCCTTTCGTAAATATGGAAACCAAAACTGCATGCCATATTCCAGGTGTGGCCTCACCAATACCTTGCACAACTGTAGCAAGACTGCCCTGCTTTTATACTCCATCCCCTTTGCAATAAAGGCCAAAATTCCATTGGCCTTCCTGATCACTTACCATACCTGCATACTATCCTTTTGTGTTTCATGCACAAGTATCCCCAGGTCCCGCTGTACTGCAGCACTTTGCAATCTTTCTCCACTAGATACCCACTAAACATGCTCGAAAAAGTTAGGGCTTGCCCATACAAGTGTGAGGGAATTTTATTTGGCAGCGGTTAAGTCTTAATTACTACCAAATAACGTCTCTGGCATTGTAAATGTACTTTTACAAGTGTGGAGTGTCATCCCTTGAGATTTTAATTATTGTTGCAAAAAAAAAATGTAAATTAGAAATTAAAATATTTTTTTTTACTTTTACTTTTTTTCTCTGTTATCTCGCTCTCCTAATCCCATCTTTCCTTCTAATAAGCTTTCTGTACATGATTTTACATAGAATTCTAACTTACACTTCTGGATACAGACTCTGTAGGGGAAATTTTGCGGGAGGTCAGCGGGCGCGATCGGTGTCGGGTCGAGTGAAAAAATGTTTTTTTTTGCCAGTGGGTCAGGAACCGCTGTCAACCCACCACCACGCACCTTTCCCAAATGTCGGGTCTGCCAGCACTGAGCAGACTCGACACGCAAATGGCGCGGGAGACAATTGAAATCATTAGCGGTTTATTTACAGCCATTTAACAAAGGTTTTTTCCCAGCTTCTTTATTGTGACGGGTCGCCCACACGTTTCCTGCTGCGCCTCGACCTCATCAGTGAAGCTGAGGCGGGAGGTGACTTGCCATTGTTTCAGCTGATGGGTTGAAGTCAAAGCTCCCAGCTGATTGCAATCTCTAATTCACCTGCCGTCTATTCCCTCAGCATCAGTGCCCTTGAAACTATCTCACCTTAGTCTTCAGAATTCCATCACGATCAGCCCCAACAGCAGCATCACCAGGCACACCAGCAGCACCAACCTTCTCCGCAATCTCGAGCCCCCTGGATATCAAGGGGCATACAGCGTGAGGTAAAGAAAAAAGGGAAGCTTATGGCAGACTCCGAGTACTCAACACTGCAGAGACTCTAGAGGAGTATAAGAAGTGCAGGAGTGCAATTAAAAAATATATCAGGGAAGCAAAGAGAGTGAAAGAATGTTGGCAAGTAAAATCAGGGAAAACCCAAAGATGTTTTATAAATACATTAAGAGCAAGAGGATAACGAGAGAAAGAGTGGGGCCTATTAGAGACCACAAAGGATGTGGAAGCAGAAGTTGTGGGGATGATTCTTAATGAAGATTTTGAATCTGTTTTCACAAAAGAGAGGGACGATGCAGACTTTGCAATGGCGGAGGAGGAGCATGAAATATTAAACAAGATAAACATAGAGATAGAGGAAGTAATAAGGGGCTTAGCAGCTTTGAAAGTGGATAAATCCCCAGGCCTGGATGAAACGTATCCCAGGCTGTTAAGAGAAGCAAAAGAGGAAATAGCAGAGGCTCTGGCCATCATTTTCAAATCCTCTCTGGCTGTGGTGCCAGAGGACATGAGGACTGATAATGTTGTACCTTTGTTTAAAAAGGGAGAAAGGGATAATTACAGGCCAATCTGCCTAACCTCAGTAGTGGGAAATTATTGGAAAAAATCCTGAGGAACAGGATAAATCTTCATTTGGAAAGACATGGATTAATCAAGGACAGTCAGCATGGATTTGTTAAGGGAAGGTTGTGTCTGACTAACGATTGAATTTTTCAAGGAAGTAACCTGGAGGGCCGATGAGAGCAATGCATATGATGTAGTGTATATGGATTTTAGCACAGCTTTTGGTAAGGTCCCACATGGCAGACTGGTCACGAAAGTAAAAGCCCTTGGGATCCAGGGCAAAGTGGCAAGCTGAATCCAAAATTGGCTCAGAGGCAGGAAGCAAAGGGTAATGGTTGATGGGTGTTTTTGTGACTAGATGGCTGTATCCAGTGGGGTTCCACAGGGTTCAGTGTTGGGTCCCTTGCTTTTTGTGGTATATTGTGGACTTGAATATTGGGGGTACTATTAAGAAGTTTGCAGATGACACAAAAATAGGCTGTGTGGTGATAATGAAGAAGAAAGCTGCGGACTGCAGGAAGATATCAGTGTACTGGTCAGGTGGGCGGAACAGTGGCAAATGGAATTCAATCCAGATAAGTGTGAGGTAATGCATTTGGGGAGGTCTAACAAGACAAGGGAATACTCATTAAATGATACGACATTGAGAAGTGTAGAGGAACAAATGGACCTTGGAGTGCAGGTCCACAGATCCCTGAAGGTAGCAGGCCAGATAAGGTGGTTAAGAAGGCATACGGAATACTTGCCTTTATTAGTTGAGGCATGGAATACAAGAGCAAAGAGATTATGCTTGAACTGTATAAAACACTGATTAGGTTACAGCTGGAGTACTATGTGCAGTTATGGTCACCACTTTACAGGAAAGATGTGATTACACTGGACAGGGTGCAGAAGAGATTTACAAGAATGATGCCTGGACTGGAGAATTTTGGCAATGAGGAAAGATTGGAGATGCTGGGTCTGTTTTCTTTGGAACAGAGGAGGCTGAGAGGAGACCTGATTGAGGTGTATAACATTATGAGGGGCCTGGATAGAGTGGATAGGAAGGATCTGTTTCGCTTGGCAGAGGGGTCAACAACCAGGGAGCATAGATCTAAAGTAATTGGGGGGAGGTTTAGAGGAGATATGGGGGGAAATTTCTTCACCCAGAGATCGCGGATACGATGAACCAAAATGGCCTTCAACTGATACTGCACAGGGCAGAGGGCATCAGCAGCCGACCACATTGCTGCCCGGAATGTCCGGGATAGTCTCACCAGGGCCAAATTTACTTCATTTGATGCTGCACACCCTGGCTGTCACATAATGCTGCAGATTGGCACTACCCCAGACCAACACCATAATACATCCCAAGCTATTCCTTTCACACTCATCAGCATTGCGGGGGGGGGGGGTACCGTTATGTCTCACCCGTCACTGAAACTCACTAAGACACTTCCAAAGGTACATACACATCTGTCCAAAAACAGAAAGTGTTGGAAATAAAGATGTCAATGTTTGACAGCACATTAACAGAAGCTTCACACGAACATTGGCTAATACACACAAGTGCCTACCCTTGTGTGTTGTTAGTTGGTATGATTGGACTAGAATGAGGGTGAGTGTGAGGGGTAGCTAGTGAGATAGGGAATCGATAAAGTAGATAGAGAGGAATGGGTGGAGGTGCAAGGTAAGTTGGTGTAAAGATGTGCAGGAATAGGGTAGGGAAGGCAGAGTGATGGGGATGTGATGAGTGGCACAGCAGGTTGAGTGTGGCTTTCAGTCAGGTTTCATGATAAGCATGTGGAGGGAGTCATGGGAGAGCCTTGGTGCAGCCGAGCCCCTTTGTGCAGTAATTGTCAACGATTGCACCTCAATGCTGCAGAAAACTGACAGCACAAATGTCAAAATCAATTTGTGCATAGTCCCTTTAAGGAAACCGGCTGATGAAATGTCATTAAAAGTCGCAATCAGACTCAATTCCTTCAACTGGCCGGCAAAAGAATTGGCCGGGCTTAGTAAGTCCCATCAGGGGAATATCATTTTACACAGCGGGCTGGAGCCAGCGGCGAGGCTGGGACCTACCACCAACGTTGCCCGCCACAGATCCTCTGAGGTTTATAAAATCCAGCCCTGTGTGCCTCAGTCATGAATCTTTAATCTGATTGGTTGAAGAGACACGCTGTTGTTTTCCCTGTTCACACAGGTCCCAGATCCCCTGTAGAGGATGCCGGACTGCTTCGGACTTCCGAAGACCGTAATTTGCTGCACAAAAGCCCACGCAATGTCTGTGGGCAGCTGTAAGCATAATGAACGCTGAGCGCTGTTTGTTCACCACTGATGGCAAATTCCAGGCCATTAAAATTTAAAAGGGGAGGTGCGTGGCGCCATTTTGAATTTTCTGCCGACTTAGCGGCCTGGCCTCTGGGTGGCTTTTCGCGGGGTCCGTGCCGCGATCGTACAGCTGGACACTCCGTTTCGATGCCGGGCTGCGGCCATGGAACCTCGCATCCCCGGTGGCCTAGTGTAGGCCCCGAAAACCCTGTGAGCTCACAGCGTGCCCTCCCTTTAACGGAAGGGGAGGGCCCTGGAATCATGTCAGTGCTACCCGAAGAGGCCACATAGCGTTCCGAGTTGTGCATGCATAGTGTCCCCGAGCCGCCCCCAAGAGGAAGTGGAACACCCGAGATTGCTTTCCACTTCCTCTCGCCGGTGGTAAGCCCAGTTTCACTTCCGGGCAGGACTTCTGCACCGGGCGTAGAATGTCCCACCTTGCAAAGGACACCACCCACAAATGGGCCAATACGTAATTTGGGCCCCAAAGATACACTCTGGACTTGTAATCTAAAAGTTCAAAAATTTACTTGAACAACATTTTAACACGAAATGTGCAGGAAAGATCTAATAGCCTTTTAACACAACATTATTACAATAGAGAACCTGATAATGAGATTGTTGTAGGCATTAGGCACCTGCTGAATATATCTAAACTCATATAAGTTTAAAGTGGCCACATATAAAATGGCTGCCCAAGCATGATGGGTACTCAGTTAGTCAAGTAATGAACTGGGGCTGACCGATCAATGACCGAGCAATGACCCTGTGAGGCCCACTACCGGGAATGCCTTAGCTCACTCACTTCAGACAAGATAACTATAAACGAACCATTATAGTACCTGATGTGGAATGTCCTTTGACTAAGGACTTCACACAGCAGAGCCCGAGGAACAGAGATAAGGGGGGGCCCACCTCACATAACGAGGTCATTAATCAGCCCGAGCTGACAAAAAACGAACATACAGCCCCTGAGATATCAGGAGAATTCTACTGGGTTAAAGAAACCTATATGTAATCTAGAATCGGTATGATTGGATTGTGTCCAACCGAAGTGGGCTGAGTAACTGTAAAGAAATATTGTAAAACAGAGAAATATCGATGAGTTTCTTTGTTCGTCGGAGAGAAGTGCCTGCATCCAGTCCTGAGGCTTCCTCCCCGCTAGTGAAAATAAAGGCCGCATTGGCGTTGGAACCGACTCTGAGTGTTGAGTGATTCTTCCGAGAAAACATTCACGCTAACAGAGGGTAAATTGAATGACTGAAAGAATGTTCTAACTGAAAGCCTTATAGTGAGAGTGGGTGTACCGTAAAATGTTATAACTGAATCTGAGAGTGCAGTGCATGTAAAATTCTGAGAGCACACAATTTATTGCAGACAGTTTTATTATTTTAACCTGAATCTATCATACACATCATTTTTGGGCTTCCTGTTGAGATGTGCTTCAAGAGGCAATTTTCACTTTCAGGTCTGTGCCCTTTGTTACCGATATAAATTACTTTCTGACAATAAAAGGACGGATTTGCTGTCTGCTGTGAATCTCCTCCCTGGATTTATTTCAGAGACAGATCAGATAGATACAACTGGTCCTACAAAATGCCTGGCCCTCCCTGGACAGGTATTCCGAGGTGCAGGCAGGATTGGAAAGTTCGCTCCACTGCCCGAGCTGATAACGAAGCCCAGTGCGCCCTGCACTTCCTCAGAGGATTCAATTCTCTTGGGAGTTCCACCGTGCGCATTTAGCCGTTTCTTGCCATGTTGTCGATGATGATTTACTTGTCTCTTACTTCTTTGTCCTTGTCCTTTTTTTGTATGATGTCTTTGCTTGACAATACGTGCACCCACCTTCCGAGCGTGACTGCCCACCACCTTCAATGAGACAAAGACCATGTCAGCTACTTCACAGAGTTCTGACAAATCTAACCGCACAATTTAAAGTCAATCGCTGACCTGAACTGCATGGCAGCTACAACACATTGGCATTTTTAATCTAATTTGCAATGTGGCGGACTAACAGGAAGCAGGCTTTTGCTGAGATTGCTCATACAGTGAGTTCTCAATAATGGCTGTAGCACCAGAGAAGATGTGTAGATTGGAGGCCATAAACTTCCTGTCATGTATGTAACCTTCATGTAACTGCAACCTTCATGTAACAACACTGTACATTGTATGCACCTAAGTAATGCACACCTTGACCACAGGGGGTGAACTTGTGGGAGACACTCCTCACCTGGTCATCCAGGTATATAAAGGGAGGTCCCACGCAGGGTCATCACTTCTTGGTCCTGTGAATAAAGGTACAGGTCACAGAGTGACCTTGTCTGCAGTATGTGCCTCGTGTTGATTTACAGTAGAGTGCAGGGACACAATATTTGACGACGAGAAACAGAAATCAACGACTCACGAGAATGGCCACCGGTAGCACAGAGGAACGGTATTGTGTTGGTGAGGACTGGGATGGTTTTGTTGAGAGGCTCCAGCAGAGCTTTGTCACGAAGGACTAGCTGGGAGCAGCAGCGGCCGACAAGCGAAGGCCGCATCTACTGACCAGTTGTGGACCTAAGACGTACGTGCTGATGAAAGATCTGTTCGCACCCGAGAAGCCGGCGGACAAAATCTTTGAGGAGCTCAGCAAACTGATCGGTGAGTACCTCAAACCGGCGAGCAGTATACACATGGCCCGACACCGATTCTATACGCACCGACGTCGAGAAGGACAGAGCATACCGGACTTTGTTGCAGACCTTCGGTGCTTGGCCAGCCTCTGTAAGTTCACAGACACCTGCAGGAGGGAGATATTACAGGATTTCTTCATTGAGCACATTGATCATGCCGGGAGTTTTAGGAAGCTAATTGAGACCAAGGACTTGACCTTGGAAGCGGCGGCGTTGATGGCTCAAACCTTCATGGCGGGGGAGGAGGAAACCAAGATCATATACGCGCACAACCCTGCTCCCAACGTGGCGATGGAGCAGGGAGTTAACATTGTAAATGCGACTCAGAACCCCGCAGGCAGGCAAGGGCAATTCGACACCACCCAGGCAGTTACAGACTCTAGAGTGGGTCCTCAACAGAGACAACGGCAGGTTGAATGGACATTTACATCATCACAAGGGACAATACGTCCCGGGATGGGACCATTGACACCCACTAACAGAGTGCTCAAGAGTAATCAAAGGGACAATCAGAGAGGAATGCCTGGTAACAGCTCTTTTGTTCACAACAATCTCAGCTCCTGCTGGAGGTGCAGGGGCAGACATGCTGCAAAAACCTGCAGGTTTCAACAATTTATCTGCAGAAATTGTAACTTCAGTGGACATTTAGCCAGAATGTGCAGGAAGCCCGCAGCGAGGCTGGTTTACGAAATGGAAGAACCACAAGGCAGGGTGATGCTTGGGACACAGCAATGGACGCTGAAGTTCAGCGGGTTCAGGTGGCAAACATCCACAGCTCATACACAAAGATGCCACCTATGATGATGAGCGTACTGTTAAACAGCATCCTGGTACACATGGAGCTGGACACAGGGGCCAGCCAGTCATTTATGAGTGTCCAACAATTCAAGAAACTATGGCCATTCAGAACTAGCAGACCCAAACTAGAAAGCATTGACACGCAATTACGGACATACACCAAAGAGATCATTCCAGTGCTAGGCAGTGCAATGTTGGTGGTCACACATAATGGATCTGAGAACCGGCTGCCACTCTGGATCGTCCCGGAAAATGGTCCCGCGCTTTTGGGGAGGTGCTGGCTAGCCGAGATCAATTGGAAATGGGGGGATGTGCACGGCATTTCATCTGTGGAGCGAAGTTCATGCTCACAGGTCCTACAAAAGTTTGAGTCAGTATTTCAACCTGATGTCAGGACTTTCAAAGGTACCAAAGTAATGATACGCATCACCCCGGACGCCAGACCAGTGCACCACAAAGCTAGAGCTGTGCCGTATGTGATGCGGGAGAAAATTGAGAGTGAGTTGGACAGGTTGCTAAGAGAGGGCATAATTTCGCCCATTGAATTCAGCGACTGGGCAAGCCCCATCGTCCCTGTTCTAAAAACGGATGGCTCGGTCAGGATCTGTGGCGACTACAAGGCCACTATCAACCAAGTGTCACTACAAGACCAATACCCGCTTCCGAGAGCGGAGGACCTATTCGCCACGCTGGCAGGCGGCAAGCTGTTCACCAAGTTGGACCTCACTTCAGCCTACATGACCCAGGAACTGGCCGAAGAATCCAAGTTACTGACCACCATCACCACGCACAGGGGGCTGTTTGTCTACAACAGGTGTCCGTTTGGCATTCGATCAGCAGCCGCTATCTTTCAAAGGAACATGGAAAGCCTGCTCAAATCCATCCCTGGAACAATCGTATTTCAGGACAACATCCTTATCACGGGTCGAGACACCGAGGAACACCTCTGCAACCTGGAGGAGGTGCTACGCCGACTGGACCGGGTAGGCTTGCGACTAAAGAAGTCCAAGTGTGTGTTTTTGGCCCCAGAGGTCGAGTTTTTGGGCAGGAGGGTTGCCGCAGACGGGATCCGACCTACCGAATCCAAAACGGAGGCGATCCGTCGTGCGCCCAGGCCCGGCAACACATCAGAGTTACGTTCATTTCTGGGACTCTTGAACTATTTCGGGAACTTTCTGCTGAACTTAAGCACATTGTTGGAGCCGCTACACGTGCTCCTGCATAAGGGTTGCGATTGGTTTTGGGAGGACTGTCAGGAACGGGCTTTCAATAGGGCGTGGAACCTGCTTTGTTCTGATAAGCTATTGACCCTGTACGACCCTTGTAAGAAATTGGTTTTGACATGTGATGCATCGTCCTATGGGGTTGGGTGCGTGTTGCAGCAGAGTAAATGATGACGGCCAGCTCCAACCTGTGGCTTATGCTTCCAGATCGCTCTTCCAAGCAGAAAGGGGATATGGGATGGTTGAAAAGGAAGCACTTGCATGTGTCTACCGGATGAAAAAGATGCACCAGTACCTTTTTAGCAGAAGATTCGAGTTAGAAACGGACCACAAGCCGTTAACGTCCCTGTTGTCAGACAGCAAAGCTGTCAATGCCAATGCGTCAGCTCGCATACAGCGATGGGCTCTCACGCTGGCTGCGTATGACTACACCATACGGCACCGGCCAGGCACCGAAAATTGCGCTGACGCGCTCAGCAGGCTTCCACTGGCCACTACCGAGGGGGCATCGGAGCAAAGTGCTGAGATGGTCATGGCTGTCGATGCTTTCGATAGTGTAGGCTCCCCCATCACAGCCCGCCAGATCAAAACCTGGACAAACAGAGATCCCCTCCTATCCTTGATTAAGAAATGTGTCCTGACTGGGGATTGGGCGCCCGCACACGGAGCATGCCCTGAAGAGGTCAGACCGTTTCACAGACGGATGGATGAACTCTCCATCCAAACTGACTGTCTACTATGGGGCAGCCGGGTAGTCATGCCCCAGAAGGGAAGGGAAGCGTTCATCAGGGAACTCCACAGTGAGTACCCAGGCATTGTGCTAATGAAGGCCATTGCCCGGTCACATGTATGGTAGCCAGGAATTGATGCAGACCTGGAACACTGTGTTCGCAGGTGTATGATGTGTGCCCAGCTGGGCAATGCCCCCAGGGAGGCCCCACTCAGCCCGTGGTCCTGGCCCACCAAGCCATGGTCACGTATTCACGTAGACTACTCGGGCCCGTTCATGGGAAAAATGTTCCTCATTGTTGATCTGTACTCGAAATGGATCGAGTGCATCATATTGAATTTGTGCACGACATCCACCACTGTGGAGAGTCTGCGTGCGGTCTTTGCGACCCACGGCTTGCCGGACATCCTGGTTAGCGACAACGGCCCGTGTTTCACTAGCTATGAATTTCAGGAGTTCATGTCGGGTAATGGCATCAAACAGCTCAGGACAGCACCGTTCAAGCCGGCTTCCAATGGCCAGAAGGAATGTGCGGTCCAAATCATAAAACAAGGCATGCTCCGGATTCAAGGACCCTCCCTTCAATGCCGCCTGTTGCACCTCCTGCTGGCCTACAGGTCCCGACCGCACTCGCTCACGGGAGTCCCACCCGCGGAACTACTCATGAAACGTACACTTAAAACTCGGCTGTCCCTCATTCATCCTGTCCTGTCAGACATTGTTGAGGGCAAGCGCCAGTCCCAAAATGAGTAACCCAAAGGGGAGATGTATAGAAATCGATGACCCTGTATTTGTTCTTAATCACGCTTTGGGGCCCAAGTGGCTTGAGGGTACTGTAATTGACAAAGAGGGGAATAGGGTCATAGTGGTCAGACTTAACAATGACAGATATGCCGCAAGCATCTGGACCAAGTAAAAAAAAGGTTCAGCATGGACACTGAGGAACCTGAGGAAGATCATGAGATGTTGCCCACACCACCGCCAGTGAACGAGCAACAAGAACATTCAGCAGCATGCACAGTCCCTGCGGCCAGCCCGGACAGGCCGGAATCACCACAGGTGACAGAGATGCATGCCAAGGCTCAACAACCAGAGCCCCAACTACGGCGCTCCACAAGAGAGCGTCGACCACCTGAAAGACTTAATCTTTGACCCAAAGACGTTGGGGGGAGGTGATGTCATGTATGTAACCTTCATGTAACTGCAACCTTCATGTAACAACACTGTACACTGTATGCACCTAAGTAATACACACCTTGACCACAGGGGGTGAACTTGTGGGAGACACTCCTCACCTGGTCATCCAGGTATTTAAAGGGAAGTCCCACACAGGGTCATCACTTCTTGGTCCTGTGAATAAAGGTTCAGGTCACAGAGTGACCCTGTCTGCAATATGTGCCTCGTGTTGATTTACAGTAGAGTGTAAGGACACAACACTTCCCATCCCGTGGACAGAGGGAAAACTGGAGGGTAACCTATCCTCTTGCTTGATCTTGCACATTCCATGATGTATTTGATGCAGGAGCGGCATTGGCCTTGAGACAGGCCAACTGCCTATCTTGTTCGGTTAGGAAGGTGGGTGAAATAGGAAGGGCACATAAAGGCCAAAAGGAAAATAAGTTTTAAAAAAAGTGAAAAATAAATGAATTGGCAATGTGAGTCATTATAAAAAAATGTAGCTTCTAGAAAATAATCAAATGTCATCAAAATTCTAAAGTTCCAAGTGCTGGATTACTCTAGCAAAAAGCACAACAGACACAATGGCCTCCTTCTGTGCTATAAACCTACATAGCTCTATGTTGCTTATTGGTATGCATGTTGAGGTACAAACGTGATGTGCCACTGAGTGGTGGGATGTATGCTCTTCCCTACATTCCAAGTCAGATCTCCACAACATGGCACATCCACTTGGAAAGCTCAGCAGAAACATAGAAACATAGAAAATAGGTGCAGGAATAGGCCATTCGGCCCTTCTAGCCTGCACCACCATTCAATGAGTTAATTGCTGAACATGTAACTTCAGTACCCCATTCCTGCTTTCTCACCATACCCCTTGATCCCCCAAGTAGTAAGGACTTCATCTAACTCCTTTTTGAATATATTTAGTGAATTGGCCTCAACAACTTTCTGTGGTAGAGAATTCCACAGGTTCACCACTCTCTGGGTGAAGAAGTTTCTCCTCATCTCGGTCCTAAATGGCTTACCCCTTATCCCTAGACTGTGACCCCTGGTTCTGGACTTCCCCAACATTGGGAACATTCTTCCTGCATCTAACCTGTCTAAACCCGTCAGAATTTTAAACGTTTCTGTTCCTCAATAAGCACTCAAAACATATGCCAATTATTTCCGCGGTGGTTCTCCCGATTGTCTACCATAACTATCGCAGTAGAGCCACGGAAATTCAATCCCAAAATCTTTGGCAAGCATTTTGAGATCCCTGTTACGAATTTTAATCAGACTCCCAAGGGATTGAAGTACGGGCATAATTGATTACCTTTGGGCTGTAGTGCTCACAGTTCACTTCAACTTTCTCTTGCCCAGAAATGGGTTTATAGACTGAGCCGGTGCAGAAGCCCTTGCTCTACAAGGAAAGAAACAGCAACAGGAAATACTAAGCAACAGATATTTTCTGATTCAAAGCTTTCGTTATATTTCTACATCAAACATTACAGACGTAGAGGGGTAGATTTTCCTCCACATTCCTACCCAGGAAATTGAGCAGGATTGTGGTGGAATGCCCTATGGTATAACCATTTATTGGGCCAGTGGACTGTTTTGCAACAATACTTACACCAGAAGCAAATTCACCTCTATCCATTGGACAATTTGGAAGCTTGGAAGCTTTGGTACATGCAGTCTCTCGGATTACAAATTCAACAAATACTTTCTTCCCAGCCCCAACCTGAAAAGAAATCACCAAAAAACTTTCTTTAGCAACAAATAAACTACTTGAATAGTCGCAGCAAATGATTGCAACAACCTTTTTGAAGATATCTGTGATAGTAAAGGAAATATACATTGGCCCAGAAATTGCAGTCGGAGGCTTCCCGCGGGCGAATGCCTCCGACCGCAATACCTGGTGGTCCCAGAGGTACGGTGACTTGCGGTCCAGGGGCTCTCCGTGAAGGCCAGCATAGGGGCCCACGTATCCCAGGATCGTACAGGTTTCGTACGGATCTCTGGGATCACATGGGCCGGCCCAACCTATCAGTGTAGTGGGATCCCCATTCATACTTTTGGTAATTCCGTATGTATGTAGCTGCCATAAGTATGGATGGGAATACCCCCAAAAACACAGAAACACTGAAAATAAATTTTTAAAACCCATTACATATTTGAAATTAATTAAAATGCAATTTAATTAAATATTTTATACAAAAAATTACTTTTTGAAATGTTATTTATATGTTTTAACAGGGCTAAAAATAAACTTACCTTAATGGAGAGGGGTTTTAATATGTAAATGAGTGCTAACATTTTATTTTTCTATTTTTTAAAACTCTTACACTAGTAAAAGCAAGCTTTACGCCTGCTTTTACCAGCATAAGAATTTGAAGGACATTCACTGGGCAGGAGTTGGGCAAATAGGAGAGACCCTTTTCCTTTGCATGCATCATGTGCCGGGTTTAGGAGCATGCGCTAAATCCGGAACTTGCAAAGACCCAACAGGCCCTCCGTGCGTGCCCATGGGGCGCGCGATTTCAGGCCCAATATAATCCTAGAGGAACGTTTAATTGTGTGTACCCTTTGTACTTTTTCACAAGTTGTATAATTATGACATTTATAACAAAATGCAACCATCACCATAGAAAACTGATACATGCCACTGTCTCTTGCAGTCTCTTAAGAATAAGTGACAATGAAATAACAAGATCATTTGGTCTAGATATTCTTCTTTAGCAGAATTGGATCATATGTTCAACATGGTGTATTCGCCACCTGCCAGAATCCATAAGAACATGAGAAATAGGAGCAGGAGTAGGCCATTTGGCCCCTCGAGCCTGCTCCGCCATTCAATAAGATCATGGCTGATCTGATCCTGGCCTCAACTCCACTTCCCTGCCCACTCCCTATAACCTTTGACTTCCTTATCGCTTAAAAATCTGTCTATCTCCACCTTAAATATATTCAATGACCCAGTCTCCACAGCTCCCTGGGGTAGAGAATTCCAAAGATTCATGATCCTCTGAGAGAAGAAATTCCTCCTCATTTCCGTTTTAATGGTGCCCTTGACCCCAGATGATTTCTGGCCAGGAGATCTTTTAAATATTTTTGGTGGGTTGCCTGACTACTGACGGGTGACTGCCTGGACTAAGGTGCAGCGATTGACTATATCAAGTCTCAGAGGCCTGCTGTACCAAAGTATTGCTACCAGTACTGCAGAAACATGAAAAAAAACATTTGTTTTCAAATTTGAAATTTCATAGGCTTTGGGGATAACCAGGCATTATATCAATTATAGCTTAATTGCTGTTGCTGTTATTGTTCACATCTACTCAGAAACCAACATTTTCACTATCTCTGGGACTTTTAGTGCAAAATTGTCAAACCAGTACTTGGACAGCAAATCTTAAAACTTGCCAGATTTTACGTGTTGATGCATAGGATTACCCGTAAAATAAAAGAGCTCAGATTTTTTTGCTAAGCTTTGCTTCAAAAAAGGAATGACATCAACCTTACCTGAGAGGAAGCTTTTGTTATTTTCTGTACTGCAAAATAATTTGTTCTGCTGCTGTTTCTGTTATATTTTTGTAGTACCGTCCTGGCAGCTTGACTGACGTCTGAGTGATTTAAAGGTATGCGATGTGGGCACCTTGGGCATCTGTTCAAAACCATGTCATCTGAATCTTCAAAGAAAAGTAGAAGAAAATCTATAAAGTTGTGTTTTAGCTTTATACTCACAGCTACATTTTCTCTAAAATTAATGAATGGTGGAAAATACAGCCTTAAAAGAAATAGCCTGGTCAGATGTCTTTGTAGCCCATGTTACATGACCGAACATTGAATATCTCTGGCTTTTCATGACCAATGACCTTCTAATACTAATGCCAATCTCCACCATATAATAGCATAAAAGATTCCAGCACACTGCTACTACGTAGAGATTGAAGGAAAGACTGTTACAGACTCAGTAACAATCTCCATATGGGTGCTCTTGGACACTGCTCCAGTATGAAGATTGCAGTAGGCACTCTGATGGACTGCGGCAGCAACAACCCCCATAAGATTGTTGTAATTTCCATAAATGGTTAGAATGTAGAACTTGCCACTACATGGACTAGCTAAGGCAAATAGCATAGATGCACTTACGAGGAATCTAGATAAGTACATGAGGGAGAAAGGAATAGAAAGATATGTTGATAGGGTTAGATGAAGTAAGTTGTGTCGAGGCTGAAATGGAACATAAACACTGGCATAGACCTGTTGGGCTGAATGGCCTATTTCTGTGCTGTATGTAATTCTCTGTTGCTGCGTGTAGGTTGGAGCAGGTTCTATCATAATCCCAGCAACAATCTTCAGAGAGTAATAACAGGACAAATTCAGTTAATGTGTGAAGACTGGAGTAGAGGTGCATAGCCACACTGAGAACCTCTTATATCATAAAACAAGTTATTGCCGGACTAGCTATAACACTCACTCACCCAGAGACTGGAGGGAGAATTACATTTAAAGCTCAGGGGAAACAGGCAAAAGGATGGAAGAAATAATCAAAAAAGTGTTCTGATGGAGCAAGAAAAACACTGATAATTCACCGGCTGGTGAGTTATTTTATTTTTGAGCCTGTCTAAGTTGAACAGTAATGCTCTCGTTGTCAAATAGAATTGACAGCTCTGTTCAGTGTAGAATAAAAATCACATTCACAGAAACATCTGACCTACCTGGTGATATTAAACACTGGTACTTTTGGACCTGATAGTGTTGTGTTGTTGGGTTAATTTGTAATTGTACTTTACAGTCACCAGAAATCTAATGGAATTAGAGAAATAGCCATTGTTAGTTATTTACAACTTCGTTGTCACCCCTAGTGCACATTTGCTCAGCATTGAAGAGGAGTGAGGAACCGCCCAGTATAAAGCTGCTCTCTAAAGAAAGGAAAGATAGATTACGAGGGTAAACTTGCACAAAACATAAAAACAGATAGTAAAAGCTTTTACAGATATATAAAACGGAAAAGAGTGACTAAAGTAAATGTGGGTCCCTTAGAAGATGAGAAGGGGGATTTAATAATGGGAAATGTGGAAATGGCTGAGGCCTTAAACAATTATTTTGCTTCGGTCTTCACAATGGAAGACACAAAAACCATGCCAAAAATTGCTGGTCACAGGAATGTGGGAAGGGAGGACCTTGAGACAATCACTATCACTAGGGGGGTAGTGCTGGACAGGCTAATGGGACTCAAGGTAGACAAGTCCCCTGGTCCTGATGAAATGCATCCCAGGGTATTAAAAGAGATGGCGGAAGTTATAGCAGATACATTCGTTATAATCTACCAAAATTCTCTGGACTCTGGGGAGGTACCAGCGGATTGGAAAGCCTCTGTTTAAAAAAGGGGGCAGACAAAAGGCAGGTAACTATAGGCCGGTTAGTTTAACATCTGTAGTGGGGAAAATGCTTGAAACTATCATTAAGGAAGAAATAGCGGGACATCTAGATAGGAATAGTGCAATCAAGCAGACGCAGCATGGATTCATGAAGGATAAGGGGTAAGCCATTTAGGACCGAGATGCGGAGGAACTTCTTCACCCAGAGAGTGGTGAACCTGTGGAATTCTCTACCACAGAAAGTTGTTGAGGCCAATTCACTAAATATATTCAAAAAGGAGTTAGATGAGGTCCTTACTACTAGGGGGATCAAGGGGTATGGCGAGAAAGCAGGAATGGGGTACTGAAGTTGAATGTTCAGCCATGAACTCATTGAAGGGCGGTGCAGGCTAGAAGGGCCGAATGGCCTACTCCTGCACCTATTTTCTATGTTTCTATGTTTCTATGTTTAACTAATTTACTGGAATTCTTTGAGGATATAACGAGCATGGTGGATAGAGGTGTACCGATGGATGTGGTGTATTTAGATTTTCAAAAGGCATTCGATAAGGTGCCACACAAAAGGTTAAGGTTACTGCAGAAGATAGAGGTACGCGGAGTCAGAGGAAATGTATTAGCATGGATAGAGAATTGGCTGGCTAACAGAAAGCAGAGAGTCGGGATGAATGGGTCCTTTTCGGGTTGGAAATCGGTGATTAGTGGTGTGCCACAGGGATCGGTGCTGGGACCACAACTGTTTACAATATACATAGATGACCTGGAAGAGGGGACAGAGTGTAGTGCAACAAAATTTGCAGATGACACAAAGATTAGTGGGAAAGTGGGTTGTGTAGAGGACACAGAGAAGCTACAAAGAGATTTAGATAGGTTAAGCGAATGGGCTGAGGTTTGGCAGATGGAATACAATGTCGGAAAGTGTGAGGTCATCCACCTTGGAAAAAAAAACAAAAAAGGGAATACTATTTGAATGGGGAGAAATTACAATATGCTGAGGTGCAGAGGGACCTGGGGGTCCTTGTGCATGCATCCCAAAAAGTTAGTTTGCAGGTGCAGCAGGTAATCAGGAAGGCGAATGGAATGTTGGCCTTCATTGCGAGAGGGATGGAGTACAAAAGCAGGGAGGTCCTTCTGCAACTGTACAGGGTATTGGTGAGGCCGCACCTGAAGTACTGCGTGCAGTTTTGGTCGCTTTATTTGAGGAAGGATATACTAGCTTTGGAGGGGGTACAAAGACGATTCACTAGGTTGATTACGGAGATGAGGGGGTTACCTTATGATGATAGATTGAGTAGACTGGGTCTTTACTCGTTGGAGTTCAGAAGGATGAGAGGTGATCTTATAGAAACATTTAAAATAATGAAAGGGATAGACAAGATAGAGGCAGAGAGGTTGTTTCCACTGGTAGGGGAGACTAGAACTAGGGGGCACAGCCTCAAAATACGGGGGAGTCAATTTAAAACCGAGTTGAGAAGGAATTTCTTCTCCCAGAGGGTTGTGAATCTGTGGAATTCTCTGCCCAAGGAAGCAGTTGAGGCTAGCTCATTGAATGTATTCAAGTCACAGATAGATAGATTTTTAACCAATAAGGGAGTTAAGGGTTATGGGGAGCGGGCGGGTAAGTGGAGCTGAGTCCACGGCCAGATCAGCCATGATCTTATTGAATGGCGGAGCAGGCTCGAGGGTCTAGATGGCCTACTCCTGTTCCTAATTCTTATGTTCTTATGTTCTTATGCTCTTAACAGTTACTCTTAGTACCAAAACAGGGAGAGATACAAGTTTTGGTTCTCCTTCCTTTTCTGTAAGAATTACTGACCTCCAACCAGTATGCAGCTGAAGAATTGGTTGTAGCAGTTGTCTCTGACTAATATCAAATCCCCATCTCACTTAATTCATGAAGAACTAAACATTTCTCAGTTTTTACAGTATTTAATTTTAGGATCAGAATGAGACATGAGCAATCAGTTTATTGATCTCAGCCAGGACAGCGGTAGGGAAATATAATTTCCTCCGTACCCCCTGATTAGGGAGAGGGTCAGGGTTCCTGCTCCTGATCATTATTCAGTGTACTATACTCGATGTCCGATGAGAAAAGGAGCAGACTGGGCTGTGATGCCTCACAGTCAAGCAGTTTGCCAACATCCACTGTCACAGTGCACATGTGGCTGATAACCATTAGAGCAAGGTGCTGGAGGGTGATTAATATTAGTGAAACCATCATTAACAAGGTGTCAATTTCTAAAAGAAAGGAGGGAAGAAAATTGGTGAGAATTCCCTGCACCACCCCACCCCCCTGCTATAGCACTGGTATAGTGACTGACCAGGCTGTAATAATTGACTACTAAATGTATTTGATCTTCACTTTTTTTAAATACTTAGAAATTGCACTGAATATAGTATTTGGTCGATGTTGTGATGTTGTGATGTATGCACAGGGACCAATGAGTTTGACATAGGAACATTTGCCTTTAGTCTCCAATGCAAAAGGACAATTGACAATATGATATCAGAGGGTTGTAAATCTGTGCAATTCTCTGCCCCAGAGAGCTGTGGAAGCTGGGTCATTGAATATATTTAAGGCAGAAATAGACAGATTTTTTGAGCAATAAGGGAATAGGGGACTATGGGGAGAGGGCAGGGAAGGGGAGCTGAGTCCATGATCAGATCAGTCATGATCTTATTGAATGGCGGAGCAGGCTGGAGGGGCTAAATGGCCTACTCCTGCTCCTATTTCTTATGTTCTCATGTTCTTAAAATCATTACATCGGACTTTACATCAAAAAAGTATCGCGTTGCAAACTAATATTCCACACATTGGGCCCAAATTTCCCCAACCCCTTTTTCCGGCCACTCTGCTGTGTGTCCCGGGTCCTGGCTCGGCAGTTCTCGTGGAGTGGGGAGGGCGGAGCTACAGCCCTGCGCCGAAAACATTGCTGGCAGCTGCGCGCATGCGCAGTGCAGTCTGCACACATGTGCAGTAGCTCCTCTCCCTCCCAGCGCGTCCTGTAGTCTGTGAGCGGGCCCCGGTGCTCGCCGCCCTTATCCCTGGCTGAAGGGATGACCTGATAATCTTCAACAGCACTTCCCGATAAAACATGGGCCAGCAGGCAGCAGTGTGAAGAGAATGTTGCATTTTGTGTGGGCACATGTCAAATCGTTATGACCCAACACTGATTAAGTTTTCTCTAGAGAGAAGTCCAGTCCCTCGGAGAGAAGTCCAGTCCCTGAGTTAGGGGGCTGAGTTAGGAAGGTAGGACGTAAGTTTTATTTTTTATTTATTTTTTTTACTTTATTATTGATGGTTTTTATGCTTCTTTAATGTTGTTGTGAAGGTGTTTAGTGCTTTGCAAGGTCCTCTGTGCTTCCCTTCCCCGCCCCCATCTCTCGCTATCTGCGCTGACTTCTTAACTCTCTGCAAGGGTTTTCTGTGCGGCCACAAGTGCAGAATGGGGATTTTTAAGATACCCCAGAAAAATCAAGTTGCTCCAAAAAAAACGGAGCAAATCCTGGCCAAATTCAGGCCCATTATGGCAATGCATTACTTATGTGCTGCTTTGATTTTGCATAAGATGCTTCACTGAGACTGAGGCCAGGGCACTCACAAAGTTCAGTTCAGTTGATGTTCACTATGTCTTAGTGTTGAATTAACATTGTCCCACCTGCTCCTTGGATGGGACATCAATGCTGTCTCAACCCTCCTCTGACACCACAACAATGCAGGTGATGAGTGAGCGAGTGACTACATTGGACTGGGTGTTGACTAAGACATTTTGTAGGGATGGACACTGAATGAGTGAGTGGCTTTTCCCCATATGCATTACCAAGGGCGTTAAAGTGCCTTTAAATGTGAACTTTTCCACCAAGGTGTGCAAAACGTTCAAAAGAGAAACTTACAGCTTCAGGACCTGATCGTATACTACATTCCGCCACAGGTTTTGGATTCAGTGAGTGGCATCTAGTCTCGAACACCTCAAACTCTAGGTTAACAGAGGTCACACCTTGCTTCTGAAAGAGAAATAAGATTAATTAATGAACAACAATCAGTCTGTCACACTGAAGGAATCAATGATGCATATCCTCTATTAAAGGCCCATTAAAACCTGACCAAGTCACCTGAAAATGGAAGTGTCATGTAATTAAATTGCTGATTGCACCTGCTGTATTTTTATGGCACATTGGTGTAAAAAGTAACATTGTAAGTATAAGCATGTCAGCAGATATGACATCAGCTGCACCCCAAATGTTACCCAGCAACAACTGGGCGATGGGTTAATTAGGCAATAAGTTTGGGAGATTTGTGTCAGCAATTGATTCATTCAGGGAAAGTCAAGCATGAAGAAAATTGCTGCCATGAAAAATCCCTGTTTTCTGCACACTTTCTCATGAATAATTTAACCTAATTTCAAAACCATAATTTTAAAATAATAAATAAATAATCCTGAACTCTGTTGTTGCACAGAAGGGAATTTAACTGTGACACCCCCACAAAAACAGAAAATGCTGGAAGTACACAGTAGGCCCATCAGTATCTGTAAAGAGAAAAGACAGGTTACACATTTCAGTGTGGACCCTTTGTCAGAATTGGTATAACAAAATCCCATTCTCTGGGACTATCCCGAGGTTACAGTGCTGTAAATCGCTCATCACAATGCTGTTTGGATCCCGTTGTGCTCCATTGGCCCAGAAATTGCAGTTGGTGGCGTAGCTACTGAGTACAAAAATAGTACAAATGATGCAAGGCCCAGAATGGAGACTTCCTCTTTTGGCACTACAGAGTTATGCACAGCGTATTACGTCACAAAGCCACACTTCAACCACTCTCTGCCCCACCCGTTACAGAGACTGTAATTCTCACATTGGACTGTACAGCCACCTGAGAACTCACTTTTAGAGTGGAAGCAAGTCTTCCGCAATTTCGAGGGATTGCCTATGATGATGTCATCATGAAGGCCAGGAGCGTAACGTACAGCCTATGTGTAAGGGAAGACACGCCCACAAAATCTGTCAAAACTAAGTCACGCCCACAGATACTTCTGTACGTCGGATTACATCGGATATACAGCACAGAAACAGGCCATTCGACCCAACCAGTCCATGTCGGCATTTAGCCTCCACTAAAGACTCCTCCCATCTTTCCTCATCTGACTCTATCAGCATAACCCTCTATTCCCTTCTCCCTCATATGCTTATCCAAATGCCCCTTAAATGAATCTATTCTATTCACTTCAATCAATTCCTATGCTAGCGAGTTCCACATTCTCAGCACGCTCTGGGTAAAGAAGTTTTCTATTTGATTTCTTGGTGACTATCTTATATTGATGGCCTCTAGTTATGCTCTTCCCCATAAGTGGAAATATTCTCTCTGTATCTATTCTATCAAAACGTTTGATAATTTTAAAGACCTCTATTAAGTCACCCCTCAGCCTTCTTGTTTCAAGAGAAAAGAGACCTAGTCTGTTCATCCTTTCCTGATAGGTATACCCTCGCATTTCTGGTATCATCCTTGTAAATCTTCTCTCAGATGTCATGTATGTAACCTTCATGTAACTGGAACCTTCATGTAACAACACTGCATACTGTATACACCTAAGAAATGCACACTTTGACCACAGGGGGTGAACTTGTGGGAGACACTCCTCACCTGGTCATCCAGGTATATAAAGGGAGGTCCCACGCAGGGTTATCACTTCTTGGTCCTGTGAATAAAGGTTCGGGTCACAGAGTGACCTTGTCTGCAGAATGTGCCTCATGTGAATTTATAGTAGTGTGTAAGGACATTATATTTGGCGACGAGAAACGGGAATCAACGATTCACGAGAATGGCTACCGGTAGCACAGAGGAACGGTACTGTGTTGGTGAGGACTGCGACGATTTCATTGAGAGGCTCCAGCAGAGCTTTGTCACGAAGGACTGGCTGGGAGAGGCAGTGGCTGACAAGCGAAGGGCGCATCTACTGACCAGCTGTGGACCTAAGACGTACGCGCTGATGAAAGATCTGCTCACACTCGAGAAGCCGGCGGACAAAACCTTTGAAGAGCTCAGCAAACTGATCGGTGAGCACCTCAAACCAGCGAGCGGTATATATCACTGAGGGGGCAGCGGAGCAAAGTGCTGAGATGGTCATGGCTGTTGAAGCCTTTGACAGCGCAGGCTCCCCCATCACAGCCCGCCAGATCAAAATCTGGACCAACAGAGATCCCCTCCTATCCCTGATTAAGAAATATGTCCTGACTGGGGATTGGGCGCCCGCACACGGAGCATGCCCTGAGGAGGTCAGACCGTTTCACAGACGGATGGATGAGCTCTCCATCCAAGACGACTGCTTACTATGGGGCAGCCGGGTAGTCATGCCCCAAAAGGGAAGGGAAGCATTCATCAGGGAACTCCACAGCGAGTACCCAGGCATTGTGCTAATGAAGGCCATTGCCCGGTCACATGTATGGTGGCCGGGAATTGACTCAGACCTGGAACACTGTGTTCGCAGGTGCACGACGTGTGCCCAGCTGGGCAATGCCCCCAGGGAGGCCCCACTCAGCCCGGGGCCCTGGCCCACCAGGCCATGGTCACGTACTCACGGAGACTACGCGGGCCCGTTCATGGGAAAAATGTTCCTCGTTGTTGATGCGTACTCGAAATGGATCGAGTGCATCATATTGAACTCGTGCACGACATCCACCACTGTGGAGAGTCTGCGTGCGGTCTTTGCGACCCACGGTTTGCCGGACATCCTGGTTAGCGACAACGGCCCGTGTTTCACTAGCTATGAATTCCGGGAGTTCATGTCGGGTAATGGCATCAAACATATCAGTACAGCACCGTTCAAGCCGGCTTCCAATGGCCAGGCGGAATGTGCGGTTCAAATCATAAAACAAGGCATGCTCCGGATTCAAGGACCCTCCCTTCAATGCCGCCTATTGAACCTCCTGCTGGCCAATAGGTCCCGACCGCACTCGCTCACGGGAGTCCTGCCCGCGGAACTACTCATGAAACGTACTCTTAAAACTCGGCTGTCCCTCATTCACCCAGTCCTGGCAGACATTGTTGAGGGCAACCGCCAGTCCCAAAATGAGTGCCATGACCGTAACTCAAAGGGGAGATGTTTAGAAATCGATGACCCTGTATTTGTTCATAATTAGCCAAGTGGCTTGAGGGTTCTGTAATTGGCAAAGAGGGGAATAGGGTCATAGTGGTCAGACTTAACAATGGACAGATATGCCGCAAGCATCTGGACCAAGTAAAAAAAAGGTTCAGCATGGACACTGAGGAACCTGAGGAAGATCATGAGATGTTGCCCACACCATTGCCAGTGAATGAGCAACAAGAACATTCAGCAGCACGCACAGTCCCTGCGGTCAGCCCAGACAGGCCAGAATCACCACAGGTGACAGAGACGCATACCAAGGCTCAACAACCAGAGCCCCAACTGCGGCGCTCCACGAGAGAGCGTCGACCGCCTGAAAGACTCAATCTTTGACCCAAAGACGTTGGGGGGGAGGTGATGTCATGTATGTAACCTTCATGTAACTGTAACCTTTATGTAACAACACTGTACACTGTATACACCTGAGAAATGTACACCTTGACCACAGGGGGTGAACTTGTGGGAGACACTCCTCACCTGGTCATCCAGGTATATAAAGGGAGGTCCCACGCAGGGTCATCACTCCTTGGTCCTGTGAATAAAGGTTCGGGTCACAGAGTGACCTTGTCTGCAGAATGTGCCTCGTGTGAATTTATAGTAGTGTGTAAGGACATTACATGAACCCTCTCCAGAGCCTCTATATCTTTTTATAATATGGCAACCAGAACTGTCGCAGTACTCTAAGTGTGGTCTAACCAAGGTTCGATGCAAGTTTAGCATAACTTCCCTACTTTTAAATTCTATCCCTCTAGAAATAAACCCAAGTGCTTGGTTTGCTTCTATTATGGCCTTGTTAACCTGTGTTGCTACTAACCTGTCAGTTACTTCCATTGAAATTACATTTTAAAAATATGTTTAAACTTTTTTTTAAATTGTCATTAAACTGGTACTTGGACTTATTTCATATCTCAGCATTATGTTTCATTTTTCCATCCAAACTCAATTTATTAGTCACTAAGGGGCCTGAAATTGGTGAAGGTCCCCACCCACCCAAGTGCCGCCCAAAGGGCCGGCCGGTGGCCACTGAGGTGCCTGACAGTTCTTTGGGCGGGATATTCATCAACAAGGTCCCTCGAAGGTCGGCAGGCGGCAAATGAGGGACTTACGCCGCCAATCTGGGTGGCGGCCGGCGGAAGCTCCCATTCTCAACGGCAAAGGCACTTGCCGCCCAAGTGGTGTCGAGGATGGAGTTGGGCCCATGGAGAGTCAAACAGCTGAAAATAAAAATCATCAGGAAAATCTAAAAAAACTATCAGAATAGCTTCAGGGGACCCCATCCAGGTAAGTCGCTGTGGAAAAAAAAATGTTCACTAACCTGTTTTTCGGATCTTCAGGCTTACCATCGGGGACAGACCTGCCTCCAGCCAGCAGTCACACCCACTCTGGCGCCAAAGGCCGCCCGCATGAATCTGGGAGCTCGGCGGGCAGGTGCTCAGTTGCGCTACTCGGCCGTTTGTTGACGTCAGCAGGCGGTTCCCGGTGGTTCTCCCCTCCCGGCCGCTCCAGCCCACCTCGAAAGTGGCACTGGGCGGATCTTGCAGAGGAATGTCATCGGCAGTGGGCAGTAAGTTGATCAATTTCGGGCTCGGTGTATACAACTTCCTGTTTTGATACTCAGTAAAGGCCTAGCAATGTTCTATGGGCTAGAACCTCCTCTTTTGTGCTTATCGCCCAAAAAGGGGCGTTCCTTCCGGCGTGGGCATTAAAAAAGGGTTTTCAGATCGCCGGGTTCTCGCCCATTCTCAAAACACCTAGGTTACATTTTTGAAAATGGGGGTTACCGCGAGCGATATCAAATGGGCGGTAGCGTTAATTTTTTTGACCTTCTGCCGTAAAGTGTGGTCGTCCTTAGCAATGGCATGGCAACGCTCGAATCCCACGATTCAGGAGGTCAAGGGTCATCATGACATGCGCAGAAGAGGAGACAGAGAGAGAGGGAGCTCAGAGGCACTGAAAGCGTGTGTGGGTGTGGTGTGTGCTTGTCTGGCTGTTGTGGGAGGCACAAGGGAGATTCACCAGCAGCAAAAAGCCCACTAAGCATCAGAAACATAGTTGGCACCGAGTTTTTGTCCAACAAATAAGATATAACATGGAAGGGATGGAGGAGGCCCTGGAGCTGGTAGCCAGGAACACTGGTGGCAGAGGGCTCCCAGTGGTCCCGGAGCACGGCACTGCACCCCAAGGTGCCACACACCCATTGCCAACCACACGAGAGCCAGGAGCAACATCTTGCTTCTGGCTCGGAGCACGTTCCCACCTCGGGACCGTCCTCCCCCGTATCCGTCCAAGTAGTGCCTTGGCCATCACCGCCCCCCCCCCCCCCCCAATGAAGCAACGCCTGAGGAACTCCTCGGCCAGGCAGCTTGGAGTCAGGAGGGGAAGGGGAAGGGATAGAGGTGGGGAGGAGAAGTGGGGGGGGGGGGAAAGGTTTGTTTTGTACAGAAATACTGATGATTTCAGACTAATGTTCGGTTTAAATGTTTTTTATTTAACAAAACCTTGTACATTGACTCAGATAGCTGCACCATTACATGCTGGTGATTCCTTTACATCAAAGGGTATAAGCACACTTAACTTTAATCAACTTTAACTTTAACTGTCACCGAGGTGATTCCCACCATTGATGTATGACCTGCACACCCAGCAGTGTGTCAGCCTTGTAAATAACACCAACGTTCTTTCGGGCAAAACGATCATTGATGAGCTCCTGACGTAAGGCTCTTGCAGCTATCATGCCACCATGGGCCCTTTCATGTGGTCTACAGGGGGTTGGGGGCATGGCTTCAGCATCAGCCTGATTGTCTGGGCCCGATGTCAGCGTTCTCCTCCTCGTCCTCCTCTTCCTCTCTCTGGTGAGGTGGACTGTCAGACTCATCAGGCAATTCTTGTCCCCTCCTGATAGCCAAGTTGTGCAGCATGGAGCACACCACCATGAATTGAGCTACCTGCTCAGGGTGGAATTGGAGCTTGCCTCCTGAGTGGTCCAGGCATCTAAAGCACTGCTTCAGCACTCCAATGGTTTTCTCCATGATATTGCGAGTTGCTCTGTTGCTCTCGTTGTATCGCCTCTCAACCTCGGTGTGTCACAGAGGTGTCATAAGCCAAGTGACGAGGCCATATCCTTTGTCACCAAGCATCGAGCATTGACCTTGTGGCTGATTGTTAAACAAGTCAGATACAGTGCTCTCACGCAGGATGTGAGCATCATGGATGCTGCCCGGAAATTTAGCCTTCACTGCCAGTATAATTTGCTGGTGGTCGACAACCAGTTGGACATTTAGGGAGTGGAATCCCTTGCGGTTCCTGAAAACCTCAGCATCCTGAAAAGGTGCCCGCATCGCGATGTGCGTACAGTCTATTGCTCCCTGCACCTTGGGGACGTTTGCAATTCTGTAGTAGTGAGATTGGGGATGGCGTCAAACAAGAAATTAGGGATGCGTGCAATAAAGGTACAGCAGTTATCATGGGCGACTTTAATCTACATATAGAATGAGCTAACCAAACTGGTAGCAATGCGGTGGAGGAGGATTTCCTGGAGTGTATTAGGGATGGCTTTCTAGACCAATATGTTGAGAACCAACTAGAGAGCTGGCCATCCTGGCCATCCTTTCAAGGCCCCTTGGGGAAGAGTGACCATAATATGGTAGAATTCTTTATTAAGATGGAGATTGACAATGTTAATTCAGAGACTAGGGTCCTGAACTTAAGGAAAGGTAACTTCGATGGTATGAGACGTGAATTGGCTAGGATAGACTGGCAAATGATACTTAAGGGGTTGACAGTGGCTAGGCAATGGCAGACATTTATAGATCACATGGATGAACTTCAACAATTGTACATCCCTGTCTGGAGTAAAAATAAAACGGGGAAGGTGGCTCAACCGTGGCTAACAAGAGAAATTAGGGATAGTGTTAAATCCAAGGAAGAGTCATATAAATTGTCCAGAAAAAGCAACAAACCTGAGGACTGGGAGAAATTTAGAATTCAGCAGAGGAGGACAAAGGGTCTAATTAGGAGGGGGAAAATAGAGTATGAGAGGAAGTTTGCAGGGAACATAAAAACTGACTGCAAAAGCTTCTATAGATATGTGAAGAGAAAAATATTAGTGAAGACCAACGTAGGTCCTTTGCAGTCAGAATCAGGTGAATTTATAATGGGGAACAAAGAAATGGCAGACCAATTGAACAAATACTTTGGATCTGTCTTCACGAAAGAAGACACAAATGACCTTCTGGAAATACTAGGGGTTCGAGGGTCTAGCGAAAAGGAGGAACTGAAGGATATCCTTACTGGTCAGGAAATTGTGTTTGGGAAATTGATGGGATTGAAGGCCAATAAATCCCCAGGGCCTGATAGTCTGCACCCCAGAGTACTTAAGGAAGTGGCCCCAGAAATAGTGGATGCATTGGTCATGATTTTTCAAGATTCTATTGACTCTAAATCAGTTCCTATGGACTGAAGGGTAGCTAATGTAACACCACTTTTTAAAAAAGGAGTGAGAGAGAAAACAGGGAATTATAGACCGGTTAGCCTGTCATTGGTGGTAGGGAAAATGTTGGAATCAATTATTAAAGATGAAATAGCAGCACATTTGGAAAGCATTGACAGGATCTGTCCAAGTCAGCATGGATTTATGAAAGGGAAATCATGCTTGACAAATCTTCCAGAATTTTTTGAGGATGTAACTAGTAGAGTGGACAAGGGAGAACCAGTGGATCTAGTGTATTTGGACTTTCAAAAGGCTTTTGACAAGGTCCCACACAAGAGATTAGTTTGCAAAATTAAAGCACATTGTACTGGGGGTAATGTATTGACGTGGATAGAAAACTAGTTGGCAGACAGGAAGCAGAGAGTCGGAATAAACGGGTCCTTTTCAGAATGGCAGGCAGTGACCAGTGGGGTGCTGCAGGGTTCAGTGCTGGGACCCCAGCTATTTACAATACACATCAATGATTTAGATGAAAGAATTGAATGTAATATCTCCAAGTTTGCAGATGACACTAAGCTGGGTGGCAGTGTGAGCTGTGAGGAGGATGCTAAGAGGCTGCAGGGTGACTTGGACAGGTTAGGTGAATGGGCAAATGCATGGCAGATGCAGCATAATGTGGATAAATGTGAGGTTATCCACTTTGGTGGCAAAAACAGGAAGACAGAATATTATCTGAATGGTGACAGATTAGGGAAAGGGGAGGTGCAATGAGACCTGGGTGTCATGGTACATCAGTCATTAAAGGTTGGCATGCAGGTACAGCAGGCGGTGAAGAAGGCAAATGGCATGTTGGCCTTCATAGCTAGAGGATTTCAGTATAGGAGCAGGGAGGTCTTACTGCAGTTGTACAGAGCATTGGTGAGGCCACATCTGGAGTATTGTGTTTAGTTTTGGTCTCCTAATCTGAGGAAGGACGTTCTTGCTATTGAGGGAGTACAGCGAAGGTTCACCAGACTGATTCCCGGGATGGCAGGACTGACATATGAGGAGAGACTGGACTTGTATCCACTGGAGTTTAGAAAAATGAGAGGGAATCTCATAGAAACATATAAAATTCTGATGGGATTGGACAGGTTAGAGGCAGAACGAATGTTCCCGTTGCTGGGGAGTTCCAGATCCAGGGGTCACAGTCTAAGAATAAGGGGTAAGCCATTTAGGACCGAGATGAGGAGAAACTTCTTCACTCAGAAAGTGGTTAACCTGTGGAATTCTCTACCGCAGAAAGTTGTTGAGGCCAGTTCGTTAGATATATTCAAGAGGGAGTTAGATATGGGCCTTACGGCCAAAGGGATCAAGGGGTATGGAGAGAAAGCAGGAAAGGGTTACTGAGGTTGAATGATCAGCCATGATCTTATTGAATGGCGGTGCAGGCTCAAAGGGCTGAATGGCCTACTCCTGCACCTATTTTCTATGTTTCTATGTTTCAATGGAGAATCCTAGAGCCCTCTCACTTTGTGCCTCCCTGGTCATAGAGAAACTGACCAAGTCTCTCCTGCGTGCTTACAGGGCTTCAGTGACCTGTCTAATGCAGCGATGTGTGGCATGCTGAGAAAGTCTGCAAATGTCGCCTGAAAGAACCCGAGGCGTAGAACGACAGTGCCGCAGTGACTTTGACTTTGAATGGACAGTGCAGTATTGATGGTGCTGGCAGGCTGAAGATCTGCCCTTATCAGCTGGCATACCTCAGTGATAACCTCTTTGTGGAAGCGCAGTCTCCGAAGGCAAGTCGAAGTAAGAATGCTTCTCCCTGTACTTGTGGAGGTTGTAACGTCTGGTCCTCCTCATCTGTCTGTCACTTCGTACATTGGGCACATAATGCAGTGGAGCGTTCCTTCGGTGATGTCGAGTCTGCTGCATGTAATTGGTCACCAAGAGAGGGTGAGAAAGGACAGGCCCCATTGCAGTAGCTCGCTGTTTACCACAGATTGGTAACAAACAAGGAATGTCCCGACGAACACACCTCTTCAATTCCAATCGGTCACAGTGTGGTCAAGATGTTTTTACAGATGTTCACATCAACTCCAACGACCTGCAGAGTAGATCCGAACTCCCCCGAGGTTGAAGCACAGCAGCCTTTTAAAGGACGCGACATGTGATGTAGAACATGGTGTCCATAACGCTGTGATTCATTCTGGCTAGTTCCACATTTTGTGGGCGTTTTTTTGGGCGAGCGATATTGTGGGCGATATGTGTGCGAGGTGGTGAAAGTGACGCTGGGCGATCTCATGGCCGCTAGTTTCGGTAAATATGCTCTTTACGACAAAAAAAAGTGGCCGGGTGATAATATTGAATCTTGGCATTAAATCCGTGCATAAATTAACGTTGGGCGATATTATGGCCGTTGAATTCGCCCATTCTGCTGATTACGCCCCAAAAAAGTGGGCGGGCGATAATATTTTTTATTGCCGTTAAGCACACGGGGAAAGTAACGCTCGGCGATAAGTTTCCTAAAAATGCCCGGCAGTTTCCATTTTGTGCCAAAATGAGTGCTATATGGGCGTTATACGTTAGCAATAAAATGGGCGTTAAGTGGGTATTAAGCATGCAAAAAAAGTGGAGGTTCTAGCCCCATATCTCCAACAAGTAATGTTGTTGGACTTCATATATTCAATGTTAATTTTCAGGACTAAAATATGTTATTCAGTCCTCAATTAGACAGGTAATAGATACATTTAATTTCCTTGTTATAGATGCATTATATTGTTTATTATGTTGTTCATTTTGAGTTGAAAGGAAGATTCGGTCTCTGGAATCTGACAGTTCTTTACTTTACTTAACTTTCTTATTCAACTTCCCAAGTAATTAAAATGAAGCTCGTCCAACAAGTTTCTTCCACCAAAATGTATACAATGTACACACATAGGTCTTCTTTTAAGATGTGAAACAGGCTGCTTTCAGAAACCATTAGAAAAACGTCCAGAATTGCTGGGCAGCTGATGTGTAAAGGTTCCAGCTCTGTGCCAGAGACTGGCATTGCCAAGGCGGTGCAAATCGCAAGTTCGGGATTTAGCACACGCACAAGTGCATGAGGAAATCCCAAGCTCGAAGTATATTTCAAAGGCGGTATGACGCCGTACTCTCAGAGTATGCCGTCGTACTCACCGCAAAATCCGGGCCAATAATGTTTTCAAAGCTCACTGTTCCTGTTTCAACTCTGGTTCAGGAATTTTCATAAACCACTCCCGTCCGCCAACACCTCTGCGTTTAAACATGTTCCATAACAAATGAACTCATCTTTGTACTCACCCCGCTTTCTTCCTGGGCGTTTTCAATTTTGTTCAGCACGTACTTGTATCCTCCCGGCTGATCAGCATTGATGTGTTCCACTGCCCAGTCTGCTGCATTCACTACCCTTGGCACTTTGCAGGAAAGGGCTCTGTAGACGGCTGCAAGTGAGGGCTGGAAGAGTTGAGTGCTAACCACTAGCACAACCAACAGCTTCATGCTGTGCGAGAACTGCAATAATGGAGTTGCACTGTGTTTGAGAGACACTAGAAATGGTATCTCGAACATTAGGAAGCTCTCACCAGCCGCGGCAACAGGGGTCTTCACTGCAGCAGTGTAGACGTCAATTGTTCTGCTTCTTGTCTGAATGCAGTCTGATTTGAGACCACACAATTGACCATGGGAAAAATAAACATGTCAAAACAAATATGAAAATTGATGATATCAAACAATGACACAGCAACTTCTAAAACAAAGTTCATTTGAAGCACGCCTACAGTACATAGTACATCACTGAGGTGTTAAACAGCTTAACTCGAGCGTAGATAAATGAAAAATACTGCAAATACTGGGAATCTAAAATAAAATACTTGGCCATCAGCATCTGGAAAGGTGTAACCCTCAATTAGGAGAAACATTTTTATTTTCATTATCTAGAATGACAAAGTCCACAGTACAGAAACAGACTATTCGGCCACACTGGTCTACACTGGTGATTGTATTCCATATCAGCCTCCTCCCACTCGAATTACCTCTTTCCCACCCAGCATCGATATCCCTCTATTCCCTTCTCTTTCATTTATGCATCAAGCCTCCCCTTAAATGCTTCAATGTGATTTGCTTCAACCACTTTCATGTGCCAGCAAGTTCCACGTTTCGCCACTCTCTGTAAAGAAATTGTTCCTACGGTAATTATTTTTTGATCTGCGGGTAGTTTTCTTATATATACGCTCTTGTTCTGGACTTACCCACAAGTGGTAAAAGTGTATCCATGTTCACCTTATCAAACTCCTTCATAACTTTAAAGACCTCTATCAAATGTCTTCTTAACCTTCTCCATTGCACAGGAAAGTGTCTCAGCCTGCTCAATCTTTCCTAATAGTTGAATGCTCCAATTCTGGTAACATCCTTGTTAACCTTTTCTGCACTTTCTCCAGTGCTTCACTATCCTTTTTGTGGTATTGTAGGGCTTGAAAACCTTACTTTTGAATATCAGTAATAACTTTCAAAAGAAACTTCTGTATAAAGCACCCAATGTAAGACCCAGAAGACTGAACTCTGTGATTAACCTTTATAAACATTCTGTATAAATGCACATGTAAAATACGAAAGCTGTAAATACTGATTTCCTGCAAGAACTTCTGGAAATTTCTGTTTAAAATGCTTAATGTGAAGCATGAAAGACTGCAAAACCCCTGTAGAGAAACCCCCAACACAATAGAAGCGATACTGACTGTAAGAAATCTTTGTAGAAATGTAAACACCGATACTGACTATAATCAATGACACACCCAGTGTAAAGCCCAGGAAATAATCAATGAGTGCTAGACTATAGATAATAGTGACCAGTTTCCAAAGTGCTAATGTGTGCTCAAAGAAGATAGATCATCGCTGGATCAAAGGAAGGATTTGATGGGTGGCAGGTAGTCATGGAAACAGCACATGAGAAAAGGCCGGGACATGAGCTCACAGACGATGAGTCAAGCAGACTGCAATAGTCAGAGAAGAGTGATCTGGTCAGTCATCAGAAGTTGTGCTCCACCAACCCGTCAAACCACCGGGTCGATCGTGAGTGCGCAGGGAAACTGCGGCAGAGACTCAGTAAAGACGAGTGGGAACTCAGCTGCAGTCAAGGAGGGGTGACCCAGTCAGTCATCAGAAGACGCACATTGCGACACGTCAGCGGACCACTGGGATGATCGTGAGCACGCAGGGAACTGTGGTACTGGTAACTATAACATAGCTTAGCAGCTCAAGGGTCAGACTGATAGGTGTAATGTTGATAACAGGGTGATCAAACTCAGTAAAGAATGCCACGCAAAGTGGGAACTATACTTATTGGTATCTTGTCATTATTTTCTAGAGTCTAACGCTGATAAGTAGCCAGTAGTTTTAATTGTTCTTGCCTGCTGCAAATTAATCTGGGACTGAACCATCGTCCGACAGATTTAGCATCCGAACAGGGACTCTGGCAAAGCAACGAAAGGCAAAACCATGGGGGAAATGGTGACCAAATATGTGGCAGGGAAGGTACCTTTTAAGGAAGGGTGGGCTAGGTGCCTCTGTGAAGGGGATGACCCAGTTAAAGAGGCAGATGATTGGATGAGGGGATCCATGTACAAGTCAAGAATAGAAAAGGCTGTTTGGCTGGTGGCCTTACAGGGACAGAACAGAAGAATGAGTGCACGAACGCTGAATTACACAAGGAGTTAAAGGAGTTAAGAAAGAAGGCTAGCAATCGCGAAGCAGTAGTCAGTTGGCTTCTGAGGGAGCTGGAGGAGGAATGAGAAGCAAAGAAACAGTTAGACGATGACTGTGAATGAGACAAGGAAAGGTGGTGCTGTAGAATGCAGTTCTTAGAAAGCCAGTGCGCTAATAATCAAAATCAGTGTGATATGTGGGCCGTGAAAGAAACTGATCAAAGGGGACTCACTGATGTTGCAGAAAAGGCAGCTGAGAATTTAAAGGCAGCCTATAGAGTGGTTCAACAACAATTAACGAAAGACAGGGCGACACAGAGTGACCACACTCAGTGTAGATCAGTAATTAAGGAACTGAAACAACAGCTGAAGGTCCAACGGGACATAGTTTGTGCCATGGGACCGGGGTCCAAAGAGCAGAAGCATAGTCAGCGAGATGGAGAGGAAGTAGACGAGATATTGTACGACCCCTCGGGTGACAGAGAGGCAGCATATGGGGATCCCGGGGATTGGCACCTTCCAGCAATGAATCCAATGACACAGAGATGGTATCATCCATCGGCTGTGGGGGTGCATGGGATCGAGCAATTGGAACAGCAACTCATCGTTCTCAACATTACTGAGGATCTGAGGAAAATGGAGTCCGGCTTGCCAAAGCTGGAAGGGGACAAAGACTCCGTCGGCCATTTCCTGGAGATAGAACAAACGGCTGGGTTGAACAACCTGGATGATGAGGAAAAAGTTGTTATTGCACACCCTCTATATATGTGAGTTTCCCGGCAGAAATAAAGATGGGAAGGGGAGCCTAGAATAACCTAAAGTACAGATTTATGCAGGCCATGGGGAAAGGAAGGGGAGATCCTTTTAAAGATTTGGCAGTAACCCAGCAAAACCCTAATGAAAGCCCGACTGCTTTTGCGGGTAGGTTATGACCAACTTACAATGCGGCCATGGGAGGGTCCCTGGATTGGCCTGGTTTGAAAGCAGAGCCACTGAACCATTGGCTCCAGGCCCTCATATCCCATTCACTGCCATATTTGCAAGCAACCCTCTCAGACTTTGACCCCGAGAATAACAATGTAATGTCTGTAAGCATGTAATGCTTGTAGCTCCACACTGTGGATGTGGACGTATTGTGTACTGCAACTGTATAGTTAATCATTAAACAGAACAGGCACTTTCTAGAGAGTTCCGAGAGAGCAGCCTGCCATCTTAGGAAGCTGTGTGTGCTGTGCTCTGTGAAGATATCACAGCTGGCGACCGAGGATGAGATTTTTCGGATGATTTAAAGCTTAAATTTTGTTGGTGAAGGATTCAGCCAGCCGACAGAAGACTTTGAAAGTTTCTGTCTTTGAAAAAAAAGCTACAAAATCTGAGGTAAAAAAAACAGCACACGGTGTGAACAGCTAGAGATTAAAAATGGCAGGTGTAATCAGATATTTGGGTGAATATAGACAATGACCAGGAACGTTTTAAAGCATATGTGGATCGGCTAGAAATGTTTTTCACTGCAAATAACATAATCGAAGTTCCAGACAATGCAGTCCAGAACCAGGCTGTGTTGGAACGTAAGAAAGCGATCTTCTTATCAGTGGCAGGTCCGGCATTATACGAAACCCTTGTAAATCTGCTTGTGCCTGACGAGCCAAAGGACACAATGCTTAAAGAGATTTTAACAAAGCTGGAGCAGCACTATAATCCCAAACCGTTAGAAATTGCTGAAAGCTATCGTTTCGGGATTCGGAATCAAAAGGCGGATGAAAGTATCGCTGATTACATCATAGCATTAAAAAAGCTATCGATGCACTGTAATTTTGGAAACTTGCAAAACCGCGCATTACGGGGTCGTTTTGTTTGTGGGATGAAAAATGATGCAATCAGAAGGAAGTTATTGATGACAGATGACTTGACTTTTGAGATTGCTTGTCAGACAGCGAGGTCGATGGGCATGGCTGAACAATATTCCCGAGAATTAAATAATAATTACGGTCATCAGTCAACCGAGGTAAATCACCTGCAGGTTCAAAGTAAAAGACGGCCATGGCTGAAAGTCTCAGAAACTGGAAATTCTAACAGAGCGTCGAAGTCGTGCTATAGGTGCCTGGGACAACACATTGCTCAAAGTTGTCCACACGTGAAGGCAGAGTGTTTCTTCTGCAGAAAGACTGGGCATCTTGCGAAGGCATACCAACTGAAGGGTAAACCAGTTTTTAAAGCTATGAGTCCAGCGTTCAAAGCTATGAGTAGAAATCCAAAGAAACTTCATAGCATGGAAGAACAACAACAGGACGAGGAGATGTTAGAATTACATGTCATCAGGAGCACGAAGTTAATGGACAGCGATTCGGGAAGCATCAAAATCCACATAGATGTTGCGGGATTCAAGATACCAATGGAAATTGACATGGGTGCCTCCGTGAGTGTAGTACCGGAGTCACTGTATCGCGACAAATTGCATGATTTCCAACTGGAGAATTCCAAGATAGAGCTGCGAGGCTACTCGGGAGAGAAAATTCCTGTAGTAGGCCATATCACCGTACCGGTATAAGATCAATTTCAGAACTTGCCTCTAATAGTAGTGAAAGGAGACAAGACTGCTTTACTAGGAAGAAATTGGTTGAGCTCACTGAAGCTGGATTGGAGTAAGATTTTCTGTGTGGAAGCGAGATTTTCATCAACGGAAGAGGTTATCAACCAGTATCCGAAGCTGTTCTGTGAAACGGGCAGTCCGATCCAAGGCTTTAAGGTGAGTGTCAGGGTACAGAAGGATGCTACATCGGTTTACTACAAGCCACGTTCTGTACCATATGCACTCAAGGAGAAAGTTGAGCAAGAACTCAAAAGACTTAGAGACTGAGAACATTATTTGTAAGATAGATCGATGTAATTGGGCTACACCCATTGTTGCTGTACCTAAGTCTGATGGTAAGGTAAGATTGTGTGGTGATTATAAAGTAACCGTAAACCAGGTTCTAGAGGGTAATGTCCCAAATACATTGCCGACTATAGAAGATTTGTTCACAACACTGACAGGTGGTCAAATCTTCTCAAAACTGGATCTTACGAATGCCTACTTACAGCTTGAACTAGATGAGGAGTCCAAGTCATGTTTGACTATAAATACTCATCTAGGCCTATATCAGTTTAATAGGCTACCGTTTGGAGTGTCTTCCACCCCTGCCATATTCCAAGGGGTGATGAACCAGATTTTGCAAGGTATTGAAAGGGTAGTATGTTATTTGGATGACATACTAATTTCAGCACCATATAGGCAAATTCATAATAACATTTTGAATGAAGTCCTCAAACAGCTAGAAAAGTACAGAGTACGAGTGTCTGCTCGTAAGTGTGAGTTATTTAAAAACTCAGTAGAGTACTTTGGGTACAGAGTAGACAAAGATGGTTTACATCCAACCATGGAAAAATTGGATGCAATTAGAAATGCACCCACTCCCAGGAATGTCACTGAACTTCGTTCATTCTTGGGTCTTTTGAATTATTATGGGAAGTTCCGACCAAATTTGGTTACAGTATAACATCCACTTAATGAACTTTTGAAAAAACAGGTCCAGTGGAAGTGGTCAAAAGAATGCGAAACAGCATTCAAGGAGTGTAAAAACAAATTGGTAGAGAGCACCATGTTAGTTCACTACGACATATCTAAGGCGATTAAGTTAACATGTGATGCCTCTCCGTATGGAGTTGGGGCAGTAATCTCTCATGTATTAAGTAGTGGGGAGGAGAGATCAATTGCTTTTGCTTCACGCACTCTCAGTGCCAGTGAGAGAAATTATGCTCAAATTGAAAGGGAAGCTTTGGCATTAATTTTTGGGGTCAAGAAGTTTCACAAATACTTGTATGGTCGTAAATTTACCATCGTTACGGACCATAAGCCCCTAACAGCAATCCTCATCCAAAGTCCCCAGTTCCAACATTAGCTGCAGCCCGAATGCAGAGATGGACTTTGATTTTGTCAGCATACACATATGATATTGAATACAGACGATCAGCTGATCACAGTAATGCTGATGTAGATGGCCTTCCCCATCACAAGTTACACCCGACAGGGAAGAAGTGTTTTATTTTTCATACATTGATGAACTGCCAGTCACTGCTGAAGAGATTGGTAGAGCAACCAAACATGACCCAGTGATGTCAAAGGTGTATGAGTATATTGCAAATGGATGGCTAAATCAGGTAACAGACATGGAAGGAGTTGAAGGTGGGAATGATTCAATTATTTCTGACTTTTCAGATTGTTTTGCTACACCAGTAGCAAATCCTAAATCCAATGTACTGGAAACAAATCCAGGAGAGAATCAGAATGAAAGTCTGAGTCCGAGTCAGGAAAACAAAGAGCCTGAAATTAGAGTGAGTGCAAATGAAAATCAAGGAAATTCCATGGAGGAAAATGTTCCTCAGGATGAGCCTCAAATGAGTGTGAAATCGACACCATGTTTGGAAGGTTCTGTTCGAGAGTGAAGGTATCCTCTTCGAAACAGAAAACAAGTGGTAAAGTTAAATTTGTAAATATGTATAAAAATGAAAGTTATTTATGATGTTTGTTATGATGGCTTTTTCATTAAGGAGGGAGAAGTGTAACGTCTGTAAGCATGTAATGCTCTGTGAAGATATCACAAACAACAACACCAAGGCTGGGATAATAAGGAAGTTAAGACTGTAGTTCGAAGCCCGACAGGCAGACAAAGCCAGTATAGGAAACCTGACCAAGATAAAGGGAAAGGTCTGTGAGGTTTAGGGACAAGCTCAAAAGAGGTGGCAACAAGAAGGTTTTAAGGATCAGAGCCGAGGAACTTGTTGCAACTGCGGGAAGCCAGGACATTTTAAAAAAGAAAGAGGGTTACCTCTTGAAGGGAGAGAGAGTACTCAAGGTGGAAGGCAGGAACCCAACGGCCCCAATTATCAGGAGATGATCAAGATCTTGTCCCTGCGGGTCCAACAATTAAACTCCTCTAATGGAAAATTCCATGCCGTGAAAGGAGACGGCCTGAGGGAGGAAAATCAGAAATGAAGGGGCTGCGTCCAGCCCGGGTACCTGTGTCCACTCAGGTACGGTGATTGGGGGAGACCATTTGTGGAGGGGAAGGGGGGGAGGTATCTGGTAGATACAGGGGCATCGAGTATGATAGTACATTCTCCCTCTCCCTTGACGCCCCCTTGGTCCAGCGGAGCTCCTTACATCGGGAGGATTTACAGGCAACGCAGTGGCTGGGGCGGTCTCCAAAGCTCTAAACATTGAAGTAGGACCTCGCCAGACAAAATGGAAATGTGTGTTAATGAAATGGGATTCGGACGGCGTAGGCATTCTGGGGACAGATTTGATGTTTGCCTATGAGATAGCGGTAGATATGACAACCATTGCCTGTGGGGAGGAGTAGAGGGTGGCGACAAGATAGTAGTCATACCCCCTGTGCCATGGAGAGGCATGGGTGATTACATCCGCTGGGAGTTACGAGTTAGAGACTCGAGCACAGTATCGGGAAGTTATTACTGGGGCCCACGAAGGTTTTGACATGCACAAACATGATTGTGGGAGAGTTGGGTCAGTCGAAGTAAGGATCGGGGGTGAACCCATGTCCCGTCCACAGAAACAGTACTCTTTTCCTAAGGAGGCAGCGAGGGATTTAGAACATGCAGTCTGCTCCCGAGTGGAGAAGGGGTCATTGAGGACAGTGGCCACTCACGTTAATTCTCCGGTATGGCCAGTAAAGAAGCTTGACAACTTGTGGCGAATGACCATCGACTACCGGGTTTTAAACAAGAACATTCCAGCTTGTGCACTTACGGTAGCGGCAGTGGCTGACCTTATTCGTAATATTCCCTCATCGGCCAAAGTATTTACAGTTCTGGATAGTACCGGTGCACCCGGAGGGGCAGTATAAGTTATGTTTAAGGGACAGCAGTACACGTGCACCTGTTTGCCACAAGGGTTCCATAACAGCCCCTCAATATTCCATCAGTGTATGGCGGATTGCTTGTCTCTCTTTAGTGCACCCTCGAGATTAGTGCAGTATGTGGACAACCTGTTACTGTTCACAGAGTCATAGGAGGAGCACCATGAGCTGCTTAAAGAGCTCTTGGAAATATTGGCTAAAGCAGGTTTTAGAGTAAACCCAAAGAAGGCACAGATAGGATATGAGGAAGTCCATTTTCCGGGACTAATGCTTAGACCTGAATAACAGGGGATAGATGAGGCAAAACACAAAACTGTCCAAGAGTTGCAGCTCCCGGATCGGTCACAGCTATTCGATGGTTCTTGGGGCTGACCGGGTTCTGTCAAGAGTTTATTGAAGGGTATGCGGCTATGCCTGCACCCTTGATAAGTGTGTTCAGGAAAGGGGTGGGATGGGAATGGGATGAACGGTGTAAGGAAGCCTTTGTCCAACTAAAAGGACCGGCATTAGGGGGCCATAGACCCAGTGAAAGAATTCTCACCAGAGGCAGGTGCAATTGAAGCTGGTCTAAGTGCAGTACTGTTACAGGAGACTAATGGGAAACTTCGGATGGTGGCATACACTTCTTGGGTTCTGTCAGAGGTAGAAAAGGAATAATCAATTTGTGAGTGGCACCTATTTGCTACCTTCTGGGCAGTAAAACATTTGCGTTGTTTACAGCAACCCAGCCCATATCGCTGCTCACTTATCACATACCCACTCGATTGTTACGAGAGGGTTGAATCAAGGAAGGCATGGTATCCAGTACTAGGATAGCGAGTTGCTGTTTCTGGGAGGAATGGAACTAAGGGTAAAATCTATTTCAGAACCCAAACTGGCTGCAAATCTCCATTACCCAGGAGAACCACACACTTGTACTGTGGAAGGGTTATGGGAGACTGAGGGTGGGTTCAAGTCAGGTATCCATGACCTGACACACAAACGAAGGTAGAACTGGTGATTAAATTGCCAGACGCCCTCAGTGCCCAGCAGCCGGAGCTGGCCACAGTGACTTACTTAATCACACATCCGATGGAGATTCCCCCTCCTTACACGATTTGCTCGGACTCGAAGTTCACCTGTAATTCCTGTACAGAATATCTGGCAATCTGGGCCAGGCGAGAGTTCACATCGGCCAATGACAAACTGTTGGTGACCACTCCCATGTTAGCTGCTACAATGGGAATTGTAGGATCGGGAAAGGAACAATTTTATATTCACAAGGTCAAAGCCCATTCCGAAGCTGAACCCAGGTGGGAAGGGAATAAGAGAGCTGACAAGCTGGCTAGGACAGGAGCTGAGAAGGGGATTCCGAGGGATACATACCAGTCAGGGTTAGTCACTTCAATGACCCCTGAAACCAACAGGGTCCCTCTCCCACCAGATTTGAAAACAGTTCAGAAGGAGAATGTGGTGTTAAGGGCAGTCATGCAAGTCAAGAGGGAAGGAAAACCAATTGAGGGGTCATACGGGGCTAATGATATTGAGATTGTCATGTATGTTACCTTTATGTAACAACACTGCAATACTGTATATACGTAAGAAATGCACACCTTGACCACTGGGAGTGAACTTGTGGGAGACACTCCTCACCTGGTCACCCAGGTATATAAAGGGAGGTCCCACACAGAGTCATCACTTCTTGGTCCTGTGAATAAAGATTCAGGTCATGGAGTGACCTTGTCCATAGAATGTGCCTCGTGTGGATTTGTGGTATTGTGTAAGGACTTTACAGAGATCAAAGAGGAAATGCTGTTCAAAAGAGACGTGTGGATAGTACCGGAAAGGTATCGGGAGGAGTTTATGCAATTGTCGTACGGGGGACCTGGGGCTAGTCATCCAGGACCAGAAGGGAGGTAGTGCGGTGGCCCCATTTCAGAGAAGATGTGGAAGATTAGTATAAAAACTGCTTGATCTGCGCAGCTAATAATCCGTATCCCAATAGGAAGAAAACGCCTTTAGGCCACACCCGCCGATCCGAAGGACCTTGGCAATGTAACCAGGTAGATTTTATCGGACCATTGCCCACCTCAGGGAAAGCTAACAAGTTTAGCCTGGTCCTGGTGGATAATTTCACTAAGTGGGTGGAGGTGTTCCCCTGCAAGTCCGCAATTGTGTTAGGAACTGCTAAGATTCTAGTTAAGGAAGTGTTCTCCAGGTGGGGGCTGCCCAAAGTGGTAGAGTCAGATCAGGGAAGCCATTTTACGAGGCTAGTGATGCAAGCTACTCTGAAGCTGTTAGAGATGAAAGGGAAATGGCATGTGGCCTATAATCCCCAGGCATCCGGAATTGTAGAGAGAATGAGCCAGACTCTCAAGCGAGCCCGTCGGAAAGAATTAGAAGAGCAGCCCAAGAGGTGAGGTGAAGTGCTTCCTCTAACCCTCATGGGGATACGGATGTTGTGTATGGAGAAAGAGTCAGACTGAACACTGAGCTCAAAGTAAAGTGTGACCTTAGTCCTTTATTGCAGGTCTCCAGAGTGCCTCTCCAACCTGTGAAGCCTTTTTAAATACCTGTGCTTCCAAGGGATTATGGGATCCCTTGGGACTCCAGGGGATGAGCCCTCTGGTGGCTGTACAGAGTAAATACAAGTTTACATATTTAACAACATTTCCCCCCAAAGTCAATAGTGTAACTATTTACAATGTGAGTCGATCTGGGGCCTTCTTGCCCTGGTTGATCGTCTCGGTGTGAAAGCTGGTGTTGATGAATCATTTGTTGGGCCCTCGCTGGGCTGCTGTGCAGCTGGCCTTGCTGGGCTGCCTGGTGTGTTGGGCCCTGCGGGGCTGCTGTGGATGATGGGTTCTGCTTCGTGGTCAACAGTGGTGCCGGTTGCCACTGGTGTGTATGTTGGGGGATCAAAAAAGGTAGGGTCCAAGGTGGGTTGCTCAGGGTAGTCCGTGAATCTGAGTTTGATTTGGTCCAAGTGTTTCCGGTGAATGAGTCCATTTGAAAGTTTGACCCGAAACATCCTGCTCCCCTCTTTGGCCACGACAGTGCCGGGAAGCCACTTGGGACCTTGTCCATAATTTAATACAAATACAGGATCATTGATTTCAATCTCGCGTGACACATTTGCGCTATCATGGTATGCATTTTGTTGAAGCCGCCTGCTCTCTACCTGTTCATGTAGATCAGGGTGAACTAACGAGAGCCTTGTCTTAAGTGCTCTTTTCATGAGCAGTTCAGCAGGTGGGATCCCAGTGAGTGAGTGGGGTCTCGTGCGGTAGCTAAGCAGGACTCGGGATAGGCGAGTCTCCAGTGAGCCCTCAGTTATCCTCTTCAAGCCTTGCTTGATGGTTTGCACTGCTCTCTCTGCCTGACCATTGGACGCTGGTTTAAACAGGGCAGATGTGACATGTTTGATCCCGTTACGGGTCATGAATTCTTTGAACTCAGCACTGGTAAAACATGGCCCGTTGTCACTCACCAGGACATCGGGTAGGCCGTGTGTGGCAAACATGGCCCGCAGGCTTTCAGTGGTGGCAGCGGACGTGCTAGCCGACATTATCTCACATTCAATCCACTTGGAGTACGCGTCTACAACCAAAAGAAACATTTTACCCAAGAACGGGCCTGCATAGTCGACGTGTACCCTAGACCACGGTATGGAGGGCCAAGACCATAAACTTAGCGGCGCCTCCCTGGGTACATTGCTTAACTGCGAGCATGTATTACATCTGTGAACGCAGGACTCTAAGTCCGCATTGATACCGGGCCACCACACGTGGGATCTGGCTATCGCTTTCATCATTACGATGCCTGGGTGGGTACTGTGGAGGTCATTGATGAAGGTGTCTCTGCCTTTCTTGGGGACCACTACTCTATTGCCCCACAGAAGGCTGGAACGGCTTTATCTTTTCCTGCATTTCCACTGGGACACTGGAAGCACACAGCTTTTGACTAGAGATAATAAGGGGTCCTGGCTTATCCAGGTTTTGATCTGCCGGGCAGCGACGGGTGATTGCTTACTCTCAAATGCTTCCATAACCATGGCTAGATCTGCGGGCTGCGCCATTTCCACCCCCGTGGTGGGGAATGGCAGCCTACTGAGAGCATCAGCGCAGTTTTCTGTGCCTGGCCTGTGGCAGATGGCATAGTTGTATGCGGACAACATGAGCGCCCATCTCTGGATGCGGGCTGATGCGTTGGTATTTATCCCTTTACTCTTGGAAAACAGCGATATAAGTGGCTTATGGTCAGTTTCCAATTCGAACTTTAGCCCAAACAGGTATTGATGCATTTTCTTTAACCCATAGACACACGCTAACGCTTTTTTTTCAATCATGCTGTAGGCTCTCTCGGCCTTAGACAGACTCCTGGATGCATAAGCAACCGGTTGCAGTTTCCCGAAATCATTAGCTTGTTGCAATACACACCCGACGCCATATGACGACGCACCACATGGTGGTACCAAACGCTTACATGGATCATACAACACAAGCAATTTGTTTGAGCATAACAATTTTCTCGCTTTTAGAAAAGCATTTTCTTGGCTTTTGCCCCAAACCCATTCGCCCCCTTGTAGTGGTTCTAACAATGTGCTGAAACCCAGTAAGAAGTTACCAAAGTAGTTCAGGAATCCCAGAAACGACCGCAGCTCCGTCACGTTCTGTGGCCTCGGTGCGTTCTCGATTGCCTCCATCTTCGCGTTGGTGGGACTGATGCCGTCCGCCGCAATCCTCCTTCCCAGGAACTCCACTTCAGGCACCAGGAAAATGCACTTCGAGCGTTTTAACTTGAGCCCCACGTGGTTGAGTCGACTAAGAACCTCCTCCAGGTTCTGCAGGTGCTCGACTGTGTTCCGACCTGTGACCAAGATGTCATCCTGGAAGATCACGGTGTGCGGGACTGACTTCAGTAAACTTTCCATGTTTCTCTGGAATATCGCCGCCGCTGATCGGATTCCAAATGGGCATCTGTTATAAACAAAAAGACCTTTGTGCGTGTTGATGCAGGTGAGGGCCTTCGATGATTCCTCCAGTTCCTGTGTCATGTAGGCCGAGGTCAAGTCCAGCTTCGTGAACGTCTTTCCTCCCGCCAGCGTTGCAAAGGGATCGGCGGCCTTTGGTAGTGGGTATTGGTCCTGCAGGGAGAAATGATTGATAGTTGCTTTGTAATCGCCATAGATTCTGACGGTGCCTTCTCCCTTGAGAACTGGGACAATAGGACTGGCCCACTCGCTGAACTCGATCGGTGAAATGATGCCCTCTCGTTGCAGCCGGTCTAGCTCGATCTCTTCCCGGTACTGCTCTCGCCTTGTGATGGATGGGTTGCGCCCCTGGAATTAGGTGGATCTGCACTTTTGCTCCTTGGTATTTCCCGATGCCTGGTTCGAACAGCAAAGGAAATTTGTTTAAGACCTGGGCACACCAAGTTTCGTCAGCGGGCGATACCACTCGGACGTCGTCCCAGTTCCAGCATATCTTTCCCAGCCAGCTCCTGCCGAGCAGCGTGGGACCATCGCCCGGTACTACCCAGAGTGGTAGCTAGTGCACCGCTCCATCGTGGGAGACCTTTACGGTAGCACTGCCAATTACAGGAATCAGTTCTTTACTGTAAATTCTTAGTCTCATGCGAACTGGAGTTAAGACTGGCTTTGAGGCCTTGTTGCACCACAACCTTTCGAAAGTCTTTTTGCCCATGGTGGACTGGCTCGCGCCCATGTCCAGCTCCATTGACACCGGGATTCCATTTAGTTCAACATTCAGCATTATCGGGGGACAATTCGTGGTGAATGTGTGCTCCCCATGTACCTCTACCTCCTCTGTCTGAGGCTCTGGTTCATAGTGATCCTCCGTGGATCTGTCCTCCTCTGCAACGTGGTGGTTTGCAGGTTTAATAGGCTTAGCAGCTCACCTGCACACTCGTTGGAGCTTTCCCATTGTTCCATAGCCCTTGCAAACGTATCCTTTGAATCGGCATGAATGGAAACAATGATCACCCCTGCAGCGCCAACAAGGTGTTAATGGCCCTTGATCACCCTTGATGGTGGACTCTGAGACATCTGCAGATGTGTAGCTGCAGGTATGTGTGACCTGCCCTGTACGTTATGATTTGAAAACAACATCACTTTATTCACCGTATTTGTAGCAGCATTTGTGTGCTGAGAGATTTGCTTCGTATTGTCACTGGTGTCAATGAACGCCTGGGCTATCGCTATGGCCTTACTCAAGGTTGGGGTCTCTACAGTCAAAAGCTTGCGAAGTATGGTTTTGTGACCAATGCCAAGTACGAAAAAGTCTCTGAGCATGTGCTCCAAATGTCCTTCAAATTCACAATGTCCTGCAAGGCGTCTCAGCTCGGCGACATAACTCACCACTTCCTGGCCTTCAGACCTTTTGTAGGTGTAGAACCGATACCTCGCCATCAGAGTGGTTTCCTTCGGGTTCAAATGCTCTCGGACTAGTGTGCACAAATCGTCGTACGATTTATCCGTGGGTTTCGCTGGAGTGAGCAGATTCTTCATGAGGCCATACGTTGGTGCCCCACAGACGGTGAGGAGGATCACTCTACGTTTGGCAGCGCTCTCTTCCCCATCTAGCTCGTTGGCCACGAAGTATTGGTCGAGTCGCTCCACAAAAGTTTCCCAATCATCTCCCTCCGAAAATTTCTCCAGGATGCCCACTGTTCTCTGCATTTTTGGGTTCGCTATCTGTATCTCGTCGCCAGTTGTTGTGTATGGAGAAAGAGTCAGGCTGAACATTGTGAGCTCAAAGTAAATTGTGACCTTAGTCTTTTATTGCAGGTCTCCAGAATGCCTCTCCAACCTATGAAGCCTTCTTAAATACCTGTGCTCCCAAGGGATTATGGGATCCCTTGGGACTTGGGGGAATGAGCCCTCTGGTGGCTGTACTGAGTAAATGCAAGTCCACATATATAACAATGGAGTAGCAAGTCGAAAGGGACTGGGTATTCCCCACATGTTGGTAATGGGGCGACCCATGCACACGCCTACCCATTTACTGGTTCCTACTCTGACTGACAAATACCTGAAAGAGGTAAACAGAGACAAATTTGTGAAGGAGCCCTTAAGGGAAGTTAACCTGAATGCTGCGCATGACATCGGGAAAGCATATCAGTGCCACCGGTTGTATTTAGCCCCAAGTAAACCACAGGAATATCATGTAGGAGACCAGGTGATGGTGCATAACTATGCAAGGGTGGTGGTGTTTGAACCCCTGTATAAAAGATCGCATAGTATAGTGGATAAGGCTAGCCCTATGGTATATGCAGTACAGCTCCCGAAGCGGGTAAAATGGTTCCACATTAATCAGATGAAGCTGAACCAATCAGAAGGAAGGCAAAAAGGCAACAGGCTACCATTATGATTATGATTGGCCAAGTTCCACCCATAGTTTGGGTCTGTGAGGAACTGGGGGACCAGCCGGTAGATCACCCGGTCCTGGATAATCAGGAACCTGACAGGGAGGTGGCAGAATGGGGCAGGAGTCCGCATCCAAAGGAAAGGCCCCCTAATCTGTTTCTAGCAGGAACGTGTAGAAGCAAGAGGAAACGACAACCTCTACAGCCTTATTGTCCATCATAATTTAAGTAAGTAATGTATGTTCAGCCTGTGGGATGTGAAATCTGTCACAGAACAAGTCTTATTTTTGTTTATTTTCAGATGATCGACCAATGGAACGGAAGGTGTTTTGGGGAATCCTGTGCCTGGCAGGGACAGCACTGACGTGGCCAGAAATCCAAAGCAAAGAATGTTGCTAGCCAAAAAGAGAGGTCTCTGGGACTCGACAAAAGCAGGAGGGAGTAATGACCTATCGGGTAAAAATGGTCGCTTGTTGTGGAGCCGGACTGAGACCAGATTACGTACATGTCCTCTCCCCTTAGGAAGGTGGGAGGAATCATTGTATACATACCAGGAGCACCAGGACTCAGGGTCCATTCAGGTCAAAGATCACCAGAGGGTGGTGAGCCACTTAGAGTGGAAAGAAATCCAGGCGGTCGTCACACCCCCCTGGGGAACTGATACTAAGTTACTTCCTTAGGAGGTTCCCAATTAACGGGACAAAAGAGATAGCGACTGAACCTCCACTGGAAAGAGAGAACCAGTAACACATAATAAAGTTTGAGGGAATCAAGGGTGAATGCCAAAATTCATGCCCAGGACAGGTATCAGTGACCAATTATAAAGTCTCGGATGGAGACCCAGTATGTTTAGTCTACAAAAAGCCTGGGGAGGGGCACGCTTGGACTCAGTGGGTGCAGTGGAATAATGACATTTTAGAGGGATCAGTCCTACGGTCATGCATATACATATACACATTGGTGGTAGTTAAGAGGAGAGAGTACCATTTTTACATGCGTGCACCCCATGCAGGAAACTACAGGGGCGAGAGCCGATGGTGGTGTGGATAAGAGATACACAATGAAAGACCTTAGGAAATACTGGTTAATGAAGACAGCAAATTGTTCTAAATGGGGATGGTCATTGTATGTTTGGGCTGACACGGGGAATTTGTACTTGGTACACTATTATAAATGGAACCCTAACAACTAGTGGTATAAATTGCACTACGGGGGAATTAAGGTTGAAAGGGTTTCAATTAATCAAGGTTAAGAAGATCAAACCCACCATACCACCCAAGCCTAGGAGAGAGGATAAATATCCTACTCTCACACCCGGGCCTAAGAATAGATTAGTCCTCATCCCCACACGAAAGGTTTTGTACCATGACGTACATCATGAGGTGATACCATGATGTTGAACTTTACAGAGGTAGGATTCCCAGAATGGTATAGCCTCAAGACAAGGGCGTTCTACTCTAGGCTATTGAAACAAGTGTTGGTAGACTGACAGCCAGGAGAGTTCGTTAGCCATGGAAGTGAACACCAGGATAATATTTACGGGGGAAAAAAACGCTGACACGGGTGTTTTTAAAAATAGACGAAAAAGGGGTTACTCAATGATGTGGCCACAGTGTTTAATACTGGGACATAATTGGTGAATAGTCTGGATTTGGCTGCCCTGGAGGGAGGAATATGAACTTAAAAACTAAACTCAAGGAGCTACTCCAGGGCGCTACTGACAACCAGGTTGCCCAGTTAGGGGAAGATAAAATTATGACCGTCCATTTGCAGAAAATTATGGAAGGCCTGGGAAGGCATGCTAAGATAATTAATGAATTGGTCATGGTTGTGAATCTGTGTAATTCGCTGCCCAGGGAAGCAGTTGAGGCTAGCTCATTGAATGTATTCAAATCACAGAAAGATAGATTTTTAACCAATAAGGGAATTAAGGGTTATGGGGAGAGGGCGGGTAAGTGGAGCTGAGTCCACGGCCAGATCAGCCATGATCTTGTTGAATGGCGGAGCAGGCTCGAGGGGCTAGATGGCCTACTCCTGTTCCAAATTCTTATGTTCTTATATTCTTATGTCATATGGATAGGATAGGATAGGATGAAGCCGCCAGAAATGACGTTTGCATAATGTATGGATCCTGGTTGGTAGAGCAGGCCCGAGAGAATTTCAAACGTATCCAAGAAGGTAAAATTCCTCCGTGGGTAACTAACGAACAGCTCAAAGCATTAATGGAATACCGCAATAACGTCACATTGTGTCAGCTCCGAGGTCTAATTCAGGTATATCCTGTCCAAGCCGATTGTAGCAGAAGTAATCTGACAATACTGGGACTGGTGTTATATTTGCCAGTAATTCCCCACGGAACCGTGCCATTACCGGTGTATCGGATATTAATATAGGAGTGTTGCGAGGTGAAAATTATGTAAAGTATCATAGAATCTCTCCATACGCGATAAACTTAGGTTATTATATGATGGGGACAAGGTTAAAAGGATGCAATGCACATGGGAACACCGTGATGTGTTCTTATGCTATTGAGGATCATTCTCAGCTGACATGTGGGTTCAATAATTCGGGAACCGAGGTGAATTGCACCATGGAAGCTTTGAACGCTCAGCTGCAGCCCACACAAAGCGCATATGTGAGACGAGGGGAATACTGTGTAACAACACAACCTGCACTCATGGCACTTGGCAATGCCCAGTTACACACAGCACATTCTGTTTAACCCCTACTAGACCGGTGAGGATAGGGGCCTGTGAAATGATAAATGTTTATCAACACAGTGCGACGGGAATCCAAGGAAAAGATGATTTAAAAGGGAATTTAAGGAGGTATGTGGAGAGGTTCGGGTATGACATCCCACCACAGCCGGAGCATTTGGCAAAGCTAGAGGAATTGATCGAAAGATCCAGGAAACACTATTATCAACTGCAGCAAATAAACAAGAGATTAGTGGGGAAAATTAATGAAGTCCCGGAAAGCTCATCGTGGGCGAGAGCTATTAGAACTAATATACAGATCTATACATGGAGTCGCATACCTCTCATGTGTTGGTGGTGGTTCAACTAATTGTAGTATCATATTTGCTAATCGATTCATGTGGAAGATGCCGGAGATGGAAAGCCAAGCGAATATTAAATTTATTGAACGAGAAATGCTCATGTTATGCTCCTCCTGTACTATGTGGGAAGTCTGGGACGCTTCCGGGAAGTGCATCCACCTGCAGCTCCTGACGGACCTCATTGTGGCACTGGAGCTGCGGGTGGATTTACTCTGGAGCATCCACGATGCTGAGAATGACGTAAATAGCACGTTTAGTGAGTTGGTCTTACCACAGGTAAAGGGTCCACAGCCAGATAGGGAATGGATGACCAGCAGGAAGAGCAGTGCAGGGAAGGTAGTGCAGGGGTCCCCTGCGGTCATCCCCCTGCAAAACAGATACACCGCTTTGGGTACTGTTGGGGGTATGACTCATCAGGGGAGGGCAGCAGCAGCCAAGTTCATGACACCGTAGGTGGCTCTGCTGCACAGGAGGGCAGGAAAAAGAGTGGCAGAGCTATAGTGATAGGGGATTCAATTGTAAGGGGAACAGATAGATGTTTCTGCGGCCGCAACCGAGACTCCAGGATGGTATGTTGCCTCCCAGGTGCAAGGGTCAAGGATGTCTCTGAGCAGGTGCAGGGCATTCTGAAAAGGGAGGGTGAACAGCCAGTTGTCGTGGTGAATGTAGGTACCAACGATATAGGTAAAAAAACGGGATGAGTTCCTACAAGACTAATTTAGGGTGCTAGGAGCCAAATTAAAAAGTAGGACCTCAAAAGTAGTAATCTCAGGATTGCTACCAGTGCCACGTACTAGTCAGAGTAGGAATCGCAGGATAGCTCAGATGAATACGTGGCTTGAGGAGTGGTGCAGAAGGGAGGGATTCAAATTCCTGGGGCATTGGAATCGGTTCTGGGGGAGGTGGGACCAGTACAAACCGGACGGTCTGCACCTGGGCAGGACCGGAACCAATGTCCTAGGGGGAGTGTTTGCTAGTGCTGTTGGGGAGGAGTTAAACTAATATGGCAGGGGGATGGGAACCTATGCAGGGAGACAGAGGGAAATAAAATGGAAGCAGAAGCAAAAGATAGCAAGGAGAATAGTAAAAGTGGAGGACAGAGAAACCCAAGGCAAAAAGCAAAAAGGGCCACACTACAGCAAAATTCTAAAGGGGCAAAGTGTGTCAGAAAGACAAGCCTGAAGCCTCTGTGCTTCAATGCGAGGAGTATTCGGAATAAGGTGGATGAATTAACTGCGTAGTTAGCAGTTAAAGGGTATGATGTAATTGGCATCACGGAGACATGGCTCCAGGGTGACCAAGGCTGGGAACTCAACATCCAAGGGTATTCAACATTTAGGAAGGATAGTCAGAAAGGAAAAGGAGGCGGGGTGGCATTGCTGGTTAAAGAGGAAATTAATGCAATAGTAAGAAAGGACATTAGCTTGGATGATGTGGAGTCGATATGGGTGGAGCTACGGAATACCAAAGGGCAGAAAACGCTAGTGGGAGTTGTGTACAGACCTCCAAACAGTAGTAGAGAGGTTGGGGACAGCATCAAACAAGAAATTAGGGATGCATGCAATAAAGGTACAGCAGTTATCATAGGTGACTTTAATCTACATATTGATTGGGGTAACCAAACTGGTAGCAATGCGGTGGAGGAGGATTTCCTGGAGTGTATTAGGGATGGTTTTCTAGACCAACATGTCGAAGAACCAACTGGGGAGCTGGCCATCCTAGACTGGGCGATGTGTAATGAGAAAGGACTAATTAGTAATCTTATTGTGCGAGGCCCCTTGGGGAAGAGTGATCATAACATGGTAGAATTCTTTATTAAGATGGAGAGTGACACAGTTAATTCAGAAACTAGGGTCCTGTACTTAAAGAAAGGTAACTTCGATGTATGAGGCGTGAATTGGCTAGAATAGACTGGCAAATGATTCTTAAAGGTTTGACGGTGAATAGGCAATGGCAAACATTTAAAGATCACATGGATGAACTTCAGCAATTGTACATCCGTCTGGAGTGAAAATAAAACGGGAAAAGTGGCTCAACCGTGGCTAACAAGGGAAATTAAGAATAGTGTTAAATCCAAGGAAGAGGCTTATAAATTGGCCAGAAAAAGTAGCAAACCTGAGGACTGGAAGAAATTTAAAATTCAGCAGAGGAAGACAAAGGGTTTAATTAAGAGGGGGAAATAGAGTACGAGAGGAAGCTTGCCGGGAACATAAAAACTGACTGCAAAAGCTTCTATAGATATGTGAAGAGAAAAAGATTAGTAAAGACAAACGTAGGTCCCTTGCAGTCAGATTCAGCTGCATTTATAATGGGAACAAAAAAATGGCAGATCAACTGAACAAATACTTTGGTTCTGTCTTCACGAAGAAAGACACAAATAACCTTCCGGAAGTACTCGGGGACCGAGGGTCTAGTGAGAAGGAGAAACTGAGGGATATCCTTATTAGGCTGGAAATTGTGTTGGGGAAATTGATGCGATTGAAGGCCGATAAATTCCTGGGGCCTGATAGTCTGCATCCCAGAGTACTTAAGGAAGTGGCCCTGGAAATAGTGGATGCATTGGTGATCATTTTCCAACAGTCTATCGACTCTGGATCAGTTCCTATGGACTGGAGGGTAGTTAATGTAACACCACTTTTTAAAAAGGGAGGGAGAGAGAAAACGGGTAATTATAGACAGGTTAGCCTGACATCAGCAGTGGGGAAAATGTTGGAATCAATTATTAAGTATGAAATAGCAGCGCATTTAGAAAGCAGTGACAGGATCGGTCCAAGTCAGCATGGATTTATGAAAGGGAAATCATGCTTAACAAATCTTCTGGAATTTTTTGAGGATGTAACTATAGAGTGGACAAGGGAGAACCAGTGGATGTGGTTTATTTGGACTTTCAAAAGGCTTTTGACAAGGTCCCACACAAGAGATTGGTGTGCAAAATCAAAGCACATGGTATTGGGGATAATATACTGACATGGATAGAGAACTGGTTGGCAGACAGGAAGCAGAGAGTCGGGATAAATGGGCCCTTTTCAAAATGGCAGGCAGTGACCAGTGGAGTGCTGCAGGACTCAGTGCTGGAACCCCAGCTCTTTACAATATACATCAATGATTTAGATGAAGGAATTGAGTGTAATATATCCAAGTTTGCAGATGACACTAAACTGGGTGGCAGTGTGAGCTGTGAGGGAACGCTAAGAGGTTGCAGGGTGACTTGGACAGGTTAGGTGAGTGGGCAAATGCATGGCAGATGCAGTATAATGTGGATAAATGTGAGGTTATCCACTTTGGGGGCAAAAACACGATGGCAGAATATTATCTGAATGGCGGCAGATTAGGAAAAGGGGAGGTGCAACGAGACCTGGGTGTCATGGTTCATCAGTCATTTAAAGTTGGCATGCAGGTATAGCAGGCGGTGAAGAAGGCAAATGGTATGTTGGCCTTCATAGCTAGGGGATTTGAGTATAGGAGCAGGGAGGTCTTACTGCAGTTGTACAGGGCCTTGGTGAGGCCTCACTTGGAATATTGTGTTCAGTTTTGGTCTCCTAATCTGAGGAAGGACGTTCTTGCTCTTGAGGGAGTGCAGCGAAGGTTCACCAGACTGATTCCCGGGATGGCTGGACTGACATATGAGGAGAGACTGGATCAACTGGGCCTTTATACATTGGAGTTTAGAAGGATGAGAGGGGATCTCATAGAAACATATAAGATTCTGACGGGACGGGACAGGTTAGATGCGGATAGAATGTTCTCGATGTTTGGGAGTTCCAGAACCAAGAACACAGTCTTAGGATAAGGGGTAGGCCATTTAGGACTTAGATGGGGAGAAACTTCTTCACTCAGAGAGTTGTTAAACTGTGGAATTCCCTGCTGCAGAGAGTTGTTGATGCCAGTTCATTGGATACATTCAAGAGGGAGTTAGATATGGCTCTTACGGCTAAGGGGATCAAGGGGTATGGAGAGAAAGCAGGAAAGGGGTACTGAGGGAATGGTCAGCCATGATCTTATTGAATGGTGGTGCAGGCTCGAAGGGCCGAATGGCCTACTCCTGCACCTATTTTCTATGTTTCTATGTTTCTAAATGGCCAGCAAGCGAAACCGTCCGGCTGCCATAACATGCAATAATTGATTTCTCTGAATGTATTCTGTGATGTCTGTACAGGGAAGTGTTCCAATTTCTTTTAAGAGTAAACTGTATCAGTTGAGGGTGGATATTGTAGGGCTTGAAAACCTCACTTTTGAAAATCAGCAATAACTTTCAAAAGAAACTTCTGTATAAAGCACCCAGTGTAAGACCCAGGAAACTGAACTGTGCGATTAACCTTTTTAAACATTCTGTATAAATGCACATGTCGAACACGAAAACTGTAAATACTGACTTCCTGTAATCTGTAAGAACTTCAGCGGACCACTGGGACGATCGTGAGCACGCAGGGAACTGAGGAACTCGTAACTATAGCATAGCTTAGCAGCTCAAGGGACAGACTGATAGGTGTAATGTTGATAACAGGTTGATCAGACTCAGTAAAGACTGCCACATAAAGTGGCAACTATACTTATTGGTATCTTGTCATCAGACTTAGAGTTAGAGTCAAACTCTAAGAAGTAGCTGGTAGTGTTAACTAATTATTCTTGCTCGCTACAAATTAATCCGTGACGAATCCATCGTCCTATAGTATGGAGACCAGAACAGTGCACAGTATTCCAAGTGTGGTCTAACCAAGGTTCTATGTATACTTAACATTACCTCTTTGGTTTTGTATTCTTTTCCTCTAGAATTTAACCCTTGTACTTTGCACTCTTAATGGCCTTATCAACTTGTGTTGCTACTTGTGACAATTTATGTCTCGACGTTTCCAGATCTCTTTGCCTCTGTTCCCCAATTCAGTGTTTTACCGTTCAAGGAATAAATGGCTTCTTTATCCCTCCTACCAAAATGAACCACCTCATACTTCATTTTTCATTTATCTGCCTACTCTGCTCGCTGTGGTATCTGCTAACCGTCTTCTATGTTATTTACTATACTGTTACATTTGGTATCATCTGCACATTTCAACACCGTAACTCCAATTCCAGCTTAACTGCTGGGAATCTGAAATAAAAACAGAAAATACTGAGAATGCACAACATGCCCATCAGCATCTGAAAAGAGAAAAGACAGGTTAACATTTCTGGTGTAGCCCTCAATTAGAAGAAACATTTTTATTTTCATTATCTAGAATGACAAAGTCCACAGTACAGAAACAGACTATTCGGCCACACTGGTCTACACTGGTGATTGTATTCCATATCAGCCTCCTCCCACTTGAATTACCTCTTTCCCACCCAGCATCGATATCCCTCTATTCCCTTCTCTTTCATTTATGCATCAAGCCTCCCCTTAAATGCTTCAATGTGATTTGCTTCAACCACTTTCATGTGCCAGCAAGTTCCACGTTTCGCCACTCTCTGTAAAGAAATTGTTCCTACGGTAATTATTTTTTGATCTGCGGGTAGTTTTCTTATATATACGCTCTTGTTCTGGACTTACCCACAAGTGGTAAAAGTGTATCCATGTTCACCTTATCAAACTCCTTCATAACTTTAAAGACCTCTATCAAATGTCTTCTTAACCTTCTCCATTGCACAGGAAAGTGTCTCAGCCTGCTCAATCTTTCCTAATAGTTGAATGCTCCAATTCTGGTAACATCCTTGTTAACCTTTTCTGCACTTTCTCCAGTGCTTCAATATCCTTTTTGTGGTATGGAGCCCACAGAAGTGCACAGTACTCCAAGTTTGTTCTAACCAAGGTTCTATATTTAATTAACATTACCTCTTTGGTATTCTAGTCCTCTAGAATTTAACTCTCGTACCTTGCACTCTTAATGGCCTTATCAACTTGTGTTGCTACTTGTGGCAATTTATGTCTCAATGTTTCCAGATCTCTTTGCCTCTGTACCCCAATACAGTGTTTTACCGTTCAAGGATTAAGTGGCCTCTTTATTCCTCCTACCAAAATGAACCACTGTACTGAATTTCATTTTGTATTTATTTGCCTACTCTGCTAGCTTGTATATGTCTTCCTGTGGTTTGGCAGGTCTTTTCCGTTAGTTACTTACTGCTACATTTGGTATCATCTGCACATTTCAACATCGTAACTCCAATTCCTGAGTCCAAATCATTTATGTACATGGTAAACGACAGTGGTCCCTACACGATTCCTGGCAGGAGACCACTTCCCACTTTCTGCCAGTTTGAGAAACTTCCCTTAACTACTATCCTCTGCTTTCTGTTTTGTAGCCAGCTTTCAATCCATTCTGCTACCTGCTCCCTGACAGCACGTGTGATGAGTCCCTTATGTGGCATTTTATTGAAGGCTATCTGAAAGTCAATTGAAGGGCTAATCAGTGGAAACTCAATGCACTACACTACATATTGATAAAGGGTGTAGCCACAGTCCTCCACACTCTGCGGTATCAATATTAGCTCAATCACTGAAAGAATGCAAAGTTACGTAGCAGCCTGCTTTCATAAAATTCCTAGCGATTGGTTTCAAAGTAGAATTTTAGGAGGCCTAGGAATGGGTCACCCACCTGCATTTTAGTGCATGGAGTGAGAGATTTTCATTTAGTACAAGATGAATTTTCCATGAAGTCTGATGCATTATATATCAGAGTCTAGCGGCACTACAGAGACCGGGACCTGACAGAAATGTAAAACTGCTCTTATCTTAGATTTAGTGTCTCGCGATCTACTGGTTTTCCACTGCCAGTGGCAACCTCAAAGTAATCCATTACAACTACATACTTTGGCTAGTGCAGCCTGATTATTTTTTTGGCAAATTAGATAGGTTCAAGTAAAGAAACCACTTGCCAATTGGATCTCACCTTTCCAGAATACCAACCATACCATCATTCCATGTTTTTTTTTAAACATTCACTCAACAAGCTTCAGTTTAGCATCTCATGCAAAAAATTGATTCAAATTACAGAAGTACCACCAGAACACCATGTAGTTAATATATAAGAGGAGGCTTCCTATTTTGGTGCTCCTGGCAGAAACCGAGGACACATATTAGGAAATTGTGCACTCCCTGCCTGCAATTCTCTGTCTGTTAAAACCAAAGGATGAAAACCATGGGCTCGGTGTGAGCAATTTCCTGATAGTTGAAAATCTCTATTATAATCCCCAAAAAACCAACTTGAATTACCATATAATAAAAAGTACTATTCACTATTCCTCCGAGTTATACTGCACAAATATTGTTCTTTGAGATAAAGAGACCGACTTTTCAGTCTTGCACAGTGATGGAGCAGATTTAAAATTCCACATTCTAACTCATCTCTGGGTAAGGAAGTTTCTCCTTAATTCCTCATTGGATTTATTAGTGACTATCTTATGGGCCCGAATTTGGTCAAAGCCTCCGCCCGCCCAAGTGCCGCCCAAAGTCCCGCCGATGGCCGCCGAGGTACCTAGCGGTACTTTCGGCGAAATATTTATGAAGAAGGTCCCTCAAAAGTCGGCGGCCGGCAAATGAGGGACTTATGCCGTCAATCTGGGTTGCAGCCGGCGGGGAGGTCCCATTCTCGGCGATCTCGAAGACCTAAAAATAAAAATCATTAACAAAAATAAAAAAGCTATCGGAAGACCTTCAGGGAACCCCATCAAGGCAAGTCGCTGTGGAAAAACCAATGAAAAAAATGTTCACTAACCTTTTTTCAACGATCTTCATACTTACCATCAGGGACAGGCCGGCCTCCTCGCAGCAGTCCATGCACGTTCTGCCGCCGACTCCCGCCTGCATCAATATGGGAGCTCGGTGGGCGGAAGGTCAGTTGCGTCACTCAGCTGTCCGCTGATGTTAGGTGAGTGGGTGGTTCCCAGCAGCTCTCCCCTCCCGCCCACTCCAGACCACCTCCAAAGTGGCACTGGGCGGATCTGCAACAGCAATGTCTGCGGCAGTGGGTGGCAGTCAGCGGTGAGTTGATGAATTTCGGCCCCTATATAGTGCACTCCCTATAGTGTGATTGCTCCTTTATTGTTCTTCAATTCAACCCATTTGGCCTCGTTTGATGACCCCTCTAACATATCATCCCTTTGTTACCTCTAGACTTGACTATTCCAGTGCATTCCTGGCTGCCCTTCCATATTCTACCTTACATAAACTAGAGGTCATCCAAAACTCGGCTGCCCATGTCCGCACTTGTACCAAGTCCCGCTCACCCATCACCTCTGTGCTACATTGGCTCCCGGTTAAGCAACGCCTCAATTTCAAAATTTTCATCCATGTTTTCAAAATCCTCCATAGTGTCACCCCTCCCTATCTCTGTAATCTCCTCCAGCTCCACAACACCCCCCCCCCCGCCACCCCTGAGATGTCTGCGCTCCTCTAAGTCCAGAACATCAAGGGAGGCATCGTTGAAGCTTGGTGCAGCCCACTACCTTTGTGCCTCCATGACGAACAGTTTTATCAGTTTTATGACACTACTCTGATCTCTGAATACCACCTTCAACCAACTTCACTCCTACATCAACCTTTAAATGGGATGTGTGCAAGTCGGCTTTAAATATCCACACTGGAAACGAGTAGTCAATGGCGCCATCAGACCCTCTTCATTTAATTGGGCCAGGAAATGCACATGACTGGTTTAATTAGGGCCATTAAGTAAAAGTCGAGGTGAAGAACGGCTGTTCACAACATCGGGTCCCCAACCTGCTATGCATCCCACACACATGCAACCCGACTTAGAAACATAGAAACATAGAAAATAGGTGCAGGAGTAGGCCATTCGGCCCTTCGAGCCTGCACCGCCATTCAATGAGTTCATGGCTGAACATGCAACTTCAGTACCCCATTCCTGCTTTCTTGCCGTACCCCTTGATCCCCCTAGCAGTAAGGACTACATCTAACTCCTTTTTGAATATATTTAGTGAATTGGCCTCAACAATTTTCTGTGGTAGAGAATTCCACAGGTTCACCACTCTCTGGGTGAAGAAGTTTCTCCTCATCTTGGTCCTAAATCTCTGACCCCTTATCCTTAGACTGTGACCCCTGGTTATGGACTTACCCGACATTGGGAACATTCTTCCTGCATCTAACCTGTCTAAACCGTCAGAATTTTAAACGTTTCTATGAGATCCCCTCTTATTCTTCTGAACTCCAGTGAATACAAGCCCAGTTGATCCAGTCTTTTTTGATATGTCAGTCCCACCATCCCGGGAATCAGTCTGGTAAACCTTCGCTGCACTCCCTCAATAGCAAGAATGTCCTTCCTCAAGTTAGGAGACCAAAACTGTACACAATACTCCAGGTGTGGCCTCACCAAAACCCTGTACAACTGTAGCAACACCTCCCTGCCCCTATACTCAAATCCCCTCGCTATGAAGACCAACATGCCATTTGCTTTCTTAACCGCCTGCTGTACCTGCATGCCAACCTTCAATGACTGATGTACCATGACACCCAGGTCTCGTTGCACCTCCCCTTTTCCTAATCTGTCACCATTCAGATAATAGTCTGTCTCTCTGTTTTTACCACCAAAGTGGATAACCTCACATTTATCCACATTATACTTCATCTGCCATGCATTTGCCCACTCACCTAACCTATCCAAGTCACTCTGCAGCCTCATAGCATCCTCCTCGCAGCTCACACTGCCACCCAACTTAGTGTCATCCGCAAATTTGGAGATACTACATTTAATCCCCTCGTCTAAATCATTAATGTACAGTGTAAACAGCTGGGGCCCCAGCACAGAACCTTGCGGTACCCCACTAGTCACTGCCTGCCATTCTGAAAAGTACCCATTTACTCCTACTCTTTGCTTCCTGTCTTCAAGGTAAAGATTCCAGCTGTCACATCTCAGACTGTCCTCAACAGCTATTTCATAGACACCTGCCGACAGCATTGTGGAAGGACCAAGCAACAATATCTTGTGATGTGCCAGTCATCTTGGTCGTCTCTACGTCTAAGTCTAATGCTGCATGCTTTGTTTATTTAATCAAGTATCTCATGTAAGGGGCTTTGGCGAAGGGACATTCTCCATGTGAGGCTAACAACAGGTTAATGTACAGCAGAGCCCTCCCCATATGCAACTGGATCCTCTTTTTGCCACAAATCCATCTAATATTTTGATTCTGGATATTATGCATGGATAAAAAGGAAATCCATTTGCTTCTCGATAATGCTCTCGCTTATAGAGCTATCTGCAACACATCCACTCTTATTATAAGGATAACGAAGCGTATTGGCTCAGAATTTACATTCCTGATGGTGAACTGACAACATTCGCCATCATTTCGCCTTTGGATCTGACCGCAATTTCAGGATTTAGCGCATTTGCAGCCTAATGCGGAAATCCTGAAGTTGTGCTCAGTCATTCACTGTCCCTCCATGGGCAGGTTTGCTTTTGCCTCGTGTGGGAGCCCCAGTTTTTGTTTTGCTCTCTCTAACATATTTAAAAAGTTAGAATCAAAGGAGCTTACCAACTTCCTGCTTCACTGTCTGTGAAAATATTGTGTTTTGATTGGCTGCTAAGTTGATGTCACAGCCGCTCTTCGCTGGGAATCCCCATTAACTTACGTTGATTTCAATTACGTGTTGGAAAACATGAAATTCTCACCACAGAGATCATGAGACCTTTGTGCGAAGCTTACTTCGGGGCCAGTGGTGAACGCCTTTGTTGCTGCCACAAATTACGGACCAATATAATGATGATTGGTAATTTTGTAAATTCTGTAATAAGTTGATGCACATGGTTATTGGCACCTGCCTATGATAGATGTTAGCTGTGGCTCAGTGGTTGCACTTTCATCTCTTAATCAGAAAGATGTAGGTTCAAGTCCCACTCTAAAAACTTCAGCACATAATCTAGGCTGACATTTCAGTCCAGTACTGAAGGAGTGCTGTAGTCAGATAAGACATCTGAGAGGGACCCGTCTGCCCTCTCTGGTGGGCATAGAAGATCCCCAGGCACTACTTTGAAGAAGAGTAGGGGAGTTCTCCCTGGTGTCCTGGCCAATATTTATCCATCAACCATCCTCACTAAAAAACAGATTATCTGGCTATTATCACATTGCTGTTTGTGAGATCTTGCAGTGCGCAAATTGGTTGCCTCATTTCCTGTATTTTTCCCTTCAGTGACTCTACTTCTAAAGTACTTCATTGGCTGTAAAGGGCTTTGGGGCATCCTGAGGTTATGAAAGGCGCTGTATAAATGCATGCCTTTCTTTTTTTATACATATTTTTCACAATAGTGAGGTCTATGTTTAGCTACACTGTATAAAAGAACATTTCCACCTTGAGTATGCTCATTTCAAACACATTTTATTTCACATACAGAGTAACAGTGCCACACATACAACAGTTCAAGATCTGCAAAATCCAACTGGCTAGGTCTTCTTCTGACAAATTGCTGCTACATTACAATTGTGCAATTCCCATGTATATTTATGATTACATTTTATTACTGTAAATCTCCATAAGGTAGTGTATAATGGAAATTTTGCATTATAATTTCCTGATTCTGATGTGGTTAACTAGCAATGAAATATTGCACCATTGTTGTGAAGAATGGTTTTGCCTTATGTTTGGAAAGAAAGAAGAGGGTTAAATCTGTTCACTGATCCTCGGGATACTTGTGTTTTCCTGGGCAGGTTGTCTGATCTGCAGGTAGGTCAGGGAAATGGATAGTTGTTCTCCCGTCGCTGGCAATATGTTCTTCAGAGGATTCTGAGGACTCCTTAGGCACTGATCGTTTGCGTTTAGGAGTGATGACAGATTTTTCTATTGCTGGAGTAACAGGCTCAATTTCTTGCGCTGCAGGAGTCATTATATAGGGTTCTATTGAGGCAGCACCGCCGTCCCCTTCCGGTGCCGGAGAAGCACCAGCTTCCACTTCCGGTGCCGGAGAAGCACCAGCTTCCACTTCCGGTGCCGGAGAAGCACCAGCCTCCCCTTCCGGTGCCGGAGAAGCACCAGCTTCCACTTCCGGTGCCGGAGAAGCACCAGCCTCCCCTTCCGGTGCCGGAGAAACGCCACCTTCCCCTTCTGGTGCAATTAGAGCAACTTTATAATCCTTTGCTTTCTGCAACGTCATAATGTTTGGGTTATATTGTAGCTTTAAATTATTTCATTGCTAAATTGTGACAATACATTCTTTTTCATGCAATTGCAGATTTAGGAACAAAGAAACTTTTCTCTTTTCTGCTTTTGAAAGACTGACCTGATTTTTTTTATCAACATTAATTTAAGAGATACTTCAATATATATGACATATGTCCATAAAATATAAGTCTGTTCTTTCTTGTATTGGAACAGTATCACAAGCAATGTGTTGTGCAAGATTCATTTTTGGAAAGGACTGGCCTCCACTTTGCATTATTTTAATGTCAGTTTAATAAAAATGTAGTGATACTAGTGTATATATTGAGTGGAATATTGGCCAGCATTGTACAGATTATGGAATCAGCTCCCATGTGCTTTACTCTTCCCTGTACCCTCTGTACAGCTGGGTGGGGGATTTGAGTTATACTGCTCTGCATCTTCTTGGCCAAACAACCAAAAATGCTTCCACACATCTCCAATTGTGAAGACAACTGGACTGACTGACATGGTAGCCTGCTCCAACCAAATGCCTTGTTTTGAATTCCCCCACCAGAGGAAATAGCTTCTCTGTATCAACCCTATCAAATTCTTTATCATTTTAAACACCTCAATTAGATTACCCATCAACCTACTAAACTCAACAGAATGTAAGACAGGTTTATGTAACCTGACCTCATAATTTAACGTTTTAAGCCTTGGTTTCTCATTCTGGTGAAGCTGTACTGTGCCCCTCCAAGGACTATTAATGATTTTGCAGGGGCAAAATAGTCTTTCCCCGTTCATTCTACAAAAACCCTTCATAATGAAACATTTCCATAGCCTTCACTACAGTAGAAATAATCCAAATCTCTCCTCAATTAGTTGTGCTTTATGAATAATGTTAAGCAGGTAGCAAGCCTCATTAATGGAATACCTGCTGAAGATGATGCAGTGTGCGTTTAAGTGTTGATCTGTAGCTATAGTCCGGTATTAATATTGGTCTATATTTGTAACAAATGTTTTAGATTGAAGACTAAGGCATTACCTTTGTGCTGTCGATCTCACAATCCATAGCAACTTTCTCTCCATCAGGAGTGACAGTGGCTGTACAGAATCCAAGATCCTACAATAAGATAAAACACAGGAGTAAATATATTTGATGGTGTTAAATTGTTTAACATTCTGCGCATTATGCCTGCCTTCTTTTATCAGGACTGAGCAGAGATAAGAGACGAATTGAATGTTGAAATCTATGGGGTAATTCCATGCCCCATACTGCCAGTGGGGAACTATTTTTGCAGGGAGCATGGGTTGGACTAAATGGCTGACAATAATGTTTTAATCATGCCTCTGACCCTCGCTCCTTTTGAATTCTCCCCACTGGGACCATGCAATCATGACATTACTGTGCTGATTCTAAACTACAATTTTTCCAATTTCACAATCTAAACCATTGTGAAGCACTTGCAATGTTTTCTGAAGTGATTACAGAAAACCTGAAACCTTACCTCAAAAGGACACTTGTATCATCCAAATCTGAAATAATCTTTACAAGGGAATTTGCAAGTAGTCCACATTTCTGGATCAACCATATTTGGATCCATTTAGATTCAGAAACTACCTCAGTGCTCAGTCCCAGTGCTTGTAGCTGTTGTCGATCTATCTATCTATCTAATCAAGTGTAAGTTTCCGCTAAACTTAGAGTTCATTGCCTTTGGAATATATAGGAATATAGAAACATAGGATCAGGAATAGGCCATTCATCCCCTCAAGCCCATTCAATTGGCCATGGCTGATCTGTACCTTTATTCCATTTGCCTGTCCTTCAATATCTCTTGATAACCTTACATAACAAAAGTAAACAGGGCATAAATTGCCCCTTTCTATGTGTGTGGACTTGCCGCCGAGTCTCTGCGTGGGGCACCATTTTAAAAATTGCTCCTACCTCAGGTTTGGAGCGGTGTAGGGGATAGCTCCGCCCATTTTTCCACCGCGGCATGCACACAGCGACCCCTTAACGACCGGCATCGACCTCTTCCTGAAATTGCCCTGCAGGAAATTGCCCCTTTCCCAGAAGTGCCGCACGGGAGCGGCCCTGCTGTCGGTTGCTGCCCTCAAGAGCTTTTGCTGTCGGTACACTCTCTGTGGCTTGATGGCACGGCCGCCCTTCCAGGAGAGGTGGCGCTACCGGCAATGCCATGTTATTTTATTTTGTCGGCCGACTGCTAGGTCGGGCCGACAATTATGGCTGCGGGTTCGACCGGGCCACCAACAGCGTGATGGCCCAGCGGGTGCCACTAAAATGGCTGCAGAGTTTGCAGCGGCCCTCCCCTTTAACTGATAGGGAGGGACGTTATGACACGCTGATGACTTCGATCATCAGCTACTCCAACCCTCCGACTTCTGCTCTGCTGGTGACGGGCCACTACGACCCATCCCCACTTCCGCCCCAATGATGAGGCCACTTCCGCCCCAATGATGAGGTCACTTCCGCCCCAATGATGAGGCCACTTCCGCCCCAATGATGAGGCCACTTCCGCCCCAATGATGAGGTCACTTCCGCCCCAATGATGAGGTCACGTCCGCCCCAATGATGAGGCCACTTCCGCCCCAATGATGAGGTCACTTCCGCCCCAATGATGAGGTCACTTCCGCCCCAATGATGAGACCACTTCCGGCCCGCTCAAAAAAAAAAGCACGAACTGATGAATTTCTCCGGTTTGGCTGCCCGATGCATTGGGGTGGCCAGAACACTTCAAAAACAGGAGGTGCAACTCGTTTCGGGCGATGGACAATTTCATCCCCTCCCAATCTCAGTCTTAAAAATTTCAATTGACTTAGCATCCGGTCTTTTGGGAGCGAGTTCCAGCTTTCTACTACCCTTTGTGTGAAAAAATGTTTTCTCTCCTAAATGGCCTAGTTCTATTTTTAAGTTTAATAACAGGATTTTCATATCATATTGGTTAAAATGAGGTATAAAACTCACCGATGAGAGTGGCCAAATCAAAACTATTCCGAATTGTGTCTCCTTCACGAAGACATATCCAAGGCAGTGCCAAAATGTGTCAGCTCCATGGTGTCATGAGGGTTCAGCACAGTGCCCATGATATGAATAAATGCTGCTGGTTACACCTGCCTACCAGCATAGGTCTGATTCCTTGGGCTGACAAGTGATACATCAGTAACACAAGATAACAGCCATATAATGTAAGAAACATGTGCCAGGGCATGCATGGTGATGGTGTTCCATGAATGAACTCAGTGTCGGTGGCCAGAATAACCTGGCTTATTCAACTGAGATACATCAACTAACATCAATCAGCAGGTAGCATTCACACCAGTTAACATTTAACCCAACAACACTGAGATCAGCTCAGCCTGTTGGCAATGATCAGCACACCGGTATAAATTAAACATGTCCTACAAGGATCTGATAGACATTTAGCAACTATCATGACATTGAGATATGGTGACAAATACTGACATAAAACTCATTGGCAACTTCACGGTATGGCTTGCAGAGCTTCAGCCCTGCCTAGTACAGCTTCCAACACCACACTTCCCGAAGCTCCTTGCAAACAAAAACACACACAGATTATGGGCTCAATTTTCCCCAGTGATTTGCGCTGTTTTTTTGACGCGCACCACTTTTTTTGGCCTAAAATTAAAAAATCAAAGTTTCCCCAAAGATTGTGCGCCAGCGTAACTCAGTTAGTTATGATTTTTTTAGGTTCATTTTTTTTTTGTGTCATTAGGGGCGTAACCTGCCAACCACGCCAATTCTGGCCATTGAAGCAATTTGGCCAGCTCCGATTTACTCCAATTTTTCTTAGGATGGCGTAAGTGGCTTCTGGGGAGTTAAGAAAGTCGGTGCAGGTAAATAAATCAGCACAGCAGACGGGCTTCCAGGGCCCGGACAGTAGCAGCAGATGGGGGAAGAGAGAGTGGGAGAGAGCGGGGGGGGAAGCCTTTCGGGCATAGTTAGGGGCGGGTATTGGGAGGGAGGAGGCCGTTCAGCCTGGGATAGGAGCCGGGATCGGGACCAGCATCGGCGGGGGTGGGGGGGGGATCCGGAGGGGGAGATAGACTTTTGTCATGAACACTTTAATAATTTAATGGTGGTAAGTTGCAATGTGCAGGTTGCCGTGAGCTGGCTGTTGTATGTGCCACTTTCCAGCCTCAGCCCGCAGTGTGTCCCTGGTTACCGTGGCAACCTGATCTTTTTGGCGCAGATCTTAGGCTCCACCCCCAAAATTAAACGACAGGCTAGGCGGCACCAAAACCAAATGGGGAAACTTGGATGATTTTTTTTGAGGCGTACTTGGGCCCCAAAAAAACGGACGGAACTCTTCAAGTACGCCAAAAAAACAGCTTTGGGGGAAATTGGGCCCTCAGTGCCTGTAATACACTCGGGATTCAATTATTCTCTATGTAAACCATTTAAACCACTTGATTGGGCTACACTCATCATCTGAACTCCTTTGTTACACTGAAGTATTTTATTCATTCCCAAGTACCCATAATTCAGCAAATAAATCAACAGAACCTCTCCACTATTTTGCAATCTATAACTAGATATCTATGATGCTATTTATAAATCACCTAAATGTTTTGATTTGATTATATTCTGTAACTCAGTCTGCATTATTTATCTATTTCGAATGCAATGTACTCACAGGAGATAGAAGGGCAATGAGAATACACGCAGCCTGGCCTTTGATACATGGTGTCTCCTGGATGATGTATTCCACCGACACCGGAGTCCCAGGCCCCTGAAACATAATTACAATAATGTTCATAGTCAATACCCATGTGGCTCATTTATTGCTTTGATTGCAATTGCAAATCCTAATTTTGCAGTCATTGCTGCAAAAAAAATGCACGTTTTGCCAGGACCACCTGAAAGCAAACCAGGATTTTTTGTGCACCTGGCCTGCGAAGGAGCAGTATGATACATTGGTGAGATTGTGAAATTTATGCCAGATTGGTGAACTCCATAAGCTAGCAGCAGGGTGCATTGGTGAAGCTGTGAAAATGTATTAAACTAATAGCAATCATGCCCAAAACGAAACAACAGGCACCATTCTGATATTTCCATTTCCCACATCAGAAATTTCTGTGAATGACATTCCCAAATCATTGTCAGTTAATGCTGAATTAAGGATACAGGGAAGCTTTATGCTGTGAACTCACTAGGAAATGGCTTGAGTCACCAACTCCATTTCATATAGGTTCCTTACATCAATCGGGGGTGAATTCAGAGACATTTCCCACAATAAAATGGATAGTGTTCTGACTACTCCACCCCAACAACAAAAAATTTTTTTTTTTTTAAATGTCTCCTCTTCTGAAGGCACTGACTCATTCTGGGGTGTGGTTCCATGATTACCTGCATCCATCCTGTTCCTCAGCACGTGGCAAGCTATTTAAAATCATGGTGGGAGAGCAGCAGAGCTGAGCCTGGTCCACACTTATGCACTTTCCAGCAGGAATCACTGAATAGCAATCTGTAACGGAAGCCTTAGCTGATTTTATTTTTCTCTTAGTCTGGAGAGCTAAGGGCAATTAAAATGTCCCTGTTTCAGATAATGCCACGACCAGATAGGCCACATTGTTCGCATGCCAGAGACCCCCAAAGCAAGCGCTCTACTCGGAGCTCCTTCACGGCAAACGTGCCAAAGGTGGGCAGAGGAAACGTTACAAGGACACCCTCAAAACCTCCCTGATAAAGTGCAACATCTCCACCGACACCTGGGAGTCCCTGGCCCATAGACCGCCCTAAGTGGAGGAAGTGCATCCGGGAGGGTGCTGAGCACCTTGAGTCTCATCGCCGAGAGCATGCAGAAATCAAGCGCAGGCAGCGGAAGGAGCGTGCAGCAAACCAGTCCCACCCACCCCTTCTCTCAACGATTATTTGTCCCACCTGTGACAGAGACTGTGGTTCTCGTATTGGACTGTTCAGCCACCTAAGGACTTATTTTTAAGAGTGGAAGCAAGTCTTCCTCGATTCCGAGGGACTGCCTATGATGATGATGTTTGGGGCAAAGTTGGGACCTGCCTAGACTGCAGGTGCTAGATTTTCAATTTGCTGCCTGAATGTAAAACTGCCGTTGAGGATTGGCCGCCCATTATAGAAACCATCCAATTTTCATTTCCATTGATATGCAACGCCAGTTTTATGCCTGGGCTGTAAGTTAAAAATCTACTGCATGACTGCACCAGGTGATGCATTTATTCTCCAAGAGAGCCCATCAAAATTCTCTGAAAAGATTTAAAATCGCAGGTTTTATTACAAAGAAAACTTTAACTCTGTTAAATATTAATAGTACTGCTGCTTCTGCTAAACACTAATTTGATGCCATTTCCTTTACGGTGACTATAAAGCTCCCTTTATATATTTACACAGGGAGATGGAATAGAGTGGTCCAAAGCCTCGCGGGTTCGAGCTGCACCAAAGTATGTTCTGACATCTCAGTGTTTCAATCTTATTGTTAATTCCTGGAGTGAAGTTAGCAAACGAGAAACAACTGGAAAATCATCAGGTGCCAATCCTGTACATCCCCATGTTGCTGTTTAAAGGTGAGCATTGATAAGCATGTGGCAACAGGTCACCTGTCCACCTGCCCTCACATGTGAGGAATGTTGCATTTCACAAGAGTACTGAGAGACTAAGGACATTGGAGCTGAGTGCCTTGGTGTGCGATGGATACGGTCTCCATTCTACTTAGTTCCTGGTTAAACTGTGCCAGACCGTGGTGTTTCCTTATAGACGTTAAAAGTGATTGGAATGATGAGGATATTTCAGTGGCAGCTGTACCTCCTTGTGGCTGGCTAACTGAGACATTGGCATTGATCTAATAGTAGGCCTTGCACTTATCTTCTCAGCATTAAAAGTGTGAAGACCAGGAGATGGAAAATTATAGAAAATTTAAAAAAAATCTCTTCTGACTAACCTTTGTGGAAGCTCGTGTTATTTTTTGAAGTTTAAAAGTGTGTGTATGGTTGTGCAATTCATTGAATTTATTAAGTGAGACTGTTGCAGCATGTTCAGCTTCTGTGGCATTTGTAAATATTAGATGTGGACAGTCAAGACATTTTTCAGAAACATCTTCAGCTGAATCTGCAAAATATTACAAGATACAGTTATTAAAAAAATAATTCCCCAATTTTTCCGTCTCTATGAGAGACGCTGATGAATGCAACACTACAGTTATATTTTGTGACCATTCACTATCTCTTCCAAATGCTCATTCTTCACATTTAAAACCCTGACCAAGGCAAATAGTTTGTGGAGCAAGGGATTTATTGTCCCTCGCATCTTTTTAGAACTGGCATTTTCACTGATTCGATGTAAAACTGCAAAAAAAAAAACATTGTCCGCAAAAGTGTGGAAAGTTGCAGGTTCTGTTCCAGTGTATCATGCTGTGCCAATTCACTTTCCATAACCCTAACTGCGCCCAATTGACCCGTATCCTAAACCACACTGGACAGTATAATTACTATTGAGGTATTTTTTTTTAAAGAAACCATTTTCTCATGTTTCATTAACTTAATATAGCTACTTCCCCAGTATTTCCATCAGTAATCTCTGTTTAAACAATTTTTCGAGTGTATTAGATTTGGATTCTTTCATTGACATTTTATCAAACATCAACTTTTCAGAGTTGTTGCTCCATGACTAGCTTCTTGTGCATCTGTTATCGAGAGGTATTTGCTCAGTTATTTTCATTAAATAATTTCAGATCCATTCACCTTCAGAAACCACCTTTGTCCTGAACAATTTCAAAAGCACACTGTGATTTGGGGCAGTCATTGACAATCAGCAAAAGTCCACAAGCAATGTGTAGTAGCTACAGGCTATTTATAGAGTCCATAAAGGCCGTGTGATCTGTCCTTCCAGGTTACCGCCATGATGGTGAAGGCAAAAGTCCATCACATATTTACCACATTTTTATTAGCAGGCTTGGGTTTTGATTATGGGTCGATTGGAAGAGAAGATAGCTTAGATTATCTGGTGATTCTTTGACCAATATTTTGGTCACCTGTCCAAATATCTCCTCATGTGGCTCAGTGTCAATTTTTCTTTTGCCTTATAACAACCCTGTGAAGCACCTTGAGATGTTTTACTACGTTAAAGGCACTATATAAATACAAGTTGTTGATTCACAGCTCATAGCTCCAAGAGATTTAACATATTTCTGGCAGAATTCTTGAAAAAGTGCTTGGGAGATCAGGGTTACAGGGAAATTAAAAGAGTGTCACATTACCAACATTCCTGTGTGAGCCTGGACAGTGAGTATGGACAGTTCATTTGTTCATTTGTTCATGGGAGACAGAACAGTGAAACCCAATCCTATCCATATAAGTGCACATTCCAACAGAGCCATTGGATAGTAATTAAGACAGAGAACCTTGAACAGGGGCAAATCATTTATTCATTCAAGAGAAATGGGTGTCGTTAGCAAGGCCAACAGTTATTGCCCATCCCTAGTTGCCCTCGAGAAGGTGGTGGTGAAATGCCTTCTTAAATCGCTGCTCTTTGTGTGTACAGTTTTGGTCTCCTAACTTGAGGAAGGACATTCTTGCTATTGAGGGAGTGCAGCGAAGATTCACCAGACTGATTCCCGGGATGGTGGGACTGACCTATCAAGAAAGACTGGATCAACTGGGCTTGTATTCACTGGAGTTCAGAAGAATGAGAGGGGACCTCATGGAAATGTTTAAAATTCTGATGGGTTTAGACAGGTTAGATGCAGGAAGAATGTTCCCAATGTTGGGGAAGTCCAGAACCAGGGGTCACAGTCTGAGGATAAGGGGTAAGCCATTTAGGACCGAGATGAGGAGAAACTTCTTCACCCAGAGAGTGGTGAACCTGTGGAATTCTCTACCACAGAAAGTAGTTGAGGCCAATTCTCTAAATATATTCAAAAGGGAGTTAGATGAAGTCCTTACTACTCGGGGGATCAAGGGTTATGGCGAGAAAGCAGGAAGGGGGTACTGAAGTTTCATGTTCAGCCATGAACTCATTGAATGGCGGTGCAGGCTAGAAGGGCCGAATGGCCTACTCCTGCACCTATTTTCTATGTTTCTATGTAAAGGTGCACCCACAGTGCTGTTAAGTAAGATGTTCCCATTTCTCATTTTAAGCTTATTTCACTACTCTATTAGCACTGGAATTGGCAGAGGAGGACCAACAAAAAGCACAAAAGGGCTGCCTACCAGGTCAGGTGGTACACTAAGCATACGGCTGGGTCCTCCCAGATAGGTCAACCATTCCAAGCACAGATAGCTGGAAATGACTGAAGATATATACCTAAGGTGGCTGAGGTTTAACAAGGAGACCGTGATAGATCTGTGCCATCTCTTTCAGGAAAAACACTGGGAAAACCGGCAAATCTGCACAAGCATCCATATGGCACTCCTAAATGCTGTCAAAATCACCTTGACCCTCAATAGTTATGTTTCTGACTCCTTGCCGACTATGGATGGGGTGGTTTGGAGTGTTAGCTAGTCTGGTATTAACAGATATTATCAAGGAGATCACAAATGCTTTGTTTAACATGGCCGACAAATCTCATCATTTCCGCCACTGACCGACAGCAACAACATGAGAAAGTAACACAATTGTACAGGTTTACCGGTTTTCCCAGTATTCAAAGGGATCATTAATTGAATCTAAGTTGCCATTTGGCTCCCTACATATAATGCTGTGTCATCTATGAACTGAAAAGGATTTTATTCTTTCAATCACCAGCCAATATGCTATCACAAGCACAGAATCATGAATATGTAAATGCCCGTTTCCCCAGCAACTCCTATAATGTCTTCATTTTATGGAATCATCTATGCCAACCTTATTTGAGGGGGAAGAAAGAGCGGAAGGATTGTTCCATTGCAGCCATGGCTCCTGACAGCCATCCATCAAACATGACAGAAGCAGAGCACAGGTACAATGAAGTTCATGCTACAACCAAAGTGATTATTGAATATACCGTTGGTATATTAAAGCAGATCTTCAGTCTTTATTGATCTGGGAGTATCTTACATTATAACTCCCAGGGTTTTATGAATAATTGTCATTTTCTGCATGTTTTATAATGTCCTCCTGCAAAGCGATCCTGCCATGCAAATGTAAGAACTGGATAGCAAAGCTATAGTAGAATAGTCGAAAAATGACAAGTAGCTGGTGAACCAACAGTACAGCAAGGAAGAAATAGACAGTTTCTTGAACAAGAAGGGGATAAGGGGTTATGGGGAGCGGGCGGGGAAGTGGAGTTGAGTCCATGATTAGATCAGCCATGATCTTATTGAATGGCGAAGCAGGCTCGAGGGGCCGTATGACCTACTGCTGTTCCTATTTGTTATGGTCTTATGTTCTTATTAGTACACCAGGCATTAATACAGAATGCGTTGCAATGATTTCCACAGCTACACCAAAGTAACTGTACCCAAATCACCTTCTCCAAACTGTGCAGTTTCTTAAATACCATCTAATGTCATCTTTTGCTGAGCTCATACATTGTTCTAAACAATTACAACAAAGTACTTAGCATAATGTTCAAATCAGTGCAATATATCTGTATAATCCACTGTGTGGTGCGGTGAATGCTGTTAACATGATTTTCCACAGTGCTTCTCTTTTGTGCTTGTGGTTTGTTTCTGGTGTGTAACACTTAGCCTAGTACTCTCCGCTGTGGAAGGAGGAGGTGTATGGATTGGCTGCAGGGTGAGAGTCTGAAGGCCTTATATCTCCTTGTGGTTTGCATTGTGTTGCTCCTGCATTTAAATCAGCTGTGTTGAATGCTCTCATGGCTATCTTTCTGCCACGCCTACTGTCACTTGTGCATGGATGCTTGATGGATTGGATGTGGTATTGCCTGATCCACTCTTACACCAGGCATGCTCCTGCTGCTGGACGCTCCCTCAGCCTGTCCACTGATCTGTCTGAAAACAGAACTTTGGGCCGCTGTGGGGTCTGTCAATCTCGGTCTCAAAGTTGCTTCTATGCAATCTATTGAAGCTGGTCAAGAGAGGACCTTTAAGATTGAAACCCAAGGCTTTTAAAGCAGCTATGAGAGATTCATGTGAGATGCTGCTACTATGCCTATCACATGAGCTACTAAGGGTTCTGCTGCAGGAATTGTGATATGCTCCCTAACAGATTGCAGTGTAGATAACTGTTGTATGCAAATCTAGGTAATAGAACCCTCCATAAACTGCCCAGACTTTTATAGTGCATTTTGTATCAACATAAATAACTTATATTGTTCCTTCCCAAATGTCAATCTCCTTTTCTAAGCAGACTCTATGAAGTCTGAAATCCCTTGGCACTGTAGCAGTGACAAGACTATGCTGGTCCTTTATCCAGTAGGAGGCTACTTTTCAGCAGTTAATATCACTTGCTCATCCTCACCAGCACTGTGACTCAACTGCATTACCTCTCACTCTCACTATATGGATTCTCTAGAGTGTGCATAGCTGTGCTGGTGATTAGCAGAGGTGGTAATGGTGACACGAGATGCTGGCTTGCTCAGAGACACTGACAGTGGCAGCAGCCTGATATTCCAGCCTAAGGAAGCAGAAGAGAACAAGATGTGAAAAAGTTGTCTCAAACAATCATCTTTAAGCAATACTTTCAGATGTAATGCTCCTCCAATTGAATATGTCTGTGATAATAGTCAGTCAGCGGGATAACATGACATAACATGAACATTATGACGCAGGCCCTGAAATCAAGGGAAGCCTCTAGCTACACTGTTGTCCACCCCTTCAATGCACTCTCAAGCAATGATTTCAAGGGTGGAATCAGTTCCTTGATTATCTCTTTTTCATGCCTATTCTTGCCAATTAAAAGCAAAGAAGTTCAGAGGTGTTGAAAGTTGATAGAGCAAATGACAATGTTGTATAGTTCACAGCTTTAAGCGTATTCTGCATGCTATATATTGAGGGTGCATATTTCTTTTGTGAAGTCCCTTAAGAATTGTTGCTGTGTACACAGATTGCCAAATGCACTTCAACACACATCCTAAGTATCTTCATTTAAACAAAGCATTCTTTGGTTTCCTTGGCTCTATTATGGCAGGAACATTAACATCTTCCAACATTAAAGAATCAAATGGTTAGCAGAGAGAACCTTCTTGCATGTGTATTTGAGGCAATTCTTGTCCTGTAGAACAGTATTGTTGCCTTACCTCATAGTCAGACCCCTTTTTCCTGATGTCTTTCCAGGTCTTGCAGATCGTGGACGCTGCACTTATTGATTGTAACACTACTGCCCAAGCCTGTTACATCAGGTGTGCCTGGGCGAGTGCAGTGGCCATGGTGTCCTTCCTCTCTCTAGCTGCTTCCAGAAGTTGCATCCAGTTCCTGGTCAATAAACCTGGTTTTCCTCACTCTGCTGCACTCCATTCCTCAGTAATATTGTTCAGTTATCAGCTGCCCTGACCTTCCCTACACTATCTCAGCTGTTTAAATGGCTCCTAATTCCAGTTTATAGCTGATTATCAGGATCTTTTCTTCTTCCATATCATTAGAGGGCTCAACCCATAGGAATTAAAGTGTGCATTTTAACACACCTACTAAAATCGATACAATCATGTGTTAAGCAGCTTTCTTTGCAATCATCAAAAAACCCAGAGTAAGATTCAGTTAACAGAACCAACAGTAATTTCTAGGCTATTGTGTTGCAAATGCTAACGGTAAATTGTCACTAATACAACAAACCCATACTTACCATACATCCACAGCTCTGTTATTGCTATGTAGCTCTGAAATGTACAGTAATGTGTCAATTAAACAAAAAAAGAACATACCTGGGGATATTTCACACTTGTAGCCTATCACTTGACTCGGAGCTCCAGATTTGGTCTCTACGATTACCTCACAATCTCCTTCTACTTTCTAAGACAATGAGACAAAAATTGTTTTGTTTACTTTAAATTGGTTTAGAATATATTGTATAAGTCACTTGGTGAATCACACTAGGATCTCAAATACGAATGGGAATGTATATGGTAATGGGCATGTGAGTCATACTAGAAATTCTAAGGCTAGAAATTACTATTTGCGATATTAGCATATGAATACTTAGCATGTTCATATGGCATGTCTACATCTGTTATGTTAATAAAGGTGGTAACAGTGGACACAGGAATATAATATTAATATGTAGAATGTTGTACGCTATCGTTGCAAACATTAATCTCTGTGTTTTAGACTGCAGGAAATTTGTACCTGGACTTTCCAGTGATATATAAAGCTATTGCTCTGTTTTTCAATGTTTCTGCCCGATAACTACCAGGCAAAACCATTTTGGCATTGCCACCACATCAGCAATAATAGCTTATTGATTCCTGTGGATCACAGAGTGGTAACTGAGACTGGATCAATAAACCTTTTACAATGTCTCATCAACTAACATATTTTACTGCACACCCAAACTCCACACTCAGCCATATTCTTCATGAGTCATTACACTTTGTCCCTTAAACAGCCAATATCAAAACTTGTCTGTTTAAAGATATGAACAACAAGGTGTCCCATTCATAAGAACATAAGAACATAAGAAATAGGAGCAGGAATAGGCCACCTGGCCCTCAAGCCTGCTCCGCCATTTAACAAGATCATGACTGATCTGATCATGGACTCAGCTCCACTTCCCTGTCTGCTCCCCATAACCCTTTATTCCCTTATCGCTCAAAAATCTCTCTATCTCCGCCTTAAATATATGCAATGACCCAGCCTCCACAGCTCTCTGGGGCAGAGAATTCCATAGATTTACAACCCTCTAAGAGAGGAAATTCCTCCTCAACTCAGTTTTAAATGGTGGCCTCTTATTCTGAGACTATGTCCCCTAGTTTTTGATTCCCCTATGAGTGGAAATATCCTCTCTACATGCACTTTGTCGAGCCCCCTCATTACCTTATATGTTTTAATAAGATCACCTCTCATTCTTCTGAATTCCAATGTGTATAGGCCCAAACTACTCAACCTATCTTCATAAGTCAAACCCCTCATCTCTGGAATCAACCTAGTGAACCTTCTCTGAACAGCCTCCAATGCAAATATATCCTTCCTTAAATACGGAGACCAAAACTGTATGCAGTACTCTAGGTTTGGCCTCACCAATATCCTGTACAGTTGTAGCAGGACTTCTCTGCTTTTATACTCTATCCTCCTTGCAATAAAGGCCAAAATTCCATTTGCCTTCCTGATCACTTGCTGTACCTGCATACTAACTTTTTCTGTTTCATGCACAAGGACCCCCAGGTCCCGCTGTACTGCAGCACTTTGCAATTTTTCTCCATTTAAATTATAATTTGCCTTTCTATTTTTTCTGCCAAAGTGGATAACCTCACATTCTCCCACATTATACTGCATCTGCCAAATTTTTGCCCACTCATTTAGCCTGTCTATATCCTTTTGCAGATTATGTGTGTCCTCCTCACAATTTGCTTTCCCATCCCTCTCTGTATCATCAGCAAACTTGGCTGCATTACACTCGATCCCTTCATCCAAGTCATTAATATAGATTGTAAATAGTTGAGGACCCAGCACCGATCCCTACGGCACCCCATTCGTCACTGCTTGCCAACCAGAAAATGACCCATTTATCCCGACTCTCTGTTTTCTGTTAGTTAGCCAATCCTCTATCCGTGCTAATATATTACCCCCAACCCCGTGAACTTTTATCTTGTGCAGTACCCTTTTATGTGGCATCTTATTGAATGCCTTCTGGAAATCCAAATACACCACATCCACTGGTTCCCCCTTATCCACCCTACTCGTTACATCCTCAAAGAACTCCAACAAATTTGTCAAACATGATTTCCCTTTCATAAAACCATGCTGACTCTGCTTAATTGAATCATGCTTTTCCAAATGTCCCACTACTGCTTCCTTAATAATGGACTCCAGCATTTTCCCAACGACAGATGTTAGACTAACTGGTCTATAGTTTACTGCTTTTTATCTGCCTCCTTTTTTAAATAGGGGCGTTACATTTGCGATCTGCTGGGACCGCCCCAGAATCCAGGTTATTTTGGTAGATTACAACCAATGCATCCACTATCTCTGCAACCACTTCTTTTAAGACCCTATGATGGAAGCCATCAGGTCCAGGGGACTTGTCCACCTTTAGTCCCATTATTTTACCAAGTACTACATTAGTGATTGTATCCCTCCCTCCCTCCCTGTAGCCCCTTGATTATCCACTATTGGGATGTTTTTAGTGTCTTCTACATTGAAGACCGATACAAAATATTTGTTCAACGTCTCTGTCATTTCCCTGTATCCCATTAGTGATTCCTCAGTCTCATCCACTCGGGGACCAACATTTACTTTAGCCACTCTTTTCCGTTTTATGTACCTATAGAAACTCTTACTATCTGTTTTTATATTTCGTTCTAGTTTACTTTCATAATCTCCTTCTTAGGCGGTCCCTCGTATCGAAGATGACTTGCTTCCACACTAAAAAGGGATGAGTTCTCAGTTGCTTCAATGAAGGACCTAATGTTCTAGGTCCCGAACTACATCTTGAAGGGTGGAAGATGCCTGTGCGTGGATTTTTTTAACGTGTGGTGACCGTTGCACAACAGTCACCATAATCTATATTCCCTCTCTTTATCATTTTCTTTTCATTCTTTGCTGGCTTTTAAAAGTTTCCCAATCCTCTGGTCTCCCACTAGTCTTGGCCACATTGTATGCCCTTGTCTTCAATTTGATACCATCTCTTATTTCCTTAGTTAGTCACGGATGGTTGTCCCTTCTCTTAAAGTCTTTCCTTTTCATTGGGATATATTTTTGTTGCGAGTTATGAAATATCTCCTTAAATGTCTGCCACCCCTCATCAACCGTCCCATACTTTAATCTATTTTCCCAGTCCACTTTAACCAACTCTGCCTTCATACCTTTGTAGTCTCCTTTATTTAAGCTTAGGACACTGGTTTGAGAAACAACTTTCTCACCCTCCAACTGAATTTGAAATTCAGCCATGTTATGGTCACTCATTCCAACAGGATCCTTTACTCTGAGATCATTTATTAATCCTTTCTCATTACACAGTACCAGATCTAAGATAGCCTGCTCCCTGGTTTGTTCCCCAACATACTGTTCAAGGAAACTATCCGGATATACTCTATGAACTCTCCCTCAAGGCTACCCTGGCCAATTTGCTTTGTCTAATCAATATGAAGGTTAAAATCGCCCATGATTATTTCCGTTCCTTTATTACAAGCCTTCATTATTTCTTGTCCACCATACACAAGGCACAGACCCAAACTCAAAACACAGAGATAAGATTACTTGTATCAGTGGGGTGAACCACCGAGACCTGTAAGGGTGTTTCAGAGGTCCTCAGACAAAAACAACCTACTTTAAATCAGCTCGAGCTCCTAAAGGAGTCGTGACCTGGAAGAACAAAGACTATCTTTGCCTGTTAAAGTTTTGGGGCCTTTGCTCCTCTTTAACATAACTCACATCATCTCTCAGTTGGTGAGACTTGTGCTGTGGCCTTTTAAGAACATACAGGGCAGAAATCCTGGGGTACCCAGGGAATACCCAAGACACTCCCCCTTGCTGAGTGGGGAGGGCAGCAGATGGAGGAACTGCCCTCTACCCCATCCCACTAGAAAATGGCAATCAGTATGGAACAGGGCAGAATCCCGATGGAACCAGGTTCTAGCTGTTTTTGGGTGATCTGCCTGCTCTCCACATTTGGCCCAGACTAGAAGTTCAGGTACAACAAGTTAAGTCAAAAACAGGGAGGCAGATTATTATCTGAATGGTGACAGATTAGTAAAAGGGGAGGTGCAACGAGACCTGGGTGTCATGGTACATCAGTCATTGAAAGTTGGCATGCAGGTACAGCAGGTGGTTAAGAAAGCAAATGGCATGTTGGCCTTCATAGCGAGAGGATTTAAATATAGGAGCAGGGAGGTCTTGCTGCATTTGTACAGGGCCTTGGTGAGACCACACTTTGAGTATTGTGTGCAATTTTGGTCTCCTAATCTGAGGAAGGACATTCTTGCTATTGAGGGAGTGCAGCAAAGGTTCACCAGACTGATTCCCAGGATGGCAGGACTGACATTTGAAGAAAGACTGGATAGACTAGGCTTATTTTCACTAGAATTTAGAAGAATGAGAGGAAATCTCATGGAAACATATAAAATTCTGACGAGATTGGACAGGTTAGATGCAGGAAGAATGTTCCCGATGTTGGGGAAATCCAGAACCAGGGGTCACAGTCTAAGGATAAGGGGTAAGCCATATAGGACCGAGATGAGGAGAAACTTTTTCACCCAGAGAATTGTGACCCTATGGAATTCTCTACCACAGAAAGTTGTGGAGTCCAGTTCGTTGGATTATTCAAGAGGGAGTTAGATGTGGCCCTTATGGCTAAAGGGATCAAGGGGTATGGAGAGAAAGCAGGAATGGGATACTGAAGTTGAATGATCAGCCATGATCATATTGAATGGTGGTGCAGGCTCGAAGGGCCGAATGGCCTACTCCTGCACCTATTTTCTATGTTTCTATACCAACTGCCCATGAGCAAAGTATCACTTGATTTTCTTTCCCATCCTCATTTTGTCATTTATTTTTCTCGTGTTCCTTTTACATTCCCATACCTTGCAAGTGTTGCCAGCCAGCTAATTTCTGACCAGGTTATCCAGAAAGGTCCACAATACAAATTAAAATGATGGAGTCATTAGTTCTTCACTTTATCAATCAATTTTTGTCAACAAGAAAATAAGAACTTAATCCAACATCCTTCCCCACCCCTGCACCTTATCCTGAATCTTACCCTGCCTCCATTCTGTTTTGCAAAAGTTGGCGATCCGACAGGTTTTTTACACACTCCTAATGCTTTCCCAATCTTGTACTTGTGCCCCGATTTTAACTCCAGATGGATTCCCCTCTCAGACCTGAGTTAAAATCACAGTCGGGTCTCACTAATGTCATTGGGCCGCAACATGCATAAGTAAAGAAGGACCCTGTTGGCTCCGGGTGTATGTTCTTGCTGCCTGCTCAGGAGAGCTGGTTAAAATTGCAAATGTTGCAATCATAGTGGCTTTTGGACAGATAAGAGCCAGGGAGGTAACCGCCTACTTGCCAGTTTCCTGCTGAGTGAGTAGGGTTAAAATCACCCCCAAGCTTGATTTTTATGGTTAGCATTATTTTAACACCAGCATTAAAACATTTATTTTAAAATCGGATAGCACACCAATCAGGAAATTTAGGCTGAGGTATATGAAAGCGATGTGAGTCAATGCATTCTATGATTTTTTTCCTCCACTTTAACATAGATTTTCCCAACAGATATTTTACACTTGGTGCTTCTGTAGTTCAGGTCACAGTGAAGTGAAATCCATGAGCCACGCATTCTTATAACCAGCTCCCCAATCCAACCCACAAAATGTAACAGTAATATAGTTATACCATTTTAAGTAAGAATTCAATGAATTTATAGAAGTTTAAGCGAAGAATACTCACAGTTTCCTTGAATGGTCGGATTTCACAGTCCTTCAGTAATTTAGGGCTCAACACGTGGCACTTTGTCTCTCGAACATCAATGTCCAAATAGACAGTCTTCCCACTTGCCTGGATAGAAAATGGTTGATAAGTACTCAACAGGAAATAAGAATGTTAAGATTCTCTCACAATGCATCATCGCTGTAGGAGAATTGTTTTTCTCTGTGCAATCATAGGTACTCACACAGGGCATTGAGCTGCATGCTAACAGTTTTTAATTAGTTCACCAACATTAATAATATTATAGTGCAGGCAGCCATTTGAAATCACATTATTTTATGAGTGTCTCACACAGTGCCCCTCGCTGTTGCTGGTTTGTTTTTGCTTCTGGCTGGGCGCCACCCACTGTGACTCATATGTCATGGCAGGGGTCAAGCTCGCACTATTCACCCCTGGATGCTGCAAGTCCAAGAGATGGGTGAGAACCCGGCCGCCCTTCCGAGCTGACTGCTTCCCAGGATTGCTGAAGAAGCAGGCGGGAAACAGTAGCAGCTAGCCCGTGCAGACGCTGAGTTGCTTACAGTAGTGGCGAGACCATTTCACCCTCCAGCAGAAATGAAGCATTGATCACAGTTGAGTCATGAGGTCTCCATTGAGCAGTAACAGCATGCTACCATGCTTGCTTTTCCAAGTGAGGTGGCACTTCAAAGAAGCAATAAATTAGAAAGTACACAACATAAACCCGACACTATCACAAGGGCAACCGCAGTGGAAGCAAACATTGATGCAGGGACACACTTATGGAATAGACAAATTAACTACTTGAACCATCTATGGAATGTCTTAGCATGATTTTTTTGCACAGAAGAGACATAGGAATCATTGCATTGCGGCAAATATATAGGGATAGCAATGAAGACAGGAGGATTCAGGCCATCAAGTTGGTATATGGCTAGGGTACTATATGGGACTCTTCATGGAAGGAATCAATGACCTCCTTTAAAGTCCTATCAATCATTCCTTGATGCACTAGTTAGTTCGGCTTTGCACCAGCTCAGCAAATTCTTTTTCCTCCTCTTCCTTTCTGTTTTAATACCATTGTTAACATTTGCCGGATCAGTCAACCATCCATACATCACTGGCTACTTTGAAAATCTGATAGTCTTATAGTGAAATTTTAAATTCAGTTAAATATTACTTTTTGTCACCTTTGCACGCACGTCAGATTAATGAGTGCGGTTGAAAGTTAGAGTCTCCCTCTCCCTGACACTATTCCTGAGTTGGGTAACTCACTGCATGAGGAATCAGACATAATCCTGCTTCCTATGACACAGCGGGTCGAATTTTGAGGCATCCCGCCCAGCAGAAATGGCATGGAAGAACTCATCGATCTGTTCCCCCCATCGCTGTGGCCGTCTCCATCTTGCTGGGGTCCTGCAAGTAGGTGGCACATGCGACTGCCTGCAGAGGGCACACAGCTGATTTAAATATTGAATTCGGGGTTCTATTATGTCAATGGGATCCCAATGCCATTTTTGGACTTAATTGGGTGAAGCATTCATTGTGCACGCTCCACCTCATATTAGCTGATGGCTGGGTCAAAGAGGAGCCAGCAGGTAAGTTTCACTTTATTTCTGTGGGGCTGGGAGGGTCAGCATTGCTTCTTCGGGCTTCACAAAACCAACCTGGGCTGCTGGCTCTCCAGCTTCCACCCCCACCCCCTCCCCTTGACCCAGATCTGAACTTCATTCAGGGGCAAAATCTACCTCAGTGTGTCAGAGAACCAGCATTTCTGTCCTATAAAACAGCTTCCTATTCATGCATTTGTAACATCAGCAGTCAGGGAAGTAAACCCCTCAGTTATTTATGTGTACATACCTCCGTCATTTCCTGGGCATTTTCTATTCTGTCCACGCTGAACTTGTATCCATGCTTTCGGTCTTTATTGATATGATCAACTGCCAGTTCTGCTATTGCTAGAACATCTTGCCCATTGCATGCCACTGCTACATAAGAGTCTAATGATGTAACCCAAGATGTAAACACCACCAAACAGATCACTAATGCAAACAACAGCTTCATGTTGTTTGGGAAACTGCACGGGCAAAAAATATAAGTTCAGACAGTTTAAAACTCCAAGCTTACTGAATGTCCTTTTGGGACTGCAGACTAGTGCAGCATAGGTGACTGGTCACAGAGCTGACAGAACTGGCAGTGAAAGTTCAGGAGGGCAGACTGTATTAAATGCTCTGGGGTTGGGAAGAAATCAATGAAAATGTCACGAGACCCAGAGTAAACAACTGCAAAAAGGCAGGACGTTATGAAATTAAAGATAGGATCAGTCTTACTAGGGTCCAAACTAGTGTTACAATGAAGGTCACTCTCAGTATAGGAAAATTACTATCCTGCAACAAGTGCCCACGCAGTTCATTAATTCAACTAAGCATCTAGAACATTGAAGAAATAGCTTTCTTAGATAAGAACATAAGAACATAAGAATTAGGAACAGGAGTAGGCCATCTAGCCCCTCGAGCCTGCTCCGCCATTCAACAAGATCATGGCTGATCTGGCCGTGGACTCAGCTCCACTTACCCGCCCGCTCCCCGTAACCCTTAATTCCCTCATTGGTTAAAAATCCATCTATCTGTGATTTGACTATATTCAATGAGCTAGCCTCAACTGCTTCCTCGGGCAGAGAATTCCACAGATTCACAACCCTCTGGGAGAAGAAATTCCTTCTCAACTCAGTTTTAAATTGGCTCCCCCCGTATTTTGAGGCTGTGCCCCAAACTAGATAGTCTCCAGTTACGTGCTTAATCCTTTCTTCTTTCCCTCCTCATGCTGCAAAGTATTATTTTCTCTTTAGGTTCCCTCCATGCCACAGAATATTTCTCTACTTAACGGATAACTAGGTGTTCCTCCACCAGGCCTTCACCTATTGCTGCTCTTCAGGCACCTGCTAAGGTATAACCGAAAATGGCACAGGTTAGCTTGCCTGCCATTTCAGGAAGCACCTTACGCACTTTGGGCTGGATTTTCATTGGGGCATGCACCTCTATTGACACCGAGGAGGGGCGGTAATGGGTATGCAAATTAGTTCCGGCCGGGCAGCCTGCTTCCAGCAGGGAAATTTGGTGCCGGTTTGGCAGGGCCGCTGAGCAGTACGGCCCAAGAGTGTCAACCCTGTGTGCAACGCCCCCAGTTGCGATAGCGTGGAGAAATTTGTTTCAAGCAAGACCCATAACGCCCCATAGTGCATCATAGTGCGACCGCCTGGGAAAGCGAGAGGTCTGAGCTGTTCCAGCGGCGGTGAGGGAAGGAATGAGGTAAGTGTGATTGGGGTTTTTTTTTGTTTTATTGTTGTGATTTATCTTTGTGCGGGGTGAGCAAGGTATCGTTTTTTGTGTCTTTTTGATGATTTTTTTTTAACTAGGGAAGACTCTCGAGGCCGGCTCTTTAGCAACGGATTTTCAGTTGCTCAGCCGGCCTGGTGCCCTTAGAGGGGTGTGGAACATAGAAAAACATAGAAACATAGAACATAAGTGCAGGATTAGGCCCTTCGGCCCTTCGAGCCTGAAAAAGCCTCCAACTGAAAATCCAGCCCCAACAATCCAGGTTGCGCAGTTATGCAAATGAGCCGTAAATAGCAATGAAACTTGAAACATTGCTAAAGGAATCCAATCATAACTAAACACTTTCAATTATTTGTTAAATTTATTTATACAAGAGCGTGGCCAGATTTAGATCACTGCAGTTAAAGTTGGCCTCCTTTTCTTTTTGTTTTTGAAATGGCAGTACAGTATACGTGTCCCACCATCAGTTTCTCATCATCATGAATGAATGAAAGGCAAGCAGAAGTTTCCTTCTGTGCAGAGTGAAGGATGTTAGGAAGTGTCCTACCCTTACACTCAGAGGGAGGATCAAACACTCTTAGGTCCAGTATAACATGGGTTAAATAAAGGGTAAATGACCCTTTACTTTTCTGTCACAGTTCACCTTTGTCCCAACCACAGAAGAGCTCCCCATCTCCAATGCTCCTCTGTGGCTTTTACATTGGTCACGCAAGTCTCAGTGAGGGAGGCTGCCTAATTAGGGCCAAATTCAGGCAGGTCTTACGTTGCCTGGTGCAAAGGCGGAACTGGATTGAAGCTGCAAGGGGCCAAAATTGCCCCTTCCCATAAGGCCCTGTTACCGCCCGAAATTGGCGGCCACACTGCAATGGACACCGATTTTTCGTGGGATGGCCGCCATTTTGAAAATTCCGCTCCTGCGGTGTGCCGGCGGTGACCCGCTCCCGGCACTACCGCTCCACTGCTGCCGATCCATCCTCAGTGCGTCATCACAGCGCGCACCACCGACTTTCCCCCCCCGTGATCACGAAATTCCGCTGGGAAAATCTTGCTGCCGCTGCCCACTGCCTCCAGCAGCTTTTTCTACCAGTGCACTGTATTTGCAGGCTGTAAGAGAAAAGATGGCCATCCGTGGCTAGCTAAAGAAATAAAGGACGGTATCCAATTAAAAACAAGGGCATACAAAGTGGCCAAAACTAGTGGGAGGGCAGAAGATTGGGAAGCTTCTAAAAGCCAGCAAACAATGACTAAAAAAATGATTAAGAAAGGGGAGATAGACCATGGGCTAGAACCTCCACTTTTTTTTGCCTACTTTATGTCCACTTAACACCCAGTTTATCGCTGAAATGCGGTATAACGCCCATATATCGCCCATTTTGGCACAAAATGGAAACTGGCGGGCATTTTTCAGAAACTTATCGGCGAGCGTTACTTTCTCCATGTGCTTAACAGCAAGAAAAAATATTACTGCCCGCCCAGATTTTTTGGGCGGAATCAGCAGAATGGGCAAATTCAATGTCCATAATATCGCCCAGCGTTACTTTCCACACGGAATTAACGCCTAGATTAAATATTAACACCCGCCGACTGGTTTTTGTCGTAAAGAACATATTTACCCAAACTCATCATCATAGGCAGTCCCTCGGAATCGAGGAAGACTTGCTTCCACTCCTGAAGTGAGTTCTTTGGTGGCTGAACAGTCCAATACGAGAGCCACAGACTCTGTCACAGGTGGGACAGATAGTCGTTGAGGGATGGGGTGAGTGGGACTGGTTTGCCGCACGCTTGATTTCTGCATGCTCTCGGCGTTGAGACTCAAGGTGTTCAGCGCCCTCCCGGATGCACTTCCTCCACTTAGGGCGGTCTTGGGCCAGGGACTCCCAGGTGTCAGTGGGGATGTCGCACTTTAGCAGGGAGGCTTTGAGGGTGTCCTTGTAGCGTTTCCGCTGCCCGCCTTTGGCTCGTTTGCCGTGAAGGAGCTCCGAGTAGAGCACTTGCTTTGAGAATCTCTTGTCAGGCATGCGGACTATGCGGCCTGCCCAGCGGAGCTGATCGAGTGTGGTCAGTGCTTCAATGCTGGGGATGTTGGCCTGAATGAGGACGCTGATGTTGGTGCGCCTGTCCTCCCAGGGGATTTGTAGGATCTTGCGGAGACATCATTGGTGATATTTCTCTAGCAACTTGAAGTGTCTACTTCCATGTCTTTGAGCCATACAGGAGGGTGGGTATTACTACAGCCTGTAGACCATGAGCTTGGTGGCAGTTTTGTGGGCCTGGTCTTCAAACACTCTTTTCCTCAGGCAGCCGAAGGCTGCACTGGCGCACTGGAGGCGGTGTTGGATCTCGTCGTCGATGTCTGCTCTTGTTGATAAGAGGCTCCCGAGATATGGGAAATGGTCCATGTTGTCCAGGGCCGCGCCGTAGATCTTGATGACTGGGGGACAGTGCTGTGCGGTGAGGACAGGCTGGTGGAGGACCTTTGTCTTACAGATGTTTAGCGTAAGGCCCATGTTTTCGTACGCCACAGTAAATACGTCGACTATGTCCTGGAGTTCAGCCTCTGTGTGCGCACAGACGCAGGCATCGTCCGTGTACTGTAGCTCGACGACAGAGCTTGGGGTGGTCTTGGACCTGGCCTGGAGACGGCGAAGGTTGAACAGCTTCCCACTGGTTCTGTAGTTTAGTTCCACTCCAGCGGGGAGCTTGTTGACTGTGAGGGGGAGCATGGCAGCGAGGAAGATTGAGAAGAGGGTTCGGGCGATGACGCAGCCCTGTTTGACCCCGGTCCGGACGTGGATTGGGTCTGTGATGGATCCATTGGTGAGGATCACGGCCTGCATGTCATCGTGGAGCAGGCGGAGGATGGTGACAAACTTTTGGGGGCATTCGAAACGGAGGAGGACGCTCCATAGACCCTCGCGGTTGACAGTGTCAAAGATCTTTGTAAGGTCGAAGAAGGCAATGTATAAGGGCTGGCGCTGCTCCCTGCATTTTTCCTGTAGCTGTCGCGCTGCAAAAATCATGTCCGTTGTGCCCCGTAGGGGACGAAATCCGCACTGCGACTCCGTGAGGAGCTCCTCGGCCACGGGAAGAAGACGATTGCGGAAGATTCTAGCGACGATTTTCCCAGTGGTTGATAGCAGGGAGATTCCCCTGTAGTTGCCGCAGTCGGACTTGTCCCCTTTTTTAAAGATGGTCACGATCACTGCATCTCTGTGATCCCCGGCATGTTCTCCTCCCTCCAGATGAGAGAGATGAGATCGTGTTTTCGCGCCAACAGTGCCTCTCTGCCATACTTCAGTGCCTCAGCAGGGATTCCATCCACACCCGTAGCCTTGTTATTCTTAAGCTGTTTTATGGCTTTTTCTACCTCGTGCAGTGTTGGGGTCTCACTGAGGTGGTGGCGGGTCGCATACTGCGGGATGGAGTCGAGAACACTTGAGTCAAAGGCAGAGTCTCAGTTGAGGAGATCTTTGAAGTGCTCCTTCCAAAGGGCTCTGACTGCCTCGATGTCCTTGATGAGTGTTTCCCCGTTCTTGGCCAGCAGTGGGGTGGGGCCTTGGGTGTTTGGCCCGTAGGTGGCTTTGACTGCGATGAAGAATCCTCGCACATCATGGCTGTCGCCAGCTGCTGTATCTCCTGTGCTTTCTCCATCCACCACCTGTTCTTTAGGTGCCGGGTTTTTTGTTGGACCTCAGCCTTGAGCCGTCTGTAATGCTGCTTTGCTGCTCCTGCGTTGTGCTGTTGTTTAAGGCTCAGAAATGCCCTGCGCTTGCGATCTATTAGCTCTCGAATCTCCTGATCATTCTCATCAAACCAGTCCTGGTGTTTTCTGGTTGAGTGACCGAGCGTCTCTTCGGAGGCTCTGGTTATAGAGGCCTGAAGGGCAGACCAAGCGCTGTGGGCATTCTGCATCTCAGGGTCATCAAGGCACGCCAGGTTAGCTGTGAGGCGCTGGCTGTATAGGGCTCTCTTAGCTGGGTCTTTAAGTGCTCCGGCATTGACTTTTTTGCGGCACTGCTTCTGCTGCCCCCTCCGCTTTGGGTCGATGTTGATGTCGATGATTGATCGGATTAGGCGGTGGTCCATCCAGCAGTCGCGGCTCCTGTCATGGCGCGGGTGATGCGCACATCCTTGTGATCCCTGCCTCAGACGATGACATAGTCGAGCAGGTGCCAGTGCTTGGAGCGAGGGTGTTGCCACGATGCCTTGTATTTGTCCCTCTGGCGGAACAGGGTGTTGATGATGACAAGTTCATGTTCTAGACAATTTGTCAGGAGTAGGGTACCACTGGAGTTGGCTTCCCCTGCCCCCTCTCTGCCAATCACGCCTCCCCAGAGGTCTGTGTCCCTGCCGACCCTGGCGTTGAAGTCACCGAGGAGGATCAGTTTGTCGCCCGTGGGGACGCGGGACAGGGATTTTTCATCGAATGTTGGGGTGTACGCACTGATGACTGTGGCGCACTGGTTCTGGGATAGGGTGAGTCGGAGAGTCATGAGGCATTTGTTAGCCCCACAGGGGGAGTCTTTGAGGCGGTCAACCAACTCGTTTTTGATGGTGAAGCCAACTCCATGGAGGAGGCGTTCTTCTTCTGGTTACCCTTTCCAGAAGAAGGTGTGACCTCCACCTTGTTACTTGAGCTGGCCTTCCCCTGCCCGCCGGGTCTCGCTTAGGGCAGCGATGTCGATATCAAAGCATCTAAGTTCCCAGGCAACTTTGCCACTGGTTCCGGCCTGTCGCTGTTGGTGTTGTCCATGAGGGTCCTGATGTTCACATGAGGTTCGGGCCCTGGAACGTCAGGACACTGATGGACAACCCCAACAGCGACAGACCGGAACGCCGCACCACCATAGAGTTTACCCAAACTAGCGGCCAAGGTGATCGCCCAGCGTTACTTTCACCACCTCGCACACATTTCGCCCACAATATCGCTCGCTCAAAAAAACACCCACAAAAAGAAGAACGAACCAGAACTAATCCCAGCGTTATGGACGCCATGTTCTACATCACATGTCGCGTCCTTTAAAAGGCTGCTGTGCTTCAACCTCGGGGGAGTTCGGATCTACTCTGCAGGTCGTTGGAGTTGATGTGAACATCTGTAAAAACATCTTGACCATACTGTGACCGATTGGAATTGAAGAGGTGTGTTCGTCGGGACATTTATTGTTTGTGTGCACTCGGTGGAAAACAGAGAGCTACTGCAATGGGGCCTCTGCCTTCACACCCTCTCTTCGTGACCAATTACATGCAGCAGGCTCAACATTGCCGAAGGAACTCTGCACTGCATTATGTGCCCAATGTACAAAGTGACAGACAGATGAGGAGGACCAGACGTTGCACCCCCCGCAAGTACAAGGAGAAGCATTCTTACCTCGACTTGCCCGACAGCACCTGACTTCGGAGACTGCGCTTCCACAAAGAGGTTATCACTGAGGTATGCCAGCTGATAAGAGCAGATCTGCAGCCTGCCAGCACCATCAGTACTGCACTGTCCGTCGAGGTCAAAGTCACCGCGGCACTGTCGTTCTACGCCTCGGGTTCTTTTCAGGCCACAGCTGGTGACATTTGTGAACTTTCTCAGCATGCCACACATCGCTGCATTAGACAGGTCACTGAAGCCCCGTACACACACAGGAGGGACTTGATCAGCTTCCCTATGACCAGGGAGGCACAGACTGAGAGGGATCTAGGATTCTCCAGAATTGCAAACTTCCCCAAGGTGCAGAGAGCAATAGACTGTACGCACATTGCGATGTGGGCACCTTTTCAGGATGCAGAGATTTTCAGGAACCACAAGGGATTCCACTACCTGAATGTCCAGCTGGTTGTCGACCACCAGCAAATTATACTGGCAGTGAAGGCTCAATTTCCGGTCAGCATCCATGATGCTCACATCCTGCGTGAGAGCACTGTATCTGACTTGTTTAACAATGAGCCACAAGGTCAATGCTGGAAGCTCCTGGCTGATGACCCCCCTGCGTGACATCTGCACCGTGGCCGAGAAGCGATACAACAAGAGCCACAGAGCAACTCGCAATATCGTGGAGAAAACCATTGGAGTGCTGACGCAACGCTTCAGATGCCTGGACCACTCAGGAGGCGAGCTCCAATACCGCCCTGAGCAGGGAGCTCAATTCATGGTGGTGTGCTCCATGCTACACAACTTGGCTATCAGGAGGGGACAAGAATTGCCTGATGAGTCTGACAGTCCACCTCACCAGAGAGAGGAAGAGGAGGACGAGGAGGCGGACGCTGACATCGGCCCAGACAATCAGGCTGACGCTGAAGCCATGTCCCCACCACCCTGTAGACCACATGAAAGGGCCCGTGGTGGCATGGGGGTAATGTATTGACGTGGCTAGAGAACTGGTTGGCAGACAGGAAGCAGAGTGTTGGGATAAACGGGTCCTTTTCAGAATGGCAGGCAGTGACTAGTGGGGTGCCGCAGGGTTTAGTGCTGGGACCCCAGCTAGTTACAATATACATCAATGATTTAGATGGAGGAATTGAGAGCAATATCTCCAAGTTTGCAGATGACACTAAGCTGGATGGTGGTGTGTGCTGTGAGGAGGATGCTAAGAGGCTGCAAGGTGACTTGGACAGATTAGGTGAGTGGGCACATGCATGGTAGATGCAGTATAATGTGGATAAGTGTGAGGTTATCCACTTTGGTGGCAAAAACACAAAGGCAGAACATTATCTGAATGGCAGCAGATTAGGAAAAGGGGAGGTGCAACGAGACCTGGGTGTCATGGTACATCAATCATTGAAGGTTGGCATGCAGGTGAAGCAGGTGGTGAAGAAGGCAAATGGCATGTGGGCCTTCATAGCTAGGGGATTTGAGTACAGGAGCAGAGAGATCTTGCTGCAGCTGTACAGGGCCTTGGTGAGACCTCACCTGGAATATTGTGTTCAGTTTTGGTCTCCTAATCTTGGGGGAGTGCAGCGAAGATTCACCAGACTGATTCCCGGGATGACAGGACTGACATATGAGGAGAGACTGGATCGACTGGGCCTGTATTCACTGGAGTTTAGAAGAATGAGAGGGGATCTCATAGAAACATATAAAATTCTGATGGGACTGGACAGGTTAGATGCAGGAAGAATGTTCCCTGGTCCAGAACCAGGGGTCACAGTCTAAGGATAAGGGGTAAGCCATTAAGGACTGAGATAAAGAGAAACTTCTTCACTCAGAGAGTTGTTAACCTGTGGAATTCTCTTCCGCAAAGAGCTGTTGATGCCAGTAGGTTAGATATATTCAAAAGGGAGTTAGATATGGCCCTTACGACTAAAGGGATCAAGGGGTATGGAGAGAAAGCAGGAAAGGGGTACTGAGGTGAATGATCAGCCATGATCTAATTGAATGGGCGTGCAGGCTCGAAGGGCCGAATGGCCTACTCCTGCACCTATTTTTCTATGTTTCTATGTTGCTATGATAGCTGCAAGAGCCTTACGTCAGGAGCTCATCAATGATCGTTTTGCCTGAAAGAGCATTGGTTTTATTTACAGGGCTGACACACTGCTGGGTGTGCAGGTCATACATCAATGGTGGGCATCACCTTGGTGACAGTTAAAGTTTAAGTTGATGGAAGTTAAGTGCAATTATACCGTTTGATGTTAAGCAATGGTGCAGCAATCTGAGCCAATGTGCTGCAAGGTTTTGTTAAATAAAAAACATTTAGTCTGAAATCATCAGTATTTCTGTACAAACCAACCCTTCCCTCCGCTCCGCCACCCCCCCCACACACCGCCCCCCCCCCCCCGCTTCTCCTCGCCATCTCTACCCCTTCCCCTTCCCCTCTTGACTCCAAGCCGCCAGGCCGAAGAGGTCCTCCATTGGTGGTGGGGGGCGGTGACAGCCGGAGTGTTGCTTGGACGGATACGGGAGAGGACGGTCCCGAGGTGGGAGCGTGCACCGAGCCAGAAGCAAGATGTTGCTGCTGGCTCTCATGTGTGGTTGGCAATGAGGGTGTGTCACCTCTAGGTGCAGTGCCGTGCTCCGGGACCACAGGGAGTCCTCTGCCAGTGTTCCTGGCTACCAGCTCCAGGGCCTCCTCCATCCCTTCCATTTTATATGTTATTTGTTAGACAAAAATTTAGTGCCAACTATGTTCTTGGTGCTTAGTAGGCTTTTTGCTGCTGGTGAATCTCCCTCGTGCCTCCCACAACAGCCAGTCAAGCACACACCACATCCACACACGCCTTCAGTGCCTCTGAGCTCCCTCTCTCTCTGTCTCCTCTTCTGCACATGTCATGATGACCCTTGACCTCCTAAATCGCGGGAATCGAGTGTTGCCATGCCATTGCTAAGGACTGCCACACTTTACGGCAGAAGGTCAGAAAAATTTAACGCTACTGCCCATTTGATATCGCTCGCGAGAATGTCCATTTTCAAAAATGTAAACTAGGTGTTTTGAGAATGGGCGAGAAGCCACCGATCTGAAAACCCTTTCTTAATGCCCACGCCGGAAATAATGCCCATTTTTGGCGATAAGTGCAAAAATGGAGGTTCTGGCCCTATGAAAGTAAACTAGCACAAAATATAAAAACAGATAGCAAGAGTTTCTATAAGTATATAAAAAGGAAAAGGATGGCTAAAGTAAATGTTGGTCCCTTAGAGGACGAGACCGGGGAATTAGTAATGGGGAACATAGAGATGGCAGAAACTCTGAACAAATATTTTGTATCAGTCTTTACGTAGAGGACACTAACAATATTCCGACAGTGGATAGTCAAGGGGCTATACGGAGGGAGGAACTTAACACAATCACAATCACTAAGGAGGTGGTACTCAGTAAGATAATGGGACTAAAGGCAGATAAATCCCCTGGACCTGATGGCTTGCATCCTAGGGTCTTAAGAGAAGTAGCGGCAGGAATTGTGGATACATTGATTGTAAATTACCAAAATTCCTTGGATTCTGGGGAGGTCCCAGCAGATTGGAAAACTGCAAATGTAACGCCCCTATTTAAAAAAGGAGGCAGACAAAAAGCAGGAAATTATAGACCAGTTAGCCTAACATCTGTGGTTGGGAAAATGTTGGAGTCCGTTATTAAAGAAGCAGTAGCAGGACATTTGGTAAAGCATAATTCGGTCAGGCAGAGTCAGCATGGATTTATGAAGGGGAAGTCATGTTTGACAAATTTGCTGGAGTTCTTTGAGGATGTAACAAACAGGGTGGATAAAGGGGAACCAGTGGATGTGGTGTATTTGGATTTCCAGAAGGCATTTGACAAGGTGCCACATAAAAAGTTACTGCACAAGATAAAAGTTCACGGGGTTGGGGGTAATATATTATGTGAGGAGGACATAAAAAATCTGCAAAAGGAGATAGACAGGCTAAGTGAGTGGGCAAAAATTTGGCAGGTGGAGTATAATGTTGGAAAGTGTGAGGTCATGCACTTTGGCAGAAAAAAATCAAACAGCAAGTTATTTAAATGGAGAAAGATTGCAAAGTCTGGGGGTGCTTGTGCATGAAACACAAAAGGATAGTATGCAGGTACAGCAAGTGATCAGGAAGGCCAATGGAATCTTGGCCTTTTATTGCAAAGGGGATGGAGTATAAAAGCAGGGAAGTCTTGCTACAGTTGTACACGGTATTGGTGAGGCCACACCTGGAATATTGTATGCCGTTTTGGTTTCCATAATAACGAAAGGATATACTTGCTTTGGAGGCAGTTCAGAGAAGGTTCACTAGGTTGATTACAGAGATGAGAGGGTTGACTTATGAGGAAAGGTTGAGGAGGTTGGGCCTCTACTCATTGGAATTCAGAAGAATGAGAGGTGATCTTATCGAAACGTATAAGATTATGAGGTGGCTCGACAAGGTGGATGCAGAGAGGATGTTTCCACTGATGGGGGAGACTAGAACTAGGGGGTATAATCTTAGAATAAGGGGCCGCCCATTTAAGACTGAGATGAGGAGGAATTTATTTTCTCAGAGGGTTGTAAATCTGTGGAATTCGCTGCCTCAGAGAGCTGTGGAAGCTGGGACATTGAATAAATTTAACACAGAAATAGACAGTTTCTTCAACGATAAGGGAATAAGGGGTTAATGGGGAGCGGGCGGGGAAGTGGAGCTGAGTCCATGATCGGATCAGCCATGATCATATTAAATGGCGGAGCAGGCTCAAGGGGCCGAATGGCCTACTCCTGCTCCTATTTCTTATGTTCCTATGTTCTAAAATAGTAGTGTGGCTGCCATCAAAGGGAAGGATTTACTGCCGCAGCCGTCATGTTTTTTTTGTTGGCCGACTGCCACGTTGGGCCGAAAATTATGACTCTGGATTCAGCCAGGCCGCCAACAGGCAGCCTGGCACCCCCTCTTGGGTGCCAGGGCCGCTGGCTCGGCCGAGACCCTCCCTGGTGGCCTACTGGAACTAACTTAAAGAATCGCACCGATCTCCCCTTTAAGTGAAGGGGCGAACCACAGTGACGCGGCACCGTGATGATGTCATCAGCGCTATGCTGATGACTGAAAGCGGCAGAGTCTCCGCCCGCCCCTAACTTCCACCCCTCCAGTGTGCGACTGCCTCACATCCGCCCCCATTGGGACCGACTTCCGGTCCGTTGGGAAAAAGAAGCCAAAGGGTGGGATTTTGCTCAAGAGGCTGCCGCGTCAAATGGGCCGGTAAAAACACCTGAAACAGGATTGGTGCACCCCTCTTCCAGCGGTGGTCAATTTCAGCCCCTGCACTCATGCCCTGAACTTACAACATGGAACAGTTAGCATATTCAAAGAATGAAAGAAAGTGCATTAATATAATGCCTGTCACATCCTCAGGACATCCCAAAGTGCTTCCAGCCAATGAATTACTTTTTAAGTGTAGCCACTTTGGTAATGTAGGGAAACGCAGCAACCAATTTGTGCACAGCAAGATCCCAGAAACAACACTGAGACAAATGACTAGCTAATCTGTTTTTGGTGCTGTTGGTTGAGGGATAAATCTTGGCCAGAACAATAAGATAGCCCCCTGCTCTTCAAATAGTGCTATGGGGATCTTTTATGTCCACCTGAGAGGTAGATGGAGCCTCTGCGAAATAACTCATCCAAAAGATGTTGTTTGAAATTCTTTCCTCCACTATACTTGCAGAGGCGTTAACTTATTTTAAATAAGTGGGTAAACACCTCCATTAAAATAGCAGAGGAAGAAATACCCGACAACTGCATGGCTCTGAAATTCCCTCCTCCCCAGGTCCGTACGGAGTGTTTACGGACCTAGGAAGGCATCGCAAAAGCAGATTTTTGTCGCACAACGCGCATGCGCTGAAAACCGGCTTTTCTGATCTGTCAGGTTTCTGGCTTGATAGATCGCAGGCATCTCAGCAGCCAGGACATTCCCACGGCCCAGATTGAGCTATTTGCCCTTCTCTTGCCCTGCGAACGTCCTTAAAACTCTTGCACCTCGTAAAAGCAGGCGCATAGCCTACTTTTACCAGCGTAAAAGTTTTAAAACATATCAAAAGCAAAAAAAAAATAATTTTAAAATGCATATTTATGTTCAAAACTCTGCCCACTCAGGTAATTTTATTTTAAACCATAATTAAAACTTTTTTAAAAATCGGCAAATTTTTTTTTTTCAAAAACCTTTCTATCACATTTAAGTTCTATAATGTATTTATACGAGGTGGTTTTTTTTATGTAGTGTTTGGGTGTTTGGGGATGTTTCTCATTCATAGTAATAGGAATTTCGGACTTACGAAACTTCTATTACTATGAATGAGAAAATACTTGACCGTGATTGAGTGTCCTGGCCCCCGTGACTCCTACGGACGTCCCAGTGTGAACGTGCTCCGCTGTGCAAGAAGAGGAGGCCTCAGGACCGGGATCTCTGGTGAGCATTCGACCAAAAGGTAAGTGAGCATCTTTCCACCCTATTTTTAGTCGAATGCTTGCGGGAAGAAGAAACCGGGATTTCGGGGCCATTGGGCTCAAAATTGGTGAAGGCCCCTGCCTGCCTAAGTGTCACCCAAAGGATCGCCAATGGCCGCCGAGGTATCTGATGGTTTTTTGGGCGGGATATTCATCAACAAGTTCCGTCGAAGGTCGACGGGTGACAAATGAGAGACTTATACCGGCAATCTGGGCGGCAGCCGGCGGGAGCTCCCAATCTCAGCAGCCCGAGTGGTGCCGAGGATGGACACAGGCCCACAGAAGGTGGAAGACCTGCAAAGAAAAATCATCAAGGAAAAAAAAATCATCAGGAGACCTTCAGGAGACTCCATTGAGGTAAGTCGCTGTGGGGGAAAAAAAATGTTGACGCACCTTTTTTTTTCAGGATCTTGATACTTACCATCGGGGACAGGCCAGCCTCCAGCCAGCGGTTCACTCCCGTTCTGGCGCCGACTCCCGCCCGCATGAATATGGGAGCTCGGCGGACGGGAGCTCAGTGGCTCCACTCGGCCGTCCACTGACGTCAGCGGGCACTTCCCAGCAGCTCTCCCCTCCCGCCCACTCCAGCCCACCTTGAAAGTGGCACTGGGCAGATCTTCCAGAGGAATGTCGGCAGCAGTGGGTGGCAGTTGGCGGCAGTGGGTGAAGAATTCATCAATTTCGGGCCCATTAAGTCTTCATATGCTAGTATCCCACAATATCATTTTACAGTCAATAAATAGAGGAAGCTCCCATCAGTTGGTTGGCTTGAATTCAAGCATCGGGCTTAGGTGAATGAACATTGTTCTAAGTAGATGCGTCATCCAGTCCACTGATGGTTACACTTTAACTAAATAATCACAGAGCCAGCAGTCATTTGCAGTTTACTTTTAAAATTCTGCTAGTTTTGCAAAAGATAAGCATCTCCTGAGCAGTGTAAATAATTAGGGGGCGAAATTGTCCCACACCCCGTTTGAAGGCGGTAAACGTTCCAGAGCCAGAAAATCTACCATCCGGCCCCGAAATTCCGCCCCCAGTGCGGAAATCCGCCCTTCCGTCCCTCAATGGGAGCGGAGCAATATCGGAGGTGCTCCACATCCGTGGAAGGGTGCTCCTGGGGCGATAGAATGGCGCTGATCCCAGCGCCACGCTCCAGAGCTCAGTGCCCCGCCGGCAACATCATCGCTACGCGGATGCTCTGCGTAGCACGGACACGGCAGAACATCCCTCCCCTTCAGTTAACGGGGAGGGCCGCTGCACGCTCTGCAGTCCCTTTGCAGGACGCCACAGGGCCACCAGGGACACCCTCGACCGGGCCAACAGCCCGGCACCTAAAGTGGAGTGCCGGGCTGCAGCATCGCGGCGTAGTAGTGTGGGAGCACGGGAGCACTTCTCAAGTTGTGGCGCTAGGCGACCAGCATCCTAGCGCCTAAAGAGGAGGTGAGGTCAAACATGTTAAACCTGAAAAAAAAATGCAAGGGGGGCTCCCAACAGCCTTCCACAGGTAAGAGAGCTAAGTAATTGTTAAAAAATTGACTCTCAATGCTTACCTCTTCATTCCCGACGATATTTCCCCGGGATCCTCTGTGCACCATCTGCTTCCTCCTGTCGGGAGTAGTGCCAGGCACGACGGCAGGCGAAAGCAGTCAATTTCGGAGACGCATCGCAAAGGGGGTGTTTCGCACTCTTGACGTTACCAAGTGTGGGGCGCTAGAGTACACAGCGTTAAATGACAACACTGCCACTAAACCACCAGTAAAGTTCGCGGTAGACTGTCATAGCGCGGCGCTCGGAGGTTGGTGTTTAGCAGCCCATTAGCGCCCCTTTCTGGCACTAATGGTGGCACTAAACAACCGAATTTCTTGCCCTATATTTTCCAATAAATAAAGTTTAACGCACTTGGTTTACATTCCTCTGTGCCTTATTTTAGACTGGAGTTAATCTGTTTATTTTAAATGAAACATAGAAACATAGAAAATAGGTGCAGGACTGGCCATTTGGCCCTTCGAGCCTGCACCACCATTCAATATCATGGCTGATCATTCCCTCAGTACCCCTTTCCTGCTTTCTCTCCATACCCCTTGATCCCCCTAGCCGTAAGGGACACATCTAACTCCCGCTTGAATATATCTAATGAACTGGCCTCAACAACTTTCCGTGGTAAAGAATTCCACAGGTTAACAACTCTCTGAGTGAAGAAGTTTCTCCTCATCTCAGTCCTAAATGGTCTACCCCTTATCCTAAAACTGTGTCCTCTGGTTCTGGACTTCCCCAACATCGGGCACATTCTTCCCGCATCTAACCTGTCCAGTCCCGTCAGAATCTTATATGTTTCTATGAGATTCCCTCTCATCCTTCTAAACTCCAGTGTATAAAGACACAGTTGATCCAGTCTCTCCTCATATGTCAGTCCAGCCATCCCGGTAATCAGTCTGGTGAACCTTTGTTGCACTCCCTCAATAGCAAGAACGTCCTTCCTCAGATTAGGAGACCAAAATTGAACACAATATTCCAGGTGAGGCCTCACCAAGGCCCTGTACAACTGCAGTAAGACCTTCCTGCTCCTATACTCAAATCCCCTAGCTATGAAGACCAACATACCATTTGCCTTCTTCACCGCCTGCTGTACCTGCATGCCAACTTTCAATAACTGATGAACCATGACACCCAGGTCTCATTGCACCTCCCCTTTTCCTAATCTTCCACCATTCAGATAATATTCTGCCTTCGTGTTTTTACCCCCAAAGTGGATAACCTCACATTTATCCACATTATACTGCATCTGCCATGCATTTGCCCACTCACCTAACCTGTCCAAGTCACCCTGCAGCCTCTTAGCATTCTCCTCACAGCGCACACTGCCACCCAGCTTAGTGTCATCTGCAAATTTGGAGATATTACATTCAATTCTTTCATCTAAATCATTGATGTATATTGTAAATAGCTGGGGCCCCAGCACTGAACCCTGCGGCACCCCACTGGTCACTGCCTGCCATTCTGAAAAGGACCCGTTTATTCCGACTCTCTACTTCCTGTCTGCCAACCAGTTTTCTATCCACGTCAATACATTACCCCCAGTACCATGTGCTTTAATTTTGCACACTTATCTCTTGTGTGGGACCTTGTCAAAAGCCTTTTGAAAGTCCAAATACACTACATCCACTGGTTCTCCCTTGTCCTCAAAAAATTCTGGAAGATTTGTCAAGCATGATTTCCCTTTCATAAATCCATGCTGACTTGGACCGATCCTGTCACTGCTTTCCAAATGTGCTGCTATTTCATCTTTAATAATTGATTCCAACATTTTCCCCACCACCAATGTCAGGCTAACCGGTCTATAATTCCCTGTTTTCTCTCTCCCTCCTTTTTTAAAAAGTGGTGTTACATTAGCTACCCTTCAGTCCATAGGAACTGATTCAGAGTCAATAGAATGTTGAAAAATGATGACCAATGCATCCACTATTTCTAGGGCCACTTCCTTAAGTACTCTGGGATGCAGACTATCAGGCCCTGGGGATTTATCGGCTTCAATCCCATCAATTTCCCTAACACAATTTCCCACCTAATAAGAATATCCTTAAGTTCCTCCTTCTCACTTGACCCTCGGTCCCCTAGTACTTCCGTAATGTTATTTGTGTCTTCCTTCGTGAAGACAGAACCAAAATATTTGTTCTATTGGTCTACAATTTCTTTGTTCCCCCTTATAAATTCAACTGAATCCGACTGCAAAGTGACCTATGTTTGTCTTCACTAATCTTTTTCTCTTCACATATCTATGCAAAAGCTTTTATAGATATGTTTTTATGTTCCTGGCAAGCCTCCTATCGTACTCTATTTTTCCCCTCTTAATTAAACCCGTTCTCTTCCTCTGCTGAATTCTAAATTTCTCCCAGTCCTCAGGTTTGCTGCTTTTTCTGGACAATTTATATGCCTCTTCCTTGTATTTAACACTATCCTTAATTTCCCTTGTTAGCCACGGTTGAGCCACCTTCCCCATTTTATTTTTACTCCAGACAGGGATGTACAATTGTTGAAGTTCATCCATGTGATCTTTAAATGTTTGCCATTGCCTATCCACCGTCAACCCTTTAAGTATCATTTGCCAGTCAATTCTAGCCAATTCACGTCTCATACCATCAAAGTTACCTTTCCTTAAGTTCAGGATCCTAGTTTCTGAATTAGCTGTGTCACTCCCATTTTAATAAAAAATTCTACCATATTATGGTCACTCTTCCCCAAGGGGCCTCGCACAACAAGATTACTAATTAGTCCTTTCTCATTACACATCACCCAGTCTAGGATGGCCAGCTCTTTAATTGGTTCACACTAATGGGTTAACATTTCTCTAGAAATAATGCACAGAGGGCTATAGTATAGATACTTTAAGCATTTGTACCTCAATGTCACTACTCATAAATTATCCCAATATGATCGATTTGTCTAGTAACTAGTTAATTCAGTACACCGACAATAATCATTTACCATTGAGTTTAATCAATATTTAAAAAAATGCAGTGTAGTATTACCATTATAAATATCCTGATGCTGCATTTTTACTGAAAATACTGTTTTGAGACCATTGGTTGCAGTATGGGTCCTAGCTGGGCAGTAAACCATTTATAATGTATGGTTGGCACTGCAGTTCTCTTGCCCAAGATATAGCTTTGCCCCTGTGTGCATCACAGAACTCTTTTCCGATCAGTTCAGATTTGGTTTTTTGGCTTTGATGTTTTTGGGGCGATAATGGTGGTGGGGAGGGAAAGTTAGCGCCCGGGAATAATTTGCGCCTCAGTAGGTAAGCTTGGGCAGCTGGGCCCTGCATCATGGGGCACAGCGATAAGGGAGGCGTTGTACACTCCCGAGCTAAAAAGCCGGGCTGGGAGCGCACCGAGAGTCGCCAGGGTGGTTAAACAACCTAAACAAAAAACAAAAAAAATTCCCAAAACATTGCCCATGTCACCTCAACACAAATTGCAAAATAAATGTAAAGAAAAAACAATCACACTTACCTTAGGAGTCCATTACTCACCTCTTTGCTGACGGGATAGTTGGACTGCCCTGATTTCCCAGGCGGTCATTGCGAGGCACGCTTTCCGGCAGATGGGTCGGGCAATAGTCAAAACCCATGCCGGTGTCACAACCAGGGGCATTGCACACCAGGCGCAGCTCTTCCGGGCAGTGCTGCTCCATGCCACCGCAAAACCGGACCCGAGGATCGCTACGGGGCGCTGGAAACCTCACCGCCACCATTGCCGCCATTCCGGATTACGGAGACATGGCTCCAGGGTGACCAGGGCTGGGAACTCAACATCCAGGGGTATTCAATATTGAGGAAGGATAGACAGGAAGGAAAAGGAGGTGGGGTAGCTAAAGAGGAAATTAACGCAATAGTAAGGAAGGACATTAGCTTGGATGATGTGGAATCTGTATGGGTAGAGCTACGGAATACCAAAGGGCAGAAAACGCTAGTGGGAGTTGTGTACAGACCACCAAACAGTAGTAGTGAGGTTGGGACAGCATCAAACAAGAAATTAGGGATGCATGCAATAAAGGTACAGCAGTTATCATGGGCGACTTTAATCTACATATAGATTGGGCTAACCAAACTGGTAACAATACGGTGGAGGGGGATTTCCTGGAGTGTATTAGGGATGGTTTTCTTGACCAATATGTCGAGGAACCAACTAGATAGCTGGCCATCCTAGACTGGGTGATGTGTAATGAGTGAGGACTAATTAGCAATCTTATTGTGCGAGGCCCCTTGGGGAAGAGTGACCATAATATGGCAGAATTCTTTATTAAGATAGAGAGTGACACAGTTAATCCAGAGACTAGGGTCCTGAACTTAAGGAAAGGTAACTTTGATGTTTTGAGACATGAATTGGCCAGAATAGACGGTTGAATGATACTTAAAGGGTTGACAGTGGATAGGCAATTGCAAACATTTAAAGATCACTTGGATGAACCTCAACAATTGTACATCCCTGTCTGGAGTAAAAATAAAATGGGGAAGGTGGCTCAACCGTGGCCAACAAGGGAAATTAAGGATAATGTTAAACCCAAGAAAGAGGCATATAAATTGGCCAGAAAAAACAGCAAACCTGAGGGCTGGGAGAAATTTAGAATTCAGCAGAGGAAGACTAAGGGTTTAATTAAGAGGGGGAAAATAGAGTACGAGAGGAAGCTTGCTGGGAACATAAAAACTGACTGCAAAAGCTTCTAGAGATATGTGAAGAGAAAAAGATTAGTGAAGACAAACATAGGTCCCTTGCAGTCCGAATCAGGTGAATTTATAATGGGAAACAAAGAAATGGCAGGCCAGTTGAACAAATACTTTGGTTCTGTCTTCACTAAGGAAGACACAAATAACCTTCCGGAAATACTAAGGGACCGAGGGTCGAGTGAGAAGGAGGAACTGAGGAAATCCTTATTAGGCGGGAAATTGTGTTAGGGAAATTGATGGGATCGAAGGCAGATAAATCCCCAGGGCCTGATAGTCTGCATCCCAGAATATTTAAGGAAGTGGCCCTAGAAATAGTGGATGCATTGGTAATCATTTTTGAACAGTCTATTGACTCTGGATCAGTTCCTATGGATTGGAGGGTAGCTAATGTAACACCACTTTTTTGAAAAGAAGGGAGAGAGAAAGCGGGTAATTATAGACTGGTTGCCTGACATCAGTGATGGGGAAAATGTTGGAATCAATTATTAAAGATGAAATAGCAGCGCATTTGGAAAGCAGTGACAGGATTGGTCCAAGTCAGCATGGATTTATGAAAGGAAAACCATGCTTAACAAATCTTCTAGAATTTTTTGGGGATGTAACTAGTAGACTGGACAAGGGGGAACCAGTGGATGTGGTGTGTTTGGACTTTCAAAAGGCTTTTGACAAGGTCCCACACAAGAGATTAGTGTGCAAAATCAAAGCACATGGTATTGGGGGTAATATACTGACGTGGATAGAGAACTGGTTGGCAGACAGGAAGCAGAGAGTCGGGATAAACGGGTCCTTTTCAGAATGGCAGGCAGTGACTAGTGGAGTGCCGCAGGGCTCAGTGCTGGGACCACAGCTAGTTACAATATACATTAATGATTTAGATGAAGGAATTGAGTGTAATATCTCCAAGTTTGCAGATGACATTAAGCTGGGTGGCGGTGTGAGTTGTGAGGAGGCCGCTAAGAGGCTGCAGAGTGACTTGGACAGGTTAGGTGAGTGGGCAAATGCATGGCAGATGCAGTATAATGTGGATAAATGTGAGGTTATCCACTTTGGTGGCAAAAACACAAACGCAGAATATTATCTGAATGGTGGCAGATTAGGAAAAGGGGAGGTGCAACGAGGCCTGGGTGTCATGGTTCATCAGTCATTGAAAGTTGGCATGCAGGTACAGCAGGCGGTGAAGAAGGCAAATGGTATGTTGTCCTTCATAGCTAGGGGATTTGAGTATAGGAGCAGGGAGGTCTTACTGCAGTTGTACAGGGCCTTGGTGAGGCCTCAACCGGAGTATTGTGTTCAGTTTTGGTCTCCTAATCTGAGGAAGGACATTCTTGCTATTGAGGGAGTGCAGCGAAGATTCACCAGACTGATTCCCGGGATGGCAGGACTGACATATGAGGAGAGACTGGATCGACTGGAGTTTAGAAGGATGAAAGGGGATCTCATAGAAACATATAAAATTCTGACGGGACTGGACAGGTTAGATGCAGGATGAATGGGGTGAATGATCAGCCATGATCTTATTGATGGTGGTGCAGGCTCGAAGGGCCGAATGGCCTACTCTTGCACCTATTTTCTATGTTTCTATGTTTCTATGATGGGCCTTTAGCACCCTAAGAGGATTGTGCAACGCTTCCCTTCGTGCTCCACTCTCCTCTTGGGGCAATACAACTGAATATTGTACTTTGAGATGGTAGACATCGCCCGGCACTAAAGCTAGCACCCCGGCAGTGTTACAGCCTCAAAGCGGATGATACCGAATTTCTAGCCCTCTCTCTATTAACTTTATTTCAGCCTGCTATAATCTAGTATTTTTACGGCTTTACACCATGAGCGTTATTCATCACAAGCCAGACAAATGTTATCACTTCTCAGAACCTCGACATCAGTTGAATTTCTTTACTCTTACACCATGACTGAATTTGTAACATAATATGTATGTTAAAACTTTAATAATTCATTGTGAAGCAATATGCATGTTTTCCCTCACGACAGTACTGCCCAATATGCATTACAAATTTATGAGCTTTACATTATGTAACTGCATGTTCTGAAGGAACATCTAGGAAAGGTTTGCAACATTTGCAACAGAAAACAATTGATATGTTTTGATGAGTGCAGGGCAAGGTAACATCTATACAGGTAAATTAATACTGCAAGAAGCTTGTGAACAGCCAACCTCAGATTGCAATACTGGCCTTCAGTTGCACCTAGGAAAAGCACTAGAATAGTAGAAAGAAAGATACGTGTTGACCCGAAGAGGCCCAGTGTTAGGAACGACAAGGTTGGTTAGTGTTAACTTTGGACTTTTTTGTTATAAAATGTAAAGTGCACGGGACGGTTTTAAAAAAGGGGGCAGACAAAAGGCAGGTAACTATAGGCCGGTTAGTTTAACATCTGTAGTGGGGAAAATGCTTGAAACTATCATTAAGGAAGAAATAGCGGGACATCTAGATAGGAATAGTGCAATCAAGCAGACGCAACATGGATTCATGAAGGGGAAATCATGTTTAACTAATTTACTGGAATTCTTTGAGGATATAACGAGCATGGTGGATAGAGGTGTACCGATGGATGTGGTGTATTTAGATTTTCAAAAGGCATTTGATAAGGTGCCACACAAAAGGTTACTGCAGAAGATAAAGGTATGCGGAGTCAGAGGAAATGTATTAGCATGGATAGAGAATTGGCTGGCTAACAGAAAGCAGAGAGTCGGGATAAATGGGTCCTTTTCGGGTTGGAAATCGGTGGTTAGTGGTGTGCCACAGGGATCGGTGCTGGGACCACAACTGTTTACAATATACATAGATGACCTGGAAGAGGGGACAGAGTGTAGTGTAACTAAATTTGCAGATGACACAAAGATTAGTGGGAAAGTGGGTTGTGTAGAGGACACAGAGAGACTGCAAAGAGATTTAGATAGGTTAAGCGAATGGGCTAAGGTTTGGCAGATGGAATACAATGTAGGAAAATGTGAGGTCACCCACCTTGGGAAAAAAAACAGTAAAAGGGAATATTATTTTAATGGGGAGAAATTACAACATGCTTCGGTGCAGAGGGACCTGGAGGTCCTTGTGCATGAAACTCTTTTAGAGTTCCTTATGCCAAAAAGTTAGTTTGCAGGTGCAGCAGGTAATCAGGAAGGTGAATGGAATGTTGGCCTTCATTGCGAGAGGATGGAGTACAAAAGCAGGGAGGTCCTTCTGCAACTGTATAGGGTATTGGTGAGGCCGCACCTGGAGTACTGCGTGCAGTTTTGGTCATCTTACTTAAGGAAGGATATACTAGCCTTGGAGGGGGTACAGGGACGATTCACTAGGCTGATTCCGGAGATGAGGGGGTTACCTTATGATGATAGATTGAGTAGACTGGGTCTTTACTCATTGGAGTTCAGAAGGATGAGGGGTGATCTTATAGAAACATTTAAAATAATGAAAGGGATAGACAAGATAGAGGCAGAGAGGCTGTTTCCATTGGTCGGGGAGACTAGAACTAGGGGTCACAGCCTCAAAATACGGGGGAGCCAATTTAAAACCGAGTTGAGAAGGAATTTCTTCTCCCAGAGGGTTGTGAATCTGTGGAATTCTCTGCCCAAGGAAGCAGTTGAGGCTAGCTCATTGAATGTATTCAAATCACAGATAGATAGATTTTTAACCAATAAGGGAATTAAGGGTTACGGGGAGCGGGCGGGTAAGTGGAGCTGAGTCCACGGCCAGATCAGCCATGATCTTGTTGAATGGCGGAGCAGGCTCGAGGGGCTAGATGGCCTACTCCTGTTCCTAATTCTTATGTTCTTATGTTCTTATGTTCTTATGACTAGACAGGTTAGATACAGGAAGAATGTTCCCGATGTTGGGGAAGTCCAGAACCAGAGGACACAGTCTAAGGATAAGGGGTAGGCCATTTAGGACTGAGATGAGGAGAAACTTCTTCACTCAGAGAGTTGTTAACCTGTGGAATTCCCTGCTGCAGAGAGTTGTTGACGCCAGTTCATTGGATATATTCAAGAGGGAGTTAGATGTGGCCCTTACAGCTAAAGGGACCAAGGGGTGTGGAGAGAAAGCAGGAAAGGGGTACTGAGGGGATTGATCAGCCATTATTGAATGGCGGTGTAGGCTCGAAGGGCCGAATGGCCTACTCCTGCACCTATTTTCTATGTTTCTATGTTTCTATGTTGTGCTTCATTATTCATGACTATTAGAGTGATACAGGAAAGGATGCATTTATTTGGTGCTCATTGATTTGATGACTATTGGCACACTGATGTGGAAGCAAAGAGGGCTGATGTGTTCCCATGTTGCCAGATGGGCAGTGGATTGAGGGAATGTCCCATTATTTGAAAGCGGGGGAGCAGGAGGAAAGTCTCTTTCAAAGGTAGACTGTGTTAAACGTAAGAAAATACTTCAGTGATAAGATGTGCTCTCAGTGCTGGTCATCATGATGCACTCTTCCATTTAGTTCTGCCTCCAAAGTAGTGACGCCACCTCCCCAGCAATGTCGTGGAACAAGCTTGAGAAGCTGAATGGCCTACTTTTGTTCCTATGTCCAAATCCAAGCCTTTTTGTATGGTGAAGTTGTTCAGGGTACAGTCGGCTGCACCTGTGTGGACTCATGAGCTGAAGCATACTACAGAGCCCCACCTGACCTGTCTGGAGAGCATAAGAATGCCTTTAAGCTGCCAATAATTAGCTCAATGACCATTCTTGTAGATGCATGTCTCTTGATGAAGCGCCACTGTGCTACTGTTCGGGCCACTCTGAGCGGGATCATTAGTCACGGGAGCAGTGGTCGGCCTTGTCACCAGATGCCAGCCACTGACCTGATTTTTTTTCCCTAAAGAGGTCAGTGAGGGCAGAATTTCAAAGGGTAAATGCATGGTCACAACTTTCAGTATATCTCACGTTGACACATAGAACCTTTTCCATGTCACACATAATCTGTACATTCAAGGAGTGCAAATCTTTCTTGTAAAGGAAGATAAGATGGTTTTCTGTAGTAGCTGATAAAGCATTGTAGGTGCCATTGTTTGCATAAAAAATAGGAGCAGGAGTGGGCCACACGGCCCCTCGAGCCTGCTCCGCCATTTAATACGATCATGGCTGATCTGATCATGGACTCAGCTCCACTTCCCTGCCCGTTCCCCATAACCCCTTATTCCATCGGATAAGAAACTGTCTATCTCTGTCTTAAATTTATTCAATGTCCCAGTTTCCACAGCTCTCTGAGGCAGCGAATTCCACAGATTTACAACCCTCTGAGAGAAGAAATTCCTCCTCATCTCAGTTTTAAATGGGCAGCTCCTTATTCTAAGATAATGTCCCCTAGTTCTAGTCTCCCCTATCAGTGGAAACATCCTCTCTGCATCCACCTTGTCAAGCCCCCTCATAATCTTATACGTTTCGATAAGATCACCTCTCATTCTTCTGAATTCCAATGAGTAGAGGCCCAACCTCCTCAATCTATCCTCATAAGTCAAGCCCCCTCATCTCTGGAATCAACCTCGTGAACCTTCTCTGAACTGCCTCCAAAGCAAGTATATCCTTTCTTAAATATGGAAACCAAAACTGCACGCAGTATTCCAGGTGTGGCCTCACCAATACCCTGTACACCTGTAGCAAGACTTCCCTGCTTTTATACTCCATTCCCTTTGCAATACAGGCCAAGATTCCATTGGCCTTCCTGATCACTTGCTGTACCTGCATACTATCCTTTTGTGTTTCATGCACCAGGACCCCCAGGTCCCGCTGTACTGCGACACTTTGCAATCTTTCTCCATTTAAATAATAACTTGCTCTTCGATTTGCGCCTTGAACCTTAGGAAAACCAGCGACCCCATGAAACTGATAGCCCTATCTCACTGCTGCCTTACCATGATGTCTGTTATATGTGCAGACTATAGATATACTCTCTGTGTAGTCACTGTATAGTTGCATAAGATGGAGACTTGTTACCTGATGTACTTTCAATAAGGTTTACACTGTGTATATACTATGCCAGCACCACTAGAGGGTGCAACTGGTGGAGACCAGGGTTTCCTGCCCCTGTGGCAGAGGCTGTTCACCAGAGGCCACTGTGGTGGGAGACCTGAGGGTTACCTGCCCAGGTGTGTAGGGCCCAGTATAAAAGGCTGCCCACCATGCTTGTGCCTCACTCTGGAGTTTCAAATAAAGGACCAAGGTCACTACAGTTTGAGTACAACACATTGCCTCATGGAGTCATTCATAAGTGGATTACAGACATAACAATGCCAAAGGTGAAGAATTCCCAGCTCTCCTGTAAAATGTGTCAGTGCCTTGACAAATGCATACCCGCAAATACCCTGGCTGATATTACAGAGATTATCTGTGTCTAAAATGAGCTTGCGACATGGAGGTGAGGTGCATTCATCACTTTCGTAGCCATGGAGACGGGAGTGCAGCAGCTGCTTGGTGTCAGGTCGACTATCCGAACGCCAACCGGACGGTTGAGAAACTCTGAAGGAGGCAGGTTCAGAGTGGGATCCTGAGCCAATCTGGGATCTGCCAGTGGTCTGACCCCGCCGGAAACAATGAGAAGCAAGTCCAGGTCTGTGCAGGCAGAATGCCAGATAAACATTGCAAAAAGTTGTTCACGGCTGCCGAAATCAATAGTGAAATCGTTCACACCTTTCAGGTTCAGAAACCCTTCATTTCCATGTATCTTTGCTGATCTTGGCAACAGCTACACCTTATAATTCTGAGTCTAACTGACCCTAAATGCTTTCCCTGTGTAAAACCAGGAAACTCTGATCCCTCAATATAATATGTGTAAATGAGCTCACTCGAAACTCGAAGGACTACAAAAAGCACAAAGGAATTTAGGTGGATAGATTTTCAGGTAGAAAACTGGTGTAAATGACCTCCATCCATTTTACTGGCAAAAAAATACCAGTCTTGATTATATACCAATATGATGTCAAAAAGGGAATTACTAGGACACTGTCTTTATCATAGAATCATGGATTGATAAAGCATAGAAGGAGGCCATTCGGTCTATCGTTACTGTGCCGGCTCTTTTGTGGAGCTACCCAACTAGTCCCGTTCTCCCACTCTTTCACCATCGCCCTACAACTTTTTTTCCCTTTGAGTATTTATCCAATTCCCTTTTGAAAGTTGTTATTGAATCTGCTTCCGCCGCCCTTTCAGGCAGTGAATTCCAGATCACAATAACTCGCTGCGTAAAAGTTTATCACTCGCCTCCACACCTTTCACTATACTTCCAGGTTATGTGTCATCTGCAAAAGTTTAAATTGTGCCCTGTACAGCCAAGTCTGATACATTAATATATATCAAGAAAAGCAGTGGGCCTAGTACTGACCCCTGGGGGGCGCCACTGCACACCTTCCTCCAATCGGAAAAACAACCATTTACCACTACTCTCTGTTTCCTGTCATTTAGCCAATTTTGTATCCACACTGCCACTGTCCCTTTTATTCCATGGTCTTCAACTTTGCTGGTAAGCCTATTATGTGGCACTTTATCAAACGCCTTTTGGAAATCCATGTACACCACATCAACCGCATTACCCTCATCAGCCCTCTCTGTTACCTCATCAAAAAACTCAATCAAGTTGGTTAAACACAATTTACCTTTCACAAATCCGTGCTGGCTTTCCTTAATTAATCCATACTTGTCCAAGTGACTGTTAATTTTGTCCCTGATTATCATTTCTAAAAGCTTCCCCACTGATGTTAAACTGACCGGCCTGCAGTTGCTGGCTTCATCCTTACACCCTTTTTTTGAACAAGGGTGTAACATTTGCAATTCTCCATAGTCTATAAATAAAGCCCAGGATCCCGTATGCTTCTGCAACAGCCTTCTCCGCTTGTTCTTCCACCTTCAAGGATTTATGTGCAGACACCCCTCGGTCTCTCTGTTCCTCCACCCCTTTTAAAATTATGTGATTTAATTTATATTACCTCTCCTAATTCTTCCGACCAAAATGTATCTCTTCACTTCTCTGCATTAAATTTTATCTGGAATGTGTCTGCCCATTTCACTAGTCGCTGCCCTGCTGAAATAAAAACAGCAAATGCTGGAAACACTCAGCGGGTCAGGCAGCATCTGTGGAGAGAGAAACAGTTAACGTTTCAGGTCGATGGCCTTTCACCAGAACTGGAAAAAGTTAGAGATGTAGCAGGTTTTAAGCAAGCGTAGGGTCAGGAAAAGGGGGAGTGGAGGAAAGACCAAAAGAAAAGGTCTTACACTGGAGGATGAGAGGGGATCTCAGAGAAACATATAAGATTCTGACAGGACTGGAGAGGTTAGATGTGGGAAGAATGTTCCTGATGTTGGGGAAGTCCAGAACCAGGGGACACAGTCTTAGGATAAGGGGTAGGCCATTTAGGACTGAGATGAGGAGAAACTTCTTCACTCAGAGAGTTGTTAACCTGTAGAATTCCCTGCCGCAGAGAGCTGTTGATGCCAGTTCATTGGATATATTCAAGAGGGAGTTAGATGTGGCCCTTACGGCTAAAGGGGATTAAGGAGTATGGAGAGAAAGCAGGAAAGGGGTACTGAGGGAATGATCAGCCATGATCTTATTGAATGGTGGTGCAGGCTCGAAGGGCCGAATAGCCTACTCCTGCACCTATTTTCTATGTTCTATGTTCTATGAATGCCAGGAGAGATTAAATGACAAAAGAGATGATGGTGCAAGGCAACGGGGTGTGGTAATGGGACAATAATAGAAACAAAATATGTCAAGAGGAGCTGAAAATGACAAAAGCAGAATGATTACCAGCAACTGTTGCCCGAATAAATGGTAGCAGTGGTTATGATCAGCATTTTCAGTTTTTATTTCAACTGGCTAGATGGGCAGAAATGTGGCAAATGGAATTCAATCCCGAGAAGGTGATGTAATGCATTTGGGGAGGGCTAATGAGGCAAGGAAATACATAAATATGGTAGGATACTGAGAAATGTAGGGGAACAGAGAGACCTTCGAACCCATGTCCACAGATCCCTGAAGGTAGCAGGACAGATAGATAAAGTAGTTAAGAAAGCATACACGATACTTTCCTTTATTAGCTGAGGGATATAATATAAGATCTCCGAACTCGCGCTGTCCATTGTGCCCCTTAGTGGGCAGAGTCCGCATTGCGACTCTGGGAGGAGTTCTTCAGCCACATGGACATGATCTTCACCACGCGGCAGATTCAAGAGAAAAGCAGGGAACAGCACCAACCCTTGTACAGGGCCTTCTTCGACCTCACAAAGGCCTTCGACACCGTCAACCGTGAGAGATAATGAGCGTCCTCCTCAGATTCGGCTGCCCTGAAAAATTTGTCACCATTCTCTGCCTGCTCCATGATGACATGCAAGCTGTGATCCTGACCAATGGATCCACCACAGATCCAATCACGTTCGGACCGGGGTCAAGCAAGTCTGTGACATCGCACCAACGCTCTTCTTGATCTTCCTGACTATAGTGTTCCATCTCAGCCTCAGCAAGCTCCCCGCTGGAGTGGGGAGCTTGCTGAGGCTGTAAATTACAGGACAAACAGGAATCTGTTCAACCTCCGCCACCTCCAGTCCAGATCCAAGGTCGTCCCATTCTCTGTCATTGGATTACAGTGTACAGATGAAGCTTGTATCTGCGCACACTCCGAGGTCGAACTCCAAACATCGTCAACACCTTCACTAAAGCATATGAGAGCATGGGTCTTACACTAAACATCCGTAAGACAAAGGTCCTCCACCAACCTGCCCCGGCCACACAGCACTGCCCCCGATTACCAACATCCACAACGAGGCCTTGGACAACGTGGACCATTTTCCATACCTCGGGAGCCTACTGTCAACAAGGGCAGACATCGACGACGAGGTCCAACACTGCCAGTGCAGTCTTCAAGAGGTCAAGGGTCAGCCTGAGGAAGAGAGTGTTTGAAGACCAGGACCAAGCTCATGGTCTACAGATCAGTGGTGATAACCATCCTCCTATTTGGCTCGAAGCATCGAAGCACTGACCACACTCGACCAGCTCCGTTGGGTGGGCCACATTGTCCGCATGCCCGATGCAAGAGTCCCAAAGCAAGCACTCTACTCGGAACTCCTACACGGCGAGCGAGCCCCAGGTGGGCAGAGGAAACCTTTCAAGGACACACTCAAAGACTCCTTGATAAAGTGCAACATTTCCACCAACTCCTGGGAATCCCTGGCCCAAAGACCGCTCTAAGTGGAAGAGGAGAATCCGGGAGGGCGCTGAGCACCTCGAGTCTCATCGCCAAGAGCATACTGAAAACACGCGCAGGCAGTGGAAGGAGCGTGCGGCAAACCAGACTCCCCACCCACCCTTTTCTCCAACGTTTGTCAGAGACTGTAATTCCTGTATTGGACTGTACAGTCAGTCACCTGAGAACTCACTTTTAGAGTGGAAGCAAGTCTTCCTCGATTTCAAGGGACTGCCTATGATGATATATGGCTCAGAGACATGGGGCTAGAACCTCCACTTTTGTGCTTATCATCCAAAAATGGGCGTTATTTCCGGTGTGGGCGTTAAAAAAGGGTTTTCAGATCGCCGGCTTCTCGCCCATTCCCAAAACACCTAGTTTGCATTTTTGAAAATGGGCGTTACCGCGAGCGATATCAAATGGGCAGTAGCGTTAAATTTTTCTGATCTTCTGCCGTAAAGTGTGGCTGCCTTTAGCAATGGCTTGGCAACACTCGATTCCCGTAATTCAGGAGGTCAAGGGTCATCATGACATGTGCAGAAGAGGAGACAGAGAGAGAGGGAGCTCAGAGGCACTGAAAGCGTGTGTGGGTGTGGTGTGTGCTTGTCTGGCTGTTGTGGGAGGCACAAGGGAGATTCACCAGCAGCAAAAAGCCCACTAAGCACCAAGAACATAGTTGGCACCGAGTTTTTATCCAACAAATAAATATAACATGGAAGGGATAGAGGAGGCCCTGGAGCTGGTAGCCAGGAACACTGGTGGCAGAGGGCTCCCAGTGGTCCCGGAGCACGGCACTGCACCACAAGGTGCCGTCCCTCCAACGACGCATGAGAGCCAGCAGCAACATCTTGCTTCTGGCTCGGAGCATGTTCCCACCTCGGGACTGTCCTCTCCCGTATCCGTCCAAGCAACGCTCCGATCATCACTCCGCTCCCCCCCCCCCCCCCCCCAATGAAGCATCGCCTGAGGATCTCCTCGGCCAGGTGGCTTGGAGTCAGGAGGGGAAGGGGAAGGGGGAGGAGAAGCGGGTGCGGGGGGGGGCGGGGGGGAGGGTTGATTTGTACAGAAATACTGATGATTTCAGACTAATGTTCAGTTTAAATGTTTTTTATTTAACAAATTCGCAGCACATTGGCTCAGATAGCTGCATCATTACATGCTGGTGATTCCTTAACATCAAATGGTATAATCACACTTAACTTCAGTCAACTTAAACTTTAACTGTCACCAAGGTAATGCCCACCATTGATGTATGACCTGCACACCCAGCAGTGTGTCAGCCTTGTAAATACCACCAACGTTCCTTCAGGCCCTTTCATGTGGTCTACAGGGGGGCGGAGCATGGCTTCAGCGTCAGCCTGATTGTCTGGGCCCGATGTCAGCGTTCTCCTCCTCGTCCTCCTCTTCCTCTCTCTGGTGAGGTGGACTGTCAGACTCATCAGGCAATTCTTGTCCCCTCCTGATAGCCAAGTTGTGCAGCATGGAGCACACCACCACGAATTGAGCTACCTGCTCAGGGTGGCATTGGAGCTCGGCTCCTGAGTGGTCCAGGCATCTAAAGCACTACTTCAGCACTCCAATGGTTTTCTCCACGATATTGTAAGTTGCTCTGTGGCTCTCGTTGTATCGCCTCTCGGCCTCGGTGTGGGTGTCACGCAGAGGTGTCATAAGCCAGGTGGCGAGGCCATATCCTTTGTCACCAAGCATCCAGCATTGACCTTGTGGCTGATTGTTAAACAAGTCAGATACAGTGCTCTCACGCAGGATGTGAGCATCATGGATGCTGCCCGGAAATTTAGCATTCACTGCCAGTATAATTTGCTGGTGGTCGACAACCAGTTGGACATTCAGGGAGTGGAATCCCTTGCGGTTCCTGAAAACCTCAGCATCCTGAAAATGTGCCCACATCGCGATGTGCATACAGTCTATTGCTCCCTGCACCTTGGGGAAGTTTGTAATTCTGGAGAATCCTCGAGCCCTCTCACTCTGTGCCTCCCTGGTCATAGGGAAGCTGATCAAGTCCCTCCTGTGTGCATACAGGGCTTCAGTGACCTGCCTAATGCAACAATGTGTGGCATGCTGAGAAAGTCCGCAAATGTCACCAGCTGAGGCCTGAAAAGAACCCGAGGCGTAGAACGACAGTGCCGTGGTGACTTTGACCTTGACGGACAGTGCAGTACTGATGATGCTGGCAGGGTGCAGATCTCCCCTTATCAGCTGACATACCTCAGTGATAACCTCTTTGTGGAAGCGCAGTCTCTGAAGGCAGGTGGTGTCGGGCAAGTCGAGGTAAGAATGCTTCTCCCTGTACTTGCGGGGGGTGTAACGTCTGGTCCTCCTCATCTGTCTGTCACTTCGTACACTGGGCACATAATGCAGTGCAGCGTTCCTTCGGCGATGTCGAGTCTGCTGCATGTAATTGGTCACCAAGAGAGGGTGAGAAGGGACAGGCCCCATTGCAGTAGCTCTCTGTTTGCCACCGATTGCTCACAAACAAGGACTGTCCCAATGAAGACACCTCTTCAATTCCAATCAGTCTCAGTGTGGTCAAGATGTTTTTACAGATGTTCACATCAACTCCAAGGAACTGCAGAGTACATCCGAACTCCCCCGAGGTTGAAGCACAGCGGCCTTTTAAAGGACACGACATGTGATCTACAACATGGCGTCCAAAACGCTGTGATTAGTTCCGGTTAGTTCCACTTTTTGTGGGTGGTTTTTTGAGCGAGGTGGTGAAATTGACGATGGGCGAACTCCATGGCCGCTAGTTTGGGTAAATTTGCTCTTTAAGATAAAAAACAGTGGGCGGGCGTTAATATTGAATCTCAGCGTTAATTCCGTGCAGAAAGTAACGCTGGGCCTTTCGCCCATTCTGCTGTTTCCGCCCAAAAAAAGTGGGCGGGCAGTAAAAAAAATTTTCTCGCCGTTAAGCACATGGGGAAAGTAACGCTCGGTGATAAGCTTCCGAAAAATGCCCACTAGTTTCCATTTTGTGCCAAAATGGGCGATATATGGGCGTAATACATCATTTCAGTGGTAACATGGGCGTTAAGTGGGCGTTAAGCAGGCAAAAAAAGTGGAGGTTCTAGCCCATAGACTATGTACAGCAGGCACCTCAAAACACCGGAGAAGTACCACCAACGCTACCTCCGCAAGATCCTGTAAAGCCATTGGCAGGATAGGCGCACGAACATCAGTGTCCTCGCTCAGGCCAACATCCCCAGCATCGAAGCATTGACCACGCTTGGTCAGCTCCACTGGACAGGCCACATCGTCCGCATGCCTGGCACAAGACTCTCAAAACAAGCGCTCTACTCGAAGCTCCGACATGGCAAGCGAGCCCCAGGTCGGCAGAGGAAACGCTTCAAGGACACCCTCAAAGCCTCCTTGAAAAAATGCAACATCCCCACCGGCACCTGGGAATCCCTGGCCCAAGACTGCCCAACGTGGAGGAAAAGTATCCGGGAAGGCGCTGAACACCTCGAGCCTCTTCGCCAAGAGCAAGCTGAAGCCAAGCGTTGACAGCGGAAGGAGCACGTGCCAACCCAACCCACCTGTTCCTCCAACCACTGTCTGCCCCACCTGTGACAGAGACTGTGAGTCCCGCATTGGATTCTTCACTCACCTGAGAACTCATTTCTAGTGTGGAAGCAAGTCATCCTCGACTCCAAGGGACTGCTTATGATGATGATAATATAAGAGCAGGGAGGTTATGCTTGAACAGTATAAAACACTAGTTAGGCCACAGCTAGAGTACTGCATACAATTCTGGTCACCACATTACAGGAAAGAAGTGATTGCACTAGAGAGGATACAAAGGAGATTTACGAGAATGTTGCTAAAACTGCAGAATTTTAACTGAGGAAAGATTGGATAGGCTGGGTTTGTTTTCTTTGGAACAGGAGAGGCTGAGGGAAGACTTAATTAAGGTGCATAAAATTATGAGGGGCTGAGATAGAGTGGATAGGAAGGACCTATTTCCCTTAGCAGAGAGGTCAATAACCAGGGGCATCAATTTAAAGTAACTGGTAGAAAGATTAGAGGGGAGTTCATAAAATCATAGAAATTTACAGGTTACTGCACTTCAAGTGCATCTCGAAGTAATTTTTAAATGCTATGAGGGTTTCTGTCTTGACCGCCCTTTCAGGCAGTGAGTTCCAGACCCCCACCACCCTTAGGGGTTGAGGAGAACTGTTTTAACCCAGAGGCTGCTGGGGGTCTGGAACTCACTGCCTGAAAGGCTACGGACTATGAGCTAGAAAGTGAGACTCGTCTGGATAGCTTTTTTTCGGCCGGCACAGACACGATGGCCAAATGGCCTCCTTTTGTGTCGTAAATTTCTATGATTCTATGAATAAGATTTGCATGTAATATGCAATAAATATTCCTGTTAGTTACTAAGTATCTTTAATGCCAATAAACTTTATTTAATATAACCTCGCCTCTTCAAGTTAGATTAGTGCAAGGACGTTTTCTGCCATCATGAGCATTGAACTATTTCTTTCACAATGTTCAGCTTAGTCTTCACTCAGACCAACCGCAGGTTGTGTATTCTTCTCTTCTAGAGGCCAATCAATGTTTACTAAAGACGATGATATACACTTTGTTATTGACATATTCTGGCAACATCTTAAAGCATACAAAGCATTATCAACAAGACATCATCAACATTATGAAATAAATTGTTACATGTTGACTTTCTGAATAATTCATTATCAGTTTATCCCCTTTGATTTACTCAGGTCCCTGAACTGTTGCCACAGAGATTTTAACTTTGTGCTGCCAAATGGGCAAATGCTTTCACTGGTGTCCCTTTTCAAAAGCAGAGCTACGAATATTTAAAAGGACTGATTCTCTGATCGTGTGCTTCCAGCAAGAAAGGCATCTTGGGAAATTGCAGGCTGAGAGTATAGGGTTGCAAAACCAGCCCCAAAGCCAACAATAAATTTATTAAGCTGGTGCTTTTTCATTTACAAATAATTTGCATTTAAACGTTGCGTGCTGATATCATTAACAAGGAAACAAACTGGGAGGAGCGGCTGAACAGCACGCATGTATGTGCCAAGAATGATTAGAGTTTAGAGAAAATGGGAGCTAAGTTCGATAGTTCCGGAAAAAAGGCTCTGGAATCACGATGCATGATTAACCCGTGCCCGTTCAATGTGATGCAGGCAGCACGCCAACTATGTGCACCTGCTGATTAAGGGGGAAGCCATTTAGGACCGAGATGAGGAGGAATTTCTTCACCCAGAGAGTGGTGAACCTGTGGAATTCTCCACCACAGAAAGTGGTTGAGGCCAATTCACTAAATATATTCAAAAAGGAGTTGGATGTAGTCCTTACTACTCGGGGGATCAAGGGGTATGGCGAGAAAGCAGGAAGGGGGTACTGAAGTTGCACGTTCAGCCATGAACTCATTGAATGGCGGTGCAGGCTAGAAGGGCCGAATGGCCTACTCCTGCACCTATTTTCTATGTTTCTATGTTTCTATGTTTCTAATATGATTGCAGCGTGCAGCCAGCGATGTACGCCTCAGAAGGGGGCCCAAAATCATGAGAGGCTAGCACGAGTTACAGCTAGCCTGCACCTCTTAAAGGGGAGGTGCATTGTGGCTGGATTAGATGCTGGAATCTGTGCTACAACTGATTCTGAAGTGGGAAACACTCAATAACGGCACAATATGGGAGAGAGTGGGTTCCAAGGTTTTCCAACGCTGCACTGGAGGCCTTGGTAGAGGAGGTGGAAAGGAGAAGAGATGTGCTGTATCTACAGAGGGCCAGGAGGCCCTCCAGACACATGCTCAGAAGGCAGTGGGATCAGATGACCATGGTGGTCAATGCCAGGAGCCAAGCCCCGAGGACCTGGATACAATGCCGTAAGAAGTTGAATGACCTCATACGAGTGGTCACGGTCAGTGAATGTATCTTCAAATGTCATATCCTACCAACTGCACCACTATTTTCAGCCACTGCTCAATGCACCACGCCCCCACCTATCAACAATCTCTATCAATAAGGACTCATACCTAACATTCGTAGCTTCACCTCCCCCTCATACACTTAGCATTGCATTGCCTCACACCCATATCTCAGAGCTTGCACACACTACCATGATAGCCACATCACTCGAACAGATTGCAGCACACTCACTGACACACTCTCTCTTGCAGGACAAGGTGGCGAATAGCCAGAGGCAGCAGGAGCTAACTGACAGAGCCCAGCACGTGAGTGCAAAAGACAAGGCTTAAGCGTTTCCAATCATCTTCAGCCAGAAGTGCTGAGTGGATGATCCATGTTGGCCCCCTCCTGAGGTTCCCACCATCACAGAAGCCAATCTTCAGCCAATTCGGTTCACTCCACGTGATATCAAGAAAAGGCTGAGCGCACTGGATACAGCAAAGGGCTATGGACCCCGATAACATCCCGGCGGTTGTGCTCAGGACTTGTGCTCCAGAATTAGCTGCACCTTTAGCCAAGCTGTTCCAGTGCAGCTACAACACTGGCATCTATCTGACAACGTGGAAAACTGCCCAAGTATGTACCGTTCACAAAAAGCAGCACAAATCCAATCCACCCAATTATCGCCCCATCAGTCTACTCTCAATCATCAGTAAAGTGATGGAAGGTGTCATCAACAGTGCTATCAAGCGGCAGTTACTCACCAATAACCCGCTCACTGATGCTCAGTTTGCGTTTGCCAGTACCACTCCACTCCAGACCTCATTACAGCCTTGGTCCAAACATGGACAAAAGAGCTGAATTCCAGAGGTGAGGTGAGAGTGACTGCCCTCGACATCGAGGCAGCATTTGACTGAGTGGGGCATCAAGGAGCCCTAGTAAAACTGAAGTCAATGTAAATCGGAGAAAAGTCATCACTGGCTGGAGTCATACTGAGCACAAAGGAGATAGAAACATAGAAACAAAGAAAATTGGTGCAGGAGTAGGCCATTCGGCCCTTCTAGCCTGCACCGCCATTCAATGAGTTCATGGCTGAACATGCAACTTCAGTACCCCCTTCCTGCTTTCTCTCCATACCCCTTGATCCCCCTAGTAGTAAGGATTACATCTAACTCCCTTTTGAATATATTTAGTGAATTGGCCTCAACCACTTTCTGTGGTAGAGAATTCCACAGGTTCACCACTCTCTGGGTGAAGAAGTTTCTCCTCATCTCAGTCCTAAATGGCTTACCCCTTATCCTTAGACTGTGACCCCTGGTTCTGGACTTCCCCAACATTGGGAACATTCTTCCTGCATCTAACCTGTCTAAACCCATCAGAATTTTAAATGTTTCTATGAGATCCCCTCTCATTCTTCTGAACTCCAGTGAATACAAGCCCAGTTGATCCAGTCTTTCTTGATATGTCAGTCCCGCCATCCAAGGAATCAGTCTGGTGAACCTTCGCTGCACTCCCTCAATAGCAAGAATGTCCTTCCTCAAGTTAGGAGACCAAAACTGTACACAATACTCCAGGTGTGGCCTCACCAAGGGCATGTACACCTCCCTGCCCCTGTACTCAAATCCCCTCACTATCAAGGCCAACATGCCATTTGCTTTCTTAACCGCCTGCTGTACCTGCATGCCAACCTTCAATGACTGATGTACCATGACACCCAGGTCTCGTTGCACCTCCCCTTTTCCTAATCTGTCACCATTCAGATAATAGTCTGTCTCTCTGTTTTTATCACCAAAGTGGATAATCTCACATTTATCCACATTATACTTCATCTGCCATGCATTTGCCCACTCACCTAACCTATCCAAGTCACTCTGCAGCCTCATAGCAGCCTCCTCGCAGCTCACACTGCCACCCAACTTAGTGTCATCCGCAAATTTGGAGATACTACATTTAATCCCCTCGTCTAAATCATTAATGTGCAATGTAAACAGCTGGGGCCCCAGCACAGAACCTTGCGGTACCCCACTAGTCACTGCCTGCCATTCTGAAAAGTTCCCATTTACTCCTACTCTTTGCTTCCTGTCTGCCAACCAGTTCTCAATCCACGTCAGCACACTACCCCCAATCCCATGTGCTTTAACTTTGCACATTAATCTCTTGTGTGGGACCTTGTCGAAAGCCTTCTGAAAGTCCAAATACACCACATCAACTGGTTCTCCCTTGTCCACTCGACTGGAAGCATCCTCAAAAAATTCCAGAAGATTTGTCAAACATGATTTCCCTTTCACAAATCCATGCTGACTTGGACCTATCATATCACCTCTTTCCAAATGCGCTGCTATGACATCCTTAATAATTGATTCCATCATTTTACCCACTACTGAGGTCAGGCTGACCGGTCTATAATTCCCTGTTTTCTCTCTCCCTCCTTTTTTAAAAAGTGGGGTTACATTTGCTACCCTCCACTCGATAGGAACTGATCCAGAGTCAATGGAATGTTGGAAAATGACTGTCAATGCATCCGCTATTTCCAAGGCCACCTCCTTAAGTATTCTGAGATGCAGTCCATCAGGCCCTGGGGATTTATTGGCCTTCAATCCCATCAATTTCCCCAACACAATTTCCCGACTATTAAGTTGGTTGTGGTGGTTGGAGGTCAATCATCACAGCCCCAGGACATCGCTGCAGGAGTTCCTCAGGGCAGTGTCCTAGGCCCAACCACCTTCAGCTGCTTCATCAATGACCTTCCCTCCATCATAAGGTCAGAAGTGGGGATGTTTGCTGATGACTGCACAGTGTTCAGTTCCATTCACAACGCCTCAGGTAATGAAGCAGTCCGTGCCCACATGCAACAGGACCTGGATGGCATTCAGGCTTGGACTGATATGTGGCATGTAACATTTGCGCCACACAAGTGCCAGGCCATGATTATCCCCAACAAGCGAGAGTCTAACCACCGCCCCTTGACATTCAAAGGCATTACCATCGGCGAATCCCCCATCATCAACATTCTAGGGGTCATCATTGACCAGAAACTTAACTGGACCAGCCACATAAATACTGTGGCAACAAGAGCAGGTCAGAGGCTGGGTATTCTGCAGTGAGTGTCTCACTCCCTGACTCCCCAAAGCTTTCCACCATCTACAAGGCACAAGTCAGGAGTGTGATGGAATACTCTCCACTTGCCTGGATGAGTGCAGCTCCAACAACACTCAACAAGCTCAACACCATCCAGGACAAAGCAGCCCACTTGATTGGCAGCCCATTCACCACCTTAAACACTCACTCCCTCCACCACCAACGTACCGTGGCTGCACTGTGTACCATCTACAAGATGCACTGCAGCAACTCAGCAAGGTTTCTTCGGCAGCATCTCACAAACACGCGACCTATAGCAGCTAGAAGGACAAGGGCAGCAGGCGCATGGGAACATCACCACTAACTCCAAGTTCCCCTCCAAGTCACACACATCATCCTGAATTGGTAATATATCACCGCTCCTTCAATGCCGCTGGGTCAAAATCCTGGGAATCCCTCCCTAACAGCACTGTGGAAGTACCTTCAACACACGGACTGCAGCAGCAATTTAGGATGGTCAATAAATGCCCGCCTCGCCAGCGATACCCACATTCCAGGGATTAATTTTTTTAAAAGGCATGCCTGCATCTCCTAACCTCCATGGAGGAGATGGTGCTGGCCATAGTGTCAGCCGTGGCTCAGTGGGTAGCATGCCCGCTTCTGAGTCAGAAGGTTGTGGGTTCAAGTCCCACTCCAGGGACTCCACTCCCACTAGGCTGACACTCTAGGCTAACACTCCAGTGCAGTGCGGAGGGAGTGCTGTAATGTAGGCCGTATCTGCAGATGTTAAATCGATGGCCTGTCTGTCCTCTCAGGTGGACGTAAAAGATCCCATGGCACTATTTCGAAGAAGAGCATGGAAGTTCTCCCCGGTGTCCTGGCCAATAGTTATCCCTCAATCAACATAACAAAACAGATTATCTGGTCATTATCACACTGCTATTTGTGGGGGCTTGCTGTGTGCAAATTGGCTGCCGCGTTTCCCACATTACAACAGTGACTACACTCCAAAAGTACTTCATTGGCTGGTCGGTGGTCATGAAAAGCGCGGTATAAATGCAAGTCTTTCTTTCTTCTTTTCTTTTATTATTGGGACGGCCATTACTGAGGCTGTAGCCATTGAAGATGATGGTATCCTCATACCTAATCCTTCTCACATCCCACTTCCCTCTCTTCCCACAACTCGTCTGATTTACAAAAAAGAAAAAAAGACTTGGATTTATATAGCGCCTTTCACGACCACCAGATGTCTCAAAGTGCTTTGCAGCCAATGAAGTACTTTTGGAGTGTAGTCACTGTTGTAATATCGGAAATGCGGCAGCTAACTTTGCACACAAGCAAGCTCTCACAAACAGCAATGTGATAATAACCAATAGTCCGTTTTTTTGTTATATTGATTGAGGGATATATATTGACCAGGACACCTGCTCTTCTTCGAAATAGTGCCATGGGATCTTTTACATCCACTTGGGAGGGCAGACGGGGCCTTGGTTTAATGTCTCACCGGAAAGACGGATAGTGTAAATGGTGTAAGCAAGCACTTCTTTCTTCCCCCACCCCCTCCCCTCATCACAACCTTACCCTTGTACCTTTCTCCTTTCAGATACCCAAGAACTGCAACCTGGCCAGGCAGTAGTGGAAGAACAGGAAGATAGTGAAGATGAAGACATACCGTTACTCGATTTAACACTCGCAGCTATCAGCTCGGAAACTGACACTGCGCATCATTTAGAGGATAGCATAGAGGCGGGGTCCGCACATGGTGAGACACAGGGCACGAGTGCGCTGCAGCCAGGGTGGAGGGCAAGGATAGAGCAGGTGGCAGCTCGTCGGAGGGCGAGGTCACACACGAGTTCTGCTGCAGAGACTCAGATGAAGACCTCGATGGGCCAAGCTACAGAAGAAGGCTGATGAGTATGCACAATAAAATGTTTGGTGCATTGGGAAGCCTGCGAGACATCCTGTATGCAATATCAAGGAACATGGAGGAGTCCAGCACTAACTTGGCACAGCGCTTTGTGCAGAGCTGAGGGGGCGAAATTCAGTACCACCGTTTTTGAGGCAGTATCATCACTAGAGTGCTGATTTTACCGCCAGGCGTTAAGTGCAGGCTCCAACTGCCAAATTCAGTTTTAACGCACAAAAACTAGGGGGCATAATCTGAGAATAAGGGGCCGCCATTTAAAACTGAGATAAGGAGGAATTTCTTCTCTCAGAGGGTTGTAAATCTGGGAAATTCGCTGCCTCAGAGAGCTGTGGAAGCTGGGTCATTGGATAAATTTAAGACAGAGATAGACAGTTTCTTAATCATTAAGGGAATAAGGGGTTATTGGGAGCAGGCAGGGAAGTGGACCCGAGTCCATGATCGGATCAGCCACGATCTTATTAAATGGTGCAGTAGGCTCGAGGGGCCTTATCGCCTATTCCTGTCCCTATTTCTTATGTTCTTATGTTTTTATGAGAGAGCAGCGCTAAAAAGTGGCGTTGCACATTCGTCCTCGGGCGGGAGCTCAGGAGGCCGACTGAATTTCGCTGACGCCATGCTCGCTGGAAAACGGGAAGAAAAGGGAAGAAAGAAAAAAACTCAAACTTCTCCGACCCACACATAAACTTCCCCACTGTTAACACTAATTGAAAGTAGGCATGCAGGTACAGCAGGCGGTGAAGAAGGCAAATGGTATGTTGGCCTTCATAGCTAGGGGATTTGAGTATAGGAGCAGGGAGGTCTTGCTGCAGCTGTACAGGGCCTTGGTGAGGCCTCACCTTGAATATTGTGTTCAGTTTTGCTCTCCTAATCTGAGGAAGGACTTTCTTGCTATTGAGGGAGTGCAGCGAAGGTTCACCAGACTGATTCCCGGGATGGCAGGACTGACATATGAGGAGAGACTGGATCAACTGGGCCTTTATACACTGGAGTTTAGAAGGATGAGAGGGGATCTCATAGAAACGTATGGAGATTCTGACGGGACTGGACAGGTTAGATGCGGGTAGAATGTTCCCGATGTTGGGGAAATCCAGAACCAGGGGACACAGTCTTAGGATAAGGGGTAGGCCATTTAGGACTAAGATGAGGAGAAACTTCTTCACTCAGAGAGTTGTTAACCTGTGGAATTCCCTACCGCAGAGAGTTGTTGATGCCAGTTCATTGGATATATTCAAGAGGGAGTTAGATATAGCCATTACAGCTAAAGGGATCAAGGGGAATGGAGAGAAAGCAGGAAAGGGGTACTGAGGGAATGATCAGCCATGATCTTATTGAATGGTGGTGCAGGCTCGAAGGGCTAAATGGCCTACTCCTGCACCTATTTTCTATGTTTCTATGAAAAAATTAAGAAATAAATAAAGAAAAAAACTTACCTTGCTCTCTGGCCGATTCCACCCGAGTTCCGCTGTTTACTCACCATTTTTTCCAGGCTATAAGAACGCCTGCCGGGAAGGCCAACTTTCAAACTAAATATCCCGACAGAAGCGCCTCGAAGGCGATCCACGCTGGATGACGTCACCATGCGGGTGGCGTTAGCCGGCACAGCATTAGCTCTCGGCGCCTCTGCCAAAGAGCCGACTGATTTTCTGCGCGGGCGTGGACGCTGCTTACTGTCGGTAGGCCTTTGCCACCCGTTTACCCGCCTCCTGCGCACGGGTAGTGAGTGGCAGTAGAAACGGAATTTCGGCCCCTTAGAGTCCATCCTTTCCAGCCTGGATGTGGGCACAATCATGTTGCAGCTTCTGACGGCCGATGGCTCAGCTTCCATTGCATCACAAGCAGCAGCCACCCAACATCTGACTGCTGCCATTGTGGCTCTGGATTCAACTGTTCAAAGGGCTTGGAGGGTGTCACAGCAACCCAGCGATCCATCCTCCGACAGATTACTAGGATTGCTGGGTCACCACCCTGGGGGAGTAACAGTGGCTCCCCGGAGTACAAACCTGCGGTCCTCTCTCAGGGTGACATCATTCGGCCTCCCACCATGCCTCTCCCCAGTGCCCTTGCTGTTGTCTGTCAGCCAGACAGCCCAGACTGCTGCCGCCCATGCCGAGGTGATCCACAGCCGGGTCTTCGAGGCCCAGAGCTGTTCGAGGTCACCCTCCAAGGCCCTCTGCAGTGGTTTCTCTTCCCATTGCTGTGTCATTATCTCTGGTATCCCTCAGGGATCTATCCTTGATCCCTCCTATATATGCTGCGCCTTGGCAGCATTATTCGAAAACACGGCATCAGTTTCCACATGTACGTTGATGACAACCATCTCTACCTCACCACAACTTCTGTCGACCCCTGCATGGTCTCGAAATTCTCAGATTGCTTTTCCGACATCCGGTACTGGATGAGCAGAAATTTCCTCCAATTAAATATTGGGAAAACCAAAACTATTGTCTTTGGTCCCTGCCACAAACTGCGTTCCCTAACCACTGACTCCATCCCTCTCCCGAGCATCTGTCTGAGGCTGAACCAAACTGTTCGCAACCTAGGCGTCATATTTGACCCTGAAATGAGCTTCCGGCCAAATATCCGCGGTGCAAAGTCCTTACTCAATGTCACAAAGCCCACACGAGGCACATTTTGTGGACAAGGTCACTCTATGACCTGAACCTTTATTCACAGGACCAAGAAGTAATGACCCTGCGTGGGACCTCTCTTTATATACCTGGATGACCAGTTAAGGAGTGTCTCCCACAAGTTCACCCCCTGTGGTCAAGGTGTGCATTGCTTAAGTATATGCAGTATTGCAGTGGTGTTACATAGAGGTTACATACCTGACACGCGGCATTACTTCCACCTCCGTAACATTGCCCGTCTCCGCCCCGCCTCAGCTCTTCTGTTGATGAAATCCTCATCCATGGTTTTAGAATCATAGAATCATAGAAATTTACAGCATGGAAGGAGACCATTTTAGCCCATCGTGTCCTATAAAATGGCCCAACGCGTCGGAGAAGGCTCGGGAGTTCCAGGTGCGTGGAGAGAGTCGGGAGGTGAGTGGAGAGGCGTGGCTTGTGCAGCTACAGGGAGAAGGCAAAAAAGAAGCAGAAAGACATCGAAAGGTGATGTCACAGCCAAGGGGGTAAGTGATTGGCTGGTGATTGGTGAGTAGCTTTTCTTTTTCTTTCTTGATCAGTAAGTAACATTTAGCATTGTTGTTGCCAGCTTAAGTGTATCTAAGGGTTAAGTCATGTCAGGAGAGCTTGGACACGTGTTATGCTCCTCCTGTACTATGTGGGAAGTCAGGGACGCTTCTGGTGTCCCTGACGACTACGTGCGCGGGAAGTGCATCTGCCTGCAGCTCCTGACGGACCGCATTGCGGCACTGGAGCTGCGGGTGGATTCACTCTGGAGCATGCACGATGCTGAGAATGACGTGAATAGCACGTTTAGCGAGTTGGTCACACTGCAGCCAAAGAGTACTCAGCCAGATAGTGAATGGGTGACCAGCAGGAAGAGCAGTGTAAGGAAGGTAGTGCAGGGGTCCCCTGAGGTCATCCACCTGCAAAACAGATACACCGCTTTGGGTACTGTTGACAGGAATGACTCATCAGGGGAGGGCAGCAGCAGCCAGGTTCATGGCACCGTGGGTGGCTCTGCTGCACAGGAGAGCAGGAAAAAGAGTGGGAGAGCTATAGTGATAGGGGATTCGATTGTAAGGGGAATAGATAGGCGTTTCTGTGGCCGCAACCGAGACTCCAGGATGGTATGTTGCCTCCTTGGTGCAAGGGTCAAGGATGTCTTGGAGCGGGTGCAGGACAATCTAAAAAGGGAGGGTGAACAGCCAGTTGTCGTGGTGCACATTGGTACCAACGACATAGGTAAAAAACGGGATGAGGTCCTACGAGACGAATTTAGGGAGCTCGAAGCTAAATTAAAAAGTAGGACCTCAAAAGTAGTAATCTCAATTTGCTACCAGAGCCACGTGCTAGTCAGAGTAGGAATCGCAGGATAGCTCAGATGAATATGTGGCTTGAGGAGTGGTGCAGAAGGGAGGGATTCAAATTCCTGGGGCATTGGAATCGATTCTGGGGGAGGTGGGACCAGTACAAACCGGACGGTCTACACCTGGGCAGGACCGGAACCAATGTCCTCGGGGGAGTGTTTGCTAGTGCTGTTGGGGAGGAGTTAAACTAATATGGCAGGGGGATGGGAACCTATGCAGGGAGGCAGAGGGAAATAAAAGGGAGACAGAGGCAACAGATAGAAAGGAGAATAGTAAAAGTGGAGGGCAGAGAAACCCAAGGCAAAAAACAAAAAGGGCCACATTACAGCAAAATTCTAAAGGGACAAGGTGTGTTAAAAAGACAAGCCTGAAGGCTCTGTGTCTTAATGCAAGGAGTATCCGTAATAAAGTGGATGAATTAACTGTGCAAATAGATGTTAATAGATATGATGTGATTGGGATTACAGAGACGTGGCTCCAGGATGATCAGGGCTGGGAACTCAACATCCAATGGTATTCAACATTCAGGAAGGATAGAATAAAAGGAAAAGGAGGTGGGGTAGCATTGCTGGTTAAATAACTAATGCAATAGTTAGGAAAGACATTAGCTTGGATGATGTGGAATCTATATGGGTAGAGCTGCAGAACACCAAAGGGCAAAAAACGTTAGTGGGAGTTGTGTACAGACCTCCAAACAGTAGTAGTGATGTAGGGGAGGGCATCAAACAGGAAATTAGGGGTGTATGCAATAAAGGTGCAGCAGTTATCATGGGTGACTTTAATATGGGCTAACCAAACTGGAAGCAATACGGTGGAGGAGGATTTCCTGGAGTGCATAAGGGATGGTTTTCTAGACCAATATGTCGAGGAACCAACTAGCGGGGAGGCCATCTTAGACTGGGTGTTGTGTAATGAGAGAGGATTAATTAGCAATCTCGTTGTGCGAGGCCCTTTGGGGAAGAGTGACCATAATATGGTGGAATTCTACATTAGGATGGAGAATGAAACAGTTAATTCAGAGACCATGGTCCAAAACTTAAAGAAGGGTAACTTTGAAGGTATGAGGCATGAATTGGCTAGGATAGATTGGCAAATGATACTTAAGGGGTTGACTGTGGATGGGCAATGGCAGACATTTAGAGACCGCATGGATGAACTACAACAATTGTACATTCCTGTCTGGCGTAAAAATAAAAAAGGGAAGGTGGCTCAACCATAGCTATCAAGGGAAATCAGGGATAGTATTAAAGCCAAGGAAGTGGCATACAAATTGGCCAGAAATAGCAGCGGACCTGGGGACTGGGAGAAATTTAGAACTCAGCAGAGGAGGACAAAGGGTTTGATTAGGGCAGGGAAAATAGAGTACGAGAGGAAGCTTGCAGAGAACATTAAGACGAACTGCAAAAGCTTCTATAGATATATAAAGAGAAAAAGGTTAGTAAAGACAAACATAGGTCCCCTGCAGTCAGAATCAGGGGAAGTCATAGCGGGGAACAAAGAAATGGCGGACCAATTGAACAAGTACTTTGGTTCGGTATTCACTAAGGAGGACACAAACAACCATCCGGATATAAAAGGGGTCAGAGGGTCTAATAAGAAGGAGGAACTGAATAGGGAGAAATTACAACATGCTGCAGTGCAGAGAGACCTGGGGGTCCTTGTGCATGAATCCCAAAAAGTTAGTTTGCAGGTGCAGCAGGTAATCAGGAAGGCGAATGGAATGTTGGCCTTCATTGCGAGAGTGATGGAGTACAAAAGCTGGGAGGTCCTGCTGCAACTGTACAGGGTATTGGTGAGGCCGCACCTGGAGTACTGCATGCAGTTTTGGTCACCTTACTTAAGGAAGGATATACTGGCTTTGGAGGGGGTACAGAGATGACTCACTAGGCTGATTCCGGAGATGAGGGGGTTACCTTATGATGATAGATTGAGTAGACTGGGTCTTTACTCGTTGGAGTTCAGAAGGATGAGGGGTGATCTTATAGAAACATTTAAAATAATGAAAGGGATAGACAAGATAGAGGCAGAGAGGTTGTTTCCACTGGTCGGGGAGACTAGAACTAGGGGGCACAGCCTCAAAATACGGGGGAGTCAATTTAAAACCGAGTTGAGAAGGAATTTCTTCTCCCAGAGGGTTGTGAATCTGTGGAATTCTCTGCCCAAGGAAGCAGTTGAGGCTAGCTCATTGAATGTATTCAAGTCACAGATAGATAGATTTTTAACCAATATTGGAATTAAGGGTTATGGGGAGCGGGCGGGTAAGTGGAGCTGAGTCCACGGCCAGATCAGCCATGATCTTTTTGAATGGCAGAGCAGGCTCGAGGGGCTAGATGGCCTACTCCTGTTCCTAATTCTCATGTTCTTATGTTCTTATGTAACTGAGGGAATTCCTTATTAGTTGGGAAATTGTGTTGGGGAAATTGATGGGATTGAAGGCCGATACATCCCCAGGGCCTGATGGACTGCATCCCAGAGTACTTAAGGAGGTGGCCTTGGAAATCGCGGATGCATTGACAATCATTTTCCAACATTCCATAGACTCTGGATCAGTTCCTATGGAGTGGAAGGTAGCCAATGTAACCCCACTTTTTAAAAAAGGAGGGAGAGAGAAAACAGGGAATTATAGACCGGTCAGCCTGACATCGGTAGTGGGTAAAATGATGGAATCAATTGTTAAAGATGTCATAGCAGCGCATTTGGAAAGCGGTGATATGATAGGTCCAAGTCAGCATGGATTTGTGAAAGGGAAATCATGTTTGACAAATCTTCTGGAATTTTTTGAGGATGTTTCCAGTAAAGTGGACAAGGGAGAACCAGTTGATGTGGTATATTTGGACTTTCAGAAGGCTTTCGACAAGATCCCACACAAGAGATTAATGTGCAAAGTTAAAGCACATGGGATTGGGGGTAGTGTGCTGATGTGGACTGAGAACTGGTTGGTTGACAGGAAGCAAAGAGTAGGAGTAAATGGGGACTTTCTAGAATGGCAGGCAGTGACCAGTGGGGTACCGCGAGGTTCTATGCTGGGGCCCCAGCTGTTTACATTATACATTAATGATTTAGACGAGGGGATTAAATGTAGTATCTCCAAATTTGCGGATGGCAGTGTGAGCTGCGAGGAGGATGCTATGACGCTGCAGAGTGACTTTGATAGGTTAGGTGAGTGGGCAAATGCATGGCAGATGAAGTATAATGTGGATAAATGTGAGGTTATCCACTTTGATGGTAAAAACAGAGAGACAGACTATTATCTGAATGGTGACAGATTAGGAAAAGGGGAGGTGCAACGAGACCTGGGTGTCATGGTACATCAGTCATTGAAAGTTGGCATGCAGGTACAGCAGGCGGTTAAGAAAGCAAATGGCATGTTGGCCTTCATAGCAAGGGGATTTGAGTACAGGGGCAGGGAGGTGTTACTGCAGTTCTACAGGGCCTTGGTGAGGCCACACCTGGAGTATTATATACAGTTTTGGACTCCTAACTTGAGGAAGGACATTCTTGCTATTGAGGGGGTGCAGCGAAGGTTCACCAGACTGATTCCCGGGATGGTGGGACTGACATATCAAGAAAGACTGGACTGGATCAACTGCGCTTGTATTCTCTGGAGTTCAGAAGAATGAGAAGGATCTCATAGAAACGTTTAAAATTCTGACGGGTTTAGACAGGTTAGATGCAGGAAGAATGTTCCCAATGTTGGGGAAGTCCAGAACCAGGGGTCACATGCTAAGGATGCGGAGTTGGAGCTGAGGGTGGATTCACTCTGGAGCATCCACGATGCTGAGAATGACGTAAGTAGCACGTGTAGTGAGTTGGTCTTACCGCAGGAGAAGGGTCCACAGCCAGATAGGGAATGGAAGACCAGCAGGAAGAGTAGTGCAAGGAAGGTAGTGCAGGGGTCCCCTGTGGTCATCCCCCTGCAAAACAGATACACTACTTTGGGTACTGTTGAGGGGGATGACTCATCAGGGGAGGGCAGCAGCAGCCAAGTTCATGGCACCGTGGCTGGCTTTGTTGCACAGGAGGGCAGGAAAAAGAGTGGGAGAGCGATAGTGATAGGGGATTCAATTGTGAGGGGAATAGATAGGCGTTTCCATGGCCGCAACCGAGACTCCAGGATGGTATGTTGCCTCCCTGGTGCAAGGGTCAAGGATGTCTCGGAGCGGGTGCAGGACATTCTAAAAAGGGAGGGTGAACAGCCAGTTGTCGTGGTGCACATTGGTACCAACGACATAGGTAAAAAAAGGGATGAGGTCCTACGAAACGAATTTAAGGAGCTAAGAGCTAAATTAAAAAGTAGGACCTCAAAAGTAGTAATCTCGGGATTGCTACCAGTGCCACGTGCTAGTCAGAGTAGGAATCGCAGGATAGCGCAGATGAATATGTGGCTTGAGCAGTGGTGCAGCAGGGAGGGATTCAAATTCCTGGGGCATTGGAACCGGTTCTGGGGGAGGTGGGACCAGTACAATCCGGACAGTCTGCACCTGGGCAGGACCGGAACCAATGTCCTAGGGGGAGTGTTTGCTAGTGCTGTTGGGGAGGAGTTAAACTAATATGGCAGGGGGATGGGAACCAATGCAGGGAGACAGAGGGAAACAAAAAGGAGGCAAAAGCAAAAGACAGAAAGGAGATGAGGAAAAGTGGAGGGCAGAGAAACCCAAGGCAAAGAACAAAAAGGGCCACTGTACAGCAAAATTCTAATCGGACAAAGGGTGTTAAAAAAACAAGCCTGAAGGCTTTGTGTCTTAATGCAAGGAGTATTCGCAATAAGGCGGATGAATTAACTGTGCAAATAGATGTTAACAAATATGATGTGATTGGGATTACGGAGACGTGGCTCCAGGATGATCAGGGCTGGGAACTCAACATCCAGGGGTATTCAACATTCAGGAAGGATAGAATAAAAGGAAAAGGATAGCATTGCTGGTTAAAGAGGAGATTAATGCAATAGTTAGGAAAGACATTAGCTTGGATGATGTGGAATTTATATGGGTAGAGCTGCAGAACACCAAAGGGCAAAAAACGTTAGTGGGAGTTGTGTACAGACCTCCAAACAGTAGTAGTGATGTTGGGGAGGGCATCAAACAGGAAATTAGGGGTGCATGCAATAAAGGTGCAGCAGTTATAATGGGTGACTTTAATATGCACATAGATTGGGCTAGCCAAACTGGAAGCAATACGGTGGAGGAGGATTTCCTGGAGTGCATAAGGGATGGTTTTCGAGACCAATATGTCGAGGAACCAACTCGGGCAGAGGTCATCTTAGACTGGGTGTTGTGTAATGAGAGAGGATTAATTAGCGATCTCATTGTGCGAGGCCCCTTGTGAAAGAGTGACCATAATATGGTGGAATTCTGCATTAGGATGGAGAATGAAACAGTTAATTCAGAGACCATGGTCCAGAACTTAAAGAAGGGTAACTTTGAAGGTATGAGGCGTGAATTGGCTAGGATAGATTGGCGAATGATACTGAAGGAGTTGACTGTGGATGGGCAATGGCAGACATTTAGAGACCGCATGGATGAACTACAACAATTGTACATTCCTGTCTGGCGTAACCGTGGCTATCAAGCGAAATCAGGGATAGTATTAAAGCCAAGGAAGTGGCATACAAATTGGCCAGAAATAGCAGTGAACCCGGAGACTGGGAGAAATTTAGAACTCAGCAGAGGAGGACAAAGGGTTTGATTAGGGCAGGGAAAATGGAGTACGAGAAGAAGCTTGCAGGGAACATTGAGGCGGATTGCAAAAGTTTCTATAGATATGTAAAGAGAAAAAGGTTAGTAAAGACAAATGTAGGTCCCCTGCAGTTAGAATCAGGGGAAGTCTTAACGGGGAACAAAGAAATGGCAGACCAATTGAACAAGTACTTTGGTTCGGTATTCACTAAGGAGGACACAAACAACCTTCCGGATATAAAAGGGGCCAGAGGGTCTAGTAAGGAGGAGGAACTGAGGGAAATCTTTATTAGTCAGGAAATTGTGTTGGGGAAATTGATGGGATTGAAGGCCGATAAATCCCCAGGGCCTGATGGACTGCATCCCAGAATACTTAAGGAGATGGCCTTGGAAATCGCGGATGCATTGACAGTCATTTTCCAACATTCCATAGACTCTGGATCAGTTCCTATGGAGTGGAGGGTAGCCAATGTAACCCCACTTTTTAAAAAAGGAGGGAGAGAGAAAACAGGGAATTATAGACCGGTCAGCCTGACCTCAGTAGTGGGTAAAATGATGGAATCAATTATTAAGGATGTCATAGCAGCGCATTTGGAAAAAGGTGACATGAGAGGTCCAAGTCAGCATGGATTTGTGAAAGGGAAATCATGCTTGACAAATCTTCTGGAATTTTTTGAGGATGTTTCCAGTAGAGTGGACAAGGGAGAACCAGTTGATGTGGTATATTTGGACTTTCAGAAGGCTTTCAACAAGGTCCCACACAAGAGATTAATGTGCAAAGTTAAAGCACATGGGATTGGGGGTAGTGTGCTGACGTGGATTGAGAACTGGTTGGCAGACAGGAAGCAAAGAGTAGGAGTAAATGGGTACTTTTCAGAATGGCAGGCAGTGACTAGTGGGGTACTGCAAGGTTCTGTGCTGGGGCCCCAGCTGTTTACATTGTACATTAATGATTTAGACGAGGGGATTAAATGTCGTATCTCCAAATTTGCGGATGACACGAAGTTGTGTGACAGTGTGAGCTGCGAGGAAGATGCTATGAGGCTGCAGAGTGACTTGGATAGGTTAGGTGAGTGGGCAAATGCATGGCAGATGAAGTATAATGTGGATAAATGTGAGGTTATCCACTTTGGTGGTAAAAACAGAGAGACAGACTATTATCTGAATGGTGACAGATTAGGAAAAGGGGAGGTGCAATGAGACCTGGGTGTCATGGTACATCAGTCATTGAAGGTTGGCATGCAGGTACAGCAGGCGGTTAAGAAAGAAAATGGCATGTTGGCCTTCATAGCGAGAGGATTTGAGTACAGGAGCAGGGAGGTGTTGCTACAGTTGTACAGGGCCTTGGTGAGGCCACACCTGGAGTATTGTGTTCAGTTTTGGTCTCCTAACTTGAGGAAGGACATTCTTGCTATTGAGGGAGTGCAGCGAAGATTCACCAGACTGATTCCCGGGATGGTGGGACTGACCTATCAAGAAAGACTGGATCAACTGGGCTAGTAATCACTGGAGTTCAGAAGAATGAGAGGGGACCTCATAGAAACGTTTAAAATTCTGACGGGTTTAGACAGGTTAGATGCAGGAAGAATGTTCCCAATGTTGGGGAAGTCCAGAACCAGGGGTCACAGTCTGAGGATAAGGGGTAAGCCATTTAGGACCGAGATGAGGAGAAACTTCTTCACCCAGAGAGTGGTGAACCTGTGGAATTCTCTACCACAGAAAGTAGTTGAGGCCAATTCACTAAATATATTCAAAAGGGAGTTAGATGAAGTCCTTACTACTCGGGGGATCAAGGGGTATGGTGAGAAAGCAGGAAGGGGGTAATGAAGTTGCATGTTCAGCCATGAACTCATTGAATGGCGGTGCAGCCTAGAAGGGCTGAATGGCCTACTCCTGCACCTATTTTCTATGTTTCTATGTTTTCTATTTCGGACAGAGATGAGGAGTGATACGTCCTTACTACACAGTATAAATGCACACGAGGCCCATGCTTGAGAGAAGGTCAGTCTGTGACCTGTCCTTTAGTCCTTAGCACTCAAGTGATGAAGGTGGGTGGAGCTTCCCCTTTTATACCTGAAGGTCCAGGTTAGGAGTGTCTCCCACCTAGTGGTCAGTGTTCTCACGGTGTACAACTTAGGTCAGTTTATACATGGGTTACAATGCTGGTTGAATACATGACATCACCTCCCCCCCACAAAGTCTTATTGGGATCACAGGTTGAGTCTCTCTGGTGGTTTACGCTCCCTTGTAGAGCGCCTGAGTTGGGGCTCCGGTTGTTGGGCGCTGGCCTGCGTGTCTGCTGTTTGCGGTGCCTCAGGCCTGTCCGGACTGCCCACAGTGACTGGGCTCTCCTCCCTTTGGTTCCGGTGTTCAGTCACCTGTGGTGGAGTGAACTCTATATCGTGTTCTTCCTCTGCTTCTTCTATGGGGTTGCTGAACCTCCTTTTTGTTTGATCCACATGTTTGCAGCAGATTTGTCCATTGGTAAGTTTAACTACCAGAATCCTATTTCCCTCTTTGGCAACCACACTGCCTGCGAGCCATTTGGGCCCTGCAACGTAGTTGAGGACAAAAACAGGATCATTTACATCAATACATCGCGCCCTCGCATTCCTGTCATGGTAGTGATATTGTGACTGATGCCTGCTCTCGACAATTTCTTTCATGGTGGGGTGTATAAGGGATAACCGGGTTTTGAGCGTCCTTTTCATTAGTAGCTCTGCAGGTGGAACCCCTGTGAGCGAGTGTGGTCGGGATCTATAGGCCAACAGGAGGCGTGATAAGCGGCTTTGTAGGGAACCCCCTTGGAATCTGAGCATCCCCTGTTTGATTATCTGCACTGCTCGTTCTGCCTGGCCGTTTGAGGCCGGCTTGAACGGTGCCGTTCTAACATGGTTAATTCCATTGCCTGCCATGAAGTCCTGGAATTCAGTGCTTGTGAAGCACGGGCCATTGTCGCTGACCAAGATGTCCGGTAGACCGTGGGCGGCGAACATTGCCCGTAGACTTTCTACCGTGGCAGAGGATGTGCTTGAATTTAAAATGTCACACTCGATCCATTTGGAGTAGGCGTCTACTAAACCAAAAACATTTTCCCCATGAAAGGACCTGCGTAGTCCACATGGATGCGTGACCAAGGCTTGGCGGGCCATGGCCAGGGGCTAAGGGGGGCTTCCCTGGGCGCATGGCCCAGCTGGGCACACGTGTTGCACCTGTGAACACAAAGTTCCAGATCTGCTTCTATCCCTGGCCACCAAACGTGTGACCTGGCAATTGCCTTCATCGTGACAATGCCCGGGTGCCCATTGTGGAGTTCTCTGATGAACACCTCTCTGCCCATCTGGGGCATGACTACGCGGTTTCCCCACAGTAGGCAATCGGCCTGAATCGAGAGTTCATCCCTGCGCCTGTGAAATGGCTTAAATTTCTCAGGGCATGCCCTGTACGTAGCTGCCCAGTCCCCATTCAAGACACATTTCTTGACTAGAGACAATAGCGGGTCTCTATTTGTCCAGACTTTAATCTGACGGGCTGTCACGGGTGAGCCTTCGCTTCCGAAAGCTTCAACAGCCATGACCATCTCAGCAGCATGCTCGGTAGCCCCCTCAGTGGTGGCTAGTGGGAGCCTGCTGAGTGCATCGGTGCAGTTTTCGGTGTCCGGTCTGTGCCGAATTGTGTAGTCATAGGCAGCTAACGTGAGTGCCCACCTCTGTATGTGGGCCGATGCGTTTGCATTTATGGCCTTGTTGTCGGCCAAAAGGGACGTTAGGGGTTTGTGATCTGTCTCCAGCTCAAATTTCCTGCCAAACAGGTACTGGTGCATTTTCTTTACCGCATATACACATGCGAGCGCCTCCTTTTCTACCATCCCGTAGCCCCTTTCTGCCTGGGACAGACTCCTGGAGGCATAAGCTACCGGCTGTAACTGACCCTTGGCATTGACATGCTGCAACACACACCCGACACCATAGGACGACGCATCGCACGTTAACACAAGTTTCTTACATGGGTCATATAGCGTTAACAGATTGTTGGAACATAACAAATTGCGTGCTCTATTAAAAGCCCTTTCCTGGCTGTCCCCCCAGACCCATTTGCAACCTTTGCGTAGGAGCACGTGTAGCGGCTCTAGCAGCGTGCTCAATTTGGGAAGAAAGTTACCAAAATAGTTCAGGAGTCCCAGGAACGAATGCAGCTCCGTCGTATTACGGGGTCTGGGTGCTCTCTAGATCGCTTCCGTCTTGGATGCAGTCGGGCTGATCCCGTCTGTTGCTACCCTCATCCCCAGGAATTCTACCTCAGGAGCTAGGAAGACGCACTTCGCCTTTTTTAGTCGCAGACCTACCCGGTCCAGTCTGCGTAGCACCTCCTCCAGGTTGTGGAGGTGTTCTTCAGTATCGTAACCCGTGATGAGGATGTCGTCCTGAAAAACCACCGTCCCTGGAATCGACTTGAGGAGGCTTTCCATATTTCGTTGGAAGATCGCGGCGGCCGAGCGAATCCCGAACGGACATCTGCTGTACTCAAACAACCCCTTGTGTGTCGTGATGGTGGTCAGCTTCTTCGACTCACTCGCCAGCTCCTGGGTCATGTAAGCTGAGATCAGGTCCAATTTTGAAAAAAGTTTGCCACCGGATAGTGTCGCAAAGAGGTCCTCTGCTCTCGGTAGCAGGTACTGGTCTTGGAGTGACACCCGATTGATGGTGGCCTTGTAATCACCACATATCCTGACCGACCCATCCGCCTTGAGCACCGGCACAATCGGGCTCGCCCAGTCACTGAATTCGACTGGCGAGATGATGCCTTCCCTCAACAGGCGGTCCAATTCACCTTCTATCTTTTCCCGCATCACGTACGGCACCGCTCTGGCCTTGTGGTGTACTGGTCTGGCGTCCGGGTTTATGTGAATCAGTACCTTGGCCCCCATGAAAGTGCCAATGCCGTGTTGAAATAATGAGTCAAATTTGTCCAGGACCTGTGAGCATGATATTCGCTCCACAGAGGAAATTGCATTGACATCGCCCCATTTCCAGTTCATGACAGCAAGCCAACTCCTCCCCAGTAGTGCGGGACCGTCCCCTGGGACAACCCAGAGTGGCAACCTGTTCTCCGAATCTTTGCGGGTCACGACTACCGTGGCGCTGCCTAGCACCGGAATGATCTGCTTTGTGTAAGTCCGTAGCTGTGCGTCAATCGGCGATAATTCTGGCCTCCTGGCCTTGGATGCCCACAACTTTTCGAACTGTTTGATACCCATCAGGGACTGGCTGGCACCCGTGTCTAACTCCATTGATACTGGGATGCCATTGAGGAGCACTTTCATCATTATCGGTGGCATCCTGGTGTATGAACTGTATACGTGCTCCACATGAACTCGCTGAACTTCAGCTTCCAGCGATTTCCCCCAGTGTCCATTTCTGCAATTTCTGCAGGTATTTTGCTCATCTCTGCAAACTCCGGCTGAGTGTGTGCCTCCACGCCTCCAGCATGAGTTGCGGTTTGAAACAAAAGGTCCCTTGCCAGTCGATCGTCCCTGACTGCCCCTGTTATTGTCCTTGAGTGCACCATTAACAGGTGTTGATGGCCCCATTACTGGCCGCATTGTCCCTTGCAATGGCGTGAATCGCTGTTCAGCTTGCCATTGTCTCTGTCGAACTCCCCCTCTGGGTTCGACTACATGTTGGGGCATGCCTGACTGCCCTTGTCTGCCTGGAGAACTGTGTGCTGCTTTAACAATGTTGAATCTCTGTCCCAACCATTCCTTAACACAGTACCTCTCGTCTGTTCTGCTAGTGGCCATGCTCGCGTGGTTTAAATCCCAGTTTCTTGTCGCCATTGATACGTACTTACTACACAGTATAAATGCACACGAGGCCCATGCTTGAGAGGTCAGTCTGTGACCTGTCCTTTATTCCTTAGCACTCAAGTGATGAAGGTGGGTGGAGCTTCCCCTTTTATACCTGAAGGTCCAGGTTAGAAGTGTCTCCCACCTAGTGGTCAGTGTTCTCACGGTGTACAACTTCGGTCAGTTTGTACATGGGATACAATGCTGGTTGAATACATGACAAGGAGAAACTTCTTCACCCAGAGAGTGGTGAACATGTGGAATTCTCTACCACAGAAAGTTGTTGAGGCCAATTCACTAAATATATTCAAAAAGGAGTTAGATGTAGTCCTACTAGGAGGATCAAGGGGTATGGCGAGAAAGCAGGACTAGGGTACTGAAGTTGCATGTTCAGCCATGAACTCATTGAATGGCGGTGCGGGCTCGAGGGGCCGAATGGCCTACTCCTGCACCTATTTTCTAAGTTTCTATATTTCTATGTCCGTGCCGACTGACCAAGAGCTATCCAGCCTCATCCCACTTTCCAGCTCTTGATCCTTAGCCCTGTCGGTTACGGCACTTTAAATGCTCATCCAAATAGTTTTTAAATGTGCTGAAGCTTTCTGCCTCTACCACCCTTTCAGGCAGTGAGTTCCAGACCCCCACCACACTCTGGGTAAAGAAACTTCCCCTCAAATATCCTCTATACCACCCCCCAATTACTTTAAATCTGTGCCCCCTGGTTCTTGACCCCTCTGCCAAGGGAAACAGATCCTTCCTATCTACTCTATCCAGGCCCCTCATAATGTTATACACCTCAATCAGGTCCTTGAAATTTATCGACATACCTCCCACTTACTGCCCGCTTACCGCTCAAAAAACACGTACATACCGCTGACATACCGCTCGGAGGAGTATTCATCATTGACAGACCGCTGAGCGGAATGCACACCGTCCACCATGCAGGACCGCCCATATACCGCCCAAAAAGTGCAATTTTCATTACATACCGCCAACATATCATTGGAGCTGCACACGGTCCTGGAAAAGGTGGCTTTACTCAATCTTAAGTGGGCGGGAATGGGCAGTAGTGCTCGGAGCTGCCATTTTGAAATCAGCAACAGTCAGCTAAAGCAGCACCTCAGTATTTCTGAGGTGAACAGTGACTTTACAGTGCGATTTACAGTGGGAAAGGTATTTTTATTGGTACTGAGTAAATTATTAAGATCAAAGGCATTTTAGTTCTATTTTTTTCATTGAAAAATCTTCTGGAGATTTAAAAAGAACGAGGCCTGCGCTATCTCAGCCTGTATTGCTGACTACCTGTCTAATGGAGGATCTAGATGTGAGAAGGTTTATTGAGCAGAGTTATCAGGGTAATGGAGGAGGTCACAGACTGATGATGAGGAGGAAGAGTCCTTACCCCCAAAGGATTTTCAGGGAGAAACACTCATACTTGGACCTGATCGATCGACACTGCGTTCGAAGGCTGCGCTTCTGAAAAGAGGTGATCGATGAGATTTGCCAGATCATTAAGGCAGACCTACAGCCCAGTACCACCAACATTACTGCACTCTCTGTCGAGATGATGGTGACTGCGGCACTTTCCTTTTAAGCATGTGACTCTGTTCAGGCATCAGCTGGGGACAAATGCTGTATTTGTCAGTATGCTACTCATTGGTGCATTCGACAGGTAACCGAAGCACTGTATGCACGCCGGATGGAAATTATAACCTTCCCAATGACCAGGGAGGCACAGAGTGACAGGGCTTTGGGAGTTGTACCATTGCCAGCTTCCCCAAGGTGCAGGGTGCTGTTGACTGTACCCATATTGCCCTGTGAGCACTATTACAGGAGGCGGAGGTGTACCGAAACCGTAAGGGATTTCACTCCCTCAACGTGCAGCTCGTCTGCGACTATACACCGTGCACAATGGCAGTGATTGCCAGCTTTCCAAGGAGCAGGTATGATGCGCTCATCTTGCGTGAGAGCACTGTGTCTGACCTGTTGAAGTCTGAGCCACAAGGTAAATGCTGGGTGCTGGGGGACAAAGTGTACGCCTCGTCACCTGGTCTCTTGACCCCCTCACCCCCCCCCCCGCAGAACCCTCAGACAGAACCCGAGCAACGGTATAATAAGAGCCATGTAGCCACACGTAATATTATTGAAAGGACAATTGCAGTGCTGAAGCAGGGCTTTCGATGCTTGGACCACTCGGGAGGCAGGCTGTAATACTACCCTGAGCAGGTTCAGTCCACAGTGGGGTGCTGCATGTTGCATCATTCAGCAATCCGGAATTGCCACAGGGGACTGCAGGACCACCTGAGGAGAGAGTGCAGGAGGCGGAGGAGGAGGAAGAAGAAGAAAATGAGGCGGGGGGGGGGGGGGGAGGAGGAGCTTCCAGATGAACCCATGGCCCCCCCCCCACCCGCCCCAATACCAGGGTGGAGGACACGTGGAGCATATGCCACTGCAAAATTGTTACATTATGAGCAGCTCATAAATGAACGCTTTGCTTGAATGTGGAGAACTGCGTTTTGGGACCCTGATGACTGTTACCCCAAATGTTTGACACTGTACAAGAGTGCTTAAATTCAATTCAAATGTTTATGTAAAAATATAAAAAATATACAACAATTTTAAAACTTTGTAAAACTTATAACTATATTTGAACAACTGTAACAACTTTAACAACTTTAACAAAACTTTTACAACTTGAAATAAACTTTTAAATATCAAACTTCAATTATTTTAAATGAATAACGACAACAAAAGACCCCTTACTGTCCTCGTTCTCGACCTCGACCGTGTGCTCCACCACCCTTGGGACTATTCCCCCCTTTCTTGCTCCCGCCCTTCCCTTTCCCACTGCCCCTGGGCCCGGACCTCCCCATGCTGATACCAAGCCGGCATGCAGCACTGCACCCCGAGTGCTGTTGCTGTTGTTGGAGGTGAGACATTGCAGGTGCAATAAATGGAGCCTCAGGAGAAGCTCGCGATGTGCAAGTCACGGCTTCAGGGCTGGAAGCTGCTGGCAGCTCCCCACCCTCAGGTGCTGTCGACCCGACTACCATGGCACGGGGGGGGATTCCGCGCCACGTCCCGATCCCGTCGATTGCCGCATGGCATCGACGGAGTCAGCGGTTCGCTCCATCGCGGTGATCTGACGCGACGTACCCTCCGACTGTCGTTCTGATAGAGCCACAATGTTTCCAGTTGTCATAGCCGTGGCCTTGAGCAGCTCTCGACCGATGTCGACCGCTGGTCTGTGACAGACGCACCATGTCCTGGTACACGCGCCTATCTGTCGTGCAGCAACCGACCTTTCCTGCACCAACCGCAGTCGCTGCGGCAAAGGCGCTGCAATGCTGGGGGGTGCCTTGCTGCGCACCGCTTGGTCCCACAGAATCAGAGGAGCCATGGGGGGAATCCCCTGAATACAGACTCGGTGGTGGAGGATATTCCAGTTGGCCCTGCTGGTGTATCCTGCTCCGTCTCCAACCCCCATCTCCACCTCCACTGGCTCCAGGATCAGTGGCACGTCCTCTTCCTCTTCCTTTTCATCTTCATCATCTCTGGCAGTGGTGAAGTCGGGAGAGGGCTGGGTAACGCCAGAGGTGGAGGCAGTGGGTCTGTCGTCTGGTCTCTGTGCGGAGATCTGGTCTGAACCGTTCGAGTCTGGAAGTACAAAACAACATTTAAAAATGCTTGGCACCAGGGGAGGGGTGGAGCATTGGAGCACTGGAGAACTGGGGAACTGGGGAACTTGAGCACTGGGGAACTGGAGAACTGGGGAACTGGGGAACTGGAGCACTGGGGAACTGGAGAACTGGAGAAATGGAGCACTGGAGCACTGGGGAACTGGAGAACTGGAGATCAGGAGAACTGGAGCACTGGGGAACTGGAAAACTGGAGAAATGGAGCACTGGAGCACTGGGGAACTGCAGCACTGGGGAACTGGAGAACTGGAGATCAGGAGAACTAGAGCACTGGGGAACTGGAGAACTGGAGAAATGGAGCACTGGGGAACTGGAGCACTGGGGAACTGGAGAACTGGAGATCAGGAGAACTGGAGCACTGGGGAACTGGAGAAATGGAGCACTGGAGCACTGGGGAACTGGAGCACTGGAGAACTGGAGAAATGGAGCACTGGAGCACTGGGGAACTGGAGAAATGGAGAACTGGAGATCAGGAGAACTGGAGACCTGGAGAAATGGTGAAGTGGAGAAATGGAGCACTGGAGCACTGGAGAACTGAAAAACAAGAAAACTGGACAGCTGGAGAACTTAAGAACTGGAGATCAGGAGAACTGGAGCACTGGAGCAGTGGAGCACAGGAGAACAGGAGCACTGGAGCACTGGGGAACTGAGGAACTGGAGCAATGGAGCACTGGGGAACTGGAGAACTGGAGAACTGGAGAACTGGAGAACAGGAGAACTGGAGCACTGGAGCACTGGGGAATGGAGAACAGGAGAACAGGAGTACTGGAGCACCGGAGAACAGGAGAACTGGAGCGCTGGAGCACTGGAGCACCGGAGAACAGGAGAACTGGAGCGCTGGAGCACTGGAGAACAGGAGAATAGGAGAACTGGAGCGCTGGAGCACTGGGGAACTGGAGATCAGGAGAATTGAAGCACTGGGGAACTGGAGAACTAAAGAACAGGAGATCAGGAGCACTGGAGAACGGGAGCACTGGAGAACTGGAGAACTGGCGATCAGGAGCACTGGAGATCAGGAGCACTGGAGAACTGGAGAACTGGAGCACTGGAGAACTGGTGCACTGGAGAACAGGAGCACAGGAGAACAAGATTGCAGAACAGAAAATGGTAAGTAGTGGGGTGCCACAGGGATCAGTGCTGGGGCCTCAACTATTGTAGGACAATGGTTTCGTCCCGGATTAATTTGTAGCGGGCAAGAACAATTAACACTACTGGCTACTTCTCAGAGTTTGACTCCAGAAAATAATGACAAGATACCAATAAGTATAGTTCCCACTTTGCGTGGCATTCTTTACTGAGTTTGATCACCCTGTTATCAACATTACACCTATCAGTCTGACTCTTGAGCTGCTAAGTTATGTTATAGTTACCAGTTCCCTGCGTGCTCACGATCCTCTCAGTGATCCGCTGACGTGTCGCAATGTGCGTCTTCTGATGACTGACCGGGTCACCCCTCCTCGACTGCAGCTGAGTTCCCACTCGTCTTTACTGAGTCTCTGCCGCAGTTTCCCTGCGCACTCACGATCGACCCGGTGGTTTGACGGGTTGGTGGAGCACAACTTCTGATGACTAATCAGTCACTTTCTTTGACTACTACGGGCTGCTGTTCCGTCTTCTGTGAGGTCATGTCCCGGTCTTTTCTCAGGTATTGTTTCCATGGCTACCTGCCACCCATCAAATCCTTCCTTTGATCCAGCGATGATCTATCTTCTTTGGGCACGCATTTAGCATTTCAGAAACTGGTCGATTGTCTAGACTAGCGCTATCATGGACCTCATTATAGTCCTTACATATTGGTGTTTACATTTCTACAAGAGGTTTCTTACAGAAGTATCATTTCTATTGTGTTGGGGTTTCTCTTCTGATTACAGTTTGTGTGGTTTCACATTTCCACAAAAATTTCTTACAGGGGTTTCTCCTTGTTAGCACAGAGGCAGTTCAGAGAAGGTTCACTAGGTTGATTCCGGAGAAGAGGGGTTTGACTTATGAAGGTAGGTTGTGTAGTTTGGGCCTATAGTCATTGGAGTTCAGAAGAATGAGAGGTGATCTTATTGAAACATATAAGATAATGAGGGGGCTCAACAAGGTGGATGCAGAGAGGATATTTCCACTCATAGGGGAAACTAAAACTAGGGAACATAATCTCAGAATAAGGGGCCGCCCATTTAAAACTGAGATGAGGAAGAATTTCTTCTCTCAGAGGGTCGAAAATCTGTAGAATGTTCTGCCCCAGAGAGCTGTGGAGGCTGGGTCATTGAATATATTTTAACGATAAGGAAGTGAAGGTTTATGGGGTGTGGGCAGGGGAGTGGAGCTGAGCCCAAGATCAGATCAGCCATGATCTTATTAAATGGTGGAGCAGGCTCGAGGGGCCAAATGACTTACCCCTACGCCTATTTCTTATGTTCTTTTGTTCTTATCACACTTCAAAGGGGTCATACCTTCTAAGCATTACACATAGAGTAAAAAAAACTGTGACTGACTCAGATAACCAATTAATTGTTGTTACCAGTCGAATATCTGATTGACTAAATGTGAATAAATTAAAAGTAGCAAAAAGTACTAATGAGGAATGGGTAACCAGTAGAAAACCAACCAATGAAGTCATTCAAATAATTTCTTCACACTGTTTTTGGCCACCATTCTTCAATAAGGTCAATAAGCAGTTAAAAGTCTCATTTAAAACACAGGGAATAAAATCAAAGGTAAAAGTGGCCATTTGACACTTCAGAATAGTCCCTCTAGTCATTTAATTCATCCAGTCTAGCATCATAAGCTCCCCTAACATCTTTGATTCCACTAGCTCACCTGATAAACATTTTGCATGATCTCTCAGCCCTTAAGTAAAGAAGTTTTATAAGATCTATTTGGAATTTACTTTTCTAGTTTAAATGCATGTCCTGTTGTTCTATTGGCCTGACTGATCTTAAAAGTAATACTCTCAGTTAATCTTACCTACGGCATTTAATATTCTATATACCTCAGTGAGGTCACTCATTGACCTTTTTCTCACTCGACTTTAGAGCTTGAACTTGTCTCATCTTTTCTCATAATTCAACCCCTTTACACAAGATCATTCTTGTTGTTCTTCTCTGCACCTTTTCCAATACCTGTTTGTCCTTTGAAAGTGCACACAGTAGGGTCGATACCACACTTGAGTGCTTCTGACACATGGTAGTGCTCGCAGGGAGCACTGGTTGGGAAATCGTGGGCACATTGGGGTGGAAATTGCATAACGGCCGAGTATCTCAAGCAATTGGTCCTCGAGCCCCATCAAAATATTCAGGGTGAGCTGCGGGCACCAGTCGGGCCTTCATAGGCAGTTCGCCAAACTCCGGGATGCCTGCCTCACCGGCAGTGGCTCTTAGTTAAGAATGGGGAGGGAGCTTGGAGAATGGCAGCAGAATGGGGGCTGATGATGGCAGGCAGAAGTACTGTGGGGCCACAAGGAGCACTTCTGCTTCTCCTGGCCCCACAGAAATACCTTTTAAAATATATTTGCTTATGTTTACAATGGCAGCCACTGGCTTGGCCACAGCCATGTCCCAAAAATCTAAGTGGTGCAGACCAATTTCTTGTACAATTCCTTAAAAGGCATTATGCATCTCATTAGCATATGCAAGGGGGTAACGCTTATTTGAGGCAGCCGCCCTGGATGCCTGATTTTGGGTAGGAATGTCTCTCAGGAATCCTTGGGGTGCAGAACATTGCTCATTGAAATTGATCCTTTTTGTGCCTGTTTTACACCGACAACGAGGACAAATCTCTACCTCGTAGTGTCTGATTTTCCATCCATTAAGTTAAAATTTAAGACAAAAATCAGGGACCTAAGAGCCTACGATTTGTGATCAGCTCTCCCTGCAAGTGCTGTTCTACACCATCAATGCCCAACCGTGTGATGCCAGCTGTTCTGCAATGGTACATTATCAAATTTAACATGTAGATTTAATTCATCCTCTTACTGATTTAGGAGAGTAGTAAAAGCTGGCATTAGACTCGTGATCTAATGATTGGAACAATGTAGAAATATTTCCCCAGTGCTCTAACTGTTGTCCTGTCCTCCCTGTGAGCACCACTCCCTGCGAGCACCACTCCCTGCGAGCACCACTCCCTGCGAGCACTCCCTGCGAGCACCACTCCCTGCGAGCACTCCCTGCGAGCACCACTCCCTGCGAGCACCACTCCCTGCGAGCAACACTCCCTGCGAGCACCACTCCCTGCGAGCACCACTCCCTGCGAGCAACACTCCCTGCGAGCACCACTCCCTGCGAGCACCACTCCCTGCGAGCACTCCCTGCGAGCACCACTCCCTGAGACCACTCCCTGCGAGCACCACTCCCTGCGAGCACTCCCTGCGAGCACCACTCCCTGCGAGCACCACTCCTTGCGAGCACCACTCCCTGCGAGCACCACTCCCTGCGAGCATCACTCCCTGCGAGCACTCCCTGCGAGCACCACTCCCTGCGAGCACTCCCTGCGAGCACCACTCCTTGCGAGCACCACTCCCTGCGAGCACCACTCCCTGCGAGCACCACTCCCTGCGACCACTCCCTGCGAGCACCACTCCCTGCGACCACTCCCTGCGAGCACCACTCCCTGCGAGCACCACTCCCTGCGACCACTCCCTGCGAGCACCACTCCCTGTGAGCACCACTCCCTGCGAGCACTCCCTGCGAGCACTCCCTGTGAGCACCACTCACTGCGAGCACTCCCTGCGAGCATCACTCCCTGCGAGCAGTCCCTGCGAGCACCACTCCCTGTGAGCACCACTCCCTGTGAGCACTCCCTGCGAGCACTCCCTGTGAGCACCACTCCCTGCGAGCACTCCCTGCGAGCACTCCCTGTGAGCACCACTCCCTGTGAGCACCACTCCCTGCGAGCACTCCCTGCGAGCACCACTCCCTGTGAGCACCACTCCCTGTGAGCACTCCCTGCGAGCACTCCCTGTGAGCACCACTCCCTGTGAGCACCACTCCCTGCGAGCACTCCCTGCGAGCACCACTCCCTGCGAGCACCACTCCCTGCGACCACTCCCTGTGAGCACCACTCCCTGTGAGCACTCCCTGCGAGCACTCCCTGCGAGCACTCCCTGTGAGCACCACTCCCTGCGAGCACTCCCTGCGAGCACTCCCTGTGAGCACCACTCCCTGCGAGCACCACTCCCTGCGAGCACCACTCCCTGCGAGCATCACTCCCTGCGAGCACCACTCCCTGCGAGCACCACTCCCTGCGAGCATCACTCCCTGCGAGCACCACTCCCTGCGAGCATCACTCCCTGCGAGCACTCCCTGCGAGCACCACTCCCTGCGAGCACCACTCCCTGCGAGCACCACTTCCTGCGAGCACTCCCTGCGAGCACCACTCCCTGCGAGCACTCCCTGTGAGCACCACTCCCTGCGAGCACCACTCCCTGTGGGCACCACTCCCTGCGATCACTCCCTGCGAGCACCACTCCCTGCGACCACTCCCTGTGAGCACCACTCCCTGCGATCACTCCCTGCGAGCACCACTCCCTGCGACCACTCCCTGTGAGCACCACTCCCTGCGAGCACCACTCCCTGCGAGCACTCCCTGCGACCACTCCCTGCGAGCACCACTCCCTGCGAGCACCACTCCCTCCGAGCACCACTCCCTGCGAGCACCAATCCCTGCGAGCACTCCCTGCGAGCACCACTCCCTGCGAGCACCACTCCCTGCGAGCACCACTCCCTGCGAACACTCCCTGCGAGCACCACTCCCTGCGAGCACCACTCCCTGCGAGCACCAATCCCTGCGAGCACCACTCCCTGCGAGCACCAATCCCTGCGAGCACCACTCCCTGCGAGCACCACTCCCTGCGAGCACTCCCTGCGAGCACCACTCCATGCGAGCACTCCCTGCGAGCACCACACCCTCCGACCACTCCCTGCGAGCACCACTCCCTGCGAGCACCACTCCTTGCGAGCACCACTCCCTGCGAGCACCAATCCCTGCGACCACTCCCTGCGAGCACCACTCCCTGCGAGCACCACTCCCTGCGAGCACCACTCCCTGCGAGCACCCTCCCTGCGAGCACCACTCCCTGCGAGCACCACTCCCTGCGAGCACCACTCCCTGCGAGCACCACTCCCTGCGAGCACTCCCTGCGAGCACCCTCCCTGCGAGCACCACTCCCTGCGAGCACCACTCCCTGCGAGCACCACTCCCTGCGAGCACTCACTGCGAGCACCACTCCCTGCGAGCACCACTCCCTGCGAGCACCACTCCCTGCGAGCACTCCCTGCGAGCACTCCCTGTGAGCACCACTCCCTGCGAGCACCACTCCCTGCGAGCACCACTCCCTGCGAGCACTCCCTGTGAGCACCACTCCCTGTTCCTGCGAGCACCACTCCCTGCGAGCACCACTTCCTGCGAGCACTCCCTGTGAGCACCACTCCCTGCGAGCACCACTCCCTGCGAGCACTCCCTGCGAGCACTCCCTGCGAGCATCACTCCCTGCGAGCAGTCCCTGCGAGCACCACTCCCTGTGAGCACCACTCCCTGCGAGCACTCCCTGCGAGCACTCCCTGTGAGCACCACTCCCTGCGAGCACTCCCTGCGAGCACCACTCCCTGCGAGCACCACTCCCTGCGACCACTCCCTGTGAGCACCACTCCCTGTGAGCACTCCCTGCGAGCACTCCCTGCGAGCACTCCCTGTGAGCACCACTCCCTGCGAGCACTCCCTGCGAGCACTCCCTGTGAGCACCACTCCCTGCGAGCACCACTCCCTGCGAGCACCACTCCCTGCGAGCACCACTCCCTGCGAGCATCACTCCCTGCGAGCATCACTCCCTGCGAGCACCACTCCCTGCGAGCATCACTCCCTGCGAGCACTCCCTGCGAGCACCACTCCCTGCGAGCACCACTCCCTGCGAGCACCACTTCCTGCGAGCACTCCCTGCGAGCACCACTCCCTGCGAGCACTCCCTGTGAGCACCACTCCCTGCGAGCACCACTCCCTGTGGGCACCACTCCCTGCGATCACTCCCTGCGAGCACCACTCCCTGCGACCACTCCCTGTGAGCACCACTCCCTGCGATCACTCCCTGCGAGCACCACTCCCTGCGACCACTCCCTGTGAGCACCACTCCCTGCGAGCACCACTCCCTGCGAGCACTCCCTGCGACCACTCCCTGCGAGCACCACTCCCTGCAAGCACCAATCCCTGCGAGCACTCCCTGCGAGCACCACTCCCTGCGAGCACCACTCCCTGCGAGCACCACTCCCTGCGAGCACCAATCCCTGCGAGCACCACTCCCTGCGAGCACCACTCCCTGCGAGCACTCCCTGCGAGCACCACTCCCTGCGAGCACTCCCTGCGAGCACCACACCCTGCGACCACTCCCTGCGAGCACCACTCCCTGCGAGCACCACTCCCTGCGAGCACCACTCCCTGCGACCACTCCCTGCGAGCACCACTCCCTGCGAGCACCACTCCTTGCGAGCACCACTCCCTGCGAGCACCAATCCCTGCGACCACTCCCTGCGAGCACCACTCCCTGCGAGCACCACTCCCTGCGAGCACCCTCCCTGCGAGCACCACTCCCTGCGAGCACCACTCCCTGCGAGCACTCCCTGCGAGCACCACTCCCTGCGAGCACCACTCCCTGCGAGCACTCCCTGCGAGCACTCCCTGTGAGCACCACTCCCTGCGAGCACCACTCCCTGCGAGCACCACTCCCTGCGAGCACTCCCTGCGAGCACCCTCCCTGCGAGCACCACTTCCTGCGAGCACTCCCTGTGAGCACCACTCCCTGTTCCTGCGAGCACCACTCCCTGCGAGCACCACTTCCTGCGAGCACTCCCTGTGAGCACCACTCCCTGCGAGCACCACTCCCTGCGAGCACTCCCTGCGAGAACTCCCTGCGAGCATCACTCCCTGCGAGCAGTCCCTGCGAGCACCACTCCCTGTGAGCACCACTCCCTGCGAGCACTCCCTGCGAGCACTCCCTGTGAGCACCACTCCCTGCGAGCACTCCCTGCGAGCACCACTCCCTGCGAGCACCACTCCCTGCGACCACTCCCTGTGAGCACCACTCCCTGTGAGCACTCCCTGCGAGCACTCCCTGCGAGCACTCCCTGTGAGCACCACTCCCTGCGAGCACTCCCTGCGAGCTCTCCCTGTGAGCACCACTCCCTGCGAGCACCACTCCCTGCGAGCACCACTCCCTGCGAGCATCACTCCCTGCGAGCATCACTCCCTGCGAGCACCACTCCCTGCGAGCATCACTCCCTGCGATCACTCCCTGCGAGCACCACTCCCTGCGACCACTCCCTGTGAGCACCACTCCCTGCGATCACTCCCTGCGAGCACCACTCCCTGCGACCACTCCCTGTGAGCACCACTCCCTGCGAGCACCACTCCCTGCGAGCACTCCCTGCGACCACTCCCTGCGAGCACCACTCCCTGCGAGCACCACTCCCTGCGAGCACCAATCCCTGCGAGCACTCCCTGCGAGCACCACTCCCTGCGAGCACCACTCCCTGCGAACACTCCCTGCGAGCACCACTCCCTGCGAGCACCACTCCCTGCGAGCACCAATCCCTGCGAGCACCACTCCCTGCGAGCACCACTCCCTGCGAGCACCACTCCCTGCGAGCACTCCCTGCGAGCACCACTCCCTGCGAGCACTCCCTGCGAGCACCACACCCTGCGACCACTCCCTGCGAGCACCACTCCCTGCGAGCACCACTCCTTGCGAGCACCACTCCCTGCGAGCACCAATCCCTGCGACCACTCCCTGCGAGCACCACTCCCTGCGAGCACCACTCCCTGCGAGCACCACTCCCTGCGAGCACCACTCCCTGCGAGCACTCACTGCGAGCACCACTCCCTGCGAGCACTCACTGCGAGCACCACTCCCTGCGAGCACCACTCCCTGCGAGCACTCCCTGCGAGCACTCCCTGTGAGCACCACTCCCTGCGAGCACCACTCCCTGCGAGCACCACTCCCTGCGAGCACCCTCCCTGCGAGCACCACTTCCTGCGAGCACTCCCTGTGAGCACCACTCCCTGTTCCTGCGAGCACCACTCCCTGCGAGCACCACTTCCTGCGAGCACTCCCTGTGAGCACCACTCCCTGCGAGCACCACTCCCTGCGAGCACTCCCTGCGAGCACTCCCTGCGAGCATCACTCCCTGCGAGCACCACTCCCTGCGAGCACTCCCTGCGAGCACTCCCTGCGAGCACCACTCCCTGCGACCACTCCCTGCGAGCACTCCCTGTGAGCACCACTCCCTGCGAACACTCCCTGCGAGCACCACTCCCTGCGAGCACTCCCTGCGAACACTCCCTGCGAGCACCACTCCCTGCGAACACTCCCTGCGAGCATCACTCCCTGCGAGCACCACTCCCTGCGAGCACTCCCTGCGAGCACCACTCCCTGCGAGCACCACTCCGTGCGAACACTCCCTGCGAGCACCACTCCCTGCGAGCACCACTCCCTGCGAGCACCACTCCCTGCGAGCACCACTCCCTGCGAACACTCCCTGCGAGCACCACTCCCTGCGAGCACCACTCCCTGCGAGCACCACTCCCTGCGAGCACCACTCCCTGCGAGCACCACTCCCTGTGAGCACCACTCCCTGCGAGCACCCTCCCTGCGAGCACCACTCCCTGCGAGCACCACTCCCTGCGAGCACTCCCTGCGAGCACCACTCCCTGCGAGCACCACTCCCTGAGAGCACCACTCCCTGCGAGCACCACTCCCTGCGAGCACCACTCCCTGCGAGCACTCCCTGTGAGCACCACTCCCTGCGAGCACCACTCCCTGTGAGCACCACTCCCTGCGAGCACCACTCCCTGCGAGCACTCCCTGCGAGCACCACTCCCTGCGAGCACCACTCACTGCGAGCACTCCCTGTGAGCACCACTCCCTGCGAGCACTCCCTGCGAGCACCACTCCCTGCGAGCACCACTCACTGCGAGCACTCCCTGCGAGCACTCCCTGCGAGCACCACTCCCTGCGAGCACCACTCCCTGTGAGCACCACTCCCTGCGAGCACCACTCCCTGCGAGCACTCACTGCGAGCACCACTCCCTGTGAGCACCACTCCCTGCGAGCAACACTCCCTGCGAGCACTCTCTGCGAGCACCACTTCCTGCGAGCACTCCCTGTGAGCACCACTCCCTGCGAGCACCACTCCCTGCGAGCACTCCCTGCGAGCACTCCCTGCGAGCATCACTCCCTGCGAGCACCACTCCCTGCGAGCACTCCCTGCGAGCACTCCCTGCGACCACTCCCTGCGAGCACTCCCTGCGAGCACCACACCCTGCGACCACTCCCTGTGAGCACCACTCCCTGCGAGCACCACTCCCTGCGAGCACCAATCCCTGCGAGCACTCCCTGCGAGCACCACTCCCTGCGAGCACCACTCCCTGCGAGCACCACTTCCTGCGAACACTCCCTGCGAGCACCACTCCCTGCGAACACTCCCTGCGAGCACCACTCCCTGCGAGCACCACTCCCTGCGAGCACTCCCTGCGAGCACCCCCTGCGAGCACCACTCCCTGCGAGCACCACTCCCTGTGAGCACCACTCCCTGCGAGCATCACTCCCTGCGAGCACCACTCCCTGCGAGCATCACTCCCTGCGAGCACCACTCCCTGCGAGCACCACTCCCTGCGAGCACCACTCCTTGCGAGCACCACTCCCTGCGAGCACCAATCCCTGCGAGCACCAATCCCTGCGACCACTCCCTGCGAGCACCACTCCCTGCGAGCACCACTCCCTGCGAGCACCACTCCCTGCGAGCACCCTCCCTGCAAGCACCACTCCCTGCGAGCACCACTCCCTGCGAGCACTCACTGCGAGCACCACTCCCTGTGAGCACCACTCCCTGCGAGCAACACTCCCTGCGAGCACTCTCTGCGAGCACCACTTCCTGCGAGCACTCCCTGTGAGCACCACTCCCTGCGAGCACCACTCCCTGCGAGCACTCCCTGGGAGCACTCCCTGCGAGCATCACTCCCTGCGAGCACCACTCCCTGCGAGCACTCCCTGCGAGCACTCCCTGCGACCACTCCCTGCGAGCACTCCCTGCGAGCACCACACCCTGCGAGCATCACTCCCTGCGAGCACCACTCCCTGCGAGCACTCCCTGCGAGCACTCCCTGCGACCACTCCCTGCGAGCACCACTCCCTGCGAGCACCACTCCTTGCGAGCACCACTCCCTGCGAGCACCAATCCCTGCGACCACTCCCTGCGAGCACCACTCCCTGCGAGCACCACTCCCTGCGAGCACCACTCCCTGCGAGCACTCCCTGCGAGCACTCCCTGCGAGCACCACTCCCTGCGAGCACCACTCCCTGCGAGCACTCCCTGCGAGCACTCCCTGCGAGCACCACTCCCTGCGACCACTCCCTGCGAGCACTCCCTGTGAGCACCACTCCTTGCGAGCACCACTCCCTGCGAGCACCAATCCCTGCGACCACTCCCTGCGAGCACCACTCCCTGCGAGCACCACTCCCTGCGAGCACCACTCCCTGCGAGCACTCCCTGCGAGCACCACTCCCTGCGAGCACCACTCCGTGCGAACACTCCCTGCGAGCACCACTCCCTGCGAGCACCACTCCCTGCGAGCACCACTTCCTGCGAGCACCACTCCATGCGAACACTCCCTGCGAGCACCACTCCCTGCGAGCACCACTCCCTGCGAGCACCACTCCCTGCGAGCACCACTCCCTGTGAGCACTCCCTGCGAGCACTCCCTGCGAGCACCACTCCCTGCGAACACTCCCTGCGAGCATCACTCCCTGCGAGCACCACTCCCTGCGAGCACTCCTTGCGAGCACCACTCCCTGCGAGCACCACTCCGTGTGAACACTCCCTGCGAGCACCACTCCCTGCGAGCACCACTCCCTGCGAGCACCACTCCCTGCGAACACTCCCTGCGAGCACCACTCCCTGCGAGCACCACTCCCTGCGAGCACCACTCCCTGCGAGCACCACTCCCTGCGAGCACCACTCCCTGTGAGCACCACTCCCTGCGAGCACCCTCCCTGCGAGCACAACTCCCTGCGAGCACCACTCCCTGCGAGCACTCCCTGCGAGCACCACTCCCTGCGAGCACCACTCCCTGAGAGCACCACTCCCTGCGAGCACCACTCCCTGCGAGCACCACTCCCTGCGAGCACTCCCTGTGAGCACCACTCCCTGCGAGCACCACTCCCTGTGAGCACCACTCCCTGCGAGCACCACTCCCTGCGAGCACTCCCTGCGAGCACCACTCCCTGCGAGCACCACTCACTGCGAGCACTCCCTGTGAGCACCACTCCCTGCGAGCACTCCCTGCGAGCACCACTCCCTGCGAGCACCACTCACTGCGAGCACTCCCTGCGAGCACTCCCTGCGAGCACCACTCCCTGCGAGCACCACTCCCTGTGAGCACCACTCCCTGCGAGCACCACTCCCTGCGAGCACCACTCCCTGCGAGCACTCCCTGCGAGCACCACTCCCTGCGAGCACCACTCCCTGCGAGCACCACTCCCTGCGAGCACTCCCTGCGAGCACCACTCCCTGTGAGCACCACTCCCTGCGAGCACCACTCCCTGCGAGCACCCTCCCTGCGAGCACCACTCCCTGCGAGCACCACTCCCTGCGAGCACCACTCCCTGCGAGCACCACTCCCTGCGAACACCAATCCCTGCGAGCACCATTCCCTGCGAGCACTCCCTGCGAGCACCGCTCCGAGCACCACTCCCTGTGAGCACCACTCCCTGCGAGCACCACTCCCTGCGAGCACCAATCCCTGCGAGCACTCCCTGCGAGCACCACTCCCTGCGAGCACCACTCCCTGCGAGCACCACTTCCTGCGAACACTCCCTGCGAGCACCACTCCCTGCGAACACTCCCTGCGAGCACCACTCCCTGCGAGCACCACTCCCTGCGAGCACTCCCTGCGAGCACCCCCTGCGAGCACCACTCCCTGCGAGCACCACTCCCTGTGAGCACCACTCCCTGCGAGCATCACTCCCTGCGAGCACCACTCCCTGCGAGCATCACTCCCTGCGAGCACCACTCCCTGCGAGCACCACTCCCTGCGAGCACCACTCCTTGCGAGCACCACTCCCTGCGAGCACCAATCCCTGCGAGCACCAATCCCTGCGACCACTCCCTGCGAGCACCACTCCCTGCGAGCACCACTCCCTGCGAGCACCACTCCCTGCGAGCACCCTCCCTGCAAGCACCACTCCCTGCGAGCACCACTCCCTGCGAGCACTCACTGCGAGCACCACTCCCTGTGAGCACCACTCCCTGCGAGCAACACTCCCTGCGAGCACTCTCTGCGAGCACCACTTCCTGCGAGCACTCCCTGTGAGCACCACTCCCTGCGAGCACCACTCCCTGCGAGCACTCCCTGCGAGCACTCCCTGCGAGCATCACTCCCTGCGAGCACCACTCCCTGCGAGCACTCCCTGCGAGCACTCCCTGCGAGCACTCCCTGCGACCACTCCCTGCGAGCACTCCCTGCGAGCACCACACCCTGCGACCACTCCCTGTGAGCACCACTCCCTGCGAGCACCACTCCCTGCGAGCACCAATCCCTGCGAGCACTCCCTGCGAGCACCACTCCCTGCGAGCACCACTCCCTGCGAGCACCACTTCCTGCGAACACTCCCTGCGAGCACCACTCCCTGCGAACACTCCCTGCGAGCACCACTCCCTGCGAGCACCACTCCCTGCGAGCACTCCCTGCGAGCACCCCCTGCGAGCACCACTCCCTGCGAGCACCACTCCCTGTGAGCACCACTCCCTGCGAGCATCACTCCCTGCGAGCACCACTCCCTGCGAGCATCACTCCCTGCGAGCACCACTCCCTGCGAGCACCACTCCCTGCGAGCACCACTCCTTGCGAGCACCACTCCCTGCGAGCACCAATCCCTGCGAGCACCAATCCCTGCGACCACTCCCTGCGAGCACCACTCCCTGCGAGCACCACTCCCTGCGAGCACCACTCCCTGCGAGCACCCTCCCTGCAAGCACCACTCCCTGCGAGCACCACTCCCTGCGAGCACTCACTGCGAGCACCACTCCCTGTGAGCACCACTCCCTGCGAGCAACACTCCCTGCGAGCACTCTCTGCGAGCACCACTTCCTGCGAGCACTCCCTGTGAGCACCACTCCCTGCGAGCACCACTCCCTGCGAGCACTCCCTGCGAGCACTCCCTGCGAGCATCACTCCCTGCGAGCACCACTCCCTGCGAGCACTCCCTGCGAGCACTCCCTGCGACCACTCCCTGCGAGCACTCCCTGCGAGCACCACACCCTGCGAGCATCACTCCCTGCGAGCACCACTCCCTGCGAGCACTCCCTGCGAGCACTCCCTGCGACCACTCCCTGCGAGCACCACTCCCTGCGAGCACCACTCCTTGCGAGCACCACTCCCTGCGAGCACCAATCCCTGCGACCACTCCCTGCGAGCACCACTCCCTGCGAGCACCACTCCCTGCGAGCACCACTCCCTGCGAGCACTCCCTGCGAGCACTCCCTGCGAGCACCACTCCCTGCGAGCACCACTCCCTGCGAGCACTCCCTGCGAGCACTCCCTGCGAGCACCACTCCCTGCGACCACTCCCTGCGAGCACTCCCTGTGAGCACCACTCCTTGCGAGCACCACTCCCTGCGAGCACCAATCCCTGCGACCACTCCCTGCGAGCACCACTCCCTGCGAGCACCACTCCCTGCGAGCACCACTCCCTGCGAGCACTCCCTGCGAGCACCACTCCCTGCGAGCACCACTCCGTGCGAACACTCCCTGCGAGCACCACTCCCTGCGAGCACCACTCCCTGCGAGCACCACTTCCTGCGAGCACCACTCCCTGCGAACACTCCCTGCGAGCACCACTCCCTGCGAGCACCACTCCCTGCGAGCACCACTCCCTGCGAGCACCACTCCCTGCGAGCACCACTCCCTGTGAGCACTCCCTGCGAGCACTCCCTGCGAGCACCACTCCCTGCGAACACTCCCTGCGAGCATCACTCCCTGCGAGCACCACTCCCTGCGAGCACTCCTTGCGAGCACCACTCCCTGCGAGCACCACTCCGTGTGAACACTCCCTGCGAGCACCACTCCCTGCGAGCACCACTCCCTGCGAGCACCACTCCCTGCGAACACTCCCTGCGAGCACCACTCCCTGCGAGCACCACTCCCTGCGAGCACCACTCCCTGCGAGCACCACTCCCTGCGAGCACCACTCCCTGTGAGCACCACTCCCTGCGAGCACCCTCCCTGCGAGCACCACTCCCTGCGAGCACCACTCCCTGCGAGCACTCCCTGCGAGCACCACTCCCTGCGAGCACCACTCCCTGAGAGCACCACTCCCTGCGAGCACCACTCCCTGCGAGCACCACTCCCTGCGAGCACTCCCTGTGAGCACCACTCCCTGCGAGCACCACTCCCTGTGAGCACCACTCCCTGCGAGCACCACTCCCTGCGAGCACTCCCTGCGAGCACCACTCCCTGCGAGCACCACTCACTGCGAGCACTCCCTGTGAGCACCACTCCCTGCGAGCACTCCCTGCGAGCACCACTCCCTGCGAGCACCACTCACTGCGAGCACTCCCTGCGAGCACTCCCTGCGAGCACCACTCCCTGCGAGCACCACTCCCTGTGAGCACCACTCCCTGCGAGCACCACTCCCTGCGAGCACCACTCCCTGCGAGCACTCCCTGCGAGCACCACTCCGTGCGAGCACCACTCCCTGCGAGCACCACTCCCTGCGAGCACTCCCTGCGAGCACCACTCCCTGTGAGCACCACTCCCTGCGAGCACCACTCCCTGCGAGCACCCTCCCTGCGAGCACCACTCCCTGCGAGCACCACTCCCTGCGAGCACCACTCCCTGCGAGCACCACTCCCTGCGAACACCAATCCCTGCGAGCACCATTCCCTGCGAGCACTCCCTGCGAGCACCGCTCCGAGCACCACTCCCTGTGAGCACCACTCCCTGCGAGCACCACTCCCTGCGAGCACCAATCCCTGCGAGCACTCCCTGCGAGCACCACTCCCTGCGAGCACCACTCCCTGCGAGCACCACTTCCTGCGAACACTCCCTGCGAGCACCACTCCCTGCGAACACTCCCTGCGAGCACCACTCCCTGCGAGCACCACTCCCTGCGAGCACTCCCTGCGAGCACCCCCTGCGAGCACCACTCCCTGCGAGCACCACTCCCTGTGAGCACCACTCCCTGCGAGCATCACTCCCTGCGAGCACCACTCCCTGCGAGCATCACTCCCTGCGAGCACCACTCCCTGCGAGCACCACTCCCTGCGAGCACCACTCCTTGCGAGCACCACTCCCTGCGAGCACCAATCCCTGCGAGCACCAATCCCTGCGACCACTCCCTGCGAGCACCACTCCCTGCGAGCACCACTCCCTGCGAGCACCACTCCCTGCGAGCACCCTCCCTGCAAGCACCACTCCCTGCGAGCACCACTCCCTGCGAGCACTCACTGCGAGCACCACTCCCTGTGAGCACCACTCCCTGCGAGCAACACTCCCTGCGAGCACTCTCTGCGAGCACCACTTCCTGCGAGCACTCCCTGTGAGCACCACTCCCTTCGAGCACCACTCCCTGCGAGCACTCCCTGCGAGCACTCCCTGCGAGCATCACTCCCTGCGAGCACCACTCCCTGCGAGCACTCCCTGCGAGCACTCCCTGCGAGCACTCCCTGCGACCACTCCCTGCGAGCACTCCCTGCGAGCACCACACCCTGCGACCACTCCCTGTGAGCACCACTCCCTGCGAGCACCACTCCCTGCGAGCACCAATCCCTGCGAGCACTCCCTGCGAGCACCACTCCCTGCGAGCACCACTCCCTGCGAGCACCACTCCCTGCGAGCACCACTTCCTGCGAACACTCCCTGCGAGCACCACTCCCTGCGAACACTCCCTGCGAGCACCACTCCCTGCGAGCACCACTCCCTGCGAGCACTCCCTGCGAGCACCCCCTGCGAGCACCACTCCCTGCGAGCACCACTCCCTGTGAGCACCACTCCCTGCGAGCATCACTCCCTGCGAGCACCACTCCCTGCGAGCATCACTCCCTGCGAGCACCACTCCCTGCGAGCACCAATCCCTGCGAGCACCAATCCCTGCGACCACTCCCTGCGAGCACCACTCCCTGCGAGCACCACTCCCTGCGAGCACCACTCCCTGCGAGCACCCTCCCTGCAAGCACCACTCCCTGCGAGCACCACTCCCTGCGAGCACTCACTGCGAGCACCACTCCCTGTGAGCACCACTCCCTGCGAGCAACACTCCCTGCGAGCACTCTCGGCGAGCACCACTTCCTGCGAGCACTCCCTGTGAGCACCACTCCCTGCGAGCACCACTCCCTGCGAGCACTCCCTGCGAGCACTCCCTGCGAGCATCACTCCCTGCGAGCACCACTCCCTGCGAGCACTCCCTGCGAGCACTCCCTGCGAGCACTCCCTGCGACCACTCCCTGCGAGCACTCCCTGCGAGCACCACACCCTGCGACCACTCCCTGCGAGCACCACTCCCTGCGAGCACCACTCCTTGCGAGCACCACTCCCTGCGAGCACCAATCCCTGCGACCACTCCCTGCGAGCACCACTCCCTGCGAGCACCACTCCCTGCGAGCACCACTCCCTGCGAGCACTCCCTGCGAGCACTCCCTGCGAGCACCACTCCCTGCGAGCACCACTCCCTGCGAGCACTCCCTGCGAGCACTCCCTGCGAGCACCACTCCCTGCGACCACTCCCTGCGAGCACTCCCTGTGAGCACCACTCCCTGCGAACACTCCCTGCGAGCACCACTCCCTGCGAGCATCACTCCCTGCGAGCACCACTCCCTGCGAGCATCACTCCCTGCGAGCACCACTCCCTGCGAGCACCACTCCCTGCGAGCACCACTCCTTGCGAGCACCACTCCCTGCGAGCACCAATCCCTGCGAGCACCAATCCCTGCGACCACTCCCTGCGAGCACCACTCCCTGCGAGCACCACTCCCTGCGAGCACCACTCCCTGCGAGCACCCTCCCTGCGAACACTCCCTGCGAGCATCACTCCCTGCGAGCACCACTCCCTGCGAGCACTCCCTGCGAGCACCACTCCCTGCGAGCACCACTCCGTGCGAACACTCCCTGCGAGCACCACTCCCTGCGAGCACCACTCCCTGCGAGCACCACTTCCTGCGAGCACCACTCCCTGCGAACACTCCCTGCGAGCACCACTCCCTGCGAGCACCACTCCCTGCGAGCACCACTCCCTGCGAGCACCACTCCCTGCGAGCACCACTCCCTGTGAGCACTCCCTGCGAGCACTCCCTGCGAGCACCACTCCCTGCGAACACTCCCTGCGAGCATCACTCCCTGCGAGCACCACTCCCTGCGAGCACTCCCTGCGAGCACCACTCCCTGCGAGCACCACTCCGTGTGAACACTCCCTGCGAGCACCACTCCCTGCGAGCACCACTCCCTGCGAGCACCACTCCCTGCGAACACTCCCTGCGAGCACCACTCCCTGCGAGCACCACTCCCTGCGAGCACCACTCCCTGCGAGCACCACTCCCTGCGAGCACCCTCCCTGCGAGCACCACTCCCTGCGAGCACCACTCACTGCGAGCACTCCCTGTGAGCACCACTCCCTGCGAGCACTCCCTGCGAGCACCACTCCCTGCGAGCACCACTCACTGCGAGCACTCCCTGCGAGCACTCCCTGCGAGCACCACTCCCTGCGAGCACCACTCCCTGTGAGCACCACTCCCTGCGAGCACCACTCCCTGCGAGCACCACTCCCTGCGAGCACTCCCTGCGAGCACCACTCCCAGCGAGCACCACTCCCTGCGAGCACCACTCCCTGCGAGCACTCCCTGCGAGCACCACTCCCTGTGAGCACCACTCCCTGCGAGCACCACTCCCTGCGAGCACCCTCCCTGCGAGCACCACTCCCTGCGAGCACCACTCCCTGCGAGCACCACTCCCTGCGAGCACCACTCCCTGCGAACACCAATCCCTGCGAGCACCATTCCCTGCGAGCACTCCCTGCGAGCACCGCTCCGAGCACCACTCCCTGTGAGCACCACTCCCTGCGAGCACCACTCCCTGCGAGCACCAATCCCTGCGAGCACTCCCTGCGAGCACCACTCCCTGCGAGCACCACTCCCTGCGAGCACCACTTCCTGCGAACACTCCCTGCGAGCACCACTCCCTGCGAACACTCCCTGCGAGCACCACTCCCTGCGAGCACCACTCCCTGCGAGCACTCCCTGCGAGCACCCCCTGCGAGCACCACTCCCTGCGAGCACCACTCCCTGTGAGCACCACTCCCTGCGAGCATCACTCCCTGCGAGCACCACTCCCTGCGAGCATCACTCCCTGCGAGCACCACTCCCTGCGAGCACCACTCCCTGCGAGCACCACTCCTTGCGAGCACCACTCCCTGCGAGCACCAATCCCTGCGAGCACCAATCCCTGCGACCACTCCCTGCGAGCACCACTCCCTGCGAGCACCACTCCCTGCGAGCACCACTCCCTGCGAGCACCACTCCCTGCGAGCACCCTCCCTGCAAGCACCACTCCCTGCGAGCACCACTCCCTGCGAGCACTCACTGCGAGCACCACTCCCTGTGAGCACCACTCCCTGTTCCTGCGAGCACTCCCTGCGAGCACCACTTCCTGCGAGCACTCCCTGTGAGCACCACTCCCTGCGAGCACCACTCCCTGCGAGCACTCCCTGCGAGCACTCCCTGCGAGCACCACTCCCTGCGAGCACCACTCACTGCGAGCACTCCCTGCGAGCACTCCCTGCGAGCACCACTCCCTGCGAGCACCACTCCCTGTGAGCACCACTCCCTGCGAGCACCACTCCCTGCGAGCACCACTCCCTGCGAGCACTCCCTGCGAGCACTCCCTGCGAGCACCACTCCCTGCGACCACTCCCTGCGAGCACTCCTTGCGAGCACCACTCCCTGCGAGCACTCCCTGCGAGCACCACTCCCTGCGAGGACTCCCTGTGAGCACCACTCCCTGCGAGCACCACTCCCTGCGAGCACCACTCCCTGCGAGCTCTCCCTGCGAGCACCACTCCCTGCGAGCACCACTCCCTGCGAACACTCCCTGCGAGCACCACTCCCTGCGAGCACTCCCTGCGAGCACCACTCCGTGTGAACACTCCCTGCGAGCACCACTCCCTGCGAGCACCACTCCCTGCGAGCACCACTCCCTGCGAACACTCCCTGCGAGCACCACTCCCTGCGAGCACCACTCACTGCGAGCACTCCCTGTGAGCACCACTCCCTGCGAGCACTCCCTGCGAGCACCACTCCCTGCGAGCACCACTCACTGCGAGCACTCCCTGCGAGCACTCCCTGCGAGCACCACTCCCTGCGAGCACCACTCCCTGTGAGCACCACTCCCTGCGAGCACCACTCCCTGCGAGCACCACTCCCTGCGAGCACTCCCTGCGAGCACCACTCCCTGCGAGCACCACTCCCTGCGAGCACCACTCCCTGCGAGCACTCCCTGCGAGCACCACTCCCTGTGAGCACCACTCCCTGCGAGCACCACTCCCTGCGAGCACCCTCCCTGCGAGCACCACTCCCTGCGAGCACCACTCCCTGCGAGCACCACTCCCTGCGAGCACCACTCCCTGCGAACACCAATCCCTGCGAGCACCATTCCCTGCGAGCACTCCCTGCGAGCACCGCTCCGAGCACCACTCCCTGTGAGCACCACTCCCTGCGAGCACCACTCCCTGCGAGCACCAATCCCTGCGAGCACTCCCTGCGAGCACCACTCCCTGCGAGCACCACTCCCTGCGAGCACCACTTCCTGCGAACACTCCCTGCGAGCACCACTCCCTGCGAACACTCCCTGCGAGCACCACTCCCTGCGAGCACCACTCCCTGCGAGCACTCCCTGCGAGCACCCCCTGCGAGCACCACTCCCTGCGAGCACCACTCCCTGTGAGCACCACTCCCTGCGAGCATCACTCCCTGCGAGCACCACTCCCTGCGAGCATCACTCCCTGCGAGCACCACTCCCTGCGAGCACCACTCCCTGCGAGCACCACTCCTTGCGAGCACCACTCCCTGCGAGCACCAATCCCTGCGAGCACCAATCCCTGCGACCAATCCCTGCGAGCACCACTCCCTGCGAGCACCACTCCCTGCGAGCACCACTCCCTGCGAGCACCACTCCCTGCGAGCACCCTCCCTGCAAGCACCACTCCCTGCGAGCACCACTCCCTGCGAGCACTCACTGCGAGCACCACTCCCTGTGAGCACCACTCCCTGTTCCTGCGAGCACTCCCTGCGAGCACCACTTCCTGCGAGCACTCCCTGTGAGCACCACTCCCTGCGAGCACCACTCCCTGCGAGCACTCCCTGCGAGCACTCCCTGCGAGCACCACTCCCTGCGAGCACCAATCCCTGCGACCACTCCCTGCGAGCACCACTCCCTGCGAGCACCACTCCCTGCGAGCACCACTCCCTGCGAGCACCACTCCCTGCGAGCACCCTCCCTGCAAGCACCACTCCCTGCGAGCACCACTCCCTGCGAGCACTCACTGCGAGCACCACTCCCTGTGAGCACCACTCCCTGCGAGCACCACTCCCTGCGAGCACTCCCTGCGAGCACCACTCCCTGCGAGCACCAATCCCTGCGACCACTCCCTGCGAGCACCACTCCCTGCGAGCACCACTCCCTGCGAGCACCACTCCCTGCGAGCACCACTCCCTGCGAGCACCCTCCCTGCAAGCACCACTCCCTGCGAGCACCACTCCCTGCGAGCACTCACTGCGAGCACCACTCCCTGTGAGCACCACTCCCTGCGAGCACCACTACCTGCGAGCACTCCCTGTGAGCACCACTCCCTGCGAGCACCACTCCCTGCGAGCACTCCCTGCGAGCACTCCCTGCGAGCACCACTCCCTGCGAGCACCACTCACTGCGAGCACTCCCTGCGAGCACTCCCTGCGAGCACCACTCCCTGCGAGCACCACTCCCTGCGAGCACCACTCCCTGCGAGCACCACTCCCTGCGAGCACCACTCCCTGCGAGCACTCCCTGCGAGCACCCTCCCTGCGAACACTCCCTGCGAGCATCACTCCCTGCGAGCACCACTCCCTGCGAGCACTCCCTGCGAGCACCACTCCCTGCGAGGACTCCCTGTGAGCACCACTCCCTGCGAGCACCACTCCCTGCGAGCACCACTCCCTGCGAGCTCTCCCTGCGAGCACCACTCCCTGCGAGCACCACTCCCTGCGAACACTCCCTGCGAGCACCACTCCCTGCGAGCACCACTCCCTGCGAGCACCACTCCCTGCAAGCACCCTCCCTGCGAGCACCACTCCCTGCGAGCACCACTCACTGCGAGCACTCCCTGTGAGCACCACTCCCTGCGAGCACTCCCTGCGAGCACCACTCCCTGCGAGCACCACTCACTGCGAGCACTCCCTGCGAGCACTCCCTGCGAGCACCACTCCCTGCGAGCACCACTCCCTGTGAGCACCACTCCCTGCGAGCACCACTCCCTGCGAGCACCACTCCCTGCGAGCACTCCCTGCGAGCACCACTCCCTGCGAGCACCACTCCCTGCGAGCACCACTCCCTGCGAGCACTCCCTGCGAGCACCACTCCCTGTGAGCACCACTCCCTGCGAGCACCACTCCCTGCGAGCACCCTCCCTGCGAGCACCACTCCCTGCGAGCACCACTCCCTGCGAGCACCACTCCCTGCGAGCACCACTCCCTGCGAACACCAATCCCTGCGAGCACCATTCCCTGCGAGCACTCCCTGCGAGCACCGCTCCGAGCACCACTCCCTGTGAGCACCACTCCCTGCGAGCACCACTCCCTGCGAGCACCAATCCCTGCGAGCACTCCCTGCGAGCACCACTCCCTGCGAGCACCACTCCCTGCGAGCACCACTTCCTGCGAACACTCCCTGCGAGCACCACTCCCTGCGAACACTCCCTGCGAGCACCACTCCCTGCGAGCACCACTCCCTGCGAGCACTCCCTGCGAGCACCCCCTGCGAGCACCACTCCCTGCGAGCACCACTCCCTGTGAGCACCACTCCCTGCGAGCATTACTCCCTGCGAGCACCACTCCCTGCGAGCATCACTCCCTGCGAGCACCACTCCCTGCGAGCACCACTCCCTGCGAGCACCACTCCTTGCGAGCACCACTCCCTGCGAGCACCAATCCCTGCGAGCACCAATCCCTGCGACCACTCCCTGCGAGCACCACTCCCTGCGAGCACCACTCCCTGCGAGCACCACTCCCTGCGAGCACCACTCCCTGCGAGCACCCTCCCTGCAAGCACCACTCCCTGCGAGCACCACTCCCTGCGAGCACTCACTGCGAGCACCACTCCCTGCGAGCACTCCCTGCGAGCACCACTCCCTGCGAGGACTCCCTGTGAGCACCACTCCCTGCGAGCACCACTCCCTGCGAGCACCACTCCCTGCGAGCTCTCCCTGCGAGCACCACTCCCTGCGAGCACCACTCCCTGCGAACACTCCCTGCGAGCACCACTCCCTGCGAGCACTCCCTGCGAGCACTCCCTGCGAGCACCACTCCCTGCGAACACTCCCTGCGAGCATCACTCCCTGCGAGCACCACTCCCTGCGAGCACTCCCTGCGAGCACCACTCCCTGCGAGCACCACTCCGTGTGAACACTCCCTGCGAGCACCACTCCCTGCGAGCACCACTCCCTGCGAGCACCACTCCCTGCGAACACTCCCTGCGAGCACCACTCCCTGCGAGCACCACTCACTGCGAGCACTCCCTGTGAGCACCACTCCCTGCGAGCACTCCCTGCGAGCACCACTCCCTGCGAGCACCACTCACTGCGAGCACTCCCTGCGAGCACTCCCTGCGAGCACCACTCCCTGCGAGCACCACTCCCTGCGAGCACCACTCCCTGCGAGCACCACTCCCTGCGAGCACTCCCTGCGAGCACCACTCCCTGCGAGCACCACTCCCTGCGAGCACTCCCTGCGAGCACCACTCCCTGCGAGCACCACTCCCTGCGAGCACCACTCCCTGCGAGCACCCTCCCTGCGAGCACCACTCCCTGCGAGCACCACTCCCTGCGAGCACCACTCCCTGCGAACACCAATCCCTGCGAGCACCATTCCCTGCGAGCACTCCCTGCGAGCACCGCTCCGAGCACCACTCCCTGTGAGCACCACTCCCTGCGAGCACCACTCCCTGCGAGCACCAATCCCTGCGAGCACTCCCTGCGAGCACCACTCCCTGCGAGCACCACTCCCTGCGAGCACCACTTCCTGCGAACACTCCCTGCGAGCACCACTCCCTGCGAACACTCCCTGCGAGCACCACTCCCTGCGAGCACCACTCCCTGCGAGCACTCCCTGCGAGCACCCCCTGCGAGCACCACTCCCTGCGAGCACCACTCCCTGTGAGCACCACTCCCTGCGAGCATCACTCCCTGCGAGCACCACTCCCTGCGAGCATCACTCCCTGCGAGCACCACTCCCTGCGAGCACCACTCCCTGCGAGCACCACTCCTTGCGAGCACCACTCCCTGCGAGCACCAATCCCTGCGAGCACCAATCCCTGCGACCACTCCCTGCGAGCACCACTCCCTGCGAGCACCACTCCCTGCGAGCACCACTCCCTGCGAGCACCACTCCCTGCGAGCACCCTCCCTGCAAGCACCACTCCCTGCGAGCACCACTCCCTGCGAGCACTCACTGCGAGCACCACTCCCTGTGAGCACCACTCCCTGTTCCTGCGAGCACTCCCTGCGAGCACCACTTCCTGCGAGCACTCCCTGTGAGCACCACTCCCTGCGAGCACCACTCCCTGCGAGCACTCCCTGCGAGCACTCCCTGCGAGCATCACTCCCTGCGAGCACCACTCCCTGCGAGCACTCCCTGCGAGCACTCCCTGCGAGCACCACTCCCTGCGACCACTCCCTGCGAGCACTCCCTGCGAGCACCACTCCCTGCGAGCACTCCCTGCGAGCACCACTCCCTGCGAGGACTCCCTGTGAGCACCACTCCCTGCGAGCACCACTCCCTGCGAGCACCACTCCCTGCGAGCTCTCCCTGCGAGCACCACTCCCTGCGAGCACCACTCCCTGCGAACACTCCCTGCGAGCACCACTCCCTGCGAGCACTCCCTGCGAGCACTCCCTGCGAGCACCACTCCCTGCGAACACTCCCTGCGAGCATCACTCCCTGCGAGCACCACTCCCTGCGAGCACTCCCTGCGAGCACCACTCCCTGCGAGCACCACTCCGTGTGAACACTCCCTGCGAGCACCACTCCCTGCGAGCACCACTCCCTGCGAGCACTCCCTGCGAGCACCACTCCCTGCGAACACTCCCTGCGAGCATCACTCCCTGCGAGCACCACTCCCTGCGAACACTCCCTGCGAGCACCACTCCCTGCGAGCACCACTCCCTGCGAGCACCACTCCCTGCGAGCACCACTCCCTGCGAGCACCCTCCCTGCGAGCACCACTCCCTGCGAGCACCACTCCCTGCGAGCACCACTCCCTGCGAGCACCACTCCCTGCGAGCACCACTCCCTGCGAGCACTCCCTGCGAGCACCACTCCCTGCGAGCACCACTCCCTGCGAGCACTCCCTGCGAGCACCACTCCCTGCGAGCACCACTCCCTGCGAGCACTCCCTGCGAGCACCACTCCCTGCGAGCACCACTCCCTGCGAGCACCACTCCCTGCGAGCACTCCCTGCGAGCACCACTCCCTGCGAGCACCACTCCCTGCGAGCACTCCCTGCGAGCACCACTCCCTGCGAGCACCACTCACTGCGAGCACTCCCTGTGAGCACCACTCCCTGCGAGCACTCCCTGCGAGCACCACTCCCTGCGAGCACCACTCACTGCGAGCACTCCCTGCGAGCACTCCCTGCGAGCACCACTCCCTGCGAGCACCACTCCCTGTGAGCACCACTCCCTGCGAGCACCACTCCCTGCGAGCACCACTCCCTGCGAGCACTCCCTGCGAGCACCACTCCCTGCGAGCACCACTCCCTGCGAGCACCACTCCCTGCGAGCACTCCCTGCGAGCACCACTCCCTGTGAGCACCACTCCCTGCGAGCACCACTCCCTGCGAGCACCCTCCCTGCGAGCACCACTCCCTGCGAGCACCACTCCCTGCGAGCACCACTCCCTGCGAGCACCACTCCCTGCGAACACCAATCCCTGCGAGCACCATTCCCTGCGAGCACTCCCTGCGAGCACCGCTCCGAGCACCACTCCCTGTGAGCACCACTCCCTGCGAGCACCACTCCCTGCGAGCACCAATCCCTGCGAGCACTCCCTGCGAGCACCACTCCCTGCGAGCACCACTCCCTGCGAGCACCACTTCCTGCGAACACTCCCTGCGAGCACCACTCCCTGCGAACACTCCCTGCGAGCACCACTCCCTGCGAGCACCACTCCCTGTGAGCACCACTCCCTGCGAGCATCACTCCCTGCGAGCATCACTCCCTGCGAGCACCCTCCCTCCGAGCACCACTCCCTGCGAGCACTCACTGCGAGCACCACTCCCTGTGAGCACCACTCCCTGTTCCTGCGAGCACTCCCTGCGAGCACCACTTCCTGCGAGCACTCCCTGTGAGCACTCCCTGCGAGCACCACTCCCTGCGAGCACTCCCTGCGAGCACTCCCTGCGAGCATCACTCCCTGCGAGCACCACTCCCTGCGAGCACTCCCTGCGAGCACTCCCTGCGAGCACCACTCCCTGCGACCACTCCCTGCGAGCACTCCCTGCGAGCACCACTCCCTGCGAGCACTCCCTGCGAGCACCACTCCCTGCGAGGACTCCCTGTGAGCACCACTCCCTGCGAGCACCACTCCCTGCGAGCACCACTCCCTGCGAGCTCTCCCTGCGAGCACCACTCCCTGCGAGCACCACTCCCTGCGAACACTCCCTGCGAGCACCACTCCCTGCGAGCACTCCCTGCGAGCACTCCCTGCGAGCACCACTCCCTGCGAACACTCCCTGCGAGCATCACTCCCTGCGAGCACCACTCCCTGCGAGCACTCCCTGCGAGCACCACTCCCTGCGAGCACCACTCCGTGCGAACACTCCCTGCGAGCACCACTCCCTGCGAGCACCACTCCCTGCGAACACTCCCTGCGAGCACCACTCCCTGCGAGCACCACTCCCTGCGAGCACCCTCCCTGCGAGCACCACTCCCTGCGAGCACCACTCCCTGCGAGCACCACTCCCTGCGAGCACCACTCCCTGCGAGCACTCCCTGTGAGCACCACTCCCTGCGAGCACCACTCCCTGCGAGCACCACTCCCTGCGAGCACTCCCTGCGAGCACCACTCCCTGTGAGCACCACTCCCTGCGATCACCACTCCTTGCGAGCACCACTCCCTGCGAGCTCCCTGCGAGCACCACTCCCTGCGAGCACCCTCCCTGCGAGCACCACTCCCTGCGAGCTCCCTGCGAGCACCACTCCCTGCGAGCATCACTCCCTGCGAGCACCACTCCCTGCGAGCACTCCCTGCGAGCACCACTCCCTGCGAGCACCAATCCCTGCGAGCACTCCCTGCGCGCACCACTCCCTGCGAGCACCACTCCCTGCGAACACTCCCTGCGAGCACCACTCCCTGCGAACACTCCCTGCGAGCACCACTCCCTGCGAGCATCACTCCCTGCGAGCACCACTCCCTGCGAGCACCTGCGAGCACCACTCCCTGCGAGCATCACTCCCTGCGAGCACCACTCCCTGCGAGCAGTGCCAGATCACAGAATCGCCCTTTTGTGTGACAAATTTGCAAACCCATTCTTCTTATGGGTTTTAAGATTTTGATACAATAGCACACAAAGTAAGATTTCTGCAATAAAGTTTCAATATCATGTTGAGTGAAAATTGTCATTGTGTATTGTAAGAGATGTATGTGCCTGTGCAAAATCTGTTCATATCATTTGAAGTTCAGCCATGTGCTTTCACTTATTATTCAGCAGGTGGCACTAAAGAACAACAGAAAGTTGCTTCTGTTATCAGAGATATTACTTAATTACTTTGTACTTTTAAATTTAATACTATCCATCCCATCTTTTTCATTAATGTAGGGGATTGCTTCTCATCCAAAATTCTTTTAGATGATTTTACATCACATCTGGTCAGCCAGAGTCATGAACACCATAAGCAGCTTTGATTCCAGGTCCAGACACATTGGACAATCTTCAAGAAAGTATTCACTGGAAAATAATTTCGCTTGCCATCTGACTCTCATGCCCTTTCAACTTGGGAAGTCATACAGCCTGTTTGTTTTAAAAAAAATTTAGCCCTCCCTTAATAAATCCAACAGATTTACATTAGGGTTGCTGCACTAACTGCAAAGCCAGCAGTATTTCAGAAACTCGCAGTGCAAACACCCCAACAATAATATAAAATCAGCATCAGACTTTTGGAGGTAGTTGATATGCTGCATTTCAAGCCAGCGGATCCACCACTCACCATGAGCAATGCTGTGGGGAACCACTAGTATTAAGCAATAATGGACAATCCATCGGGAGCTGAGGATAGGAAAACCAGTTGAGGATGGGAAAGTAAATGAACAAGAATTTTGTCAGTTAAGGTTAAGTAAGTTAATTGGAAATATGAAACTTTAGGTTGAAACACGAAAATACAACCCAGTATTGTCACTGATATACTGAAGGGAAGATTAGCCAATACCCTTATTGTATGTTCAACACATAGTGAAGGTTCCTTCAATCAGCCTTGACAGATCTGCAATTGAGTTGATGATAGCACTGTCTTTTAAAAAGAAGCATTTCCTCAATGCTATAGTGATGAAGAGGTCAGCAAAATGTTATATTCACCTGAACTACTTACCTGAGTTACAGGGATAGTTAACAATCATTTGTTTTAGCTTAATTTTGCAGAAACATTAATTTTTATTTGCCTATCACAGATTGTGTATTTTGTCAGCTATTAATGAACTGAGATGCTATTCTTTGTTAGTGCATGGGTTACTTAACCCCAATGAAAATATGTCTCACTTTAATCTTTTTAAAAATAATTTTAAATCCTACCACCATCATCATATACGCAGGTCCTGATTGGCCAGGAAGGTCAATTGGGTGCAAAAATTCACTCTGAAGATTCAGACTGTGCAGCACTTTTGTGGCCACTAGTGGGAGCTCATAACATACTGCATTAATCCCGGGTCACCACCAGTTAGTGTCTGCACAGCAACTCAGTGAGGCAAGTGACTGGACTTACCAGCCCAAAACAACCTTAATTAATCGTAGCATATATTAATATGTCAAGTTTTCATGAAACACAACAAACAGTAAAATAAGTATCAGTAAAGCAGAATATTTAATGGAGCAGCTTCATCATCAGTACCATCAGGATTCTTTATTGTTGCATATACACCAGAAATTCGGTTCTTGGCAATTTTTTTGCCAAAAATACTGTTATGGCACGCTATCACTATGAGGCTGTAAATTCAAGCTTTAATTTGCGCAGTGGTAAAAATCGGCGTTGCACGAGGATTCGTTGTGCAAACCGCGATCCTCGCCAACTTTAGTCCGAGGCCGATACCGCTGCAAGCTGGGCCCAGGCAGGGCGGGAAAACACCGAAAAATAAATTGGATAAAACAAAAATTCACAAAACATTTACAAAACACTTATCAAGCGAATCGCTGCAAATGAATTTCAAAAAATTAAAACTTTAACTTACCTTTTTTACAGGTCTCCACACTTATCGCTGTCCCAAGGGCAACGCAGTTTTTTCCCTGGCAGTCATTTTCGCCCGAAATATGGGTGCGCTCGGAGCCAGGTTTTTGCCAAAAGCGATATTTCGAGTCTTGCACGGCGGCGCTCCTCTCTCCAGCGGCATTTGAAAAGCGCCGCTACAAGACTTCTCCACATTTTCCGCCGACCAGGTTTTCGCTAAAAAAAGGTGAAATAGCACCTAAAACCAGGTCGCAAAATCGCCGAATTTCTAGCACGACGGATGGTTAAACAGTGGTTATAATCCTGGACTAACAACTCAAAGGTCATGAGTGCAAATCCTGGTAAGTTGTGAAACTGAGTTAATTAAATCAGGAAAAAAAATAACCATTAAAAGCAAACAGATTGTTGTAAAACCCCAACTGGTTCATCAATGCCATTCATGGAGGGGGACCTACCTATTCTGGCCTACATGTGACTCTTGTCGCGCACTGACATGCCATTCATTTACCAGGGCAACTAGGGATGAGCAATAAGTTCAGTCTTGCTGGTGCTGCCCACAGCCTTGAGAACAATTTTCTTTTACATTAAATGTTGATTTTTGATTATTTTTTTGTGGACACTAAAGCGAGGGGTGTCAGTTTGAACACTCAGTGTCAGCAGCAATCACTCCCAAGTCTGTGCTCCACTTCAAGAAAAAAACCTATACTGCATTCGTGCAACAGTTCCATTTCTTATACTAGACATCATTGGTACAGCGACACTGGAATACTGCGTCCATTTTGGCTGTCTCACACACTGGAGAATATTGAGGACCTGAAGTAGGTTCAGTGGAAGGCAACTGGACTGATAGCTAATCTTAGAACTCTTAACTATTAGGATAGATTCAAGGAATTTGTTTTTTCATAGAAGTGTAGACTTCAAAGTGTTATGATTGAGGTTTTTAAAATGATGAAGGAAATAGATTTTGTCCAGGCCAGTAAATTATTTTAGCTAAATAGAGCTGAACAAACTAGAAGCAGGAGTATAAAATACTAAAACTTAGCTTAGATGCCAGGAAGTATTTCTTTTCTCAGAGTCACCGACCTCTGGAATGGATTACCAAAACATGTAGCAAGCATAGATTCTCTGCAGCTCTTCAAAAAGGAGCTGAATGAGTTCCTGAGAGTTGAGGATATCTCAAGTTATACAAGGTTGGTGAGAGATGGCTGTAATTATTGATATCCTTTACTGCAATCCCTTGGAGCTTGTTTGATTGTCTTCAGGGGTCGGCAAGGAATTTCCCAGAGTTTCTTCAGCTCTAAAGTTTTCTCTCTGATTTTTTTCACCTCTCTCAGGAGGTTGCGTAACTGGGGGATTGGATTCATGGTACATACAGGCCGCATCATGTCTGAGTGGGTTGGGCTTGATGGACCAGTTGGCACATCCTTTTCCATATGTCGGTGTGATGGCCTCGCTTTTTCAGGTGAATAATTTAGTGGCAATTAGTGCAGAATTGAGGGTAATTTTGTGTTGTGGGCTCACACCTATTAAGAACTTGACATCGTTGAGCACCATCGGAGCAGGCCGGGGAGCAGAAGGAGCAGCATGGCGGCGTACCACTCCAGCGAGCAGCACGTGCTGGAGCAGGAGAGCGACGGCAGTGAAGAGTGACGTCACCAAGATCCAGGTCGCTGATTGGAGCGTGGGCAGGTACAGCAGGAGCGGCGAGGTCGGGGCGAAGGAGCGGCGAGAGATTGTAGAGGAACGTGATCGGGGCCCAGGAGGGGCGTGAGATCGGGGCCCAGAAGAGGCGAGGGCCCAGGGGCAGCACGGGTCAGCCCACACTGCGATATGTGTGCGCACTAGGTCGGTGCAGCAGAGCTGGCCTCCAGTCATCTTGGGTAATCCTTGCCACTGGACCAAGACCTAGCTCTGTCAAGCCCGTGTGGTGGCTGGTGTGCAACGGTCACCCCACGTTAAAAAAATCCACGCACAGGCATCTTCCACCCTTCAGGATGTAGTTCGGACTTGGAATTTTAGATCCTTCATTGAAACACCTGTGAACTTTTTGACGTGGGAGCAAGTCATCCTCGATTCGAGGGACTGCCTATGATGATGATTAGGAACGGTGAGTTGTGAGAACCCTAAACAATTCCACAGAGGCACTTGCAACTAACAGTGTGCAATAGCTCTATCCTGTCGGTATGGGCTGGATTCGAACCCAGCTCCCAGAGATAAAAAGACACTGTGTGAATCCTTTTTACTGACCTTGGCCAAAATGTCATTAGTGAGTTTGGTCTGAACTTGCAAGGATCAGAATTGTGAGACCCTGGAGTCTACTCCCAGCTGTCTAGAGATAGCACAGATTCTCACAGTGGTTTTGGGTTACAAGAGTGTATTGGCAGTTGGTGTAACATCTAATGTTGTCTTTAGGAATCTCATTTCCTCTCCCTAACCAAAGACTTTAATATGAATTTTATACATCCTGCATGTGTGTGATATAAATAGCAATACAGATCAGAATTAGTGTATTTATTTTAAGGATACTTGATGTGAGAGCCCACATTGAATGAAAACCATATGGTGCGATGCTTTTTGAATGCAATGCATTGGAATAGTTTACAATAAATTTTTATTTACCACAAAAAAAAGTCCCTTTTCTGGATCTCGCTCCATGAAATATATTTATTCCTATGAGTGAAAAGCTTGTGAAAGACAAAGTCACCAGTATTTAATTTGGAGTGGGAGTTGTTCCAAATTAGATTTTGTTTCAAATTTAAATTTGGAACAAAGTCATAGCGGGCTGGATTTTGGGTCTTCTCGGCTCCATTTTTCGCCCCGGAGTGGCGGCATTGCGCGCCGGTGAGGTGTTTTGGCCAGACGGTCAGCCTTCAGCACCCCGCAGCGATCCTTGGGTCCGGTTTAGCGGTGGCACTGAGCAGCACCGCCCGGTAGAGCTGCACCAGGTGTGCAGCACCCCTGGTTGCGACACCGGCGTGAGTTTTGATTCTTGCCCGATCTGTACGCTGCAAAGCGCGCTTCCCGACAGCGAAGAGGCAAGTGTGATTATTTTTTCCTTTTAATTTTTTTGCGAGTTGTGTTGTGGAGGCATGGGCAATGTTTTGGGAATGTTTTTGTGTGTTTTTTAGGTCCCAACCCCTCCAAGCATCTCTCAAAGTGCTCCCGGCCTGGCTCTTTAACTCGGGAGTTTCCCATCCTAACACCCTAAGAGAGATCTACACCGCCTCCCTTCGTGCTGCAGCTCCTGACTCAAAGCCCAGCTGCCCAAACTTACCTACAGACTAGTCCCGGGCGCTAACTTTCCCGCCTTGCTGCCATTATCGCCCCCAAAAGCATCAAAGCCAAAACTCCAGCTCATAGCAGAGTTTAATAAAAAAATAAACTTAAAGCTTTCTTTTGCTGGGTGGAGCAGAGAGATTTGACCCAGACATATTCCCAGATTAGTAATTGGCTAGATGATAAGAAACAGTGAAAGAAAGACATATTTGTATAGTGCCATATCACATCTTTTCTAAAATGTCGCAAATCGCTTCACATATAATGAATTACTTTTTAAAGTGCAGTCACACTTTTTATGCAAGCAGGTGTGATGGGCAATGTATATGCTGCAAAATCCTACAGAAAGCAATTGGCTGAATGACCAATCTGTTTTGGGCTATTGAGGGAGGAAAATTGGGCTGGACTCCACGGGAACTCACTACTTCAGAGTTCATTTTTAGTGTTCATCTGACCGGCAGTATCTTGGTTAAAGTCTCAGCCTAAGAATACAAAAGGTCCTGTTTCACATTTAAAAACAGAAAACCTGAACTTCGAACAGTCTGTCAAGCGATGTTTTAGGGCAGCTATCCATGGCAATAATTTTAATTGAGTATATGTGACCAGTGGAGCCTCCAGGGATCGATTCTGGAACCCAGTATTACTTATCATGATGAGCATAGTGTAAATAGAGGGTGGGATTTTCTGTTTTAATGAATTCCTGCCGTAACTTCAGTGGGATGAGACATCCACCGACCTCGGGGCCTGTAGCTGTGTAGGAGAATCAGTTGTCTCTGGGGCAACTAAAGAGGAGAGCCAATTTATTTTTTTAAACCTAGAAATAATGGAAAATCTGAGAATGCTAAAAATGACAAATATGATTGCACATTAAAAGGCATATCATTAAAGAACATACAGCTGGTAAAAGATTTAACTGACCAAATGGTGAATTATATGTAACCATCCTACAACCTCTGCTTAACCATTGAAGAACCGGAACTTGCATTTCAATAGCAGCTTTTATATGTTCAGAACATCCCAAAACTAATTAATTACAGCCAATTAAATACTTTTGAAGTAAACACATACATACATACATAGAAGTTACAACTAGGCCATTGTGTATTAAAAAACCGAAATATGCTGCCTATGTCACAATATCCTGTGGCTGAGGCTGTATCATACAAGCTGCTTCTAGTGAAAACCCGATACAGACAGCATTACTCCTTTAAATCATATGTTGAAGCAGGTGCCGTATGTCTTTCAACCTATGTGCAAAAACTCAATTATTAACCTTTTCAAAACAATATTTTATTGAATTAGAGGCAGATCTGAACATCCATTTATGGGACTTCAATATATTATTAGTTCATGAGTCGCACAACATACCATTTATCATATCAAATATTTCTGTAACAATAGCCCTTCTAATACATTACACTACATTTTTGGGGCCAGTACAACTTTTACTGAAAAAGACTGTATGGTTCCAGAGCTTTAACCTGAAAATATAATAAAGAGTAGTAGCAGGGATTCCAAAATGGTTAAAGGTGAGGCAAATGGTGGAAAGTGGTGTTCCATAGGATCGGTGCTGGGATCACTGTTGTTCACCATTTACATAAATGATTTGGACTTAGGAATCGGAAGTATAATTTCAAAATTTGCGGATGACACCAAATTGGGGGGTATAATTACTACAGAAGAGGACTGTGACAAATTGCAGAAGGACATTAATAAACTTGCAGAATAAGCATATAATTGGCAAATTAACTTCAATATAGATAAGTGTGAGGTGGTACATTTTTGTAGGAAAAATAAGGAGGCCACATATACCTTATAAGGTAAGGCTGCAATTTTGCCGGCGTTCAATGGACGGGATGGAAGGCAGGTCAGCTGTGAAATTTAAGCAGGTCAGGAATCCACTGTCAAAACGCGCACACCTACATTCCCCGCTGGTCAGACCTGACATGCAGCAGCGGGGGACTCAATTCATATAATTAGTGGCTTGTTTACAGCCACTTAACAATGCTTTTTTTCCCAGCTTTTTGAATTTAACAGGTTGCCCACTGGTTTCCTGCTGTGCCTAAACCTTGTCTGTGAAGCTGAGATGGGAGATCAGTGGCTATTGAATCAGCTGGTGAGTTGGCAGCTTCAAATGTCAAGTCAAAGCTCCCAGCTGATTGCAAAATAGTCCCTTAACCACTAGCTTCACTAAACTGCGTTTCCATTACAGATTCAGAATGCTATAAGTCTTTACACAAGTCTCCATCTAGTTTGACATCATTACCTCTCCGACCATTGAAAGATTGCATCTGTCATCTCTACTTCATCTGCTATCTATTCCATCGGCATGGGACTCTCTCACCTTGGTCTTCAGACTCTGACCATGATCATCCCCAACAGCAGCAGCACCAGGCACACCAGCAGCACCAACAACAACACCAACCTTCTCCGCGATCATCTGATGCTGGACAGGACAGAGGGCATCAGCACCCGACCACATTGCTGCTTGGGATGCCAAGGATGGCCTCATCATGGCCAGATTTACTTCACTTGATGCTGAACACCCTGGCTGCCACATGATGTGCCAGGTTGGCACCACCCTACACCAACAACAGAAAGCATCCTTACAGTGCCCAAGCCATTCCTTTCACACTCATCAGCATTGTGGGGGGTACCATTATGTCTCACCATTCACTGTAACTCACTATGCCACTTTCAAAGATGCACACATATCTGTCCAACACAGTGTTGAAAATAAAGATTTCAATGCTTGACAGCACATTAACAGAAACTTCACATGAACATTGGCTAAAACACACAAGTACCTACCCTTGTGTGTTGTTAGTTGGTATGATTGGACAAGGATGAGGGTGAGTATGAGGGGTGGCTAGTGAGATGGGGAAGTGATAATGTAGATAGAGAGGGATGGGTGGAGATGCAAGATAAGTTGGTGTGAGTAAATGTAGTGGATGGAGAAAGAGTCAGACTGAACACTGTGAGCTCAAAGTAAAGTGTGACCTTAGTCTTTTATTGCAGGTCTCCAGAGTGCCTCTCCAACCTGTGAAGCCTCCTTAAATACCTGTGCTCCCAAGGGATTATGGGATCCCTTGGGACTCGAGGGGGTGAGCCCTCTGGTGGCTGTACAAAGTAAATACAAGTATACATATATAACAACACTCCCCCAAAAGTCAATAGTGTAACTATTTACAATGTGAGTCGATCTGGGGCCCTTCTTGCCCTGGTTGATCGTCTCGGTGTGAAAGCTGGTGTTGTTGAATCATTTGTTGGGCCCTGCAGGGCTGCTGTAGATGATGGGTTCTGCTTCGTGGTCAACCGTGGTGCCGGTTGCCACTGGTGTGTATGTTGGGGGATCAAAAAAGGTAGGGTCCAAAGTGGGTTGCTCAGGATAGTCTGTGAATCTGAGTTTGATTTGGTCCAAGTATTTCTGGTGAATAAGCCCATTTGAAAGTTTGACCCGAAATACCCTGCTCCCCTCTTTGGCCATGACAGTGCCGGGAAGCCACTTGGGACCTTGTCCATAATTTAATACAAATACAGGATCATTGATTTCAATCTCGCGTGACACATTTGCGTTGTCATGGTATGCACTTTGTTGAAGCCGCCTGCTCTCTACCTGTTCATGTAGATCAGGGTGAACTAACGAGAGCCTTGTCTTAGGTGCTCTTTTCATGAGCAGTTCAGTGGGTGGGATCCCAGTGAGTGAGTGTGGTCTCGTGCGGTAGCTAAGCAGGACTCGGGATAGGCGAGTCTCCAGTGAGCCTTCAGTTACCCTCTTCAAGCCTTGCTTGATGGTTTGCACTGCTCTCTCTGCCTGACCATTGGACGCTGGTTTAAACGGGGCAGATGTGACATGTTTGATCCCGTTACGGGTCATGAATTCTTTGAACTCAGCACTGGTAAAACATGGCCTGTTGTCGCTCACCCGGACATTGGGTAGGCCGTGTGTGGCAAACATGGCCCGCAGGCTTTTAATAGTGGCAGCGGACGTGCTAGCCGACATTATCTCACATTCAATCCACTTGGAATACGCGTCTACAACCACAAGGAACATTTTACCCAAGAACGGGCCTGCATAGTCGACGTGTTCCAGAGACCACGGTCAAAGTTCGCATCGATACCGGGCCACTACATGTGGGATCTGGCTATCGCTTTCATAATTACGATGCCTGGGTGGGTACTGTGGAGGTCATTGATGAAGGTGTCTCTGCCCTTCTTGGGGACCACTACTCGATTGCCCCACAGAAGACAGTCTGCCTGTACAGACATTTCATCTTTGCACCGCTGGAACGGCTTTATCTCTTCCTGCATTTCCACTGGGACACTGGACCAGCTCCCGTGAAGCACACAGTTTTTGACTAGAGATAAGGGGTCCTGGCTTCTCCAGGTTTTGATCTGCCGGGCAGTGATGGGTGATTGCTCACTCTCAAATGCTTCCATAACCATGGCTAGATCTGCGGGCTGCGCCATTTCCACCCCCGTAGTGGGCAATGGCAGCCTACTGAGAGCATCGGTGCAGTTATCTGTGCCTGGCCTGTGGCGGATGGCGTAGTTGTATGCAGACAACGTGAGCGCCCATCTCTGGATGCGGGCCGATGCGTTGGTATTTATCCCTTTACTCTCAGAGAACAGGGATATAAGTGGCTTATGGTCAGTTTCCAATTCGAATTTTAGCCCAAACAGGTAGTGATGCATTTTCTTTACCCCATAGAGACACGCTAACGCTTCTTTCTCAATCATGCTGTAGGCTCTCTCGGCCTTCGACAACTCCTGGATGTATAAGCAACCAGTTGCAGTTTCCCGAAATCATTAGCTTGTTGCAATACACACCCGACGCCATATGACGACGCATCACATGTTAGTACCAAATACTTACATGGATCATACAACACAAGCAATTTGTTTGAACATAACAATTTTCTCGCTTTTACAAAGGCATTTTCTTGGCTTTTGCCCCAAACCTATTCGCCCCCTTTCCATAGTAAGACATGCAGTGGTTCTAACAGGGTGCCGAGACTCGGTAAGAAGTTACCAAAGTAGTTCAAGAGTCCCAGAAACAATCGCAGCTCCATCACGTTCTGTGGCCTCGGTGCATTCTCGATTGCCTCCGTCTTCACGTTGGTGGGCCTGATGCCGTCCGTCGCAATCCTCCTTCCCAGGAACTCCACTTCAGGCACCAGGAAAATGCACTTCGAGCATTTTAACCTGTGCCCCACGCAGTTGAGTCGACTAAGAACCTCCTCCATGTTCTGCAGGTGCTCGACTGTGCTCCGACCTGTGACCAAGATGTCGTCCTGGAAGACCACGGTGTGCGGGACCGACTTTAGTAAACTTTCCATGTTTCTCTGGAATATCGCCGCCGCTGATCGGATTCCAATCAGGCATCTGTTATAAACAAAAAGACCTTTGTGCGTGTTGATGCAGGTGAAGGGTGAAGGCCTTCGATGATTCCTCCAGTTCCTGCGTCATGTAGGCTGAAGTCAGATCCAGCTTCGTGAACATCTTTCTTCCCGCCAGCATTGCAAAGAGGGCATCGGCCTTTGGTAGTGGGTATTGGTCCTGCAGGGAGAAACGATTGATAAATACTTTGTAATCGCCACAGATTCTGATGGTGCCGTCTCCCTTGAGGACTGGGACAATAGGACTGACCCACTCGCTGAACTCAATCGGTGAAATGATGCCCTCTCTTTGCAGACGGTCTAGCTCGATCTCTATCCTTTCTATCATCATGTACGGTACTGCTCTCGCCTTGTGATGGATGGGTCACGCCCCTGAATTAGGTGGGTCTGCGCTTTTGCTCCTTGGAATTTCCAGATGCCTGGTTCAAACAGCGAAGGAAATTTGTTTAAGACCTGGGCACACGAAGTGTTGTCAGCAGGCGATAGCGCTCGAACGTTGTCCCAGTTCCAGCGTATCATCCCAGCCAGCTCCTGCTGAGCAGCGTGGGACCATCGCCCGGTACCACCCAGAGTGGTAGCTTGTGCACCGCTCCATCGTAGGAGACCTTACGGTAGAACTGCCGATTACAGGAATCAGTTCTTTTGCATAAGTTCTTAGTTCCATGCGAACTGGAGTTAAGACCTTGTTGAGGCCTTGTTGCACCACAACCTTTCGAAAGTCTTTTTGCCCATGATGGACTGGCTCGCGCCCGTGTCCAGCTCCACTCACACCGGGAGTCCATTTAGTTCAACATTCAACATTATCGGGCGACAATTCGTGGTGAATGTGTGCACCCCATGTACCTCTGCTTCCTCGATCTGAGGCTCTGGTTCATCGTGATCCTCCATGGATCTGTCCTCCTCTGCAACACGGTGGTTTTCAGGTTTAACAGGCTTTGCAGCTCACCTGCACACTGGTTGGAGGTTTCCCATTGTTCCACAGCCCTTGCAAACGTACTCTTTGAATCGGCATGAATGGAAACCATGATCACCCCCGCAGCACCAACAAGGCGTTAATGGCCTAGCATTCATCAACCTTGATGGTGGACTTTGAGACATCTGCGGACGTGTAGCTGCAGGTATGTGTGACCTGCCCTGTACATTACGATTTGAAAATAACATCACTTTGTTCACAGTACTTGTAGCAGCACTTGTGTGCTGAGAGATTTGCTTGGTATTGTCACTGGTGGCAATGAACGCCTGGGCTTTCGCTATGGCCTTACTCAATATTGGGGTCTCTACAGTCAAAGGTTTGCGAAGTATGGTTTTGTGGCCAATGCCAAGTACGAAAAAGTCTCTGAGCATGTGCTCCAAATGTCCTTCAAATTCGCAATGTCCTGCAAGGCATCTTAGCTCGGCGACATAACTTGCCACTTCCTGGTCTTCAGACCTTTTGTAGGTGTAGAACCAGTACCTCGCCATCAGAACTCTTTCCTTCGGGTTCAAATGCTCTCGGACCAGTGTGCACAAATCATCATATGATTTCTCCGTGGGTTTCGCTGGAGTGAGCAGATGCTTCATGAGGCCATACGTTGGTGCCCCACAGATGGTGAGGAGGATCGCCCTTCGTTTGGCAGCGCTCTCTTCCCCATCTAGCTCGTTGGCCACGAAGTATTGGTCGAGTCGCTCCACAAAAGTTTCGTAGCTTGGTTGGCGGTGAGGAGGGCCTTACCCGTCAGAGCGTTCATGCACAGCCAACGTCTCACCAACACGGCACGGTGCCCCCGAGTCGACTGCGGGGCGGACAAGACTGTCACCCATCTCCTTCAGGATTGCCCCTTCGCAAGGCAGGTTTGGAAAGAGATGCAGTGGTTGCTGTCGAGGTTCATCCCGAGCAGCTCCGTAACACAGGACCCTGTGCTCTACGGGCTGTTCCCAGGGACACACACCGAGACAGACATCACCTGCTGCTGGAGGGCCATCAACTCGGTCAAAGACGCACTTTGGTCTTGCCGAAACTTGCTGGTCTTCCAGAGCAAGGAGATGTCCACGTCTGCGTGTTGCAGACTGGCGCAATCCAAGATCCAGGATTACGTGCTGAGGGACGCACTTAAAATTGGTGCAGTCGCCGCAAAGGCACGATGGGGAAGGGCCACAGTTTAAAGCCCTTCTGCCACGGTAAACCCGGGGGCTGGTATCAGTACAAAACCCCCCTCGGGCTGTACTTGCAACTTCTTTTTTGTGTACATGGAGCACCATGATCTGTAAACACCTATGTAGTGCCATGTACAATGCAAGCTCTGTTTCGTGATGCACGTTGAAAAGAAAAATGTAAATGTACCGTCACCCATTCCGTGTACTGTATAGTGACACATGTAATGTAATTTGTTGAATGTACTACAAGGTATCCCGTATCGTACCGAATTGTACTTGAACTGAAAAGCAAGGAAATGTCTCGAACGGAACTGCTGTCAGCACCCAAATGTAGTGTATGGGATTGCTGACCGCAGCTAAATGTACTGAACTGCTTTTGAATGTACTGTACAAATTTTTATATGAATAAAGTATATTTTGAAATTAAAAAAAAGTTTCCCAATCATCTCCCTCCGAGAATTTCTCCAGGATGCCCGCTGTTCTCTGCATCTTTGGGTTCGCTATCTGTATCTCGTCGCCAGTTGTTGTGTATGGAGAAAGAGTCAGACTGAACACTGTGAGCTCAAAGTAAACTGTAACCTTAGTCTTTTATTGCAGGTCTCCAGAATGCCTCTCCAACCTATGAAGCCTCCTTAAACACCTGTGCTCCCAAGGAAATATGGGATCCCTTGAGACTCCAGGGGATGAGCCCTCTGGTGGCTGTAAAGAGTAAATACAAGTTTACATATATAACAGTAGGGGTAGGGTAGGGAAGACAGAGTGATGGAGATGTGATGCGTGACACAGCAAGATGAGGTTGAGTGTGGCTTTGCAGTAATGTTTCGTGATCTACTGAGATTATTGAAAGGTTTGTGCCTTTGCAACCTGGTCCTCCTGACAACATCCCTGCTTGTGCCCTCCTGCGTTGTTCTCCTGAGGAGGTCTTTTCTGCCATGGGAGAGCCTGGGTGCAGCCGTGCACCTCTGTGCAGTGCTTGTCAGTGTTTGCAGCACCTCAGTGCTGTAAAACACTGACAGCACAAATGTCAAAGTAAATTTGAGCAGGGTCCCTTTAAGGAAACCGGCTGATGGCGTTTCATCAAATGATGTCATCAGATCCGCTTCCTTCAATTGGCCGGGAAACTCGTTGGACGGGCTTAACAAACCCAATCAGGGGAAAGTCATGTCGGAGGTCAGTATAGAGGCAGCACCAAGACCACGACTCGCCACTGGCCTTAACCGCCATTGACCCACCAAGGTCAGGAAAATCGCAGCCCAAGTGTCTAAATGGGTAGGGGTACAGAGGGACCTCGGGATGTAGCACCTGTAATGTAGTAAAACATCCCAAGGCACATCACAGGAGCATTGTCAGACAAAATTTGACACCAAGCCAAATAAAGAGATATTAGGACAAGTGACCAAAAGCTTGGTCAAAGAGGCAGGTTTTAAGGAGCATCTTAAAGGAGGAGAGGTGGAGAGGTTTAGCCAGTGAATTTAGAGCTTAGGACCTCAAGAACTGACGGCAGGGCCACCAATAGAGAGGCGTAGGAAATTGTAGATGCGCAAGAGGCAAGAATTGGAGGAACGCAGAGTTCTTGGTGGGTTGTAGGGCTGGAGGAGGTTACAGAGATTGTGAAGGGCGAGGCCTTGGAGGGATTTGGTGAGAATTTTAAGTTCAAGGTGTTGCTCAACCTTGAGCCAACGTAGGTCAGCGAGCAGGACTTGGTGCGAGTTAGGATGTGGGCAGCAGAGCTTTGGATGAACTCAAGAGTACAGATGGAAAGATGAAGGGGTGAAAACGCTCCCGGGAAAGTGTTCTGAAAGGTTGTTATATATGAGACAATGGTCGTGTACCAAGGAAATAGAAACTTAAGGGAGTGAAATTAATCTTGAGCGGCACTGCAAAAACGAGCAATACAGAATGGGCACACTGGTTTATACTCCACCCGCTGAAGTCAAGGGAAAAGTAAATCAGACAGCGTGAAAAGCAGGCTGCTAATCCACTATCACCTATATTGTGCTACCGTCCAAAACAAATTTCATCCCAATAGGATTATAATATAAGTACATGTTGATTACATGAAATATGAGTTTTATATTTTTACAAAGATCACATTACTGTCTAATTACTGGAGTATTTTACTTTTTAAATTCTTTTGAAGAAAGTTTTCACACAGTCTACAACAACAGTATAATTAGTACCCCTAAATCCACCAGCAGCATTGAACCAAAACACAAAAACATACAGTGTAGCATTAAACTATCTTTATCTCTCCTTACCTCATTGATGAGTAGCACAGCCATAAAATCACTTGTTTTGATTTTTAGTCCAGAACTTGATCTTCCAGACAATAGCTTCACTTTGACGAGATACTTTCATTGAACGGTTGGCGAACACAACAAATTATTTTTTCTTTCCATCTTAGACATTGAAGGCTTGGCCATTGTGTAATAAGTGTTTGATAACCATTATGCAAATATGTATTTCACCTTATAATTTTTCCATGAAGTTCCAAGTGGCATTTCTCAGCCCATCCTACTTCATTATCTAAAAAAAAAATTGCAGGTGCTGGAAATCTGAAATAAAAAGAGAAAATGCTGGAAATATTCAGCAGATCAAGCAACACGCTGCCTGACCTGCTGAGTATTTCCAGCATTTTCTTTTTTTAAACCTAATTATCTAGTTCCCTTCGAAGGTTATCAATCTCTCCAACACTAATCACCTGGTACACAGTATAGTATCATCAACTCATTTTAAAATATTACTAGAAATTTACAAATATTGCTTTGAATGGTTGTGTCATGCATTATGAATCATGGTCCTTCACCTAAGTTTCTCAGTTTAAAACAGAGTGTAAGTAGCAAGCAATCCAGAAAGACCAGTATGGAAATGTATAAAACACTGCCCTCACACTAAGACTTGTCAATGTAACTATTGTTAAGGCAGTTTACAATCTAACTAGGTAATTTACTTTTAGTTCCTTTCAGGATTATGCATATATATTAAAATCTTCAGGTGCAGAATTTTATCAAATGGCTTTGAAAAATCCAAGTATAATGGCCCCAAGTTTCCACATGATTTGCGCCTGATTTTTAGGAGCAACTGGTGGAGAACGGACTATCTTAGAAATCGCAATTCTCCACATTTTTTTTTCTGCAGTTCTAGTCAGGTAGAACAGTTCCACTTTGGAACAGAATTTTTTCTTCAAAAGGGGGCGTGTCCGGCCACTGACGCCTGATTTGAAAGTTTCCACAGTGACAACGTACTCCAAACTAACTTAGAATGGAGCAAGTGAAGATTTTTGTAGAACTGAAAAAACCTGTTCTACACATTAAAAAAATCAGGTGCAGGTTACAAATTAGGCGTCGGGAACGAGGGGGGGGGGGAGGGGAAGTCATTAAATTCTACAATAAATCCTTATTTATACTTATACAAATATTATACAAATGAATCCAACCTGAATAAACATTTATAAGCAAAGAAAAGATTAAATAAACCATCTTCCTACCTGTGTGAAAGTGCTTCAGGCAGGCCTTTCGGGACCAAAGGCTGAACGGGCCGGCCCGAGACTTCGGGCAGGGCCCGTCCCCAGCACCAGATTTACAGGTAGGTGGCGTCGGGTCGGGTCGGGGAGGTTCGGTTCGGGTCGGGTCGGGGGGAGGGAGGGAAAGAGAGGGGGGGAGGGAGGGAGAGAGAGGGGGGGAGGGAGGGAGAGAGAGAGGGGGGAGGGAGGGAGAGAGAGAGGGGGGGAGGGAGGGAGAGAGAGAGGGGGGGAGGGAGAGGGAGGGAGAGAGAGAGGGGGGGAGGGAGGGGGAGGGAGAGAGAGAGGGGGAGGTCAGGTCGGGGAGGGGGAGGTCGGGGAGGGGGAGGTCAGGTCGGATCCAGTCCGGGGGCGGGGGCGGGGGGGGGAGCGGAGTCGGGTCGGGTCCAGTCGGGGGGGGGGGGGCGGAGCGGGAGCGGGAGTGGAAGTCGGGTCGGGGGGCGGGAGCGCGGGTCGGGTCGGGTCGGGTCCAGTCGGGGGGGGTGGGGCGGAGCGGGTGTCGGGTCTTGTCCGGAGGTGGTGGGGGGGGGGGGGAGCAGGAGCTGGCCGTGGGAGGAGCCTTATTCACGCAGCCCCAGTGAGGCCAGTCGGCCAGGGCTAGGGGCTGCGTGCTTCGGGCCCCTCCCACACAGTTTTGGGCACCTGGAGCTACTGCACTTGCGTGCCCCACTGTAGCGCGCATGTGCAGAGGTCCCGGCACTGTTTTCAGCGCAGGGACCTGGCTCCGCCCCCTACAGCTCATGCTGCGCTGCGCCGAGGGCCAGAGGACCTGCAGGGAGGTGGAGAATATGGAGGATTTTTTTAGGCGTACTTTGTGGCGCGAAAAACGGGCGTCCAGGTCGGGACTGCGCCGTTCTAGGCGCGTGTGGAAACTTGGCCCCAATGTGTTGACTGGATGACTCTCATCCACTAAGATAATTAAATCCTAATGCTCATTCCTTATTGCCTCCACGCCTTTTAGGTGATGAGTGGTAGCATGAAGTTCTGAAAAATAGGAGGCCAAAATTGCCCCTCTCCTTAAGGTACATTACCACCTCTAAGAGGCGCACAGGTTAGCAAGGTCATAAAAAAGCAAACCAAGCACTAGGGTTTATTTCTAGAGGTGTCAAATTGAAAAGTAGGGAAGTTATGCTAAACCTGTATTGAACTTTGGTTAGACCACACTTGGAGTACTGAGTACAGTTCTGGTCGTCATATTATAAAAAGGATATAGAGGCATCGGAGAGGGTGCAGGAAGGATTTACAAGGATGATATCAGAAATGCAAGGGTATACATATCAGGAAAGGATGAACAGGCTGGGTCTCTTTTCTCTTGAAAAAAGAAGGCTGAGGGGTGACCTAATAGAGGTCTTTAACATTATCAAAGGTTTTGATAGAGTGGATACAGAAAGAACGTTTCCACTTGTGGGGAAGAGCTTAACTAGAGACTATCAATATAAGATAGTCACCAAGAAATCCAATAGGCAATTCAGAAGAAAATTCTTTACCCAAAGAGTGGTGAGAATGTGGAACTCGCTACTTGAAGCAAATAGTATCGATGCATTTAAGGGGAGGCTAGAGAAGCATATGAGGGAGAAGGGAATAGAGGGTCATGCTGATAGATTTAGATGAGGAAAGATGAGAGGAGGCACAAATGGGGCATAAACACCAGCATGGACTGGTTAGGTCGAATGGCCTGTTGCTGTGTCATATATCCTATGTAATCCTATGAAAGCCACATATAAGGACAGAGGGAATACGATGAATAGAAACAGGAAGATTTTTTAGTACAATTGCTTGACACAATTCACTGTTCAACATTCTCTCTGACAATTACAAGAGTCCTACGTGAAATTCATTTGGACTGTCCTTTTGGCTGCTAGCAATCAGCGTAAAACCTGACAATAATCTACCACTTGCAATCTCAGTCAGAATAGCTACAAAATAGCATGTGCGGGAAATGGAAATGTCTGTCAAGAACCAAGCTAAGGCACAACAGAGTGCATTTGAATCTTGCTATAGATAAACAGGAAGTACTTGATGCATTGAATGCAAAAGTGCACAAATGGATTTCCCCCCTCACAACTGACATCTTGTGATGAACAGAATATTTTAAATTGAAAACTAATATAGGATTATTTTGTACTTAATATAGGATTATTTTGTACTCTTAGCAAGTGTGCCAGAAATTATGCTTGGTATATGAAATGACGTAATATACTATTGGTTGCATGTTGAAAACAAATTATGTGAATGGCTATTTTACTTTGTTGGAGACAGAATTTAGATTTGGAGATTTACAGTTAGAGATCGGTTAGGGGACAAACTGATCCTCCTAGGTGACTTCAACGCCAGGGTCGGCAAAGACACGGCCCTCTGGGGAGATGTGATTGGCAGAGAGGGGGTAGGGAAAGCCAACTCCAGCAGTACCTTTCTCCTGACAAAATGTCTAGAACATGAACTTCTCATCACCAACACTTTGTTCCGCCAGAGGGACAAATACAAGGCATCGTGGCAACACCCTCGCTCCAAACACTGGCACCTGCTCGACTATGTCATCGTCCGAGCCAGGGATTGCAAGGATGTGCGCATCACCCGCCCCATGACAGGAGCCGACGACTGCTGGATGGACCATCGCCTAATCCGATCCATTATCGACATTATCATTGTCCCAAAGCGGAGGGGACAGCAGAAACAGTGCCGCAAAAAAGTCAATGCGGGGTCACTTAAAGACCCAGCTAAGAGAGTCCTATTGTTGTGTGTGCAATAACTGTTAGACAGTACTGTTTAACTCCAAGAGGTATGACCTTGGCTCTGCTTTAATAAGGCCCAAAGTGACTAATATACAAAATGTCTGGCTTTTTATACTTGGGCTGCACACACATGTGTGCAGCTCAATGGCCTCCAACAGTGACGCCATCTAGTGGCTAGTGATCTCAAAAGTACATACATGACAATACCCCCCTCTGAGATATTAACACAGTCTTTTACAAATTGAGACGGTCTGGTGTTTTACACTCCTGGGTTGACCGTCTCAGTTCAACTCCAGCCTTGGGTGAGTGTTCAGAGTCTGTTGTGACTGGTGGCTGGGTGGCTGACCTGGTGGGAGTGGCAATGGCCATGTCAGGGATTGAAAGTCCATTTTCATTGAACATGTCAGTGATTGAAAGTCCCGATCCACTGATGACCACTGAGTCCTCTGATGACTGGGGGTAGGTTGGTTGGTCGTCGATTGTCTCTTCCTCCGACTGTTCCGGTTCGTCTGTGTGCCAAAGCTTTGTCTGATCCATATGTTTCCTGCATGTTTGCCCATTTTTGAGCTTGACAATAAATACTCTGTTGCCCTCCTTGGCCATGACAGTACCAGCGATCCACATGGGACCCTAACCATAATTCAGAACATATACAGGAACATTTACAGAAATATCGCGTGACACAGCTGCGCGATTGGGATACCCTTGCTGACTTTGTCTTCTATATTCAACATGATTATTCAAGTTAGGGTGTACAAGAGATAGCTTGGTCTTAAGACCTCTCTTCATCATTAGTTCAGCAGGCGAGACCCCGGTAAGTGTGTGTGGTCTTGTCCTGTAACTAAGCAGTATGCATGACAGGCGGGTCTGCAGTGACCCTTGGGTTACTCATTTCATACTCTGCTTTATGATTTGGACAGCACGTTCTGCTTGCTCATTGGATGCAGGTTTGAATGGTGCTGACCTTACATGTTTGAGACCATTGAGTTTTATGAACACTTGAAACTCCTGACTGGTGAAGCACGATCCGTTGTCACTAACAACGATATCAGGCAGACCATGTGTCGCGAACATGACACTGAGATTCTCAATGGTAGCTGTGGATGTGCTGGATGACATGATTATACACTCTATCCACTTCAAATATGCATCCACCACAACTAAAAACATTTTCCCCAGGAAGGGACCTACAAAGTCTGTGTGGGTCCTGGACCAAGGTTTGGACGGCCACGACCACAGACTCAGCGGCGATTCCGCTGGTGCTTTTCTGAGCTACATGCAAGTGTTGCACTGATGCACACACGATTCCAGCTCAGAGTCAATTCCCGGCCACCATACATGAGACCTGGTGATGGCTTTCATCATTACAATGCCGGGATGTGTGCTATGTAGCTCACGTACAAATTTCTCTCTCCCTTTCTTGGGCAGAACAACACGATTGCCCCACAGTATACAATCCAACTGAATAGACAGTTCGTCTTTGCGATGAATGTAAGGTTTGGTCTCCTCGCACATTTGCTTGGGTATGGCGGACCAATCACCTTTGAGGATGCAACTCTTCACCACCGATAAAATCGGGTCCTGGCTGGTCCAGATCTTAACTTGTTGAGCCGTGACAGGGGTTCCTTCATTCTCAAAAGCATCCATAACTAACAATAGGTCCGCCGGTTGTGACGTTTCCACCTCCGGTGTGGGAAACGGCAGACGGTTCAAAGCATCGGCACAATTCTCGGTGCCAGGTCTATGGCAAATGACATAATCATAAGCAAATAATGTTAGCGCCCACCTCTGGATGCGGGATGAAGCATTGGTAATGATACCTTTGTTTTCAGAGAACAGTGAAATGAGCGACTTGTGATCTGTCTCCAGTTCAAACCAAAGACCAAACAGGTACTGATGCATCTTTTTAACCCCATACACTCAGGCTAGTGCTTCTTTCTCTGCCATGCTGTAGGCTCTTTCTGCTTTAGACAAACTTTTTGAAGCATACGCGACTGGTTGAAGTTTACCCGACTCATTAGCTTGTCGGAGTACGCAACCAATTCCATATGATGAAGCATCACAGGCCAATACTAAACATTTAAATGGGTCATAATGTACCAGCAGCTTGTTAGAGCAAAGTGGATTAGTGGCTTTCTCAAAAGCTCTGTCTTGAGACGCACCCCACACCCAGTTGTCGCCTTTTCTTAGCAGCATGTGCAGTGGTTCTAATAAGCTGCTCAATTTAGGTAGGAAGTTATCGAAGTAGTTGAGTAGACCCAGGAACGAATGCAGCTCAGTCACATCCTGCAGCTTGGGTGCATTCTTGATGGCCTTGGTTTTCGCGTCCGTGGGCCTGATGCCGTCAGCAGCAATTTTCCTCCCCAGGAATTCGACCTCTGGTGCCATGAAGATGCACTTCGAGCGTTTCAGTCTGAGTCCCACTTTGTCCAGACGATGTAGAACCTCTTCCAGGTTGTTCCGATTTTCCTCGGAGTCACGACCTGTGGTCAGGATGTCATCTTGGAACACGACAGTTCTGGGAACAGACTATAGTAGACTCTCCATGTTTCTCTGAAATATTGCTGCAGCCGAGCGAATTCCAAAAGAGCACCTGTGAAAAATAAACAATCCTTTATGCGTGTTAATTTACGTAAGTCTCTTCGACATCTCGACCAGCTCCTATGTCATGTAGGCCGACATCAAGTCCAGTTTGGTGAATGACTTCTCCCCGACTACTGTTGCAAACAAGTCATCAGCCTTCGGTAATGGGTACTGATCCTGTTTCGAAACCCTGTTGATTGTAGCCTTGTAGTCTCCACAGATTCTGATTGTGCCATCACTTTTCAGCACAGGAACAATGGGGCTGGCCCATTCATTAAATTCAACCGTGATATGATCCCTTCACGCTGGAGTCTGTCCAGTTCAATTTCGACCTTCTCCCTCAAATACGGAACTGCCCGAGCTTTATGATGGACAGGTCTTGTATCTGAGTCCACGTGGATCTGCACCTTGGCTCCCGTGAAGTTGCCGATACCTGGTTCGAACAGGGGAACTTGCTCAGTACTTGGGCACATGTATCTTTCTCCGACGACAGAGCCTTGATGTCATTCCAATCGCATCTGATTTTTTCAAGCCAGTTCCTGCCGAACAGCATTGGGCCATTGCCTGGGACAATACATAGTGGTAACTCGTGAACCGCACCTTCATACGACATTTTAATTGTGGCACTACCAATCACCGTTATGAGTTCTTTGGTGTGCGTGCACAACTTGCCATTGACTGGACTCAGCCTGAGCCTCACAGCATTAATATCCCACAGCTTGTCGAATGCCCTCTGGCTCATTATCGATTGACTTGCCCCCGTGTCCAGTTCCATCGATACCGGCACCCCATTAAATTTCACGTTGATCATTATCGGTTTGCTCTTAGTTAGGAACGAGTACAGTCCATACACTTCCTCCTCTGGTATCTCGGATTGTGTATCCGGATCCGCATTAGTCTGACTCTCATCCTCCACGTGGTGTGTCACAGCACGCTTGCTCATCTGCGGACACTTGCGCTGGAGATGCCCCACTCTCAGACAGCCTTTGTAACTATATTGCTTAAATCGGCACTGCTGGTGCTGGTGATGTCCCCCACAACGGCAACACGGAGAAATTGGATGCATTCCCGCTGGCGGACTTTGGGCAGCCACGGGTTTTGCGTACGCAGTCGGGTAGGCCCTGCCATGTGCCACTCTGCCGAAGGCCGAATCAATCATATTTACAGTACTTGCCGAGTTTCGATTTTTCACTGATATCTGCTTTAGACTTCTATCCGTCATCATGCATGACTGAGCGATCGTGATGGCCCTGTTCAAGTCCAACGTCGCCACTGCCAGTAGCTTATGCAGGATCACCTCGTGGTTGATGCGGATTACAAAGAAGTCCCGCAGCATGTCTGCCAACACAGCCCCGAACGTACACGGTCCCGCTAGACATCTCAGGTCGGCAATGAATTCCGCTGCATTCTAGCCCTCTGAGCGATCATGCGTGTAAAATCTGTATCTCGAGATGATGATGCCTTCGTCTGGCTTAAGGTGGTCCTGTACCAGTGTACACAATTCTTCATACGTCTTCTCTGTTGGACTCACAGGCAGGAGTAGATTCTTTATCAGACCATAAATGTTTGGACCGCAAACCGTGAGGAACAGCGCCCGGCGCCGATCTTCATCGCCGATCTCCTCCATTTTGTTGACCACGAAGAACTGGTTTAAACAGCTCACAAAATCTGCCCAATATTCTCCTTCCACAACTCGCTCCAACAATCCAATTGTGCTCATTTTTGCATGCAAAGGTTCTTGTTGCCTCGTCGCCAAGTGTTGTGTCAGCAATAACTGTTGGACTGAGCACTGTTTAACTCCAAGAGGTATGAACTTGGCTCTGCTTTATTAAGGCCCAAAGTGACTAAAATAGAAAATGGCTGGCCCTTTATACTTGGGCTGCACGCACGTGTGTGCAGCCCAATGGCCTCCAACAGTGACGCCATCTCGTGGCTTCTGATCCCAAAAGTACATACATGACACCTATACAGCCAGCGCCTCACAGCTAACCTGGCGTGCCTTGATGACCTTGAGATGCAGAATGCCCACAGTGCTTGGTCTGCTCTCCAGGCCTCCATAACCAGAGCCTACAAAGAGACGCTTGGTCACTCAACCAGAAAACACCAGGACTGGTTTGATGAAAATGATCAGGAGATCCAAGAACTAATAGATCGCAAGCGCTGGGCATTTCTGAGCTTTAAGCAACAACCCAACTCCGGAGCAGCAAAGCAACATTACAGGCGGCTCAAGGCTGAGGTCCAGCAAAAAACCCGGGAGAAAGCACAGGAGATACAACAACTGGCCGACAGCCACGTTGTGCGAGGATTCATCGTAGTCAAGGCCACCTATGGTCCAAACTCCCAAGGCCCCACCCCATTGCTGGCCAAGAACGGGGAAACACTCATCAAGAACACTGAGGCAGTCAGGGCCCGCTGGAAGGAGCACTTCAAAGATCTCCTCAATCTCCTCAATTGAGACTCTGCCTTTGACTCGAGTGCGACCCGCCACCACCTCAGTGAAACCCCAAAGCTGCACAAGGTAGGAAAAGCCATAAGACAGCTCAAGAACAACAAGGCTACGGGAGCGGATGGAATCCCTGCTGAGGCACTAAAGCATAACATACATAAGAATTAGGAACAGGAGTAGGCCATCTAGCCCCTCGAGCCTGCTCCGCCATTCAACAAGATCATGGCTGATCTGACCGTGGACTCAGCTCCACTTAACCTGCCCTCTCCCCATAACCCTTAATTCCCTTATTGCTTAAAAATCTATCTATCTGTGACTTGAATACATTCAATGAGCTAGCCTCAACTGCTTCCTTGGGCAGAGAATTCCATACATTCACAACCCTCTGGGAGAAGAAATTCCTTCTCAACTCGGTTTTAAATTGGCTCTTCCATATTTTGAGGCTGTGGCCCCTAGTTCTACTCTCCCCGACCAGTGGAAACAACCTCTCTGCCTCTATCTTGTTTATCCCTTTCATTATTTTAAATGTTTCTATAAGATCACCCCTCATCCTTCTGAACTCCAACGAGTAAAGACCCAGTCTGCTCAATCTATCATCATAAGGTAACCCTCTCATCTCCGGAATCAGCCTAGTGAATTGTCTCTGTACTCCCTCCAAAGCTAGTATATTCTTTCTTTAAGTAAGGTGACCAAAACTGCACACAGTACTCCAGGTGCGGCCTCACCAATACCCTATACAGTTGCAACAGGACCTCCCTGCTTTTGTACTCCATCCCTCTCGCAATGAAGGCCAACATTCCATTCGCCTTCCTGATTACCAGCTGCACCTGCAAACTAACTTTTTGGGATTCATGCACAAGGACCCCCAGGTCCCTCTGCACCTCAGCATGTTGTAATTTCTCCCCATTCAAATAATATTCCCTTTTACTGTTTTTTTTTCCAAGGTGGATGACCTCACATTTTCCAACATTGTATTCCATCTGCCAAACCTTAGCCCATTCACTTAACCTATCTAAATCTCTTTGCAGCCTCTCTGTGTCCTCTACACAACCCGCTTTCCCACTAATCTTTGTGTCATCTGCAAATTTTGTTACACTCTGTCCCATCTTCCAGGTCATCTATGTATATTGTAAACAGTTGTGGTCCCAGCACCGATCCCTGTGGCACACCACTAACCACCGATTTCCAACCCGAAAAGGATGGAGAGGTGCTGTTGCGCGGATACATGACCTCATCTCTCTCATCTGGAGGGAGGAGAGCATGCCGGGAGATCTCAGAGATGCAGTGACTGTGACCATCTTTGAAAAAGGGGACAAGTCCGACTCCGGCAACTACAGAGGAATCTCCCTGCTATCAGCCACTGGGAAAGTTGTTGCAAGAGTCCTCCTCAACCGTCTTCTCCCTGTGGCCAAGGAGTCACAGTGTGGATTTCATCCCCTACAGGGCACAGCGGACATGATCATTGCAGCGCGACAGCTGCAGGAAAAATGCAGGGAGCAGCGCCAGCCCTTATACATGGCCTTCTTCAACCTTACAAATGCCTTTGACACTGTTAACTACGACAGTCTATGGAGCATCCTCCTCCATTTCGGATGCCCGCAAAAGTTCGTCAACATCCTGTGCCTGCTCCACAACAACATGCAGGCCATGATCCTTACCAACAGATCCATTACAGACCCAATCAATGTCCGGACCGGGGTCAAACAGGGCTGCGTCATCGCCCCAACCCTCTTCTCAATCTTCCTCGCTGCCATGCTCCACTTCACAGTCAACAAGCTCCCCGCTGGAATGGAACTAAACTACAGAACCAGTGGGAAGCTGTTCAACCTTCGTTGTCTCCAGGCCAGGTCCAAGACCACCCCAACCTCTGTCGTCGAGCTACAATACGCGGATGACGCCTGCGTCTGCGCAGACTCAGAGGCTGAACTCCAAGACATAGTCAACGTATTTACTGTGGCGTACGAAAGCATGGGCCTTACACTAAACATCTGGAAGACGAAGGTCCTCCACCAGCCTGTCCTCGCCGCACAGCACTGTCCCGCCATCATCCAGATCCACGGCGCGGCCCTGGACAACGTGGACCATTTCCCATACCTCAGGAGCCTCTTATCAACAAAAGCAGGCATTGATGATGAGATACAACACCGCTTCCAGTGCGCCAGCGCAGCCTTCGGCCGCCTGAGGAAAAGAGTATTCGAAGGCCAGGCCCTCAAATCTACCACCAAGCTCATGGTCTATAGGGCTGTAGTAATACCTGCTCTCCTGTTTGGCCTCGAGACATGGACCATGTACAGTAGACACCACAAGTCGCTGAAGAAATACTACCAACGATGTCTCCACAAGATCCTACAAATCTCCTGGGAGTACAGACACACCAACATTAGTGTCCTCGACCAGGCCAACATCCCCAGCATTGAAGCACTGACCACACTTGATCAGCTTCGCTGGGCTGGCCACATTGTTCGCATACCAGACACGAGACTCCCAACTCCTTGGAACTCCTTCATAGCAAATGAGCCAAAGGTGGACAGAGGAAACGTTACAAGGACACCCTCAAAGCCTCCCTGATAAAGTGCAACATCCCCACCAACATCTGGGAGTCCCTGGCCAAAGACCGCCCTAAGAGGAGGAAATGTATCCGGGAGGACGCTGAGCGCCTCGAGTCTCATCGCCGAGTGCATGCAGAAATCAAGCGCAGGCAGCAGAGCCTGCCTCTTCTATTTGGATCACGCTTTTTGTTACTTGTCCAGTTTTTCTTGCCAATATCCGGTTGATTTATATCCTCAGCTGCAGTTATTGTAATGTGCACTACATTACACATTATCCCCACCAGATTATGCCTCCCTATATGAGGGTTGTTTGCAGTTTAATTAAGTGTTGCGGGTTAAGTCAGCACCTATCGGGGTGAGTTTTAGCATTAGAATTTGGGGGCAAATTCTGGATCACAGGAAGATGGTAGGTCTGTGCAAAGTTTTGGGTGAGTAGGGTTTGTATTAGGTTTAGGGTTGGTTTTTTTTAGAGTTGGGGTTGTTTTTGGATTAAGGTCAGGGTAGACAGGGCGGGAGGGGAGTAGATTTGGGAAGGTGTTTAAGGGTCTCTAAATTGGCAGACTGCTTGTCCGACATCCTGGATGAGCAGAATTTTTCTCCAATTAAATATTTGGTCCCCGCCACAAACTGCTTTCCCTAGCCACCAACTCCATCCCTCTCCTTAACATCTGTCTGAGGCTGAACCAGACTGTTCACAACCTGGGTCTCATATTTGACCCTGAAATGAGCATCCGGCCAAATATCCGCAGCATAACTAAAACCGCCTGCTTCCACCTCCATATCCTTGCCCGTCTCTGCCCCTGCCTCAGCTCTTCTGCTGCTGAAACTCTTATCCATGTCTTTGTTACCTCTAGATTTGACTATTCCAATGCACTTCTGGCTGGCCTCCCACATTCTACCCTACGTAAACTTGAGGTCATCCAAAACTCGGAAGCCCATGATCTAACTCGCACCAAGTCCCAATCGCCCATCACCCCTGTGCTCACTGACCTACATTGGCTTCCGATTAAGCAACACCTCAATTTCAGAATTCTCATCCTTGTGTACAAATCCCTCCATGGCCTTGCCGATTCCTATCTCTGTAATCTCGTTCAGCCTCACAACCCTACAAGATATCTGTGCTCCTCAAATTCTGCCTTCTTGAGCATCCCTGATTATAACTGCTCAACCATCGGTGGCCGTGCCTTCAGCTGCCTGGGCCTTAAGCTCTGGAATTCCCTCCCTAAACCTCTCTGCCTCTCTACCTCTCTTTCCTCCTTTAAGACACTCTTTAAAACCTATCTCTTTGACCAAGCATCTGCCGTAATTTCTTCTTATGTGGCTCGTGTCAAATTTATTTGTTCTGTTTGTGTGATGCGCCTTGGGGCGTTTTACTTTGTTAAAGACGATATATAAATACAAGTTGTGATTGTTGTTGAGGTTTTGGGTTCCGGTTAGGATCCAAAGTTAGGGTTAAGGTCACGACTGGGGAAGTATTTTATGGTTAGGGTTTCTGGTTAGAGTTTTGAGTTAAGGTCAGGGTCCAGGGTGGTTAGGGTCAGGGTAAGCATTAGGGTAGGGGGACTCTTTGCTTGGGAGAGTATTTTAGAGTTAGGGTTTTGGGTTAGAATCAGAATTAGGGTTGGGGTGGTTTAGAGTTAGTGGTAATTTAGGGTTAGGGTTAGGGTCCAGGTCCGGGTCCAGCTCAGGGTGAGGGTCCAGGTTTGAGGTGATTAGGATTGCAGATAGAGAGGTTGGGGTATTTTCGGGTTGGAGTTTTGTGCCAGAGTCGGTGTTTTGTGTCAGGGTAAGTGTTTAATTTAACTTTAGGTTTAGGATTAAAGTTAGGGTTAGAAATAGATTTTTATTTAGAGTTAGGGTAAGGGTTTGATTTACAGTTAGGATTAGGGTTCTAGATTTAGAATTAGATTTAGGATTATGGATAGAGTTATGGTTGGGCTAACTTTATTTGGAGCAGAGCAGAATCCTCATTTCACTGAAGTGTAAACTTTATTTTGCAATGGGGAGCTCCCCATTGGGATGGATTGACAGTTGCAATTACATTATAAGGCACCAGCTACCAGCAGACATGACTGTCACAATGCACTCGCGCATGCAGACCACGTTGTTTCTGCTACTTGCCCGCATGAAGAAAACTGCACAGCAAGAGCATTTTAACTGAGAAGAGAGGTAGGAATTTAATCTGCTAACGTTACATCTGTTTCAAATGATATAGAATTTAGTATTTATTTGTAAGGCTGATTGCAACTGGTCACAAATCTGAACAGTAACACTGAAGATTTCTCAGCAAAATGTTGATGGAACCGTTGATTAAAATTGATTGTGAAGAATTGGTTGATGAACCCTTGCAATAAAAATTCTTCCTGTCCTTATAACACTGACTGTTTGATTCAAGGTATTATAGTGACCAACATTATATAGATTAACAGAAATGTATTTTCCCCACATTACTATTCTATCACCACTGAAATAAAAAGTGTTCTAAAATTCACTATAATACATAATTTTTTATCTAAAATGCGAAAACTGTTCTCGGGAAGTATGCCTCTGTATTCAGGAATACCTGTGATTGCAGCATTTGGAAACATCATGTGTAATTTTACATTTTGTGCCTGCATTCTGATGGCACCCTTGTGATCATCCATCCAGGCCCTTACACACAATACATGTTCATGAACTATCAACTTTATGAGGTCAGTGACCAGAAGCACAGGATTATGCAGAGGTTTACATCACAGGAGGCACTTTGGCCTATCGTGTTTATGGGCTTTTTGCGAGAGAAATCAAAAACTAACTCTGCCCTGTTATCTCCCCATAATCCTGCATCTTCCTCTGCTTCAAATGCTCCCAGGCAGCAGGTCACACTTACATCAAATCTTCTGTGCCCCAGTAGGTAGGCCTGAAGGGTGGTACCAGGAGACAAATCTTATCCCCAGGGATTAAACCCATGGTCATAACATGGTTGCATCTCCCAGGGTAATCAGAGAATAGACTATTGGCATCTTATAGCAGCTCTTTGGATGCCTCAAAGTTTGGGGAAGGGGTGTGGGGGAATGTGTGTGGATCTTGTAGTAAGGCCCTGGCAGAGTCTCCAAGATCATTGTAGCTGACTACATTTTTCAAAATGCCAGCATCCCATCACAGGCGGTCCCTCCAACGAGGATGACTTGTTTCCACGAGAGTTCACAGATGTTTCAATGCAGTACCCGATGTTCCAGTCCTGAACTCCAGTTGAGGGGGTGGAAGATGCCTGTGCGTGGATTTTTTTTTACGTGTGGTGACCGCTGCACACCAGCCACCACACGGGCTCGACAGAGCTAGGCCTTTATCCAGTGGTAAGAGTTGAACCAGGACGACTGGAGACCTGCCCTGCTGCACGGACATAATGCGCACACATATCGCGGGCTGTGTGGGCTGGCCCGTGCTGCCCCTGGGCCCTCAGTTTCTGGGCCCGTACCCTCATTCACCGTACCTACGCCCATGATGTTCCAGGGGCCCGCGCTCCAGCTCTGTTTCTCGCCTCGACCTGCGGTGGTGTTCTGCTACCAAAGAGATGGTAGAGGAAGGGGCTCAATTCCAAACAGCACTGAATACAGCACTGACAATATCCCTGCATATATCATCACAGTGACAGTTTTGCAGGCAGGAAATAGTGCTTATGGAAGGGACATGTATCTGTCCATTTCATAAATGTGCTCTATCCAGTAGGCCCAAAACACCAAGCTCAACATTGTTCTCTGAAGTAGCAAGACAACCATGGAAGCCCATTTTTGAAAACTTTAAATATAAGTTCCAAATCCTGTGTTACAAAGGTTAACCAGCAAAAAAAAATTAGGCTGCCTCTTGAAGGGCTTCTGCGGCCCTATAGGTTATCACAGGCCTGAATCAATCCATTTCCTGAGCAGGGGTAGTTACATGCCCGGAGGGTAGCTGGGAATAAGTAATTATGTTCAAGGTGTGAAGATTCATCAGGGTCATATGTGTGTCACTTAAGGAAGCAAGGAATTGATCAATATGTCAGGTTGTCCCAAAGGCATTACAGCCAATTAAGTATCGTCACTGTTATACTGTAGGAAATGCGGCGGCCAATTGTCACACAAACAGCAATGTGATAAATGACCAGGTAATCTGTTTTTAGTGATGATTGAGGGATAAATATTGGCCAGATCATCATCATAGACAGTCCCTCGGAATCGTGGAGGACTTGCTTCCACTCCCAAAGTGAGTTCTTTGGTGGCTGAACAGTCCGATACGAGAGCCACAGACCCTGTTACAGGTGGGACAGACATTTGTCGAGGGAAGGGGTGGGTGGGGCTGGTTTGCCGTGTGCTCCTTCCGCTGCCTGCGCCTGGCCTCTTCATGCTCCTTGCGTTGAGACGCAAAGAGCTCAACGCCCTCCCGGATGCACTTTCTCCACCTCGGGTGGTCTTCGGCCAGGGTCTCCCAGGTGTCAGTGGTGATGTCGCACTTTACCAGGGAGGCTTTGAGGGTGTCCTTGTAACGTTTCCACTGCCCACCTTTGGCTCGTTTACCATGAAGGAGCTCCGCATAAAGCATTTGCTTAGGGAGTCTCGTATCTGGCATGCGAACTATGTGGCCTGCCCAGCGAAGCTGATCGAGTGTGGTCAGTGCTTCAATACTGGGGATGTTGGCCTGGTCGAGGACACTGATGTTAGTGCACTTGTCCTCCCGGGGGATTTGCAGGATCTTGCGGAGACATCGTTGGTGATATATCTCCAGCGACTTGAGGTGCCTTCTGTACATGGTCCATGCCTCAGACCCATACAGGAGGGCGGGTATTACTACAGCCCTGTAGACCATGAGTTTGAAGGCCTGGTCTTCAAACACTCTTTTCCGCAGGCGACCGAAGGCTGCACGGGCGCACCGGAGGCGATGCTGAATCTCCGCATCAATCGGCCAGAACACCTGGGATAACTCCCTTACTCTTCCTCGAAATAGTCTCACGGGACCTTTTGCATCCACCTGCAGAAGCGAGAGTTGCTACCCTCTGAGCCAAGGCTGACACATTAAAGAACTGTCAAGGAAAAACTCCTTATTTGTACTCGATTAGGTGTCTTGACATGACCATCCAGGGAAAGGGACGGGGTAGGAGCAGGGGACGGTGGGTGTGGATGTTGGAAGAGGCGGTGCGATGTTGGGGAGGGAGGAGGCTTTGATTCGAGAGCCCACATGTTGCCGCTTTGGTCTCAGTCAATGCTCAGACGCGCGGCGCCTGCCTGCTTCCAGCAGACAATCTGACAGCAGCCGGACCATTGCACGCTGCAACTTGCAGCGCTGTCACTTTGTGTGGGCTGTGCTAGCGTCCGACCGAGGGATGCCGAGCGGGCTGTGGGTGCTGCTCCCCGGGTTGCTCTGCTCCCTGCTCCCGGTGGCCAGTGGCGCGCGGCCGGCCGGGGACGGAGCCGGTCCCGGGAGCGTCTCGCGGGCCAGGTGCACCTCGCGCTGTCTCACCCTGCACATCGCACACCTGAGCGCGGCCTTCCGGAGCTTGCAGGTAAGAGCCGCCCCGGGGAGGGGGAGACCCTGGGGGGGGGGGAGGGGGGAGACCCAGGGGGGGGGGGGGGGAGACCCTGGGGGGGGGAGTCCCTGGGAGGGGGAGAGGGGGGAGACCCTGGGGGGGGGGGGGGGGGAGAGAGGGGGGAGACCCTGGGGGGGGGAGTCCCTGGGAGGGGGAGAGGGGGGAGACCCTGGGAGAGGGGAGACCCTGGGGGGGGGGGGGGGGAGGGGGGAGACCCTGGGGGGAGTCCCTGGGAAGGGGAGACCCTGGGGGGGGGGAGAGGGGGGAGAGGGGGGAGACCCTGGGGGGGGGGGGAGAGGGGGGAGACCCTGGGGGGGGGGGAGAGGGGGAGACCCTGGGGGGGGGGGAGAGGGGGGAGAGGGGGGAGACCCTGGGGGGGAGAGGGGGGAGACCCTGGGGGGGAGAGGGGGGAGACCCTGGGGGGGGGGGAGAGGGGGAGAGGGGGGAGACCCTGGGGGGAGTCCCTGGGAGAGGGAGGAGACCCTGGGGGGGGGAGGGGGGGAGACCCTGGGGGGGGAGAGGGGGGAGACCCTGGGGGGGAGAGGGGGGAGACCCTGGGGGGGGGGGGAGAGGGGGGAGAGGGGGGAGACCCTGGGGGGAGTCCCTGGGAGAGGGAGGAGACCCTGGGGGGGGGAGGGGGGGAGACCCTGGGGGGGGGAGAGGGGGGAGACCCTGGGGGGGGGGGGGAGACCCGGGGGGGGGGGAGACCCTGGGGGGAGTCCCTGGGAGGGGGAGAGGGGGGAGACCCTGGGGGGGGAGAGGGGGGAGACCCTGGGGGGGGAGAGGGGGGAGACCCTGGGGGGGGGGGAGAGGGGGGAGACCCTGGGGGGAGTCCCTGGGAGGGGGAGACCCTGGGGGGGGGAGTCCCTGGGAGGGGGAGAGGGGGGAGACCCTGGGAGAGGGGAGACCCTGGGAGGGGGAGAGGGGGGAGACCCTGGGAGGGGGAGAGGGGGGAGACCCTGGGAGGGGGAGAGGGGGGAGACCCTGGGGGGGGAGGGAGTCCCTGGGAGGGGGAGAGGGGGGAGACCCTGGGAGGTGAAAAGAGGGGGGAGACCCCGGGAGGAGGAGAGGGAGAGGGGGGAAGGGGGAGACCCTGGGGGGAGGGGGAGTCCCTGGGAGGGGGAGAGGGGGGAGACCCTGGGAGAGGGGAGACCCTGGGAGGGGGAGAGGGGGGAGACCGTGGGAGAGGGGAGACCCTGGGAGGGGGGAGAGGGGAGACCCTGGGAGGGGGAGAGACCCTGGGAGGGGGAGAGGGGAGAGGGGGGAGACCCCAGGAGGGGGAGAGAGGAGAGGGGGGAGACCCCGGGAGGGGGAGAGGGGAGAGACCCTGGGAGGGAGAGAGGGAGAGGGGGAGAGACCCTGGGAGGGGGAGAGGGGGGAGACCCTGGGAGGGGGAGAGGGGAGAGATCCTGGGAGAGGGGAGAGACCCCGGGAGGGGTAGACCCTGGGAGTGTGAGGGGAGAGACCCTGGGAGGGGGAGTGGGGGGAGAGGGAGAAGTCCCTGGGAGAGGGGAGACCCTGAGAGGGGGAGAGGGGGGAGACCCCGGGAGGGGGGAGAGGGGAGGGGAGAGATCCTGGGAGTGTGAGAGGGGAGAGACCCTGGGAGGGGGAGAGGGGGGAGTCCCTGGGAGAGGGGAGACCCTGGGAGGGGGAGAGGGGAGAGACCCTGGGAGGGGGAGAGGGGAGAGACCCTGGGAGAGGGAGAGGGGAGACCCTGGGAGGGGGAGAGGGGAGAGACCCTGGGAGGGGGAGAGGGGAGAGACCCTGGGAGGGGGAGAGGGGAGATCCCGGGAGGGGGAGAGGGGAGAGCCCCCGGGAGTGTGAGAGGGGAGAGCCCCCGGGAGTGTGAGAGGGGAGAGACCCCGGGAGGAGGAGTGTGAGAGGGGGAAGACCCCGGGAGTGTGAGAGGGGAGACCCTGGGAGAGGGAGAGGGGAGACCCTGGGAGGGGGAGAGGGGAGAGACCCCGGGAGCGTGAGAGGGGAGAGACCCCGGGAGCGTGAGAGGGGAGAGACCCCGGGAGCGTGAGAGGGGAGAGACCCCGGGAGCGTGAGAGGGGAGAGACCCCGGGAGCGTGAGAGGGGAGAGACCCCGGGAGCGTGAGAGGGGAGAGACCCCGGGAGCGTGAGAGGGGAGAGACCCCGGGAGCGTGAGAGGGGAGAGACCCTGAGCGGGGAGAGCCCCCGGGAGCGTGAGAGTGGAAAGACCCCGGGAGCGTGAGAGGGGAGAGACCCCGGGAGCGTGAGAGGGGAGAGACCCTGAGCGGGGAGAGCCCCCGGGAGCGTGAGAGGGGAGAGACCCCGGGAGCGTGAGAGGGGAGAGACCCCGGGAGCGTGAGAGGGGAGAGACCCCGGGAGTGTGAGAGGGGAGAGACCCCGGGAGCGCGAGATGGGAGAGACCCTTGGAGTGTGAGAAGGGAGAGACCCCGGGACTGGGACCAGGAGACTGGGAGAGACACTAGGATGGGAGAGGGGAGCCCTTTCCTTTCGCCCCTTCCCCCCCACCCCCTGAAACTGGGGTGAGGTGAGGGATGCCCCCCTTCCCTGAGTCTAGGAGCAGGAGGGAGGTGGAGACTGCTTCTAAAACAACTGAGATTAGAGGGTAGAGCCCCCCCTGAGCTTGGAACATGGGGAAAAACCCCTGAAGCTGGGGCCTGGAGAGGGGAGACATCCCCACCCCATGAAACTGGGGCAAGGAGAGGGGAGACCTCCCTGAAACTGGGACCAGGAGGGAGGAGACCCCTCCTGAGACTGGGGCCAGGTCTGTCTAAGCTGGCTGAGTTTTCCACAACCTACCCTGTTTCTGCACAGCTGGTTTGTATGGCTCTTCCCCTACATCAGTGATGTGATATCGATGGTATTAAGGTCACGGAACCCATGCAGTACACTATCAAGGACATTGAGTGGAGCCAGGCTCTTAACCGTACCTTTGCACAAGGCCCCCTCAAAGCAAACACCACCCCTGGAGAAGGGAGATCTCCTTAAACTGAGAGAATGGAAAGGGAGACCCTTGAAACTGGGATGGGGATAGGTGAGATTTCTCACACTGGGAGAAGAGAGACTGCTGAAACTGGAATAGGGACAATTTGTTTTTACCTCGGCAACAGACAACATCTGAGAAAGTCGCAAACTGAGAGACTTCTAAACGTTAATAACCATTATCTCAAAATCTGACTTTATATTTAATGGTTTTCAAATGTTTTACCTATAATACTGTGCAAAACCTATTTTCCTAAGAGAGAAGCCCAGCTGAAATTTTCAGTTGAAATCTTCAGTGTGAAGTACTGGGATTGGGAGAGGGGATTCCTTTAAAATCGGCTGATATCCCATATTTGTATCAACCTGCAGAGCTTTTATTTTTAACGACCTTCCCACTTATTGTTGTGCAGCTCTGACACCTCTTTTGAAATCTAGTCATCTATTTAAAAGTGATATAAAGATTAAAGTTTTTCATAGCCTATTCATATTTCAGCATTTGTTTGATTTCCGACAGCTGTTGATGTTCAAAAAGTGCTTCAAGTCAATTTGCCCTTTCAGTTCCGCACGGAGGGGTTTCCTGTACGGGCTGCTCCTGCACACCCTCAACTTTGCCATCCTCGCCGGCCGTCCGGACACGCCATGGCGCACCATCTTGCCGTCCGGAGGAGGCGGGGGTCCCCGATGGAGGGCACTCTACGCAGGGGTCCTCCCACTATTCATCGGGGACTTGGCCTGGAGGGTGGTGCACGGAGCAGTGCCGTGCAATAAATTTTTAAGCCGGTTCACGGACTCCCAGGCCGCCTGCAATTTCTGCGGTCTGGAGGAGTCCGTGTTCCATGTTTTTATTGAATGCACAAGGTTGCAGCCCCTGTTCCACTATTTGAAGGGGCTGCTCCTGAAATTCTGGCTGCACTTCAGTCCCACTCTCCTGATCTTTGGGCACCCTGTGCGGAGGGGAGCGGGTAGGTCCGAAGGCCTCCTCGTAGGACTGCTCCTGGGCACGGCCAAGGGTGCCATCAGCCGGTCCAGGCAGCGGGCGGTCGAGGGGGTCGTTCAACCTGACTGCCTGCCTCTCTTCCGCTCTTACATCCGGTCCAGGGTGTCCTTGGAGATGGAGCACGCGGTGTCCACCGGTACGCTCGCGGCCTTCCGCGAGAGGTGGGCACCGGAGGGACTGGAGTGCATCATCACGCCCGGCAACCAAATTTTAATTTGATTTTACGTTTTTTAAGTTTAATTTGTTTTAATTGCCGGTGCTTTTAGTGTCCCCCTCTCCTTTTATAGGGGGCACTGGAAAAAAGGAAAAATTTGATTTTAGTGCCCAAAAAAAAACCACAAAAAAAAAAAAAACCCCAAAAAAACAAAAAAGGGCCTTGTAAATGTCTTGTGTGTGTCATCCAGGTCGGGTGGCACGGATACATGTTTTATGTTTTCGCAGGTAAACTCAAAAGAGTTTCAAGTCAATTTGCAAAAGGTGGTGCATTGTAGAAAGTGAAGACTTGAGTTCCCCTCATCAAAGAACTTTCACCTCATGTTTACCTTAGTACTCCTCCCTTAGATTCCAAAAACCTGTGAAAATTATAAAAGGGGATGAGAGCTTGTGTGTATACACCTAATGAAATATGAACATGCACACGAGAAAGAAAGAAAGAATTAGCATTTATCTAATACCTTTCATATGCTGAGAATGTCCCTAAGTGATTCACAACCAATGAATTGCTTTTGTCACTGTTTTGTATAAAAATGTAACAGTCAAATTACACACAGCAAGATCCCATAAACAGGAATAAGATAAATGACCAGTTAATCTATTTAGGCAGTGTTGGTTGAGGGATGAATGTTGGCTGGGACACCAGAAGAACTTACTGATCTTTAAATAATGCCACAGGATCTTGCATGCCCGCCTGAGCATTCAAATAGGGCCTCGGTTTAATATTTCACGTGAAAGGCATCACTTCTGACAATGCAGCAATCAATACTGAAGCATTCCCTCAGTGCTACTCTGAAGTGTTAGCTTAGATTATATCCATAAATCCTGGAATGGGGTTTGAATTTGCAACTTTCTGACAGAGGCGAGAGTGCAAGGGGCCCTGGGGAAGAGGTGGGTCAGGGAGCCGATTCCCAACCCATCTGCTCCAAGTGCTACCAGACAATGGGACATCCCTTCATAGTGTTACCAGACACCAGGACCTTCCTTCCAGTGCTCCCAGATGGCAGGCCCTTCACAGTGCTCCAACACCCTGCTTTTCCCCCAGCACTTCCAGATCCTGGGACCCTGCTTCTCAGTGCTACCACATAAAATATCACCTTCTCATCTACCTCCATCCCCATTTTGCCACAGCTCAGGACTGCAACTGTCCATTTATAGTACTGACAAATTCTGGAATCCTTTCCTGTGCCCCAGAACCAGAACTACCCTATAAATTCTCTAAGAGACTAGTCTTCCTCTAAATGTTTCCAAACATCAATTTCCCTCTCCCCAGTGTTCCAGACTTTGAGACCTCGCCAAGCACCATCATATCTGGAACACCCCTCCCTAACCCTTGGACCATGCCTGTGATTCCACTCCCCAGCATCTGCATCCCCAGTGCTGCCAGATCCTGGTAACCCCCACAACACCCATTCATGCACAACCAAGAACCCAAGTTCTGACACACTCCAAGCACCCCTACACCACTCTACATTCTGTACTCTGTGCTGTCTCAGTACAGCCACACCGAGGGACTGAGAATCTTTCCTCCCCTTGCTAAATGCCACAAAGTAATTTCTAATCTGCTGTTCGTTGCCTACCATCTTCCTGTGTATCTTGAGCTTTAAAAAAGGTAACAGATAAAAATGAAAGTGCTGATTCTACACTGTTGTGCTGTCAGCAAGGTGTGATGCTCACAGAGAGCACATTGCAGGCATGGAGTGTGTGAATTTACACCCATTAATTTTAATGAGTAGAAAGGTATGGGCTGTGCATCTGCAACCTGTTCCATGGGAGCATGGAATTAGCCCTTAAAGAAACATATAATCAAAATCAAAGCAACTGACTTATCATTTTCATGGAAAACTCAACAGAATCATACAATTTAATCCCCCAAAATACTATTAAAAATCTCAGAATAGTATGCAATAAAACCAAAATTTGACTTATTCCATTACCATAAACCACTGGCCCTGATACTACACTGTACCTTACATGGCATAACACCTTTATAACATCTCCTTTGATTCACCAGAAGTAACTCCATATATGTACTCAGTTGCTTTCTGTATCCATTTTTTTAGCTAGTGGAGTTGCCAAGGTGGACAATTAATGGACAGCTTCCATGGACAGTAAACTGTATAGTAGAGAGAATTATAATTGTTTATGTGACACTGTATTCTTCAGGAGATTAATTTTCAACTTGTCCTGAGCCCTTTATGCTGCCATAATTGCTGTTGAACCTTGGCATCTTAATTAAAATTGCTTTTTAAGTATTCCCCAAATGCCTGGGAATCCAGAATATGGATAATCGGTAATGTTTAAAAATATTATGGGCCACAGTACCCTCTGTCAATTTGTACGTAAAATTAAGTATGGGTACGGAAATAATACCAGTAGAATGTGGTATTGTACTGTTCATCTGTTTGCACTACTAGTAGTGCTCTGAAATAGTTTCATAGAAATTAACAAGAAAAAACATCTTTTGCTTGTTAAATGCTCGTCAGGAGAAACCTGTGCAGAATTATGCATGGGGGAGGAAGGATAAAAACAAAAGTGGGGACTGAACTCAAGGTCAGGTTTAAAAAAAACTCTTTCATCTTTCCCCGAGAAAAAGAATTTGCTGAAGTGCAATGACAGTGATCTAGATTTTTTTTTGATGCAATGGCGGGAGATTGTTTGTTTGAGTATAATAAAGCAAAAGCTTTTTGTCAAATTTCCCAGTTTATAATTTAGTGCATGTTAGATTGAATACACGCGGGACATGTTGCGTTAGTCAAGCAATACATCACAAGTATCATTTGAAGCACAGTTCTCCAGTGTGTGTCCTCATGCCATTATAGGGTCGATTTTACAAATCTGTAATAGAGCATGGAGCTTTTCATGCCAGGAGCGCATATCGGGAATTTGGACAGGGAGGTTAGTGGGCCCCGCAGGATTTTCTGTCCATTAATTTTAATTTTGCAGGGCCCATTGATCTCTATAACTCGATTCTTGATAGGTTCTCCTGATGCACAAAATACTATGCCGGGAGGAAGAATTTATAAAATCTACCCTTGCATCTCTAGAATCTGGTGCATAATATGGCTTCATTTTTCATTTTAGAAGAGTGGAAGGAGGTTTGCATGGAGCATAAACACCAGGTATGGACCTTGTGAGTCAAATGACCTGTTCCAGTGCTGGAAATACAATGTAATACTATGTAATAAACCAAGTATAAAAAGTTTTAACCAGCAATATGATCCTGCAGAAGAGAAATGACAATAATGGTGTGTTTCTGAAACTTGGTCGTGTTTATTTTTTTTAAACTCCCATTACATGTAAAGATGCTATTACCATTTTCTGAAACTTGTGTCTGTGTAGACAGAGCAACTAAATATCTTAGATATGAATGCAGATGAAGTGTCAACTATTGTTTTGCTATACCTTGTTGATTTAATTGTTTGTGAAAGGTGTACATATATGTCATTCCGTGAGGATAAAATAAAATGGTCTTGTTTATTTTTTTAAACTCCCATTACATGTAAAGATGCTATTACCATTTTTAATAATCTGATGGCCCAATTTTAAAACGGAGCAGGAATGAGGTGTTGGGCCTGATTTGAGCAGCTCACCACACTACACCACAGCAGTGTGATATCCCGGACCTCACCTGCAGGCCCCCTGTCACCGGTGCTCTCTTACATCGTGGGAAGTGGGTTTGGGAAGTGTTTCCCGTTAAAAAAGGGTGAGCTCGGGGCAGGGAAGACCTAAACTATCCCTTGTGGGTCTCTGAGATGCACTCTTGCTCCAACAGAACCCACAAGGAAAGTTATTTTTTAATTTACCAGTTTGGGCCTCTTCTGGCCCTGGCTTTTGTTCCTAGTTAAAATAGCAGTCCAAGCCCATCAGCAGACACCGTTCTGTATATTTAAAAGACCTCACTGGCTTCACCTGGGTGTCCTTGGGGCCTGCTGAAAGAACAGGTTAAAATAGGAGACAACGGGAACAAAACGACATGTTGACAGATAAATCTCTCGGATGATTTTAACTGGCCACCCACCAGTTTCCACTGGGAGGGCAGGGTTAAAATCATGCCTATAATTTCAGATTGAGTTATCTATCCAAGAAAGTAATCTCTCTTTTTTGATTTTACTGAAATCTTTAGTACGTGACTTTGTGAGTAAATCCAGATTTTCACATTCTTCCTTCAGCGATTACATACAATTGCAAGGCCCATGCCAAACATTTTGTCATTTATACTGGTTAAGTGGCTATTTCAGTGCTTCAGAAATGCCAAAAGATACTGATTGCATGCAAGCTGTGATTGCCAATTTTTTTCTATCGTACCCATTATAGAAATTGTATTGTCCCCCCAAACAAATCACAAAATTATGAAAATTTCCCATTTTGTTTATCGATCATAAAAAAACTCCACAGAAAAGAGCATTAAACTTATCGAAGAAAGCTGAAAAAATGAACATATGTTGCTTCCAAACATGTGGCTCATTTGGCACACTGCAATATGAACTGCACAGAAATAAATTGATTGCTTTAAGCCCCATTCAGAAAATGTTACTATCCCAACTCAATTTAATCTATGTTCATTTAACGCCTATACTTTTCTTTCTTTTCCTCTTCCGTTCCCCCATGCACCGCACACATGTTTGTTTTAAGGGCACTTCTTGAAGTTGTACGTTTTATAGAAAGCAGTGTTTCTAGTCAACGGAATGCATATTTATACAGATGTTAACGCTCTAATACCACTTTATTCTTTTATTTGATGACATAGCTTAAATGAAAACCTTATTTAAAAATACTTAGATCTGTATTGCAGAATATTGTATTGCAGCAGATGTTAAATTTAGTCAGTTGTGTTCCAAGAACTGAGACTACCAGAGTACACACTTACACCCCTCTGTGCCCTTCACTGCTAATCCCACCCTCTTCAAGGGGGAAAATAGATAATATCCTTGGGAGAAACAATCTTGTCACAAATGTTAAATGCAAATGTATGTTTTATAAAGGTTTATAACTAGGTCAAAGTGATGCAAAAGTGTTACAATATCCTTGATACGAGGAATGTATTCAGTTGTAGGTAACTGGGTGTTAGTTACAGGGTATTCATTTTTGGAGGATACCTTTTTGTTAATCGGGTGAATGATATCCATGCTGGAGAATGAAAGTACTTTTTAGACTCTCTGTCAACATTAAGCATTGTGAGGTTTAGATATGTAGTTCTAATGTTTATTTGCAACTCTAATTGAAATTCCCACTTTAACGCAACTATTTTTAAAGTTCCATTTTTTGCTCCTATATTTCCAATTGTGAAAAGTTAGTTTAATTGATTGCAATTCCCGCTTATATGCAAGTGTGGTGTACAGAAATCACGCTTTAATGAGACTTGTCACCTTTGAACCTCAAGCTTTCACCTCTCAATCTGATTGGGTTTGGTGGTCAACATACCTAAGAACCGGTTTGAACTGATTTCCAACTGTTTGCTAGTGTGTGTAGGAGGGAATAATGGAAGTTGAATTTCCAGATGAGATCGCAACTTCCACTAACTTGTATTCTGCTCTTCTGGCTATGTCGTTCTCCATTCTGCTGGCCTTGTTGACAGCTGCTCTGCAACGGTTGGACATTCTGACCACCGAGTCCACTAAGATTCCTAGATTTCTTTTTCAAATTCCTCATTAGTTATTTTAAGACTATACATGGGGTATATATTGTCCCCATTTTTCCTTCCAATGTGTAGTACTTTATATTTGTCCATATTAAATGTCATCTGCCATTATTCCACTGCCTTATATATTTTGACTAGTTTATTGTGTCATTTCAGAGCTGCCTCCTCCAATTTCACTGCTCCTCCTAGTTTGGTATCACCTTCAAATCTACTCAATTTTCATTGGGTTTCTGAGTCCAAATTTAAAAATTAGAAACAGTAATTGTCCTAAAATTAATCTGTGAGGCTCCTCACTCAGTAATTCCCCCCCTCCCCCCACGACCAAAATTTAACTTCTCTAACAAGTACTCATTGTTTTCTACCTTCAGCCAATATTTTTATCCATGCCTTACCTTGAATTCCCACAACTTTGAGCATAACTAATAGCCTTTTGCATGAAACTTTGTCATATTAAAGAAGTCAAGGAGGTTGGTCAGACAGGATTATCTTCTGCATTCATGTTGACTGCTGTTAATGTACAGATAATCTTCAGGTTTACAGCTGATAATTGATGGCATTATATTACAGGGGATTGAGGTAAGACTATTTGGTCTGTAATAGACTGCATCAAATTTGCCCGTTTTGAATATGGGCACCACATTGACCTCTTTTCTAATTTATTGGTACCCCCCCCCCCCCCCGTGTCAAATGACTCCCTCATAATAATTGTCCATGCCTCACAAATCTTCCTAATAGTCCTCTTTAGCATGCTGAGATAAATATTGTCTATCCCTGAGGATTTATTGTTCTTGAGCCTTTTTAACCTGCCTAGGACTTCTATCTCAGAAGAAATATGGCAGTGGATTGATTTGATTTAGTGTGGTGCTGAGCATTAAAAACCAGATGCTTTCTGCATTATATACTAGTGTTGGTAATTCTATATGGTGCATGCAACAAGAAAGGGGTTTAGTCCACTGCAATTTTGTGCAGTGAAGGAATGGGGAAGTTGGTTCCTTGGGATTCCACATTTAGATTAGCTAAGTGTTTATGTAGAGTAAGTATTACAGTCAGAGGCAAAATGTCCAATCCACTCATTCAGCAATACACTATTTATATATTGGATCATAGATAATTGAATTTGGGGTGCATGTAAATGCATATTGTTTGCAAGGTGAACCCCAGGTCTAGGAGATCATTGGATTTCTGTTTATCTGGGACTAGGCATATCAAGTTTCATGAGTACAGTGTCTCAAGATTTCCATATTCAAGGTTTTTTCCCCTTATATTTGACTTTCATCCACTTCCTGCATTGATGGAAATCAAAGCAGAAAATGCTGGGAATGCTCAGCAGGTCAGACAGCATCTGGGGAGAGAGAAACAAAGTTGACCAGAACTGTAAAAAGTTAAGAGATGTAACAGGTTTTAAGCAAGTACAGAGGCAGGGGAAGGAGAGGAGGAAAGAACAAAAGGGAAGATCTGGGATAGGGTGGAAGGCAGGGGTGATTTAAATGACAAAAGGGATGATGGTGCAAGGCAAAAGCTGGTGGTAATGGGACTAGTAGAGAAACAAAAGATGGGTCTCGAGGAGGTGTAAATGGCAACAGCAGAATCATTACCAACAGCTGGTGTCTTTAAAAATAAAATGGGAGCAGAGGTTCTGATCTGAAATTGTTGAACTCAAATGTTGAGTCCTGCATTGATTGTATGGTTTTCATTTGGGTAACTGTCTTTCAGAAGTTAGGAAAGTTGGTCCCTGTGAATATGGTAATATTTGCAATGACCTACAAGTGTGTTATTTGCAAGGAGGTAAAATCACTCTGTTTGACATGCTTTGTATTCAAATTACAGGATGCAGCAATGTTATTGTGCATTGAATTCAATATTATGTGTTCCAATGAACATGCTCATCTGAACTTTCTTTGATGGCAAAGCTGACTCCATGGAGGCGGCGCTCTTCTTCTGGTTTCCCTTTCCAGAAAAAGGTGTAATCTCCACCCTGTTCCTTGAGCTGGCCTTCCCCTGCCCATCGGGTCTCGCTTAGGGCGGCGATGTCGATGTCAAAACTTCTAAATTCCCAGACAACTATGGCGGTGCGGCGTTCCGGCCTGTCGCTGTTGGGGTTGTCCCTGAGGGTCCTGACGTTCCAGGTCCAGAACTTCATGTTAACGGAGTGGAAGATGCCTGTGTGTGAGTTCTTTTAACATGGGGTGGTCATTGCAGACCGGCTACCACACGGGCTTAGCTGAGCAAGGTCTTGGTCCAGTGGCAAGGGGGTCCAAGATGACTGGAGACCAGGCACTGCTGTATGGGCCTAGTTGCCTACAGCGAGATGTTGGCCGCAGGCTCGGCGCCGAGTAGCGCCCTTGGTGGTAGGTGGTCCGAGGCCTGGTTGGGGGCAGGCATCGGGAGGGTCAGTGGCCCACTGGAGTTTCATGTGGGAGGTCAGTAAGGAGTGAGTAACGCTCGCCAGGTCATCAGTGGGGAAGGAGAGGTCCAGCCGTCATCGAGGAGGAGAGGATTGGTTGCCGCTGGAGTGATGGAGGTCCATCACTGAAGGAGGGTGATTTCCCGGTCGCCTGGTCGGAGGCTTACCTCCTCGCCGGGTGTCATCGTGGATCAAAGACCCCGGTCGTTGTCACTGATGGGTGGTGTGGTGAAGCCTGAGGTAGGCCCGAACCCGTGGGATTCGCAGGTTTGGGTTTAGAGCAGGGGTTAAAGTGTCCAAGACCCCCTAATAGGGTCTATTAGGGCTAGGGGAGTTTTAGACAGTGAGAGGGGGGAGGCTGGGGGTGTGAAGTTGCCGGATGGCAGAAGATGGTAGTTGTTCAGCAGGGAAGCTCCCTAGGGAGCTGCCACCCTGGCGGCCATCTCGCCCTGCGGGGTTAACGAACGCCTAATGACTCTTCGACTCACCCTATCCCGGAACCAACACACCACAGTCATCAGTGCGTATGCTCCAACACTCAATGCAACGGATGAGATCAAAGAGGGTTTTTACTCCAACTTCTCAAAATCCCTGTCCAGCATCCCCGTGGACGACAAACTGATCCTCCTAGGTGACTTCAATGCCAGGGTCGGAAAAGACACCGCCCTCTGGGGTGGCGTGATTGGCAGAGAGGGGGTAGGGAAAGCCAACTCCAGCAGTACCCTACTCCTGACAAAATGTCTAGAACATGAACTGCTCATCACCAACACCTTGTTTCGCCAGAGCGACAAATACAAGGCATCGTGGCAACACCTCGCTCCAAGCACTGGCACCTGCTCGACTATGTCATCGTCCGAGCCAGGGATCGCAAGGATGTGCGCATCACCCGCGCCATGACAGGAGCCGACGACTGCTGGACGGACCACCGCCTAATCCGATCCATCATCAACATTAACATAGCCCCAAAGCAGAGGGGACAGCAGAAGCAGTGCCGCAAAAAGGTTAATGCCGGGGCACTTAAAGACCCAGCTAAGAGAGTCCTATACAGCCAGCGCCTCACAGCTAACCTGGCGTGCCTTGATGACCCTGAGATGCTGAATGTCCACAGCGCTTGGTCTGCCCTCCAGGCCTCCATAACCAGAGCCTGCGAAGAGACGCTCGGTCACTCAACCAGGAAACACCAGGACTGGTTTGATGAGAATGATCAGGAGATCCAAGAACTAATAGATCGCAAGCGCAGGGCATTTCTGAGCCTTAAAGAACAACCCAACTCGGGAGCAGCAAAGCAGCATTACAGACGACTCAAGGCTGAGGTCCAACAAAAAACATGTGACTTAAAGAACAGGTGTTGGATGGAGAAAGCACAGGAGATACAACAACTGGCCGACAGCCATGATGTGCGAGGATTCTTCATCGCAGTCAAGGCCACCTACGGTCCAAACTCCCAAGACCCCACCCCACTGCTGGCCAAGAACGGGGAAACACTCATCAAGGACACCGAGGCAGTCAGGGCCCGCTGGAAGGAGCACTTCAAAGATCTCTTCAATTGAGTCTCTGCCTTTGACTCGAGTGTTCTCGACTCCATCCCGCAGCATGCTACCCGCCACCACCTCAGTAAGACCCCAAAGCTGCACGAGGTAGAAAAAGCCATAAGACAGCTCAAGAACAACAAGGCTACGGGAGCGGATGGAATCCCTGCTGAGGCACTAAAGTATGGCAGAGAGGCGCTATTGGCGCGGATACATGACCTCATCTCTCTCATCTGGAGGGAGGAGAGCATGCCGGGAGATCTGAGATGCAGTGATCGTGACCATCTTTAAAAAAGGGGACAAGTCCGACTTCAGCAACTACAGAGGAATCTCCCTGCTATCAGCCACTGGGAAAGTCATCGCTGGAGTCCTCCTCAACCGTCTTCTCCCTGTGGCTGAGGAGCTCCTCCCGGAGTCACATTGTGGATTTCATCCCCTACGGGGCACAACGGACATGATCTCTGCAGTGCGACAGCTGCAGGAAAAATGCATGGAGCAGCGCCAGCCCTTATACATGGCCTTCTTCGACATTACAAAGGCCTTTGACACTGTCAACCGCGAGGGTCTATGGAGCGTCCTCTTCTGTTTCGGATGGCCCCAAAAGTTTGTCACCATCCTCCGCCTGCTCCATGATGACATGCAGGCCGTGATCCTTACCAACGGATCCACACAGACCCAATCCACGTCCGGACCGGGGTCAAACAGGGCTGCGTCATCGCCCCAACCCTCTTCTCAATCTTCCTCGCTGCCATGCTCCACCTCACAGTCAACAAGCTCCCCGCTGGAGTGGAACTAAACTACAGAACCAGTGGGAAGCTGTTCAACCTGTGCCGTCTCCAGGCCAGGTCCAAGACCACCCCAACCTCTGTCGTCGAGCTACAGTACGCGGATGACGCCTGCGTCTGCGCAGACTCAGAGGCTGAACTCCATTTACTGAGGCGTACGAAAGCATAGGCCTTACGCTAAACATCCGTAAGACAAAGGTCCTCCACCAGCCTGTCCTCGCCTCACAGCACTGCTCCCCCAGTCATCAAGATCCACGGCGTGGCCCTGGACAACGTGGACCATTTCCCATACCTCGGGAGCCTCTTATCATCAAAAGCAGACATTGATGAGGAGATTCAACACCTCCTCCAGTGCACCAGCGCAGCCTTTGGCCGCCTGAGGAAAAGAGTGTTCAAAGACCAGGCCCTCAAATCTACCACCAAGCTCATGGTCTACCGGACTGTAGTAATACCCGCCCTCCTGTATGGCTCAGAGACATGGACCATGTACAGTAGACACCTCAAGTCGCTGGAGAAATACCACCAACGATGCCTCCACAAGATCTTACAAATCCCCTGGGAGGACAGACGCACCAACATTAGCATCCTCGACCAGGTCACCATCCCCAGCATTGAAGCACTGACCACACTTGATCAGCTCCGCATCACATCAGGGAGGCTTTGAGGGTGTCCTTGAAACGTTTCATCTGCCCGCTGGGCAGGCCACATTGTCCGCATGCCAGACATGTGACTCCCAAAACAAGCGCTCTACTCGGAACTCCTTCATGGCAAACGAGCCAAAGGTGGACAGAGGAAACGTTACAAGGACACTTTCAAAGGCTCTCTGATAAGGTGCAACATCCCCACCGACATCTGGGAGGCCCTGGCCAAAGACCGCCCTAAGTGGAGGAAGTGCATCTGGGAGGGCGCTGAGCACCTCGAGTCTCGTCGCCAAATGCATGCAGAAAACAAGCGCAGGCAACAGAAAGAACCTGCCCATCCTCCCTTACCCTCAACGACTGTACTTACCTGTCCCACCTGTGTCAGGGAATGTGGTTCTCGTATTGGACTGTTCAGTCACCTAAGGACTCATTCTAAGAGTGGAAGCAAGTCTTCCTCGATTCCGAGGGACTGCCTCTGATGATCATTTGAAATTGATATAGGAACATCCCAGCCTATAAAGTCTTTTGGGCCCATTTGTAAAAGTCACAGAAGAAAATCTAGAATATATAACCTCTCCTGTTCATTCCTCTTGCCTTAAACCAAAAAAAAAATGTTGATTCTGATTTCATCTCCCTCTCTGCACACTCAGGCAATCACAAGATTTCAGCCTTTTAGCAAATTATGTGCTTTTGAAAAGTATACACACACACACCAAGTACTTTTACGAATGTTAATGAGCTCCTTAAATGTGCTGCTGGCTAGACAAATGAAGGCAAATATTTGAAAGTTCATGCTGGTAATTTTGACTTTGGATAAGAGTGTAAAAGGGGCGATATCAGTTCAGCTGCTTGATTATATATTTCTCCCGAGTTTCATATCAGGAGAGATGTATTACGGGTGACTGAATCGATATTGCCCATTTTACACCATCACCTCAACTCAGACTTTATGCTTTTGGGCCATTTTCATGAAGGCCCAAACCTCCATGGTCCACAGCTGCCATGTTGGCTGTTGGAAATATAGGGTTCAGCAGATGCTGTATATGCTACTTTTGAAAGCTATTGCAATGTAGTTTTGCTTTTGAGCACTGCGACAGCCAGCGACATCATTCATCGCATTGTAGTGCATTTCTGAGTACACAAAATAAATGAATTTGGTGGTTTTATCAGAGTAATGCTGCTTCTTTAAGGAGCAGTTCTTGGTTTGCTTAACCTTGAGATCAAACAAACAGAATTTGCAAATAAATGGTGTCGATTACACCTGCAAAATATTTTTGAGGAGTCCTGTTTTGCACCCTTTTTGCTTACATTTGTGACTTTTTCTTCCCATCCCGCTCTTCCACCTGGTATTGATGTACATGATTCTCCCCACACTGTATTGTTGGGCATATTATGAAGAAAATAATATTACATTTTTGATATCTTTTTTTAAAAAAAAGATGCATCTTTGTGCTGTACTGATTGCTCATCTTCTTTAGTCATAAATTCAAACTGTATTGTCCAGGTGTGAAATAGTTAAAGACATCACATTAAAAAGATAATATACCTAACCCCTTTTTAATTCACTGGGGAACTGAGTGTTTCCTGCAGTGAAGAACCAGCATCAGAGTATTGATTTTAGGCCTAATCTACGCAATCTCGCCTCATAAAATAATCCCCTCCTGCGTTGCACCCTATCGCAGACCTTCCCTTTTCTTCTTTCCTCCTCTCCCCGCTATCCCTGCCCCGTACTTGCTCGGTGAATGTTTGTGGCAGAGGAGCGGTGAGACATCGTGACGGCGGTTCAGCGAATGTTTGTGCCGGAGGAGCGGTGAGAGTTTGTGGCAGAGGAGTGATGAGAGATTGTGCCGGAGGAGTGATGAGAGATCGTGGCCGGAGGTGCAATGAATGAGGGTACGGGGCTCAGAAGAGCCCAGGGCCCAGGGGCAGCACGGGCCCAGCCCACTCTGCGATATGTGTGCGCACGCTCGGTCAGTGCAGAGCAGGTCTCCAGTCGTCCTGGTTAATCCTTGCCACTGGATAAAAGCCTAGCTCTGTCAAGCCCGTGTGGTGGCTGGTGTGCAACAGTCACCACACATTAAAAAATCCACGCACAGACATCTTCCACCCCTGGAGTTCAGGACTGGAATATCGGGTCCTTCATTGAAACATCTGTGAACTCATCCCTTTTGGTGTGGAAGCAAGTCATCCTCGTTCGAGGGACCGCCTATGATGATGATTTTGATTTGGGCACAAAATATGCTCTGGGGGAGAAATTGCCAGCCTTGTGCATGGTTTTTCGGCAATAAAAGGTAACCTAAATTGGCCAAAGTTAATGAATGGCGGTTTTGAAATATCGCCGAAAAGCGAATCGACGACATGCAACGCAAAAGAAACTGCACCGCTTAAAATTGGCCATTCGGTGAACCCGTAGTCAGGGTGAAAAAAAACGCCTGTAAAAGCCTGTGTTGAAGCCCCAGAAACAGCAGTAGGCATGAAGACCTACAAAAACGTTAAGTTGAAGTTTTTATTTTTTAAATTCTTTTTCAGCGATTCATTAGTTAAGTGTATAGTGAATGTTCTCTGATTTTTTATTTTTATTTTGCAATTTGTTTTTGTGTGTTTTCTCCCCTCCCAAGGCCTGTATTTTTGGCGGTGATTGGCCTCGTGCTAAAGTTGGCGAGGACCATGGTTTCCACCGCGATTCCTCGTGCAACACCAATTTTTACCGTCAGACGCATCATTTTGCCAATTTTATCCCCTTAAGAAATGGCGACGTTTTTAGTGGTATTTTTTCCATAAACTGATATTGCCAAAAACTGAATTTCTAGCCCTCTAAAGCCAACAGAGTCTTGTTTTGTTGCTTCATACCAGGAATGCCCTGATTGGTTATTTTTTTATGGAATACTTGTGTAATTTTCCGAGAAACTCTTTAAAATTGTGCTTTTATTTACAATGGCCCGGAATTTGTGGTTGGAGGCTTCCCCTGGGCGGATGCCTCTGACCGCAAACATTTCTGCGAAAGTATCTATTGTTCCCAGAGTCTCGGAGACTTCTGGTCCTGGCCCATAGAGGCCCATGTATTCCTACAGCGTATGCGCTTTGTACGCATCATTGGGATCACGTGGGCCAACCAACCTATCACAGTTGAGGGGGGTCCCCATTCATACTTATGATTCCAATCACCGTAAGTATGAATGGGAATACCCCACAAAACACACAAGCACTTAAGATCATTTTTTTAAAGCATCACATATTTAAAATTAATCAAAATTGAATGTAATTATTTTAAACAAAAATATAATTTTTTGAAAAATAAATTTACATATTTTGAAGGGTCTAAAAATAAACTTACCTTATTTAATAGGATTTTAAATGTTTAAATTATTGAAAAAAATTATATCTCTATTACTTTTCCTTGCTTAATGTGGAATTAAGCACAGTGTCAGTCCTTTTCAAAACTGCAGAAGTTATTTCTGTCCTTCAAAAAACTGGTTTTCACACGTCATAGTGATTGGCATTTAGTGCAGAGGTCTCAGCCACTGGGAATTTTGGCATTGAGAGTGGACAGTTCCACTTGGTGTGTGCCTCTTGGTTGTTGATTCACCCTTTTGACTGAAACAAGTGACCCACGATAAAGGGCCAGAGGGTTCACTTGTAATAAACTGGCAGCTATTTCAGAAACAGGTGGGAATGTTTCGACACAATCTGAGAAACTTTACGGGTAAAAGTGTTTTCATAACCCATGGATCTTGTTAGAATGAATCAGTCAGACAAATTTATTATCCTGTAATGGAGAATAAGGAGCTGTGAAAAGCAGGAGGCAAATTATGTCTGTTTCTTATTCCAGCTAAAATTGTAACTTTGAATATAACCTGTCAGTAGGTGGGGTTCATGCTTGAATTTGTTCTTGGATTGCAGCAGTGCATATTGTTCATTAAAAGCACACATATATTGCCTTTGATCTCTATTCGAGCCGAAAATATATATATTTTTTAAAGAGACTTTAATGGTACATCTTCAACTAGGCTCAGTCCCAACCCAGTTGGATTGTTTTTGAAACTTGCTGTTCTTTATATGGATCTTAAGTTTAATTCAAGTAGTCAGTCATTTTAATTCTGTTTTAATGCTCTTAAATGGGTATTATCATAGAATCATAGAAAATTATGACACAGAAGGAGGCCATTTGGCCCATCGTGTCTGTATCTAGCCTAATCCCACCTTCCAGCTCTCGGTCCGTAAGCCCTGTAGGTCATGGCTCTTTGGCCCCAAGTTTCCACATGATTTGCTCCTGATTTTTAGGAGCAACTGGTAGAGAACGGAGTATCTTAGAAATCGCAATTCTCCACATTTAAGTTTTCTGCAGTTCTAGTCAGGTAGAACAGTTTCACTTTGGAACAGAATTTTATTTTCAAAAGGGGGCGTGTCCAGCCACTGACGCCTGATTTGAAAGTTTCCACAGTGAAAACGCACTCCAAACTAACTTAGAATGGAGCAAGTGAAGATTTTTGTCGGCCTGAAAAAACCTTGTCTACACATTAAAAAATCAGGCGCAGGTTACAAATTAGGCGTCGGGAACGAGGTGGGGGGGGGAAGGGAAGTCATTAAATTCTACAATAAATCCTTATTTATACTTATACAAATATTATACAAATAATTCCAACCTGAATAAAAATTTATAAGCAAAGAAAAGATTAAATAAACCATGTTCCTACCTGTGTGAAAGTGCTTCAGGCAGGCCTTTGAGACAGCGGTGTGGCGTCGGTCCCGACGGGAGGGGCAGGCAGGCAGCAAGCAGCCTTCCAGTTGAGCTGCAGTGCTTGAGGCAGGCATTAAGGTTCTTGAGGCCATTCGGCCACGCTTTAGGGGCGGCGTCAGTGGCTGGCCGGCAGCCAAAGATACAGCAGCAGCCTTCGAGCTGTGAGGGGGAGTGAGGCCATTTGGACAGGGAGAGGCAGCCACATAGACAGTTTTATATTTAAAATTGCAGAATGGGTGCTGCATTGTCAACACCACGTATTATGCAATGGTTTGCACTTGTTCCTACGGTGTGTTGTGTTAATGGAACATGAAACAGTTTTAATGAAAAAATATTTTATTGAAAAGTTAACCTCACTCTAATAAAATATTTGTTGTATCAAACTAATATCTCCACTTCCTCATGCAAGAAATTCTTTGTTCTTGGTGGACATTGATCCATTGCAAATTTGAATTGGCTCTTTTATTTCTCCAAACACACAGTCCTTAATTTGCAGGCACCGGTTCTGCAAGTTTAGCAGTGAAAAGCTGAACTCACTGATTTCAGCAGGTGATTTATTCAGCTGCTGCTAAAAGCACTCCCTCACACACAGAAATATCAAGAAAATTAAAATTCAAGCCTTTGCAGGGGTCCAAGAAACAAATCCTCATGTTTTCTGCAGCACTTTCAAAAATGGCCGAGTGCCAATGTTTACTTCAGACTGCGCGTGCGCGAACGCTCCAACGCGCACGCGCAGGGTTGCCGGCACGGAAAAAACTCATTTAAATAGTACCCGCCCCCTCCCACTTACAAAATCAGCGCGCGTGGTAGGCTCCGCCCCCTGGGCGCCGCGCCAAACAGACATCGGGCTGCAAAGCGCTCGAGAATACCGCATTTTTTTTAGGCGCCGTTTTCGGCGCGAAAAACGGGCGCCCAGCTCGGAGGGGCACCTGTTTTGCTGCGTGTGGAAACTTGGGGCCTTTAAGTGCACATCCAAGTACCTTTTAAATGTGATGAAGGTTTCTGCCTCTACCACCCTTTCAGGCAGTGAGTTTCAGACCCCCCCACCATCCTCTGGGGGAAGATATGTTTCCTCATCTCCTTCTACCAACTACTTTAATTCTATTCCCCCTGTTTATTGACCCTTCTGCTAAGGGAAATAGGTCCTTCCTATCCACTCTATCTAAGTCCCTCATAATTTGATACACCTTAATTAAATCTCCCCTTAGCCTCCTCTGTTCCAAGGAAAACAATCCCAGCCTATCCAATCTTCTGCACCCTTTCTCGTGCAATCATATCCTTCCTGTAATGTGGTGACCATAACTGCACGGAGTATTCAAGCTATGGCCTAACTAATGTTGTATACTGTTCTAACTTCCTTGCTCTTGTATTCTATGCCTCGGCTAATAAAGGAAAGCATTCCGTTTGCATTTTTAACTACCTTATTGACCTGTCTTGCTACATTTAAGGATCTGTGGACATACACTCCAAGGTCCCTCTGCTCCTCCGTATCTCTCAGTATCCTCCCATTTATTGTGTATTCCCTTGCCTTGTTGCCCCTCCCCAAATGTATTACCTCACACTTTTGCGGATTGAATTCCATTTGCCGTTTTTCTGCCCAACTGACCAGTTGATCGATATCTTCCTGCAGTCGGGAGCTTTCTTCGTCACTGTCAACCACACGGCCAATTTTTGTATCATGTGCAAAATCCTTTATCATGCCCCCACATTTATATCTAAATCATTAATATATACTACAAAAAGAAAAGGACTGAGCCCTGTGGAACCCCACTGGAAAGGGCCTTCCAGTCTCAAATGCTCTCCTCAACAATTACCCTTTGCTTCCTGCCACTGAACCAATTTTGGATCCAATTTGCCACTTTCTATTGGATTCCATGGGCTTTTACTTTTTTGATCAGCCTACCATGGGGGACCTTGTCAAAAGTCTTGCTAAAATCCATCGATCCTCCTTGTTACCGCCTCAAAGAACTCATTAAGTTAGTTAGGCATGACCTTCCCTGAACAAATCCATGCTGATTGACCTTGATTAATCTGTGCCTTTCTAAATGAAGGTTTATACTGTCCCTTATTCAGTGTATCAGATAATTGGACACTGAAGCTTTGCTATCGAGAATGTGGCATAGCTCTTATTTTATTTAGCAATTAGCAAAACAGATCTCATGATATAAAATGTCTATCTGATTCTTTATTTTCTTTGGTAATGTAGTTTATCATCTGCTGCTTAGCAGGAGTTATGAAGATTATAATTTATGGTGTAGCAAGTGCCCTAACCGAATTGAGAAACTGTGGTCCATTGATCAGGGCCTAATGAAGGTCCTAATTAGGCCTATATTATTGACTGTTCTAAAAAGTAATTTTAGGTGAAATAACCATGAACTTCCAAGTTCCATTCTACTATTTCACCCTGGTGTACTCCCATAACATGGGAGTGTAGCGAGGGGTGCTGTCACTGCTTGAGAAAATAAACATGTGGTTGCTTAGACTCTTGCTGCCATTGGTTTTGTACATTTTAGTTGAAGTATTTGCTGTTGGATTGTGTATATCCTTCTTTCTTTAAGTGTCATATTTATTTTGTCTCCATTTTCTTCTCAATGCTTCCAGCCAATAAGGCAGGCTTGTTCACCCACTGCTTCCCTCACCGCACAAAATCATACTTTACTTCGGCTTCACCCTGCCGATTCCAGCAGAAGTGAGCACCGCTCAAAACTCCCCCGAGCTGAGTATGGCTCGGGGAGGGAAATGTAGCCGACCACGGCGGCCGATCGAGGATCCCAGACTCCGCAGTGGCCGTTCCTTCGGGGACGGTGAATTTCGGCCTCATTGTGTTCAGCAGAGCAATAGTCTAATATGTGTGACATCACCTCCAGCTTCTAGGCTAAGTGTAGACATTTGAGGGTATTGGTAGATGGACCTGTCAATCTCGCTCGAGGACTGCACTAAGTCAACATTTTCTGAGAGAAATATTTGGAATATGTTATGATTTTAATTCAATACCAACTGTCCAAAACCTAAAATCTTCCTGATGCGAAACTTAATTAACTTTAAAAATGTACTTCTGCTTTAGGGCCGAATGGCCTACTCCTGCACCTATTTTCTATGTTTCTATGTTAACTTTTCTAATGGAGGCTCTGTGTTGAGAATATATTAGCAGTTCCCCCCCCGCCCCACCCCATGAACAGTTCTGTTACATGGCAGGGATTTTTGGACACATTAGGGGGGAATTTTAACCCCCCAAAATGGGTGGGTTTGGATCAGGAGGGAGATTAAAGTGTTAAAAATCTGAATTCCGACCTCAATCCACCCATTTTTGGTTTTAACGGGGGCAGTGAACCCGCTTGCCACTTACCTGCTGGATCCAGCCTTCCTGCCTCACCAACACCCTGTGATCGGAACGACCCCCCCCCAGAGGCCTCTGATCTCCGCTTTCTCCCCTCCATCTTCGAATCCTCTGCCGCCGAACCCCAAACCTCTCTCTGGCCCTCCAACCCCATGCCTTTCAGCAGGACCTAAGTGAAACCCATTCTCCCGGGTTTCCCGAACGCATTCCTCTCCCGCAAACTCCAACCCCACCCCCCCAAGTTCCCTACCTGCCTCCGTTAAAATCCTGTCCCTTGAATAGAAGAAAGCTCTGGAAATTATCTATTGATATAATTAAAAGGATATACGTAGTGCACATCTTCCAGTTTGCCATTACTTTTTTCATCTGTCTCACTTTATCAATTTCTGTGGTGCACTTTCACCTGTTTAGCTGTCATTTGCCAATCTGCATGTAGCATGCACGAATTAAAGCAATGGTGGAGTTCAAAAAACTAGAATTCAAAAATAGTCAGTCAGTAATAGCTACCAATGAAAGAGAAGGAAACCAAACAAACTGTTCAAAATATTTTTTAAGATCCTTTCAGGTGATGTATTAAAAAATCTTGCATAGCATGTGGTCATGGCACAAAACATTCATCATACTTTTTAAAAATTGCTCAAATTTCCCTGAAACTAGTCAACAGTTTAATATGTCACTGTTTCTGTGTGTACATTTCACAAAATTATTTCCAATCTCAAATGTCTCATCATATATTGAACTACTACCATAATCTCTCATATTGTCATACAAGAAATTCAGCAATTTTTGTAATTTATCGCTATCTAATATATATATAAATGAGTTGCTGCTGCTTGAGTGTGTACATTTCTACCTAAAGATCTCTCTACCATTTGAGTTTCACAATCTAAAATGAAAGCTTCTGATAGATGATGAGTTGGAATACAGCTTTACAGGCCATGGTTGCGACAGGAGAGCAAAGGATATGTAAGTATCTGGTGCTCAGCTCATGGAATCCTATTCATCTGTTCGTCAAATCATGTTCCCCTCCAAGTATCCACATCAAGGGGTAGAAATGTGACTCTTTCAAAAAAGACATGATGCTGAAACGTGATCTTACAAGTAAGGAGATGTAACTGATGAATACAGTTTAAAATTCCAATGTTAAAGTCATCTCACGAAAATTGCTCAAAAGTATGCAACTGCACGTTCCAACATAACATGCATTTTTTGTGAAATAATTAGAATATATGTTAATGATAGAGGAAAAGGAAAAGTTGTGGGAGGTCTATCCAAATCTATCTTTCACTGCCAGGATTAATTGTGTGAAGGGGGCCATGACCATTCAACTGAACAGACCCCTTCCTTTACTGGCATTTGATGCGTTTAAAAGGATTACTTTAAAATATTAAAAAGGTCACCAAGAAAAAGATATTAACTGTCTCTGACAACTGGACAAACAATTTTTTGTAATCATCCAGCAGCACAACTTTTTTACGTATACTGTACCTGTACTCACTAAGATTAGCTTAAAAAATTAGATTTCTCCAGTATCGTTAAAAAGTCCTTTCAGTTGTACTCATTCAAATTATGAGCTCTTTGATGTGCCACCTGCGTGCAGGTGTATTTTAATTTCTTCGGTGGATCTGTACTTCAATGTAGGTAATTTATATAGGTTTGTAACGATCCATATGATCTTTAGCCAGGGAAAACTGTCTTGATTTTGCAACAGCATAAGTTTTAGAGTCTACAAAGCTAAAATATGAGCATTCAAATATAGGGATATTTTAATGTTTTTGAACATATAGTTCTAGTTCTCTATCTTTTCTTCTCTCCAGGAGCCCATTTATTATTGCACACACATATAGATATACGTAGTGCACATCTTCCAGTTTGCCATTACTTTTTTCATCTGTCTCACTTTGTCAATTTCTGTGGTGCACTTTCACCTGTTTAGCTGTGATTTGCCAATCTGCATGTAGCATGCACGAATTAAAGCAATGATGGAGTTCAAAAAACTAAAATTCAAAAATGCTGCTCCGTCATTAGCTCCCAGAGCAGTAGCTGCAGAAACCTGACCCAGAAAGCCCAAGCTTTTCAGTTCAATTTGCAACATTGCTTACTGCTTTGTCCTGTCTGAATCTCAGTGCCTCAAGAGTTGCAAAATGATGTTACTTAACACTGTTGTCTCTTTGATGTACAAGTCTTAATTATTTTTTAAATCTCAGGCGTGGGAGCCATTAACAAGGCCACATTTATTTCCCATCCCTAGTTGCCCTGTGGAGGTGTTGGTGGGCTTTCCTCGAACCACTGCAGTCTTTCGTGTTCCCAAAATGGTATTGGGAAGAAATTATAACATATTGACCCAGAAAAGGACTGGTGCTAAATTTCCAAGTCAGGAATATTGTGTGACTTGGTGGGGAACTTGGGGGTGATGGTATTCCTACAGCATTGCTGCTCTTATCTTTCTCGATGGTAGAGGTCGCAGGGGATGGAGGTGCTGTCAAAGTAACATTGGTGAGTTGCTGCAGTTCATTGTTTAGATCGTACATTCTACTGCTGCAGTGCACTGATGGTGAAGGGGGTGGATATTGAGTCTAGTGGCAGGGGCACCGATCAAGCAAACTGCACTGTCATGGCTGGTGCCCAGCTTCATTAATATTGTTGTGGATGCACCGATCCAGGTAAGTGATGAATATTCCTTCACACACCTGAATTGCGCCTTGTATATAGAGGCTTTGAACATTGGAACATTGCGACATTGGAACCGGTTCTGGGGGAGGTGGGACCAGTACAAACCGGACGGTCTGCACCTGGGCAGGACCGGAACCAATATCCTAGGGGGAGTGTTTGCTAGTGCTGTTGGGGAGGAGTTAAACTAATATGGCAGGGGGATGGGAACCTATACAGGGAGGCAGAGGGAAATAAAAGGGAGACAGAGGCAAAAGACAGAAAGGAGAATAGTAAAAGTGGAGGGCAGAGAAACCCAAGGCAAAAAACAAAAAGGGCCACATTACAGAAAAATTCTAAAGAGGCAAAGTATGTTAAAAAGACAAGCCTGAAGGCTCTGTGCCTCAATGCGAGGAGTATTCGGAATAAGGTGGACGAATTAACTGCGCAGACAGCAGTTAACGGATATGATGTAATTGGCATCACGGACACATGGCTCCAGGGTGACCAAGGCTGGGAACTCAACATCCAGGGGTATCCAACATTAAAGAAGGATAGGCAGAAAGGAAAAGGAGGCGGGGTGGCGTTGCTGGTTAAAGAGGAAATAAATGCAATAGTAAGGAGGGACAATAGCCTGGATGATGTGGAATCGGTATGGGTGGAGCTGCGAAATTCCAAAGGGTAGAAAACATTAGTGGGAGTTGAGGAACAGTGGAGGACTTTTAAGGAGCTCTTTCATAGTGCTCAACAAAAATATATTCCAGTGAAAAAGAAGGGCGGTAAGAGAAGGGATAACCAGCCATGGATAACCAAGGAAATAAAGGAGAGTGTCAAATTAAAAACCAATGTGTATCAGGTGGCCAAGGTTAGTGGGAAACTAGAAGATTGGGAAAATTTTAAATGACAGCAAAGAATGACTAAGAAAGCAATAAAGAAAGGAAAGATAGATTACGAAGGTAAACTTGCGCAAAACATAAAAACAGATAGTAAAAGCTTTTACCGATATATAAAATGGAAAAGAGTGACTAAAGTAAATGTTGGTCCCTTAGAAGATGAGAAGGGGGATTGAATAATGGGAAATGTGGAAATGGCTGAGACCTTAAACAATTATTTTGCTTCGGTCTTCACAGTGGAAGACACAAAAACCATGCCAAAAATTGCTGGTCACAGGAATGTGGGAAAGGAGGACCTTGAGACAATCACTATCACTAGGGGGGTAGTGCTGGACAGGCTAATGGGACTCAAGGTAGACAAGTCCCCTGGTCCTGATGAAATGCATCCCAGGGTATTAAAAGAGATGGCAGAAGTTATAGCAGATGCATTCGTTATAATCTACCCAAATTCTCTGGACTCTGGGGAGGTACCAGCGGATTGGAAAGAAGCTAATGTAATGCCTCTGTTTAAAAAAAGGGGGCAGACAAAAGGCAGGTAACTATAGGCCGGCTAATTTAACATCTGTAGTGGGGAAAATGCTTGAAACTATCATTAAGGAAGAAATAGCGGGACATCTAGATAGGAATAGTGCAATCAAGCAGACGCAACATGGATTCATGAAGGGGAAATCATGTTTAACTAATTTACTGGAATTCTTTGAGGATATAACGAGCATGGTGGATAGAGGTGTACCGATGGATGTGGTGTATTTAGATTTCCAAAAGGCATTCGATAAGGTGCCACACAAAAGGTTACTGCAGAAGATAGAGGTACGCGGAGTCAGAGGACATGTATTAGCATGGATAGAGAATTGGCTGGCGAACAGAAAGCAGAGAGTCGGGATAAATGGGTCCTTTTCGGGTTGGAAATCGGTGATTAGTGGTGTGCCACAGGGATCGGTGCTGGGACCACAACTGTTTACAATATACATAGATGACCTGGAAGAGGGGACAGAGTGTAGTGTAACTAAATTTGCAGCTGACACAAAGATTAGTGGGAAAGCGGGTTGTGTAGAGGACACAGAAAGGCTGCAAAGAGATTTAGATAGGTTAAGCGAATGGGGTAAGGTTTGGCAGATGGAATACAATGTTGGAAAGTGTGAGGTCATCCACCTTGGGGAAAAAAACAGTAAAAGTGAATATTATTTGAATGGGGAGAAATTACAACATGCTGTGGTGCAGAGGGACCTGGGGGTCCTTGTGCATGAATCCCAAAAAGTTAGTTTGCAGGTGCAGCAGGTAATCAGGAAGGTGAATGGAATGTTGGCCTTCATTGCGAGAGGGATGGAGTACAAAAGCAGGGAGGTCCTTCTGCAACAGTATAGGGTATTGGTGAGGCCGCACCTGGAGTACTGTGTGCAGTTTTGGTCACCTTACTTAAGGAAGGATATACTAGCTTTGGAGGGGGTACAGAGACGATTCACTAGGCTGATTCCGGAGATGAGGGGGTTGCTTTATGATGATAGATTGAGTAGACTGGGTTTTTACTCGTTGGAGTTCAGAAGGATGAGAGGTGATCTTATAGAAACATTTAAAATAATGAAAGGGATAGACAAGATAGAGGCAGAGAGGTTGTTTCCACTGGTCGGGGAGACTAGAACTAGGGGGCACAGCCTCAAAATAGGGGGGAGCCAATTTAAAGCTGAGTTGAGAAGGAATTTCTTCTCCCAGAGGGTTGTGAATCTGTGGAATTCTCTGCCCAAGGAAGCAGTTGAGGCTAGCTCATTGAATGTATTCAAGTCACAGATTGATAGATTTTTAACCAATAAGGGAATTAAGGGTTACGGGGAGCGGGCGGGTAAGTGGATCTGAGTCCACGGTTAGATCAGCCATGATCTTGTTGAATGGCGGAGCAGGCTCGAGGGGCTCGATGGCCTACTCCTGTTCCTAATTCTTATGTTCTTATGTACAGACCACCAAACAGTAGTAGTGAGGTTGGCGACAGCATCAAACAAGAAATAATGGATGTGTGCAATAAAGGTACAGCAGTTATCATGGGAGACTTTAATCTAAATATTGATTGGGCTAACCAAACTGGTAGCAATGCGGTGCAGGAGGATTTCCTGGAGTGTATTCGGGATGGTTTTCTAGACCAATATGTTGAGGAACCAACGTGAGAGCTGGCCATCCTAGACTGGGTGATGTGTAATGAGAAGGGACTAATTAGCAATCTTGTTGTGCGAGGCCCCTTGGGAAAGAGTGACCATAATTTGGTAGAATTCTTTATTAAGGTGGAGAGTGACACAGTTAATTCGGAAACTAGGGTCCTGAACTTAAGGAAAGGTAACTTTGATGGTATGAAGCGTGAATTGGATAGAATAGACTAGCAAAGGATACTTAAAGGGTTGATGGAGGATAAGCAATGGCAAACATTTAAAGATCACATGGATGAACTTCAGCAATTGTACATCCCTGTCTGGAGTAAAAACAAAACGGGGAAGGTGGCTCAACCGTGGCTAACAAGGGAAATTAAGGATAGTGTTAAAGCCAAGGAAGAGACATATAAATTGGCTAGAACAAGCAACAAACCTGAGGACTGGGAGAAATTTAGAATTCAACAGAGGAGGACTAAGGGTTTAATTAAGAGGGGGAAAATAGAGTATGAGAGAAAGCTTGCAGGGAGCATAAAAACTGACTGCAAAAGTTTCTACAAATATGTGAAGAGAAAAAGATTAATGAAGACAAACGTAGTCGGTTTCAGGTGAATTTATAATGGGGAACAAAGAAATGGCAGACCAATTGAACAAATACTTTGGTTCTGTCTTCACGAAGGAAGACACAAATAACCTTCCGAATGTACTAGGTCCCAGTGGGTCTAGTGAGAAGGAGGAACTAAAGGATATCCTTATTAGGCGGGAAATTGTGTTAGGAAAATTGATGGGATTGAAGACCGAAAAATCCCCTGGGCCTGATGGTCTGCATCCCAGAGTACTTAAGGAAGTGGCCCTCGAAATAGTGGATGCATTGGTGATCATTTTCCAACAGTCTATCGACTCTGGATCAGTTCCTATGGACTGGAAGGTAGCTAATGTAACACCACTTTTTAAAAAAGGAGGGAGAGAGAAAACAGGTAATTATAGACCGGTTAGCCGGACATCAGTAGTGGGGAAAATGTTGGAATCAATCAATAAGGATGAAATAGCAGCGCATTTGGAAAGCAGTGACAGGATCGGACCAAGTCAGCATGGATTTATGAAAGAGAAGTCATGCTTGACGAATCTTCTGGAATTTTTTGAGGATGTAACAAGCAGAGTGGACAAGGGAGAACCAGTGGATGTGGTGTATTTGGATTTTCAAAAAGCTTTTGACAAGGTCCCGCAAAAGAGATTGGTGTGCAAAATCAAAGCACATGGTATTGGGGGTAATGTACTAACGTGGATAGACAGCTGGTCGGCAGACAGGAAACAAAGAGTCAGGATAAATGGGTCCTTTTCAGAATGGCAGGCAGTGACTAGTTGAGTGCCACAGGGCTCAGTGCTGGGACCCCAGCTATTTACAATACACATCAATGATTTAGATGAAAGAATTGAATGTAATATCTCCAAGTTTGCAGATGACACTAAGCTGGGTGGCGGTGTGAGCTGTGAGGAGGACGCTAAGAGGCTGCAGGGCGACTTGGACAGGTTAGGTGAGTGGGCAAATGCATGGCAGATGCAGTATAATGTGGATAAATGTGAGGTTATCCATTTTGGTGCCAAAAACACGAAGGCAGAATATTACCTGAATGGCGGCAGATTAGGAAAAGGGGAGGTGCAACGAGACCTGGGTGTCATGGTTCATCAGTCACTGAAAGTGGGCATGCAGGTACAGCAGGCGGTGAAGAAGGCAAGTGGTATGTTGGCCTTCATAAGGGGATTTGAGTATAGGAGCAGGGAGGTCTTACTGCAGTTGTACAGGGCCTTGGTGAGGCCTCAACTGGAATATTGTGTACAGTTTTGGTCTCCTAATCTGAGGAAGGACGTTCTTGCTATTGAGGGAGTGCAGCGAAGGTTCACCAGTCTGATTCCAGGGATGGCTGGACTGTCATATGAGGAGAGTCTGGATCAACTGAGCCTTTATTCACTGGAGTTTAGAAGGATGAGAGGGGATCTCATAGATTGGGCTAACCAAACTGGAAGCAATACGGTGGAGGAGGATTTCCTGGAGTGCATAAGGGATGGTTTTTTAGACCAATATGTCGAGGAACCAACTAGGGGGGGAGGCCATCTTAGACTTGGTGTTGTGTAATGAGAGAGGATTAATTAGCAATCTCGTTGTGCGAGGCTCTTTGGGGAAGAGTGACCATAATATGGTGGAATTCTGCATTAGGATGGAGAATGAAACAGTTAATTCAGAGACCATGTCCAGAACTTAAAAAAGGGTAACTTTGAAGGCGTGAATTGGCTAGGATAGATTGGCGAATGATACTGAAGGGGTTGACTGTGGATGGGCAATGGCAGACATTTAGAGACCGCATGGATGAACTAAAACAATTGTACATTCCTGTCTGGCGTAAAAATAAAAAAGGGAAGGTGGCTCAACCGTGGCTATCAAGGGAAATCAGGGATAGTATTAAAGCCAAGGAAGTGACATACAAATTGGCCAGAAATAGCAGTGAACCCGGGGACTGGGAGAAATTTAGAACTCAGCAGAGGAGGACAAAGGGTTTGATTAGGGCAGGGAAAATGGAGTACGAGAAGAAGCTTGCAGGGAACATTAAGACGGATTGCTAAAGTTTCTATAGATATGTAAAGAGAAAAAGGTTAGTAAAGACAAACGTAGGTCCCCTGCAGTCAGAACCAGGGGACATCATAACAGGGAACAAAGAAATGGCAGACCAATTGAACAAGTACTTTGGTTCGGTATTCACTAAGGAGGACACAAACAACCTTCCGGATATAAAAGGGGTCGGAGGGTCTAGTAAGGAGGAGGAACTGAGGGAAATCCTTATTAGTCGGGAAATTGTGTTGGGGAAATTGATGGGATTGAAGGCCGATAAATCCCCAGGACCTGATGGACTGCATCCCAGAGTACTTAAGGAGGTGGCACTGGAAATAGTGGATGCATTGACAGTCATTTTCCAACATTCCATTGACTCTGGATCAGTTCCTATCGAGTGGAGGGTAGCCAATGTAACCCCACTTTTTAAAAAAGGAGGGAGAGAGATAACAGGGAATTATAGACCGGTCAGTCTGACATCGGTAGTGGGTAATATGATGGAATCAATTATTAAGGATGTCATAGCAGTGCATTTGGAAAGAGGTGATATGATAGGTCCAAGTCAGCATGGATTTGTGAAAGGGAAATCATGCTTGACAAATCTTCTGGAATTTTTTGAGGATGTTTCCAGTAGAGTGGACAAGGGAGAACCAGTTGACGTGGTATATTTGGACTTTCAGAAGGCTTTCGACAAGGTCCCACACAAGAGATTAATGTGCAAAGTTAAAGCACATGGGATTGGGGGTAGTGTGCTGACATGGATTGGGAACTGGTTGTCAGACAGGAAGCAAAGAGTCGGAGTGAATGGGGACTTTTCAGAATGGCAGGCAGTGACTAGTGGGGTACCGCAAGGTTCTGTGCTGGGGCCCCAGCTGTTTACACTGTACATTAATGATTTAGACGAGGGGATTAAATGTAGTATCTCCAAATTTGCGGATGACACTAAGTTGGGTGGCAGTGTGAGCTGCGAGGAGGATGCTATGAGGCTGCAGAGTGACTTGGATAGGTTAGGTGAGTGGGCAAATGCATGGCAGATGAAGTATAATGTGGATAAATGTGAGGTTATCCACTTTGGTGGTAAAAACAGAGAGACAGACCAATATCTGAATGGTGACAGATTAGGAAAAGGGGAGGTGCAAAGAGACCTGGGTGTCATGGTACATCAGTCATTGAAGGTTGGCATGCAGGTACAGCAGGCGGTTAAGAAAGCAAATGGCATGTTGGCCTTCATAGCGAGGAGATTTGAGTACAGGGGCAGGGAGGTGTTGCTACAGTTGTACAGGGCCTTGGTGAGGCCACACCTGGAGTATTGTGTACAGTTTTGGTCTCCTAACCTGAGGAAGGACATTCTTGCTATTGAGGGAGTGCAGCGAAGGTTCACCAGACTGATTCCCGGGATGGCGGGACTGACCTATCAAGAAAGACTGGATCAACTGGGCTTGTATTCACTGGAGTTCAGAAGAATGAGAGGGGACCTCATAGAAACCTTTAAAATTCTGACGGGGTTAGACAGGTTAGATGCAGAAAAATGTTCCCAATGTTGGGGAAGTCCAGAACCAGGGGACACAGTCTCAGGATAAGGGGTAAGCCATTTAGGACCGAGATGAGGAGGAATTTCTTCACCCAGAGAGTGGTGAACCTGTGGAATTCTCTACCACAGAAAGTTGTTGAGGCCAATTCACTAAATATATTACAAAAGGAGTTAGATGAAGACCTTCCTACTAGGGGGATCAAGGGGTATGGTGAGAAAGCAGGAATGGGGTACTGAAGTTGCATGTTCAGCCATGAACTCATTGAATGGCGGTGCAGGCTAGAAGGGCCGAATGGCCTACTCCTGCACCTATTTTCTATGTTTCTATGAAACGTATAAGATTCTGACGGGTCTGGACAGGTTAAATGCAGGATGAATGTTTCCGATGTTGGAGAAGTCCAGAACCAGGGGACATAGTCTTAGGATAAGGGGTAGGCCATTTAGGACTGAGATGAGGAGAAACGTCTTCACTCAGTGAGTTGTTAACCTGTGGAATTCCCTGCCGCAGAGAGTTGTTGATGCCAGTTCTTTGGATATATTCAAGAGGGAGTTAGATATGGCCCTTACGGCTGAGGGGATCAAGGGGTATGGAGAGAAAGCAGGAAAGGGGTACTGAGGGAATGATCAGCCGTGATCTTATTGAATGGCGGTGCAGGCTCGAAGGGCCGAATGGCCTACTCCTGCACCTATTTTCTATGTTTCTATGAAGGGGTCCGGCGGTAAAAGGTCGTACTCTTGCCTCTGAGTCGGAAGTCTTCACTTCACGCCCTTCGAAGAATTTGAGCACATAATCTAGGCTGATAATTCAATACTGTACTGAAGTATTGTATTAATAGAGAAGCTGTCTTTCGGGTGAGACATTTAACTGAAGCCGATCTGCTTGCCAAGGTGAGCATGAAAGACCTCATTGCATTATTTTAAGAACAGAGAGTCCAAAAACAGATGATCTGATCATTCATTCAATTGCTATTTTTTGAAATTTTTCAGTTGACTATTTGACTACCACTTTTTCTCACATAACAACCGTGAATGTACTTAACAAAGTAGATAAGTGGATATGAAGTGCTTTAGGGCATCTTGAGAAGATGAAAAGTGTCTTATAAGAGCGAGCTTTTTCTTCTTTCTAAATTCCCCACAAAAACAAAGGTGAAGACACTCCTGTGCTAGTGGCTGTGTCAGCTGTAACGTCAATGACATTGTGATCTACAACAGCAACAACTGACACTTATATAGCACCTTTAATATCGGAAAATATACCAAGACATTTCACAGAAGCATAATCAGACAAAAATTGACGGGATCTAATGCAGGTTATTTTAAATTGGGCTATTTATGTTTGTTCACCCAGGGCTGCTTTTAAAATATGTTTATTACAAAACCTTGTATTGCTACATAAGCTAATCAAGTGCAATTAATAATAACATCCACCGTACCTTTTTAATTGGGATAGACCAATATTAAAATGTGCCACTGAGAACAAGAACAGATTTGGCACAGAGTGCCCCCAGGTGAGTATATCAGCTGATTTGACAGTTCTTCAGAACACTGCATCATGCCCAGATGCTGACCAGAATTTTGCCATTTCAATCAATTTCAGATTGAAAGTATGGAATAAGTTTTCCTTTTTATTCCAATGGGAAAGGCTGGACTTAAATTCAGGGCGTTAGCACATTTCAATAATGCATTGTTAACAAGCTTCAGAAATACTTGTATAGAGAACCTGTCTGAAGAAACTAATTAAGGCATCGCACAGCAGTGTTGATACACCCATGCCAGTGCATAATGCTGAAATGGGCTCAAATTTTGGCTCGAGTTGCTCCTATTTTTTTCGAGCAACTAGTTTAGTATGGAGTATCTTAGAAATCGCAATTCTCGGCATTTAGTTTGCTCCAGTTCTCGTTAGTTAGAATAGTTTCGTTTTTGTTGTGTATCTGTAAAGCATGCACTCCCATGTTTCGCCACCAGAGAGCGCATCCCCTAAAGTCTCAAGGGATCCCAGCATCCCTTGGGAGCACTGTTATATAAGCCGGCCCACAAGGCCTGTTCCTCACTCTGGAGTGTCTTAATAAAGACTGAGGTCACTGTTACTTTAACCTCCCTGTGTGCAGTCTCACCTGTGTTGGGAACACAATAGTTTTAGTAGTTTTTTTTCAAAAGGGGGCGTGTCCAGCCACTTACGCCTGTTTTGCAAGTTTAGGCAGTGAAAAGTTACTCCAAACTAACTTAGAACGGAGTAAGTGTCGATTTTTGTATGCTCAGAAAAACCTTGCCTACACTTTGTAAATTTGGCACAGGTAGGGAGGAAGGGAAGTTAGGGGATTTTACAAAGCACTAAACACTTCACTTTTACCAATAAAGAGCCATCATGAATAATAAATGATAAATCAACCAATAAATCAATCAATCAAAAAAAATAAAAAATGAAAAAAATAATGAAACGTCAATCAATAAATTAAAAATGTAAAGTTTCTACTCGCCTACTGCAGCACCGGGAACCTGCCAACAGCCTGCTGAAGAGGAAGGCTGGATGGTATCTGGTACGGTCAATTCTATAAATTGAGAACCTGCAGTCAACTAGATTTTCAATGATTCATTTGCAGCTCTATTTGTCCTTCTCTTTTTGCTGCTCCTCCTTTTTCTCACGTTCAGATTTCGCTTCTTCTGCCTCGTGTCACTTAATCAAAACCTCCACTCCCTCCTGCTTCAGCACTTTACGTGAGATGCCGGTCGGGGGCGCACCCCGCTGCCGAAGAGGATTTCGGACGGGGCCCGCCCCCAAGAGATGCCGGTCGGGCGGGCCCCGCCCACCGAAGAGTTAAGGGCAATCAGACCACTCGGCCCGGGATAGGGGCGACGTCCCTTTGGCCAGGGATAGGGTCATCGCCCGGAGACAGGACGTGCTGGGAGGGCCAGGAGCAACTGCGCATGCGCACAGCCTCCACTGTGCATGCGCACAGCTGCCAGCGCTCTTTTTGGCGCAGGGCTGTAGCTCCGCCCCCAGCAGCTCTTGCTGCTACAGATATCGGAGAATCGCGAGGTAAGTATTTGGCGCTTTTTCAGTTCCACAAATTTGGCGGGCCTCTTCGATGTGCACTGTTCTAGCGTGGATCCGAAACTTGAGCCCTATGTATGTTGAGGTAGCCAACCATTCAATGCAGTAAATAGTCTTGTGCATTGAGTAAATTACAAGGGCCCAGGCAGAGTAGCACTATTTTGCCAAGTAAACTTGGTAGCTCCAGGCAGTATATTTAGTAATTACACTAAATACATTTTTCCCTCTTTAAGGGTAGCGCTTATAAGCAGTTTTTAAATCCTTTTTTCCTTGCGTCTTTTTTTTGGCTAACAATAGCAGGATTAATATTTTTTTTAAAGTAGTACATTTTACTTCCAAAGTTTTGTTTTTTGTGAAGTGGAACAACACAAGGTTGGTTTACTCCTCTCTGCTGACTTGTCGATCTGAGTTCACATTGCCATAGGTGACACTCGATGGAGACCAAGAATGAACCTAGGGAGACCAAGAACAATTGTACAGGGCCTTGGTGAGACCACACCGGGACACAGTTTTGGTCTCCTTATCTAAGGAAGGATATACTTGCCTTGGAGGCGGTACAACGGAGTTTCACTAGATTGATTCTTTGGATGAGAGGGCTGTCTTATGATGAGAGATTATGTAGAATGGGCCTATACTGTCTGGAGTTTAGAAGAATGAGAGGTGATCTCATTGAAACATACAAAATTCTGAAGGGTAGATGCTGAGAGGTTGTTTCCCCTGGCAAGAGTGTCTAAAACTAAGGGGCACAGTCTCAGGATAAGGGGAAGGCCATTTAAGACAGAGATGAGGAGGAATTTCTTCGCTCGGGGTTGTGTATCTTTGGAATTCTCTGCCCCAGAGGACTGTGAATGCTGAGTCTCTGAATATATTCAAGGTTGAGATAGATAGATTTTTGGAGTCTAGAGGAATCAAGTGATATGGAGATCGGGCGGGAAAGTGGAGTTCAGGTCGATGATCAGCCATGAGCTTATTAAATAGCGGAGCAGGCTCAATGGGCCGTAGGGCCTACCATGCTCTTATTTCTTATGTTCTTAAGAACAAACCTAGGGAGAAGGATGGGGAAATCCATGGATGGCTTAGGGAAGGGAAAAATCAGAGGTACATTGTCTCCCCCCATCCGTTGATTACCCATGCGCTTTCTAGCACCCGGCTCAGAGTGCTGAAGTTGGAGGCCTAGGAACAGATTGCTTGTATCTGCTGCATGGCACAGGGAGAAAATATAATTCACACATAATTCTTTTTTTTTAAAGTGATTCTAAGATCCCTGAAATCCCGGTCCTCTGCTTCCCGCAGGCGCTCGACAGAAAATGGTAAAAAAAGACGCGCACCTACCTTATCCTGCTGCACCCACCTGCGATCCCGGTCCTGAGGCCCCCTCTCCCTGCGCGTCGGAGCATGTGCACGTCAGGACGTCCGTATGCTGGAGTTGGTCACATGGCACTGGGCAGCCAATCCAGGTACAGTATTTTCTCATTCATAATAATGGGAATTCCGTAAGTAGGAGTTCCCATTATTATGATTGAGAAACACCCCCCAAACACCCAAACACAAATTAAAAAATAGAAAAAATACATCATATATTTAAGATTAATTTAAATTAATAAATGTCTCAGAAAAAAAAAATCCTGATTTTTAAAAAGTTTTTTTAATTATGGTTTAAAATAAACTTACCTTAATGGGCAGGGTTTTTAACATTAAGATGTGATTTTTAAATGTTATTTTACTATGTTTTTGTATGTTTTAAAACTCTTACGCTGGTAAAAGTAGGCTATGCACCTGCTTTTATCAGGCGCAAGGGGTTTCAGGACCTTCAGAGGGCAAGATATGGGTAAATACTGCAATCTTTCCCCTGCAAATATCCTGGCTGCTGAGATACTGAGGATCTGTCAAGCCAGAGCTTGACAGATCAGAAAAGATGGTTTTCAGCGCATGCGCACTGGGTGCTGAAAACCAGCTTTTGCGATGCCTTCCCGGGTCCGTATGGGCCCAGAGAGGCTGGGATTTCTCCCCAATGAGTTACAGGATATAATCTGATTGAAAGTTCAGATAATATGATGAAGCTTTAATTCATTAAGTGAACCCTGAGATTAGATCACTACGGTATTTTTATCATGAAAAATGTAGCATTTAGTTTCTAGTCTCTCATAAGGAATTTGATCTAATCAGTGCAGGTTTATGAAAAATAATTTCCTGATAAATTGAAAATTAATAGTCGTTCTCGGGCCCCAGTCCTTTACTTCTCCCTCCAATGCTCTTTCTCTCCTCCCTTCTCCATGAGTTGAGTCTCTGAATCGTTGTTGTCCCTCAACACAAGGCTTTGTTATTGAGAGAAGACATTTTTAAGCTAAACTTGCTTCTAAACTGATCTCCAAATTACCCATAAATTGTGTTACTAGTCAAAATTTCTGTTTGATGTTCTTGCCAGTAAATTGGAGATGGGTGAGAAACGTGTGCTGGTGTATAATGACACTTTTGCCTTTTGGAAACATTCTAATTAATTTTAATGATGGATCAGTGAACACTGCAGAATGTGGAAAGTATCTTAAGTATGAAAATATCGTAACATTGATGATGCGGGATGCGAACCCATAATTTAAAAAAAGACATAGGAATCTGTTGTATTGGTGTGACCGTAATGTAAATCACTCATTAATTGGTTAATTACTGTTTCCGTGCTCAGGGTCATTTTGTCACTACATAGAGTGAATGCTATGGCTATGTTTAACTGCTAAGTCCATCTTGTTGAATATAGAACACTGTTCTATTGCACATTGAGTTTTTTCACATCAAATGTATGGTTTTGAGATTAAAATGAGTTTAACGAGTGTGCCATTTAAACAATCCATATAGAACCGGATTAAGAATTTTCGGGGCCTTGGGCACCAAGAATGTTCAGGGCTCCTCCTTCCCCCACCCGATCCATTAAAATGCAATTGTGTAGTAAAATGCATGAAGAAATAAGCCTGTACAATGTGTAGGCACTGCATTAATAATAAAGCAAATCATAGCACAATATACAAGGTTAAAATTAACCTCATTATTCAGTTCTGTTTTTGCATTATGGTGAGTAAAACTTCACATCCAATATTGTTTGGGTCTACAGACTGAGAATTGAGTCCTTTTTTAAAAATATTAAACTGCCCAAAATTCCAACATGCTGCAACACCTGGCAGTAGACCCGCTTGATTTTTTATTAGATTTCTATAAAGTTTGAAGAGTTGCACACCCAATTTCTGCAATCTCTTCCATCTTTATATACTCTCCAGCCCCCTTCAGTCCTCGGAGCATTTGTACAATCCCCCTCCCACTTACCCCATCATTGGTGCCAGAGCCTCTAACACCTTGGCCCTACTCTCTCGAATTCCCTTCTTAAACCCCTCTGGCTTTCCACTTCATTCTCCACCTATAAGAAGCCATCGTTTTGAGCAAGCTTGTTGGTCACGCTTCCTAATCTATCCATCCATTCCCCTACCTGTTTCTCTCAATATTGCTCTCGAATAATAATCATTATTTTTGAGTTGCTAATTGACCTGTTAAATTTCATCCCTTTCTAATGAAACTGCTGCAGAGTTGAGTGAAATTTAATTGGAAATCTTTAGGTTAATCAAGTGTTGTTTGCTGAAACCTAATATTTTTCTGTGTGTGCCCTCTTCCACCCTTGTACTGAAAGAGTTAACCTGGGTTGGACAGGATTTGCAAGGCCTGTGGCAAAGTGTTCCAGATCTCACTCCTGTAATTGATGGAGTCCCAGCCCCTTCAGTGATTGCATTTGATTCCTGATAAGATAACTTCAAAATTAGTGGAGTAAGAGGGGGCACTCGGAGAAATTGGACCTTTTCAATTGTGAATGTGCAGTGTGCTAATTATAGCATAAGGTGACGTAAAAATGAGTTTAACTTGACTATTAGTGTTTTCTTTAGATATTTATGATTTCATTATTTTATGAAATAATGATCTGCTGTTCTCGAAGCTTTTCAGTTCTGTAGTATTGTTCCTTTTGGTGTTTTATTATTTCAAGCTGGTCTCAGTGCAATGACAGAGGGGATTCTTTAATCTTTTGGAGTATTTCCTGTGATTAAAGCAGTTAGTGGTGCATAAGACCCTGTTAAGTTTACCCTTCCCATAGTAGTTAGGATCTGTAATTAGACTAATCTTCCTGAATTAATGATGTAACTTTAAATTTAAAAAAACTACTTTTGTTGAAAGTAGTCTGCCTTTCTCTTTTAGGTTGAAAGTAACAATAATTCCTCAAGCCACTACAAGATGATTTTTAAAACCTGACAAAACTACGGAACCACTGATTTTAAACTGAGGATTGCAGTAAGAACTTTTAAGCAGGATATAAAATAACGTTTTAAATCTCCATTTCTTGGGAGAATTCTGTAAATATTTGTAATCCAGTACTTTGCTGAATTGTATAGGTGAGCTACAGGTAAAAGTGATACAGTAGTGATTTCTTGGCCTCCACAGCAACTTGGGTGGAGTGGGGGGGGGGGTGGGGAGGAGAGGAGGAGAGGAGGAGAGGAGGAGTGGGAGAACAGAGATAAGGAAATGCAGAAAGAAAGAAAAATCTTGTGCACCTGTTGGTGTCTGGTTACACATGGACACTGGCAGTGGCCTGGAAACCAATCACTAGCCCTTCTCTAAGCCTTCTCAGCTGGAACTAGTCCATAGAATGGAGATGCAAGAGAAGGAGGGGAGGGAAATGGAACAAAAATGCCAATCAGAAAATTGGCGTACATCTTGAAAACAGTAGAGGAAAGTAGAATAAAAGAGGTAGAACAAAGAGGGACAGTAGTTTAGAAGATGTCCTTAACGGAGGGCAAATCTTGCATGTTTTTAGAAACTAATCTGAAACGTGTGGTTTAAGACTGCTGTGCATGTTGCTGAGTTATTTTCCTCCTGCAATGAGGTTGTGATGCAGATGCTATCAATTAAAGTATAATGAGGTACACAAAACCAGGTAGGTATTTATTTTAATTAAGTACAACCAGGTTAGCGACTATGTATTTAAAAATAATATCTGCCTCTCTTTATATATTTGAATTACTTTCTATGCAATATAGAAAATATATCTTTTAGGATTAAAATGATACTGAACAGAAGCTCAGCAACTAGCAAGACTGATTTAAAAATAATCTGGTCCTAATTATGTGTAATAAATTCAAAAAATGCTGGAAATACACATAGGACAGTCAGCATCTATCAAAAAAATGACAGGTTATGATATTTCGGGCACGTACCCTTTGATTCTGATTAAGAGTCCACACCCAAAATAGCATTAGCTGTCTTATTCTCATTACAGATGCTGACTAATCTACTGTCTATTTCCAGAATTTCCATTTTTATTACAAATTTCCAGCATTTTCAATTTTCCCTTTTATGTTTTCTTCGTTATTTGTTACCAACATGTATTTCTACTCCAATGTCTTGTAGTGCATGCAAATACCAGAACCATTCAGATCTGGGAAAAATTATTATAAATAACCTGAAAGTCACCACACATTTATAATTTCTCGGTTCATAAGTACTATTACTTTGCCCTCTAGTTGCAGGCACATCAGCTGTAGTGAGAAAACTCTGATGTAATGAGCAGAGTGGATAAAGGACAATCAGTTGATGTTATATATTTGGATTTCCAGAAAGCATTTGACAAGGTGCCACACAAAAGGTTACTGCACAAGATAACAGCTCACGGGGTTGGGGTAATATATTAGCATGGATAGAGGATTGGCTAACTAACAGAAAACAGAGAGTTGGGATAAATGGGTCATTTTCAGGTTGGCAAACAGTAACTAGTGGGGTGCCGCAGGGATCAGTGCTGGGGCCTCAACTATTTACAAGTTATACAGGTGCAGCATTGAGAATCCGGATTTACGGAATGACCCGGACTCTGGGACGATCGGTGGCAGGGTTGTCCGGAATCCGGACCCGACGCCCCTGTCGACCTTGGGCCTAGCCTCGCCCTCACCGCCACTGCCCTTACCTCGGAGCCTCCTCGCCGGTCCGCCCGAACACCTCCTCACCGGGGCCCGCCTGAACACCTCATCACCGGGGCCCGCCCGAACACCTCATCACCGGGGCCCGCCCGAACACCTCCTCACCGGGGCCCGCCCGAACACCTCCTCCTCACCGGGGCCCGCCCGAACACATCATCACCGGGGCCCGCCCGAACACCTCCTCACCGGGGCCCGCCCGAACACCTCCTCCTCACCGGGGCCCGCCCGAACACCTCCTCCTCACCGGGGCCCGCCCGAACACCTCATCACCGGGGCCCGCCCGAACACCTCCTCACCGGGGCCCGCCCGAACACCTCATCACCGGGGCCCGCCCGAACACCTCCTCACCGGGGCCCGCCCGAACACCTCCTCCTCACCGGGGCCCGCCCGAACACCTCCTCCTCACCGGGGCCCGCCCGAACATCTCAACACCGGGGCACGCCCGAACACCTCCTCCTCACCGGGGCCCGCCCGAACACCACCTCCTCACTGGGGCCCGCCCGAACACCACCTCCTCACCGGGGCCCGCCCGAACACCACCTCCTCACCGGGGCCCGCCCGAACACCTCCTCACCGGGGCCCGCCCGAACACCTCCTCACCGGGGCCCGCCCGACCACCTCCTCACCGGGGCCCGCCCGAACACCTCATCACCGGGGCCCGCCCGAACACCTCCTCACCGGGGCCCGCCCGACCACCTCCTCCTCACCGGGGCCCGCCCGAACACCTCATCACCGGGGCCCGCCCGAACACCTCCTCACCGGGGCCCGCCCGACCACCTCCTCCTCACCGGGGCCCGCCCGACCACCTGCTCACCGGGGCCCGCCCGAACACCTCATCACCGGGGCCCGCCCGAACACCTCCTCCTCACCGGGGCCCGCCCGACCACCTCCTCACTGGGGCCCGCCCGAACACCTCCTCCTCACCGGGGCCCGCCCGACCACCTGCTCACCGGGGCCCGCCCGAATACCTCCTCCTCACCGGGGCCCGCCCGAACACCACCACCTCACCGGGGCCCGCCCGAATACCTCCTCCTCACCGGGGCCCGCCCGAACACCACCACCTCACCGGGGCCCACCCGAACACCTCCTCACCGGGGCCCACCCGAACACCTCCTCACCGGGGCCCGCCCAAACACCACCTCACCAGGGCCCACCCGAACACCTCCTCCTCACCGGGGCCTGCCCGAACACCACCTCCTCACCGGGGCCCGCCCGACCACCTCCTCCTCACCGGGGCCCGCCCGAACACCTCCTCACCGGGGCCCGCCCGAACACCTCCTCCTCACCGGGGCCCGCCCGAACACCTCCTCACCGGGGCCCGCCCGAACACCTCCTCCTCACCGGGGCCCGCCCGAACACCTCCTCACCGGGGCCCGCCCAAACACCACCTCCTCACCGGGGCCCGCCCGAACACCACCTCCTCACCGGGGCCCGCCCGAACACCTCCTCCTCACCGGGGCCCGCCCGAACACCTCCTCCTCACCGGGGCCCGCCCGAACACCATCTCCTCACCGGGGCCCGCCCGAACACCACCTCCTCACCGGGGCCCGCCCGAACACCATCTCCTCACCGGGGCCCGCCCGAACACCACCTCCTCACCGGGGCCCGCCCGAACACCACCTCCTCACCGGGGCCCGCCCGAACACCTCCTCCTCACCGGGGCCCGCCCGAACACCTCCTCCTCACCGGGGCCCGCCCGAACACCATCTCCTCACCGGGGCCCGCCCGACCACCTCCTCACCGGGGTCCACCCGAACACCTCCTCCTCACCGGGGCCCGCCCGAACACCATCTCCTCACCGGGGCCCGCCCGACCACCTCCTCCTCACCGGGGCCCGCCCGAACACCACCTCACCGGGGCCCGCCCGAACACCACCTCACCGGGGCCCGCCCAAACACCTCCTCCTCACCGGGGCCCACCTGACGTGAACACCTCCTCGGCATGTTACCCCCCCCCCCATTTCTGACGTTACAAAATCCGGAAATGCCTGAACCAGGGCTCGGGTGTTTCCAGATTCGTGACATCAGAAAGCAAATCGAAAGTCCGGAAAAGCCCAGAATCCGGAATGGCCTCTGTCACGAGGGTTCCGGATTTTAGGCGCTGCAGCTGTATTAATGACATGGATGAAGGGACCGAGTGCAATGTTTTGTTGGCATACACCAAAGGATGGCTGATGCCCATGCAATCGTAGCTGAGCATGGGCGAGAGCCTTCAGGAAAGGGCAAGGGAGAAATGTTCCCTACTAATAGCCAGCTGAATGAAGGATGCTAGAAAGAATGAGGATGCTCAAATGACAGCCAGTACTCAGTTCTGGACGGTCTCATGCCACTGGCTACTGGTTCCAGTTCTGTGAACAGGAACTAGGCACAAAGAACAGAGGTCAGTGGCAAGAGTACACAAGCTACACATTCCTGAAAATGAATCTCGCTGCAGAAAAAACACTTTGATCTCTTCAGAGCAAATGTTGCTGGGGAGAAAAAAAATAGGCAGCTCAGTAGTGCTTAGATCAAGGGAACAAGCCAGCAATTGTGGGTCAATGAGGCTTTAAAAAACATTCATCAACAGAATACTTAGCTTTATTGTTAGCCAGTTGGTTTCAAATCCATATTATAACATATATGTTTCTTATTTTTATATCCCAAGTAAAACCATCAATTATTTTCTGCCGTGTATAAAGTGTGTTACACAGTCAATATTCATTGCACACAAGTAATTACGGAAACAAAAAAAACAAACCTGTTTTCTGGGGGAAATGCTCAGGGAAATTATACCTCAAATAAATTTAGTTTAACAGTTGGGGCAGATCACATATGCAGAGTGTGCCTCACAATATCTAATGCAAGATTTGTCTGAGATCTCCTCGAGCTCGTAGTCATGACAGCTTCATAATAGATTTCTTTATTCATCAATATGCACTGAAATTTGAAGAGGTGCCCAACCATCTAATGCAAATATGGTTCACATCTGGTCATGTCAAGACTGAAAGGTACTCCTATACACTATGCTATTTATGTTTAGTTTGGATGTTAGATGTTAGAAGGTTAGAACATAAGAACATAAGAAATAGGAGCAGGAGTAGGCCATTTAGCCCCTCGAGTCTGCTCCGCCATTCAATAAGATCATGGCTGATCTGATCCTGGCCTCAACTCCATTTCCCTGCCCAATCCCCATAACTCTTGACTCCCTTATCATTCAAAAATCTGTCTATCTCCACCTTAAATATATTCAAAGACCCAGCCTCCACAGCTCTCTGATAGAGAATTATCTTATTGAATGTATTCAAGTCACAGATAGATAGATTTTTAACCAATAAGGGAATTAAGGGTTATGGGGAGGGGGCGGGTAAGTGGAGCTGAGTCCACGGCCAGATCAGCCATGATCTCATTGAATGGCGGAGCAGGCTCGAGGGGCTAGATGGCCTACTCCTGTCCCTAATTCTTATGTTCTTCTAAAGTTTCATGACCCTCTGAAAGACGAAATTCCTCCTCATTTCCGTTTTAAATAGGCGACCCCTTATTCTGAAACTATGCCCCCTAGTTCGAGATTCCCCCGTGAGGGAAAACATTCTCTCCTCATCTACCCTGTCAAGCCCCCTCAGTATCTTATATGTTTCAATAAGTTCACCTCTCATTCTTCTAAACTCGAAGGAGTATAGGCCCAACCTGCTCAACCTTTCATCATATGACAATCCCTTCATCTCAGGAATGAACCTCATGAACCTTCTCTGAACTACCTCCAATGCAAGTGTATCCTTCCTTATATAAGGAGACCAAAACTGTACGCAGTACTCCAGGTGTGGTCTTACCAACGCCCTGTACAGTTGGAGCAGGACTTCCCTACTTTTATACACCATCCCCTTTGCAATAAAGGCCAACATTCCATTTGCCTTCCTGATTACTTGCTGTACCTGCATGCTAACTTTTTGCGTTCCATGCACAAGAAGCCCCCAGATCCCTCTGTACTGCACATTTTGTAATCACTCCCCATTTAAATAATTTTTATTTTTCCTACCAAAGTGGATAACATCACATTTTCCCATATCTGTCCATCTGCCAAATTTTTGCCCGCTCACTGAGCTTATCTATACCCCTTTGTAGATTGTTTGCATCAGCCTTACAACTTGCATTCCCACCCACCTTTGTATCATCAGCAAATTCTCTGGTGTCTTGCCCAAATGGCAAGTCTTCATAAGCAAATCTAGATATTGAATTTCAGCAGGTTATTCTGCCTTGATGGTGGAGCCATATAATGTGAGACTCATCTTGCCATTGTCCGATGTCTGAGCACCATGTAGCAAAAAGTCACAATACGATCAGAAGTGGGAAGTCTGACTATTCTTTTTTGTCTCCTTTCTTAGCCCAGGGATACCAAAGCCAATTATAAATGGCATTGTGGCTCAGTTGATAATGCACTCATCTCTGAGTATGAATGATGTGCATTCAACCCCATGATGTACATGAGCAGATAATCTAGGCTGATGCTTCAGTGCAGTATTGAGAATGTGCTACATTGTCAGTGGTGTTGTCTTATGGACGGTACATTAAATCGGGGGTTGCATTTACTCGCTCAGGTGGCAAAAACAATCCCGTGGTATTATTCGAAGAGGAGGGAGTTTTCCCAATGTCCTGATGAAAGTTTCTCGATCAACCAAAACCAATAAAATTGAATATCTGCTCTCCTTAACTAAGGAACGATATACTTGCCTTAGAGGGGAGGGGGGGGAGGTGGGGAGAGGGGGTGCAGCAAAGGTTCACTAGATTGACTTCTGGCATGAGAGGGTTCTTCTGACATGAGCAGAGATTGAGTAGAATGGGCCTAAATTCTCTGGAATTTAGAAGCATGTAAGAGGTGACCTAAATGAAACTTATTGATAGGGTAGATGCTGAGGGGCTGTTTCCCCTGGCTGGAGAGTCTGTAACTAGGGGTCACAGTCTCAGAATAAAGGGTTGGCAATTTATGACTGATATGAGAAGACATTTCTTCACTGAAAGGGTTGTGAATCTTTGGAATTCTCTACCCCAGAGAGCTGTGGTTGCTGAGTTGATTATATTCAAAACTGAGATCGCTAGATTTTTGGACACTAAGCAAGGGATATGGGGATCGGACAGGAAGGTGGAGTTGAGGTAGAATATCAGCCATGATCTTATTGAATGGTGGAGCAGGCTCGAGGAGCCGTATGGCCTACTCCTGCTGCTATTTCTTATGTTCTATGTTAATTGATTTGCTCTTTGTGGACCCTTGCTAAGTGTAATTTGGTTGTTGTGTTTGCCTACATAACAAAAATGACTGTACTTCATGATGTCTTAAGAATGTGTTGACGTGCTGTATAAATGCAGGTGCATTTCAGGGTTTTCCTTCTATCACTGCCCCAGCTGAGATCACCCAACTTGGCACAGGCTAAGGATCAAATTTTGGGACCTATTTCATTTGTGTGCTTCGACTCCACACTGCAGAGTCAAAAGGGACAATTTTAACCCTGTCGGCCTGGAGGAAACCAGGCAGGTGGCCAGTTAAAATGGCCCATGGGACTTGCCTGCCTCAATCCCGCTGCTTTCCCATGGGTTGCATCCTTAACCTACCCTTCTGAGTGAAGAAAGAAAAGAAAGGCTGACATTTATAAAGCGCCTTTCATGACCACTGGACGTCTCAAAGCGCTTTACAGCCAATGAAGTACTTTTGGAGTGTAGTCACTGTTGCAATGAAGGAACCAAGAAGGCGAGAGGGACCATTGCGAGGTAGTGAGATCCTTCCTTTAATATGCAGATCGTGCTCCGATGATGTAATCACGGTTTCATTTTTCTTTTTCGTTTTCTGTGGGCCAGGAGGACCAGGCATGCTCCTCTGGGCCCCCCCCAGGGAAACTTTCAGCCTCCTCTGCCCCAAGCTTCCCTTCCACCTCCCAAAAACTTACCCCAGCAGGCCCCTGCCGCCTGGCATTCAGCTCCCTGTTACAGTATTGAAAAGTACACAGAGAGCAGCTCAAGCTTTGCCACAGAGTAATAAAACAAAGCAACTACTCCTTCCACAGTTAGTTTTCTTGTGTGTGCAGTTATCTGTGCTGTCTGCAGCACAGCTTGCTTGAACTAAAGTCCCAGTCTGTGATGGTCAGGTTAATAGGTGGCAGTAAGGCACATTACTGCTATCCATTTAAATGCTGCTGATGAGATCTTTAACTGAATAGCAGTCTAACACTCACTGCCAGACAGTCCTTTTTATTATATACTTGCTGTGCTGATTATGGATGCTGCAATATGGCAAAAGTTAAAGGATAATAAGATAGAAGCTGAGAAGTTTTAAATCATGTGCTTATTACTAATACGTGGCCCTTCATTTGACTAAGGCTAATGGGCATAGGTTTATTGGATTTAAAGAGTGTGTCAACATCGCCTCCTTGTTATGCCATTGCCATCAAGAAGCTAACTCTCCCTCTTCTCCTCTCACTCCCTTTCGGCTCCTCCTTTTTGGGCTCAATTTTCCCCAGTATTTGCTCCATTTTTTTTGGAGTGGGCTGCTTTTTCTGGCCGAACTTAAAAATCCCCAGTTTCCTCAATCAATTTGCACCAGGGTAACTGACTTAGTTAAAATTTTTTTAGGTCAGTTTTTTTTTCTCAAAAAGGGGCATTACTAGCAACCTACACCAGTTCTGGCCATTTAGGCAACTTTGGCCAGTTAATAATTACACCGTTTCTACTTAGGCCAGCGTATGTGGCCACTCGAGAAAACCCTTGCAGAGAGTTAAAGAAATCGGCGCAGGTATGTGTTGTGTAGGCATGCCTGTTCACTGTGTGATGTCTGTAACACTGTTATGCCACATTAAATGTACCCTTGTACTGTACACACCTTACCGGTACACCAGAGGGTGCTGTTGCTGGAGGCCCAGGGGTTGCCTGCACACGGCAGGCAACCCAGTATAAAAGGGAACTCACAGCTTGTTGTTGGCACTCAGGAGCTGCCCCCACAGTGAGAATAAATACCACGCATTTGTCATTGTGAGGTGAGCTGGACTAACATGGACAGGTCGAACCAAAGCTTTCAGGCTAGACTCCTCTGGGATTGACATCGACTGAAAAAACACCTTAAATCTTTGTAACAAATGGCACCAAGAAGACACTGCTTTATCAATAGATTTATCAAAATATCCAATATGACTTGATTGCAACTTACAGGCACGCAGACACAAGTAGCTGTTTAAAAATGGCGGATTGCCAACTTGGAGCACTAATGCGCATGCGTGGTCATCACTTTTTTCCACTGCACCTGCACAGGCGTCCCGGCACATTTTCCAGCGCAGAATGCAGGCTCCACCCCCCGAGGCGACTGGCCACGCTGCGCGGTTGCAGAGAAGAGGCCAAACAGCGGCGAAAGTAGGAAGATTTTTTTCTGGAGCATCTCCTGCCGCAATTAAGCGGCGCAACTCGGGAAAGTACGCTAGAAAACGGGCTCAGGGAAAATTGAGCCCTTTATTTTGTTCCTATTTTTAGCACTTTAATGTTCCCTCTCAAGACGAAAGGGGAGGTGCAACGAGACCTGGGTGTCATGGTACATCAGTCATTGAAGGTTGGCATGCAGGTACAGCAGGCGGTTAAGAAAGCAAATGGCATGTTGACCTTCATAGCGAGGGGATTTGAGTACAGGGGCAGGGAGGTGTTACTACAGTTGTACAGGGCATTGGTGAGGCCACACCTGGAGTATTGTGTACAGTTTTGGTCTCCTAACTTGAGGAAGGACATTCTTGCTATTGAGGGAATGCAGCGAAGGTTCACCAGACTGATTCCCGGGATGGTGGGACTGACATATCAAGAAAGACTGGATCAACTGGGCTTGTATTCACTGGAGTTCAGAAGAATGAGAGGGGATCTCATAGAAACTTTTAAAATTCTGACAGGTTTAGACAGGTTAGATGCAGAAAGAATGTTCCCAATGTTGGGGAAGTCCAGAACCAGGGGTCACAGTCTAAGGATAAGGGGTAAGCCATTTAGGACCGAGATGAGGAGAAACTTCTTCACCCAGAGAGTGGTGAATCTGTGGAATTCTCGACCACAGAAAGTTGTTGAGGCCAATTCACTAAATATATTCAAAAAGGAGTTAGATGTAGTCCTTACTACTAGGCGGATCAAGGGGTATGGCGAGAAAGCAGGAATGGGGTACTGAAGTTTCATGTTCAGCCATGAACTCATTGAATGGTGGTGCAGGCTCGAAGGGCCAAATAGCCTGCTGCACCTATTTTCTATGTCTATGTCTATGTTTCTTGCTATCCTGTTTAGGACATTTAAATAGTTGGATAACAAAATTCTTATTAAATCAATATTTATGTATTTAAACCAGGGCAAACATCAGAGGAACAACGGATCCTCCAGTCGCTTGGCCTGACACCAATGTGTGTTCTTTGCTCACATTTTGTGTTTTCTCACCACATTCTTAAATATTTCCAAGCATACCACAGCAATTTGCCACACCTAATTCAATTGTAGTGAAAAAACCGACTGAAGAGCAGATGTTTTTTAACTTATTGCCACCGTGTATAACACTCAGATGTTTGTTGCCATTTTCATAAGGTAAAACTCAGCAAATTTCAAAAATTCTACTAATTAAACATATGTTAAAGTTGGCTGACTCTTGCTTTTAAAACCTTCCACATATCATCCAAGTCAGGACTTAAGTTTTTAAAAAAAAGACAACCTATAGATCATATCACATACCATTTTTAAATATGTTCAGCGTTATTTATGTTTGTAAGATGAGAACGGAATGCGTTTCCACTTTGGGTACCCACTTTCACCATCAAACATTTCTGTCAGTTGCAACAAAGTTAGATGCAAACAAATTTCCCTCTACTCTGCCCAACCTTAATAGTACCCAATACTCCACCTGTGCAACTTTTTATAATACCCAAAACATCGTTCCCTGTGGCCTCTGTAAATGAGACTGCCAGTTGAATGCTGAATTAAGAACAATGTGCAGTGGTCCACTACATATGAGGAATTTAAATTAGATTGTGCAAAGTTATTCTAGTTGGAGACTTGCAAGACAGCACAGAGAGCTGATTCATCCCATCAACCTGAGTGAGATTCTAATTTAGGTTCTACAGGTTAATATTCTAACATACGAGGGGGATTTGAACTCTCTGGTGGGAATCTGGCAGGGACATGCGGGCCACCTGTCCAAGAGCTGCAGTGGGTGGCCTGATCCATTTTAACGGTCGGGTCTCATTTGAATCCTGCTGGCCAGCTGCCCATCTGAAATGGGGCTGCAGAGACAGCTCACCGGCTTGCAACCTGCACAAATTGAGTAGCCCAGAGGCAGACATGCTAGCAGTCAGGCAAGTTGCAGGGGGGACTGTACAGCCACCTGAGAACTCACTTTTAGAGTAGAAGCAAGTCTTCCTCGATTTCGAGGGACTGCCTATGATGATGATGATACTGCAGGGGGGAGGGGGATTCACAGGGTAAAAGGGTGGAGCCTGCGGCAGCAGTAGACCAAACTTTCTTTGTGCTTCTCTGATGCCCACAAAAATGAGTTTGACACCTGTTTTACAGGATCTCTGCCAGATTTTATTGAGCTGGAGTTCCCCACTGGATCGTCCATTCAGTTGGCAGTTTAAAATTGCATCCGGGTCCATCAAAGTGTCAGGATCCCGATTTGCATATATTTAGGGGGCTCTGTTCTGAGTCAGTCGACACCTCAAAAGTCCGAGAAAACAGCGGCATTAAACGTGAGACAGGAAACGAGCAGTAAGTTTTGACTCCTTTTCTACATACTAGATCATAAGAAATAGGAGCAGGAGTAGGTCATATGGCCCCTCGAGCCATTTAATACAATCATGGCTGATCCAACCATGGACTCGGGCCAACTTCCCTGCCCGCTCCCCATAACCCCTTATTCCTCATCAGTTAAGAAACTCTTAAATGTATTCAATGTCCCGGCTTCCACAGCTCTCTGAGGCAGCAAATTACACAGATTTACAACCATCTGAGAGAAGAAATTCCTCCTCATCTCAGTTCTAAGATTATGCCCTCTAGTTCTAGTCTTCCCCATCAGTGGAAACATCCTCTCTGCATTCACTTTGTCAAGTCCCCTCATAATCTTATACATTTCGATAAGATCACCTCTCATTCTTCTGAATTCCACTGAGTAGAGACCCAACCTCCTCAACCATTCTTCATAAGTCAACCCCCTCATCTCCAGAATCAACCTTGTGAACCTTCTCTGAACTGCCTCCAAAGCAAGTGTATCCTTTCGTAAATATGGAAACCAAAACTGCACGCATTTTTCCAGGTGTGGCCTCACCAATACCCTGTATAACTGTAGCAAGACTTCCCTGCTTTTATACTCCATCCTCTTTGCAATAAAGGCCAAGATACCATTGGCCTTCCTGATCACTTGCTGTATCTGCATACTAACCTTTTGTGTTTCATGCACAAGTACCCCCAGGTCCCGCTGTACTGCAGCACTTTGCAATCTTTCTCCATTTAAATAATAACTTGCTCTTTGATTTTTTTTCTGCCAAAGTGCATGACCTCACACTTTCCAACATTATACTCAATCTGCCAAATTTTTGCCCACTCACTTAGCCTGTCTATGTCCTTTTGCAGATTTTTTTGTGTCTTCACTCATTGCTTTTCCTCCCATCTTTGTATCATCAGCAAACCTGGCTACGTTACACTCGGTCCTTTCTTCCAAGTCGTTAATATAGATTGTAAATAGTTGGGGTCCCAGCACTGATCCCTGCGGCAGCCCACTAGTTACTGATTGCCAACCCGAGAATGAACCATTTATCCCGACTCTCTGTTTTCTGTTAGTTAGCCAATCCTCTATCCATGCTAATATATTACCCCCAATCCTGTGAACTTTTATCTTGTGCAGTAACCTTTTATGTGGCGCCTTGTCAAATGCCTTCTGGAAGTCCAAATACACCACATCCACTGGTTCCCCTTTATCCACCCTGTTCGTTACATCCTCAAAGAATTCCAGAAAATTTGTCAAACATGACTTCCCCTTCATAAATCCATGCTGACTGCCTGACTGAATTATGCTTTTCCAAATGTCCTGCTATTGTGTCTTTAATAATGGACTCCAACATCTTCCCAACCACAGATGTTAGGCAAACTGGTCTATAGTTTCCTGCTTTTTGTCTGCCTCCTTTTTTAAATAGGGGCGTTACATTTGCAGTTTTCCAATCTGCTGGGACCTCCCTAGAATCCAGGGAATTTTGGTAAATTACAACCAATGCATGCACAATCCCTGCTGCTACTTCTCAAGACCCTAGGATGCAAGCCATCAGGTCCAGGGGATTTATCCGCCTTTAGTCCCATTATCTTACTGAGTACCACCTCCTTAGTGATTGTGATTGTGTTAAGTTCCTCCGCCCTATAGCCCCTTGACTATCCACTGTCGGAATATTGTTTGTGTCCTCTTCCGTAAAGACTGATACAAAATATTTGTTCAGAGTTTCTGCCATCTCCATGTTCCTCATTACTAATTCCCCGGTCCCGTCCTCTAAGGGACCAACATTTACTTTAGCCCCTCTTTTTTTCATTTTTATATACGTATAGATACTCTTGCTATCTGTTTTTATATTTCGTGCTAGTTTACTTTCATAGTCTATCTTCCCAGTTTCTTCCAGTTGGAGGGCATTAAAATTCTCTGTACTGTGTTGATCAGTCCCCATAAGCAATATGTATAAAATTAAAATCATCAGGAAATGCTGACCTGGGAATTGTTGGACACTAATTTACTCGGAATATGTAGCCGTTTCCGCAAAGGGCTAGTTTGAATGGAGTTCTCGACAATGGAGCATTTGAATGTTTAACAAAACCATGGGGCTGAATTTGCTGACCTGGTGGAATTCTGTCATATCTGTGGCAGGGCAGGCTTTATGTCCACCAGTCCTGGTGACTGGTCACATTCATTTACATGTTGGGCCTCCAGGGGTATTCGGGCCAGCCCTGGCTTGCCTGCTTCAGATGGTGGTCGGGGAGTGGGGTCTGATTGGAAATATTTATAATGCTGGCTGCAGTTTTTTTTTTAAAGTTCAACTTTTATTTGATTTTTCCACCAGTAAGCAAGGTGGCCTGTTAAATTTTAACCCCCCACCCATCACCTGCACCTCCAACCATCTTAACAATATCGGATGTCAGGAATGCACCAGAATTCCTCATGCCCAATGTTGCTAAGGCACTAATGATGGGAAATCTGTTAGGTGGTGCTTTCTCCCTGTCATTAAGTCTGCACAAATATGGACAGATGTATTCAACATTTGTGATCATTTTCAACAGAAATTTCTGGAGTTGATGGCAGATGCTGAGGAGGTAGTGGAACAGCTTCCCAGCCCATCTCTCACCCTTGACTGCCCTGCTACTGGCAGAAAAAAATCAGGTGATTTTGTTGTAGACAATTGGCCCCATTATCTCCACTACCTCAGTGTAGTGTTACATGGGGCCGTTGCCTCTAATACCATCTCCTTATACTTGAAACGTTTGAAACATTTTTAAAGTTAAAGCGATAGTCCGTTTAGTTTTGAAGCCATGTCGTATATGAAACGTATATTACGAAATGGTACCAGCACTTACAACTATCAAAATTTAAACCTGCAATATAAGCAGTTCATTGGTGGGCTAACCTTAATTCTCAGATCCAAAGAACTAATGGCAGGAGAGAAATTGTTGTCTGTGCCCTGACTCGGGAACCTCTTCCACAATCACTATGCATCTTTTGAGAATCAAATAAATGCTTCCCTCAGGGCTGCGGACTTTTGTCTAATACTCTGTGATCTGGAATCTTCTAGTTCTTTAAACCCCAGCTCTTCAGCCTAAGATGAGGTAGTCATGTTGTTTTAAGACTTTGCATTTTGTTCCTGTTATGTTGAAATGTAACAAGTCAATTTACCAGCAAATTGCAACCAAACTTAGCCAAAAAAATTATAGTAGAAGTTGAAGGTGACTGTGTATTTGTACACAATCTGGGAGATAGATGCAGATTGATATTTTCAAACACTTCCTAAATTTTTGTTGCATACCTATGTTTTCATTTATGATGTCATCATACTTCGAATCTCAAGTTACCAAAGGATTACAGGTTTTTAAATTCCCTCTGTGAAGCAACCTAAACAGCCAGCTGTGAATGTGGTAATCTCATTATTAGATTCATCTGTTTTTGTAAAGTGCAATTGACTCTGCATGCGGTGATCCATAGATGTTAAATCAATTTTTAATAAAAAATCACAGAAGTCTGGACGGGTTTATGCACATTCAGCGTTCTCATCTTGATGAGCATTTTTTTTCTCCGTTCTTCAAAATGTATAGAGGTAGAGTTTCTGTTTTGGACGCAATTGGGAAATTGTGGCCAGAATGTGTTCGACAGTGTACTGGTTAGATTGCAGTTCAAGTTTCTGATTTAAAAAATCATTTGCATAATCACAGATGTAAAATCTTCCATAAACCAGGGCAATCAGGCAGTGTAATCGAACAAAATTGTTTTTTTTCCCCATTATAAAGTATTCCTTGATGTAATTAAGAATGGTAACCTGGTCCACTTTTATTAATACAGCTGAAAATGGGGTTATCACAAAAAAATAAGCATTTTAAATAAGTGTCCAGTGTCCTGTGTAAGTAGCCTGAATTAAAATCACTAAAAATGACGGGTAGGGGGAGGGGAAACTATACTGAACGATTTGTTACATTCATTGGTGTACACTAGTCAGCTTCTTCGTAAATTAAAACATTTTTGATGTGGAAAAACTTTAAAAACGTGCCTACTAGTGCCTGTATGCTTAAGAAAATGACACAATTTGAAGAGCCTTCCCAAATCAGCGCAATCGTCAGAATCTCGCAATGTCGTCCTGAGTGTGTGGCCAGTTTTGTGGGTGGGGCCTGATTTGGCTAAACTAATCTTGAACCAGTGTAAAAAAAGTCACGGAAACTCGAGCGTGAATGGCTTTCGGCATAACTCACTTGCGTTTAAAATTCCCATATCTTTTGTGGTGGTTCAGTCAATAAGGTCATTTTGATCATTTTTGAAATGGCTCTTAGCAAGCAACTTTTATCATTTTTGGCCTTTAATTACAAGAGTCTTGCCAGTAATAGCAATCAATTAGAAAAACGAAGTAGGAACCCTATTAAGCATAACCAAATTAAATCTGTGCATGTTATTAAATGTTTGCTTTTCAATTTGTATGAATGCATTATTTATTATACAGGAGATTATCAAATTAATAAATTAATGTTATTTTGCAGAATGATGAGACTCTAACTTGGTGTGAAGGCCACCGGAGATGTGCTCAGGTGAGTGTATCTGGCCACTTCCTTTGTCTATAGTGTAATCCACAAACTCCCCATCACGTTTATTGCAATATAAATGTATTTTTTTTAAACGGGTTTGTGAAAGTGTTAGATCTTGAATTTCCTTCTAACACCGTGTCTGCATAGTTAAATGTTTTGTTTGTGTATAGAATAGCAGAAAGTTTTATTGGCTTTGACTGAGATCTGGAATTCAGATGGATTACATGAAGAATATTGATGAATAAGTCATAGTCAGTCACAAAAAAATGTAGTCAAAAGGGCAGGCTTTAGATAGTTTATATTTAAGCAATTGAATCTTTTGCTTCATATTACAGCCTGTAACTTGCTTCCCAAAAAAACAATGTATATGATATGCACACACCTGGGGGTGATTTGTAGCATTGTGACCGAGTCGATGGTTCAAATAATCTCTTTAAACTATTAAGCGAGAGGGCTCATAAATGTGTTCCAATCTCTTGTATTAAGAATACAGCCTTGAAAATTGTGCCCTCTTATCAGTATGTAATACTTCTGTTTGTAGGAAATTTTCAAACCTTTCTTGCATTACTACAAGCTTCCAGTAGTGATAACATTTCTCATATGTTGAATATTATTCTTGTGTAATGGCCTCCAGAAAAAGGGCATTAATGCCTTGATTTCTTGTAATGGATATTAATTAGTTTTTTTTGATAAAAATAGTTCAACAAGAGTCCATGTACTCATTAGGTATTTTATTACAATGTAGTCACAATTTTAACTAGGGGTGTAAGTGAAGCGTGCAGATGACAAAGCAAGCAGTAGGTTTGCACAGCCAAACCAGTGTGAGGCTCAGGCCATTTGTGACAACTGATCCCCAATGGCTACTTTTGTTAGGCAAAGTTATTAAGAATTACGGAACCAAGGTGGGTATACGGAGTTAAGATACAGATCAGCCATCTAGTTGAATGGCGGAGGAGACTCGAAAGGCTGAGTGGCCCACTCCTGCTTCTATGTCCCCAATAACATGAAGGTCGGTGAGAGCATTTTCGGGCTGCTGGAGGCCACTGCTGGGGACTGAAGGGCATGGTCTTGGACAGGTTAGGTGAGTGGGCAAATGCGTGGCAGATGAAGTATAATGTGGATAAATGTGAGGTTATCTACTTTGGTGGTAAAAACAGAGAGACAGACTATTATCTGAATGGTGACAGATTAGGAAAAGGGGAGGTGCAACGAGACCTGTGTCATGGTACATCAGTCACTGAAGGTTGGCATGCAGGTACAGCAGGCGGTTAAGAAAGCAAATGGCATGTTGGCCTTCATAGCGAGGGGATTTGAGTACAGGGGCAGGGAAGTGTTACTACAGTTGTACAGGGCCTTGGTGAGGCCACACCTGGAGTATTGTGTACAGTTTTGGTCTCCTAACTTGAGGAAGGACATTCTTGCTATTGAGGGAGTGCAGCGAAGGTTCATCAGACTGATTCCCAGGATGGCGGGACTGACATATCAAGAAAGACTGGATCAACTGGGCTTGTATTCACTGGAGTTCAGAAGAATGGGAGGGGATCTCATAGAAACGTTTAAAATTCTGACGGGTTTAGACAGGTTAGATACAGGAAGAATGTTCCCAATGTTGGGGAAGTCCAGAACCAGGGGGTCACAATCTAAGGATAAGGAGTAAGCCATTTAGGACCGAGTTGAGGAGAAACTTCTTCACCCAGAGAGTGGTGAACCTGTGGAATTCTCGACCACAGAAAGTTGTTGAGGCCAATTCACTAAATATATTCAAAAAGGAGTTCGATGTAGTCCTTACTACTAGGGGGATCAAGAGGTATGGTGGGAAAGCAGGAATGGGGTACTGAAGTTACAAGTTCAGCCATGAACTCATTGAATGGTGGTGCAGGCTCGAAGGGCCGAATGGCCTACTCCTGCACCTATTTTCTATGTTTCTATGTTTCTATGGTCGCTAGCATTAAGATAAGTCATCGGAGGGAGGCAAGGGAGAGGGGGTCAGGAGCAAATCATAGTCAAGGGAAGAGGAGGAAGCCCTTGGCGAAAGTCATGGAGCCCTGCGTTAAATTCACGTTGGAGTCCGAATAATGTCATCGGACCCTGACTTCTGAATATTCATGAAGCCCTCGCTTACTTGAACCTCCAATGTTATCCAAAACAGCCTGTTAAAATAGCCCAAGTGTGAATGTGGTGCTAACAAGGTGAGTGCCACAAGGTCCCAGTTTTAAACCCTCTGCAAGCCCCGCACTCATCGGTCACACGGGAGTTAAAATTGGGCTTTAAAACATTGAACATTTTTAAGTGATACTTATGCAATTTCAATATTCTCGAAGTGCTGGTGGGCATCTAGATTTGCGATAAAGTATATATGTCATTTTGATACAAAACGTAGAGGGGTCTGGTAGCATAGTGGTTTAAGTTATGAGACTAGTTATCCAGAAGGCTGAAGTAACAATCTGGAGACATGAGTTCAACTCCCACCACAGCAGCTGGGGAATTCAGTTAATTAAATAAATCTGGAACACAAAGGTAGTATCAGTAATGATTATCATGAAACTACCAGATTATCATAAAAACCTATCTGGTTCACTAATGTCCTTTAGGGAAGGAAATCATCCTTACATGGGATATGTGACTGTTGACCCACTGCAATCTGGTTGGTTCTATAACTGTCCTCTGAAATGGCCATCTTTTATAAGATGACTCACCAACTTCTCAAGAGCAATTAGGGATGGGCAATGGACGATGGCCTTGCCAGCGACGCCCACGTCCCAGGAACAATTTTTTTTTAAATGAAACTATAATGGCATCCAAAACTGCAACACAATTACCTGTGGACTAATCAATGTTTTGTACAAATTTATCTCTTGCACTCATTTATAAAACCCCAAACCATGATTGCCTTATTTTTATAGCTTTATCTGCCTGTTATTTGCACTTTTGGGGAATTATGTATTTGAATCTCCAGGTCTCTCTGTTCTTCGACACACTTCAGCATCTTTCTGTTGAATGTATATTCCCATTCCTTGTTCTTCTTCCCAGAATGTATTACCTTACACTTATTAATATTAAATTGGATCTGCCACCTTTTTGTCCTGACGTTTTGTACAGTCCTCTCTGCCATTTGCTAAGCTCCCTACTTTTTTTGTTGTCAGCAAGTTTGTACCTAGAATGAAAGTGACCCCAGCACTGACCCCGAGGATACCTTGAGCCAAATCTTGCTGGAGTGGCACATCTCGCTGCGTGCAGCATTAATTAGACTTTTTCCTGCGCCCTTCAACTCAAAAATAATTTGCGCCATAACTTGCTGGAAATGCAAGCCAATAACAGCACAGCGATGGCAATGGGGCATCTGAGACCTTAGTGAACGATGGGACCAACAGTCAGTCTCCTTAATGAGATTTAAGGATTGAGAAAGAGACAGGAATGACGGAGAAGGAGAGTGAATTAGAGTCAGATCATGTACAGAGAGAGAAATCAAGAGAGGGATAGAAAAATTGGAATAAGAGAAAGAAAGAAAAGGCACTGAAAGGAAAAATAAGAAAAACAAATTTAAAATTTACAATTTTAAATGTCTCTAAGAACAATTGATGACATGCAGGAATGAGATTGAACTAATTAAATTGTTCCCTTTCTGGGCTGGAAGGATTGATTGGCAGTGCATTAACAATTATCACATTGTTAAAGGGTACTTACACATTGTTAGCTATGAGCCCTAACTTTCAGCAGTGAATTTAATGGACAATGAATGTGAAAATCCAGCCAGTTTAACAAAAATAACGGGGCAAAGGCAAAATGGTATTTGTGTGAAGCAAATGCTGGAGCAGTGTAAAACGACTTGCAAGTTCTGGAGATTCACAACTCATGCCATATCTCTTCTTCCCCTGAACTTTCTGGCCATTTCGCGCATTAATAATAGTGTGCTTCATTAACACGCTGTTATTTATCCAGGAAGATTTGGCTCAATAATTCCAACCCTTCTCTGATCTGAGCAACATTCATTTACCCTCTTCATTTTCTGTCCATTTCGAACTTTCTATTCGTGCTGCTACAATTCCTCTTGTGCCATATGCCTAATTTTTTCCAACCAGCCTCTTTATCCAATGTGTCACTTCAAAATAATACATTAAATTTGTCAAATGCTACTTGAAATCCATGCCATGACTATGTTACCAGCAGAATATTTATTTATACAGAGATAGATATTGGTCGGTCTGTGCTTAATCTTTCTTTAGTTGATTCCTGGAACCTTTTCTAGTTGAGTAAAAGGTCTAGCAAGCTCTAGTTCTAATAGTGCTTCTTGTTCCATTGCTCCGATTTTTATGTTTCTTTCCCATTTCTCTCCACCATTTTTATCTTTCACTTAGCATCTAACCCTAAAAGCCTAGGCAAAATCAGGAAAAAAAAATTGTTTCCCTCATGCATTAACATTATCATAGGCCATCCCTTGAAATCGAGGAAGAATTGCTTCCACTCTCAAAAAAAAAATGAGTCCTTAGGTGACTGAACAGTCCAGTACGAGAACCACAGTCCCTGTAACAGGTGGGACAGACAGTCATTGAGGGAAGGGGAGGGTGGGACTGGTTTGCCGCACGTTCTTTCCGCTGCCTGCGCTTGGTTTCTGCATGCACTCAGCGATGAGACTTGAGGTGCTCAGCGAACCTCCCGGATGCTCTTCCTCCACTTAGGGCGGTCTTGGCCCAGGGATTCCCAGGTGTCGGTGGGGATATTGCACTTTATCAGGGAGGCTTTGAGGGTGTCCTTGAAACGTTTCCTCTGCCCACCTTTGGCTCATTTGCCGTGAAGGAGTTCCGAGTAGAGCGCTTGCTTTGGGAGTCTCATGTCAGGCATGCGAACAACGTGGTCTGCCCAGTGGAGCTGATCGACTGTGGTCAGTGCTTCAATGCTGGGGATGTTGGCCTGGTCGAGGACGCTAACGTTGTGTCTGTCCTCCGAGGGGATTTGCAGGATCTTGCGGAGGCATCGTTGGTGGTATTTCTCCAGTGACTTGGGGTGTCTACTGTACATGGTCCATGTCTCTGAGCCATACAGGAGTGCGGGTATTACTACAGCCCTGTAGACCATGAGCCTGGTGGCAGATTTGATGGCCTGGTCTTCGAACACTCTTTTCCTCAGGCGGCGAAGGCTGGAGGCGGTGTTGAATCTCGTCGTCAATGTCTGCCTTTGTTGATAAGAGGCTCCCGAGGTCTGGGAAATGGTCCACGTTGTCCAGGGCCGCGCCGTGAATCTTGATGATTGGGGGGCAGTGCTGTGCGGCGGTGACAGGTTGGTGGAGGACCTTTGTCTTACGGATGTTTAGTGTAAGGCCCATGCTTTCGTACGCCTCAGTGAATATGTTGACTATGACTTGGAGTTCAGCCTCTGTATGTGCACAGACGCAGGCGTCGTCCGCGTACTGAAGCTCGACGACAGAGGTTGGAGTGGGTCTTGGATCTGGCCTGGAGACAACAAAGGTTGACCAGGCTCCCACTGGTTCTGTAGTTTAGCTCCACTCCAGCAGGGAGCTGGTTGACTGTGAGGTGTAGCATGGCAGCGAGGAAGATTGAGAAGAGGGTTGGCGCAAAGATGCAGCCCTGTTTGACCCCGGTCCGGACGTGGATTGGGTCTGTAATGGATCCGTTGGTAAGGATCACGGCCTGCATGTTGTCGTGAAGCAGGCGGAAGATGGTGACGAACTTTTGGGGCAGCCAAAACGGAGGAGGACGCTCCATAGACCCTCGCAGTTGACCGTGTCAAAGCCCTTTGTAAGGTCACAGAAGGCCATGTACAAGGGTTGGTGCTGTTCCCTGCATTTTTCTTGCAACGGTCGCGCTGCAAAGATCATGTTCAGTGTGAGGTGGAGCATGGCAGCGAGGAAGATTGAGAAGAGGGTTATATTCATTTACTGATCATCTGTGTCACTAGGCCATTCAGGCTTGGATTATGTAAAGGCATACCTTGTCACTGTCCGCTTTATACACACTACATCAGGGACCCAGTTCCTATAGCATTGCTGGATTCTGTTTTTAACACAGTGACCCATGCCTAGATTTTTCAAACAGCATTATTTTAGCACCGGCATTAATTCCTCAAAAATAACACGGTTGGAAAAAACCTAGGCCGGCCCCAAAATTAAAAATACATCAATCAACACTCTGCAGTTACTTTAATTACATTTGTAGCTGCAACACAATAGAACACTTGTATCCCAGAAAACCATGAATCTACCTTGTAGTTGGTCTACTGTTGTCACCTGGTGTACACCATGGAGTGTAGCTGATGGAGCAGATTGGTTGCACTCCAGTCATGTGCAAGTGCCTTCAGTTCTAGTTGCCAGCTTTAATACTTGTATACAAAAGACTCATGCCTTCATCAATGTGCTGTGCTTTAGGGATCTGCACATGTGCCTATTTTTTTTTAAGTGAGAGAACTCAGTAATGTAGATGTAGTAAAGTATTTGTCTGGAACAAGTGATTATAAAATAAGGAAACTAGGCAAAATGTAACTGCTTTTCCCTTTTGAATTTAGAACGAATGAAGCCGGCTGCTATCTAGTGTGGTTAACACAGAAGCATTCTGAAAATACCCAGGGGATGTTTTCCCTGGCTAGGGACTCGAGAACCAGGGATCACAGTCTCAGAATAACATGTTGGCCATTTAGGACCGATGAAAAATTTCTTCACTCAGAGGGTTGCGTATGTTTGGAATTCTCTACCCCAGAGGGCTGTGGAAGCTCAGTTGTTGAGCATATTCAAGACAGAGATCGACAGATTTTTTTTGATATTAAGAGAATCAAGGGATATGGGGATAGTGCAGGCAAGTGGAGTTGAGGTAGAAGATCAACTATGAGCTCATTGAATGGTGGAGCAGGCTCGAGGGGCCGAATGGCCTGCTCCTCCTATTTCTTATGTAGAAAAGAATTTGTCATTCCTAATTCAGGAAGTAAAGGAATGCAGATGTTTTCAGTTCTTTTCTATCTTTACTCTAGAGATTTATTTTTGTATCTTAGATCACTCTTGTATGTGAGTCCTGGTTCAATGTGCCTTTGAGAGTATCTTTATTGGCCTTGGTAGCTAGGTACACTTACAGTAGCACATCCAGGATAATGAACAGAGGGTCGTTTCTGAGAATTGCTTTCAGCTACAATAATTGTATGATGCCCTCCTCAGGTTCTCTTTCCAATCTGCAAGGAATAATAGACCATCTCAACCTCAGACCTCATTTTAAGTTTGTTAAACAAATTTATTTTGGAAAAGATGGACAAATGAATAACTGAATGAAGCAATACAGTGGAAATACTTCTATTTACCTTTTCAAAATGTAAACAATAGAAGGATGCAATCTAATACTAAGCTATTTTGCAAAATATTTTTCCATATATATAGTGTTCCTCTTGTAATCTTTTCTAACTGCAATCTTTTCTAACTGCAAAGATTCCACTTGGTTCAGCTTTCTTCTACTTAACTAAGCTCTCCACTCTGCTCTTTTCTGAATGTCCCCAAAGCATTTTCCAGTCCTTCCTGCATGTTGAATAGTGTTTTTAAAAATAAGTGCTTGTCGTGCCGAAGAATGAATAAATCAAACAGATAGATATGTTCGAAAGTGGATTAGTTTCACCCTCAATTGTGAAGACAACGAGCTCATTTTCCCCAAAGCCGCTTTTTGGCGTACTTGAAGAGTTACACCCGTTTTTTGGAGGCCCAACGACGCCAAAAAAAAAAATCATCCAACTTTCACCGTTTGAATTGTTCATTTTGGCGCCGCCTAGCCTGTCCTTGAGCTTTTGGGGGTGGAGCCTAACAGCTGCGCCAAAAAGATCGGGTTGCCAGGGTAACGGGGGACACACTGCGGCCTGACCTGGAAAGTGACATAACACATTCTGTCCCCCCCACCCTCGGCACCTAACCCAGGCCGAAAGGTCTCCCTCTCCTGCCGGTGCCGGTTACCACTGCTCGCCCTGGACGAAGGGCCTCCTCCTCCTGATGCCGGTTACCGCTCCTAACTTTAGCCAAAAGGCTTCCCTCCCCTGCCGTTCCTAACTGAAAGGCCTCTTTCCCCCCCCCCCCCCCCTCACCTCCATAGTCTCTCCTCTTCCCCCCCCCCTCACCTCCCTAGTCTCTCCTCTTCCCCCCCCCTCACCTCCATAGTCTCTCCTCTTCCCCCCCCTCACCTCCCTAGTCTCTCCTCTTCCCCCACCCCCCCCCCTCACCTCCATAGTCTCTCCTCTTCCCCCCCCCTCACCTCCCTAGTCTCTCCTCTTCCCCCCCCCCCTCACCTCCATAGTCTCTCCTCTTCCCCCCCGCTCTCCCCCCCTCACCTCCGTAGTCTCTCCTCTTCCCCACCCCCCCCTACCCCCCTCACCTCCGTAGTCTCTCCTCTTCCCCCCCCCTCACCTCCCTAGTCTCTCCTCTTCCCCCCCCCCCCTCTCCTGCTGCTGCTGTCCGGGCCGTGGAACTGCATCTGCTGCACTCATTCTCTTATCTGCACCGATTTTCTTAACTGCCCAGAAGGTTTTTCCACAGCGGTCACATATGCCGTCCTTGGAGTAAATCAGAGTTGGCCAAATTTGCTTAAATGGCCAGCATTGGCACGGGTTACGACCCTATGACACAAAAAAAAAACTAACCTAAAAAAATCGTAACTAACTGAGTTACACTGGCACACAATCTTTGGGGAAATTTGGATATTTTAATTTAGGCCAAAAAAAAGTGGCGCGCACCAAAAAAACGGTGCAGATAACGGGGGAAAATTGAGCCCAACCAAATTAGCCTTGATAGTTTGTATCTGTCATGTATGTAGACCATGTATACTAACTGTATAGTCACATAAGGTGTGCCACCAGAGGGCACTGCGGTGGGAGACCTGAGGGTCACCTGATAGGTGTGCAGGGCCCAGTATAAAAGGCTGCCCACCATGCTTGTGCCTCACTCTGGAGTTACAATAAATGGGACTAAGGTCACAACAGCTCAAGTACAACACTAGACCTCGTGGAGTCATTCATAAGAGTATTAAAGACATAACAACTGGCGACGAGATTACGAACTTTCACACAAAAATGACTAACGTTGGCGCATTAGAAAAGTTCTCAGAGGGTGAAGATTGGGAAGGCTTTACGGAGCAGCTCGACCAATATTTTGTAGCAAACAACTTGGTAGACGATAATCCGGCCACGCTGGCAGATAAACGCAGGGCTATCCTGTTGACCAGTTGTGGGCCCGCAGTCTACGGCCTCGTCAGGGACTTGTTTGCACCAGAGAAAACAACGACCAAGTCATACGAGGAGCTGAAAGTGCTAATTCGGGACCAACTCAAACCGAAGGAGAACATCTTCACGGCCAGGCATCAATTTTATACACACCGCCGCCTTGAGGGCCAGGAAATCACAAAGTACGCTGCCGACCTCGGGAGGCTGACAGGACCGTGTGAATTCAGCGCATCCCTCGCCGATGCGTTGTGGGACGTCTTCATAATTGGCATCGGTCATGAGGCCCTTCTTCACAGGCTACTGTCTGTCGAAATCAGCGTCAGCAGAAGGCCATCAGCATCAGCCAGGCGTTCATGACCTCAAGCTGCAGCTCCAAGCAGATGATGACTCACTCTCAGGACTCAAACCCGGCAAGTAGTGTAAATAGAATGGCGCCTTTCACAGGTAGAACTGTTGAATGTGAATCTGCCCAGGGCAGAGCGTACAGGCCCCCGAGTCTTTTAACTCGGAGTCCGCCGAGGGCTGCAAATGTAATTCGAGTAGCACCATGCTGGCGTTGCGGAGGTAATCACAGGGCTCATCAGTGTTGGTTCAGAGACTATGTGTGCAAAGGCTGCAGCACAAAGGGCCACCTCCAGCGAATGTGGAAAAGTGCTGTGACTCACTACGTGGAAGAGGAGTCAGCAGATGGCTGTGAATCCAGTGCGGATTACGAGGAGATGGCTAGAGAGGTGACTCAGTCTCAGGACGAAGTGTATGGAGTATATACCTGCACCACAGATTGTCCTCCAGTGACAATGGAAGTCGAGATAAATGGCGTTCCAGTCTTCATGGAAGTGGACACGGGGGTGAGTCAGTCAGTAATGAGCCAGGAAGCCTTTGAGAGGCTATGGAATGATCAAGCTGAACGACCCAAGCTGGTCCCGGTTCAGGCAAAGCTGCGCACCTACACCAAGGAACTGATATCAGTTGTTGGTAGTGCGGATGTAAGTGTATCCCACGATGGCGCGGTGCACAATTTACCATTATGGATTGTTTCAGGTGAATGGACCAACTCTACTTGGAAGATGATGGATGGGGAAGATTAATTGGAACTGGGAAGACTTCATCCCTCCAGCAAGCGATGTCCCCTGTGCTCAGAGACAGAGCAAGCCCTCACCTTCGGTTGGACCAAGCACCGGAGAGCAGATCTGCGCAGGCCCCGAGGCACAGACCGCTCATCACGACAGCGTGCGATGATCTGGCCGAGATGACCTGAACACACCTTCCCGGTTTCAGTGGCAGGACTCCTGGGGAGGAAGATTGGATCCGAGGGTACCTTCCCAGCTTCAGTGACAGAATCCCTGGGAAAGACGATCGCGGCAGTCGACATCATGGACAGGGAAAAGATGGCGTCCAAACCACGAGGTGCAGCGCGAATGGAGCAACGACACGTGGTTCCATGCAAGGAAGACAATTGGGGTAAAAGTAGTCAGGCCATTTTAAAGGAGGCCAGCAAACTGCCATTTTTGAATGAACTGCTTGAAATTGGTAAACAATGTAAAAGTCCAGCTGTAACGAGCAAAATGTTGTTGATGCAAATTGCAATCAGCAAATGTAGTGGGGCGAACATCTAACGGTCGTATACAGGTCCAGCGGGCTACCCAATGCTGTAGCCTGTGTCCCCGGGACCAGAACGATGTATCATTAAGTGTCCCCACAGCTGACAGAAGTAGACAAGCCGCAGAGTAAAGGATCCCCGGAGAGCAGAGGCACCGGTAGCGATACCCTGCCTCAGATCGGGTTAACATTACAGACACCCGATGGCATGAACCGCCAGGGGCCAGAAACAGTAAACTGCGCCTATGCTCACAGTCAGCTACCGTCGCCCACCACCCGGGTGGAAAAGGCGCAGCCCACAAACCCACTCGCCACCACGGCAATGCCCAAGAGCGAAGGGTCACCTGCAACGGCTCCTCCGAACGGGACCTGGACCAGCCAGGATCCCAAACTAGAGAGTGCTCACAACAGTGCCCTCAAGGAAAGCGAGTCAGCAGTCCCCTGCGAACTGCTAGACAAGACGAGGCAGCCCCACCGTCGCTTAGACGAAACGCTCACTCGCTCAGACCGCTTCCCAGGGAGCAGCAGTGACACTGTGCAAACGAAAAGGACTGGGAGGTCACAGACACATCAGCTGTCTTTGGGCCTGCCCGACACTAGGAGTAACGGCAAGAGCCCTGAGCTCCGGCAACTCGAGCAAAATGAGCTCACCTCGCCCACAGACACACTAACATGGGGCGCTGCACTGCCACCAGACGACCCAGATCTCATCCGGCCATGCTGGAACTAGACTGTCCTTGTGTACCTGTACTGATATACCTGTACTGATCATGTAAATGTACCACACAAAAATAAACGCAACTGTAATCCACCCAACAAATGTACCAAGATGTAAATGTAAAACCCATGTGATGAACTTGAATGCAACTTACATGTAACGGGCCATTAGCCTGATCTCTGTGTGGGGGGGAGAATGGAGTAGTCATGGACTCACAACCAGAAACCACGGGGACCTCCACTGGCAACAAATCTCACTACCAACCCACCCAAACTAGAAGTGACCCTCCAATGGTCAACCAGGAAGAGCAAAGCCCAGGTCACCATCAATGTATGAGTCAATTTGCAAAAGACTTGGGGGGGTGGGGGGGCGGAGGTGGAGTGATGTCATGTATGTAGTCAAAGGTGTGCCACCAGAGGGCACTGCGGTGGGAGACCTGAGGGTCACCTGCAGAGGTGTGCAGGGCCCAGTATAAAAGGCTGCCCACCATGCTTGTGCCTCACTCTGGAGTTACAATAAATGGGACTTAGGTCACAACAGCTCAAGTACAACACTAGACCTCGTGGAGTCATTCATAAGAGTATTGAAGACATAACAGTATCTAATTTATCTTGCACTATTCGGGGGAGTGGGACTAACTGGAATACTCTTCAAAAGAGCCGGCGCAGATTCAATAGGCCGAATGGCCTCCTTCTGTGCTTTGATTCGATGATTCTGGCTGCAGCCATTTATTAAAACTCCTTGGGACCGAAATTCAGGGTCTCACAAAGTCCCGTTACTGCCTGTTTGCGGCGGCCATGCAGCGGAATCCCATGGCCGCTGCTTTGTGGTCAACTGGTCACCCCGACCCAATTTCAGGTCGGGGATTTTTCGGCCTGGACCCGATTCCGCTCCCAATGCTGATGACCACTGCAGGCACATCATCAGAACGCGCAACCGCCGCTCTCCTTCACCTGAAAAAGATACCGACAGAAATTCACCTCACAAAACCAATGCCCCGCCACCGCTTTTTCTGACGGTGCACCTAATCCGGAGTGTGTGTGGCCCCGGAGTGTGTGTGGCCCGGAGTGTGTGTGGCCCGGAGTGTGTGTGGCCCGGAGTGTGTGTGGCCCGGCAGTGCGGCGGCCCTTCAAGGGGAGGGCCCGCTGCCGTGGCCACCATGTATTTATTTTTGCCGGCCGACTTCCTAATCAGCCGGCAAGGTAGTACCCACAGGTTCGGCCGGGCGACCAACGAGAAGCCTGGCACCCCCTCTTAGGTGCCAGGCCACTGACCCGGCCAGAACTCTCCCTGGTGGCCCAGTGGCCAAAGATAAAAAAAATGACTGATTCTCTCCCCTTTGACGGAGGGGAGAGAGCGTGGTGACGCACTCGCGCTGTGATGTCACCACCACGCCACCCCTGATTGATAGCGGCGGAGTCCCTGTCCCGACCCAAATTCAGCCCCTCAGTCTGCCTTCCTGTCGATCTCCTGCCCCCACTATGACCGACTTCCTGTCGGACGAAAGTCCTGAAAATCGATCAGAAGGCCACCTTGTGGATCCCAGCGGCAAAAACAGGTTAAAAAGTCATAGGTGCCCCAGCTTTCTGGCATACCTGAATTTCGGCACCCTTGTGTATTGCCACTCTATTTAAAGAGACAGCTAGCAAGCCAAACATGGGCAAGCAAAAATATTTAATTTTGTCACAACAGGCTTAAAAGACGGGAGGCAAAAAATGTTGGTCCTGAAATAAAAAGCTACACCAGACGGAAGTAGTTGCCTTTTTCTTCTTCTCATCGTGCATTTCTGACACTGGGTGTGAGGCCAATTTTGTGACAGAAATTAGTAGTAATAGAAAACTAGCGTTGCAAAGAATACCATCTAAGCTGACTACACCTTACATGAAACACTAAATCAACATTAATGTGGTTTAATAACATGTAAATCTCCATCTTTGATGTTGTCTGGGGTGGCTCCAGCTAGAGCCAGAAGGCATTTGGAATGTATTTTATTTTCCTTTGATTATAGTGTCTTGTGTTGGAGAGTATAAAATTATAGTGCAAATGGCAAAGCTTAATGTATATGTCATAAGTGCTGTAGGCACTAACTTATGGGCCAACCCCACCATCTCATAAATCACAAGACAAAATCTTAAAAATCATGAGATTTGGTATGGAAATCATGAGTTGCTTTTTTTTCCCGATCAGACCAGGGATGGACAATAAATACCAGCCTTGCCAATGCCACCCATATCTTGGGAATGTATTTTTTTTTAATAAAAGGCTGTGGGTTCAAGCCCCAGTCCAGGATTTTAGACCATGTCCTAGACTGGCACCTTAACTTTTTATGTCTCTCGTCTCTGGTATCATCTCAGTGAATCGATGGCTCTTCCATAACGGTACTGGCAATGCTGGTATTTGTTGCCCATCCCTAGTTGCCCTGAGGTGGTGATGGGCCCTCATAGTGGCTTGATGCAAATGGGGGGCTTGCTCAACCACTTCGGAGGGCAACTGCGAGTCATCCACCTCGGGGTGGAACTAGATAAGGCAAGATTGGGTAAGTACGACATGTTTCCGTCCCTAAATGACAGCAGTGACCCAATTGGGTTTTAAGTGACAACCCACCAGCTTCACGGTCACTTTGATGGTCACACAAATGGAAATCATGAGTTGTTGTTTTTCCAATCCGACTAAGGATGGGCAATAAATACCAGATGTAGTCTGGAGGATGAGTTCATGGACTACATTCAGGACAGCTTCCTCACACAATACGTTCATGGATCCAACCAGGGAACAGGCTATTTTAGATCTTGTATTGTGTAATGAGACAGGGTTAATTAGCAATCTCCATAGTAAAGGATCCTCTGGGGCAGAGTGATCATAATATGATAGAATTTCACATTACGCTTGAGAGTGACTTGCCTAAAGAAAGAAAGAAAGACTTGGACCTTTCACGACTAATGAATGTCTCAAAGCGCTTTACAGCCAATGAGAGTACTTTTGGAGTGCAGTCACTGTTGTAATGTAGGAAACGCGGCAGCCAATTGGCGCACAAGCAAGCTCCCACAGACAGGAATGTGATAATGACCATATAATCTAGTTTTTTTATTATGTTGATTGAAGAATAAATATTGACCAGGACACCGGGGATAATTCCCCTGCTCTTTGAAATAGGGCCATGGGATCTTTTACGTCCACCTGAGAGGGCAGACGGGGCCTCGGTTTAACATCTCATCTGAAAGATGGTGCAGCGCTCCCTCAGCACAGCACTGGGAGTGGCAGCATAGATTTTTTTTTGTGCTCAAGTCCCTGGAGTGGGCCTTGAACCCACAACCTTCTGGCTCTAAGAAATCCTCCCATTGGACTCTAGGGGAATCAAGGGACATGGAGATCAGGTGGGAAAGAGGAGCTGATTTTATTGAATGTGTGTCAAATGTATTTGTTTTGTCTTATAACACTGCTGTGAAGCGCCTTGGGACATTTTACTACGTTAAAGATGCTAGATAAATAAAAGTTGTTGTTGTTGAATGGCAGAGCAGGCTCGAGGGGCCGTATGGCCTACCCCTGTTCCTATTTCTTATGTTATATGTTATTTGCTCCAGAGTGACCACACCCATCCCACACCCCCCCCACACCCCGAACTGATCACGAGTCCCAGTCGTGCCCCTCACCTTTCAGCCCCAGGGCCCAGTATTTCCCCACCTCAGTCAATCCCCGATCATCTGTTTACCTTCGATGCCAGGTGAGGCTCCAGCTCGCCATTGACCTTCTCGTCGAGCTCCCCGTCGAGCTCTGGGGTGAAGATGCTCACCAGGTCCACTCTCCCCCCCCCCCCCCCCACCTCACTCTCTTCCCCCCCCCCCACTCTCCCACCCCCCTCACTCTCTCCCCCCCTCACTCTCTCCCCCCTCTCACTCTCCCCTCCCCCCCCCGATTCTCCCATCCCCCCGACTCTCCCATCCCCCCCCCGACTCTCCCCTCCCTCCCCCCCCCGGACACTCCCCCCCTCCTCACTCTCCCCCCCCCACTCTCACGCCCCCCACTCTCACCCCCCCTCACTCTCACCCCCCCTCACTCTCACCCCCCCTCACTCTCCTCCCCCCCTCACTCTCCCCCCCTCACTCTCCCCCCTCTCTCTCTCTCCCCCCCTCACACTCCCCCCTCACTTTCCCCCTCACTCTCCCCCCCTCACTCTCCCCCCCTCACTCTCCCCCTCACTCTCCCCCCCTCACTCCCCCCTCACTCTCCCCCACCCTCACTCTCCCCCCTCCCCCCTCACTCTTCCCCCCCCTCACTCTCCCCCCCCACTCTCTCTCTCTCGCCCCCCCACTCTCTCTCTCTCCCCCACTCTCTCTCTCTCTCCCCTCCCTCTCTCTCCCCCCCCACTCTCTCTCCCCCCCACTCTCTCTCTCTCTCTCTCCCCCCACTCTCTCTCTCTCTCTCTCTCTCTCCCCATTCTCTCTCTCTCCCCCCCCTCTCTCTCTCTCCCGCCCTCTCTCTCTCTCTCTCCCCCCTCTCTCTCTCTCTCTCCCCCCTCTCTCGCTCTCCCGCCCCCTCTCTCTTTCTCCCCTCCTCTCTCCCCCCCTCTCTCTTCCCCCCCCCTCTCTCTCCCCCCCCCCCCCCTCTCGCCCGCTCCTCCCCACCCTCTCCCCCTCACCGTCCATGTTGTTGTCCAGTACTTGTCGCTGTGTAAGAGGGCGGAGGCCCAGCTCTGGCTCCTGGTCCCGGTCGTGGCCTGGCCCCGAAGGCGGCAGCACTTCGAGCGGGTTCGGCCATCACCGCTGGTATGATCCGGGGCCTTTCAGCAGGAGGAGGCATGGGTTCCAAATGAGCCTCACCTGGTACAAAATACACGCCCACTCCCCTGGCTGCAGGCTCGTGCTGCTCGATTGCGTTCCTCCGCACTGGCCAGGCTGTCACTTTGGCCAGTTGACGGGCGGGATTATGCAGTGAATTATTTAAATTCCCAAGCTGCTGGGAGCCCGCGCACCCCCCCACCTTCACGTTAATACCGGGGCCATTAACTCTGTTTCTCTCTCCACAGAACTGGTACTTGGGGTGGGCTTAGTTCCTCTCCCTGCTCGCTTCACCTAGTAGGATTCAGGCCACCAGATAAATTGCAGTCAGGGCCCGATTATATTATCGAACTCCGATCTGCCAATTTAATGAAGGATCCCGCTGGTTTCAGGCAAGTATCCTTGTCGCCTGCTCCAAAGAGCAGGTTATAATAGAAGACCGCAATAACGGAGCAGAATGTCAGCGGGTTAGTCTCCTGGCCAAATTTAACTGCACGCCCATCCAGTTTCCGCCTCATAAAATCGGGTTAAAATCACCACTAGGGTCTCAGTCTCTGCCCATCCCGGAGGGCTGAGATTAAAGTGTCACAACTCGTTGGTTTAGGTACTGCTCATGCAAGGACAGAATTTTCACATCAAAACTGAAACTCTTAATTGCTTTCAGATGGAGTTGGTCATCCCAAACCAGCTAAAAACAATAGACAAAGTAAATGTTGTGCTTCTGATGAAAATAAATCCAATCCTTTCACATCTCAATTTGCTCTGGCTTAATTCAATTACAGAAAAAAATTGTCATTAAAATGTTTAAGCCAACATGTCACAGATATGTAATAGAACCTGGAATCAGTAATTCCTTTGCTCCGTTCAAGGCCAATGAAGGAATGAGTTTAAATGCTTTGGGCGTAAGCAGTGGAGATTTTAATCAGAAGCTAATTTTTTATTAACTGTCTGTAATATGGTAGCTTTAATTTTTAATTATAACTGTTTTTTATATTGTCTAGACTAGACTAAAAATAAACAAAATGTATGGTTATTCATGATTGTAGCTGACAGCAAAGTGGCAGAACACATTCAAGCACCAATATCCAGTGGGATATTGATAGTGCCCCACTAAGTTCCAAGGTCTACTCTTGTATTAGTTTTTGGGACAACCTGCATAGTATATTCTGGTGCTGTACAGTCTTTCCTATGTACTCGACAAAAATGTATGAAGCAATACACTTTCTTCATGTCCATTCACGTTATAGGTATTTCATGCAGCTTGACGCAAAACAATCTATCTGAGAGCACCTTGCAGTGCCCTGCTTTACCCCTTGTGGGGTGAAAGCAACTGATCTCAGCTCTGCAGGTCCCAACACTGCATATCTGACCTTTGTAATGAGACACCACGATGACACTCTTGGTTCATTTTTCTGAGAGCGCAACAGTTTTTTCCTTTCCCTAACCATGTGTAAACAACACAAACCACAAAATATGTGGAAGAGATCCATGGGGGTGAAAGTCAAATTCAGCATGGTCAGAAAATGATTGTCCATTATACACCCAGTTCAAAATTCCATTTCACTCCCCATATTTTTTTTTTACCAGTAAACCCAAACCTTCTGTATGCTCCACTCTGTGGTTTAAGAGAATCCTTAAAAGTATAATTTAATTTTTTTTTAAATTAATTCCTGGGATGTGGGCGTCGCTGGCAAGGCCGGCATTTATTGCCCATCCTTAATTGCCCTTAAGAAGGTGGTGGTGAGCCGCCGCCTTGAACCGCTGCAGTTCGTGTAGAGAAGGTGCTCCCACAATGTTGGAGGGAGGAAGTTCCAGGACTTTGACCCAGTGATGAGGAAGGAACGGCGATATATTTCCAAGTCAGGACCGTGTGTGACTTGAAGGGGAACTTGGAGGTGATGGTGTTCCCATGCACCTGCTTCACAAGTCCTTCTAGGTGGTAGAGGTCACGGGTTTGGGAGATGCTGTCAAAGAAGCCTTGGAAAGTTGCTATGGTATACTCCGCAGCCATGGTGCGCTGGTGGTGGAGGGAGTGAATGTTTAAGGTAGTGGATGGGGTACCAATCCAGTGAGCTGCTTTGTCTTGGATGGCGTTGAGCTTCTTGAGTGTTGTTTGGAACTGCACTCATCCAGGAACATGGATTGTATTCCATCATACTCCTGACTTCTGCCTTGTAGATGGTGGTAAGACTTTGGGGAGTCAGGAGGTGAGACACTCGCTGCAGAATACCCAGCCTCTGACCTCGTAGCCACAATGTTTCATCAATAACCTGCTCAAAGATGTTTAGTTTGGGTTCGGCCAGGACCACTCGGCTCCAAACAGGGACAAAAGAGTTGAATTCCAGAGGTGAGGTGAGAGTGGTCTCAGTGGTCCAGTTAAGTTTCTGGTCAATGGTGACCCCCAGGATGTTGATGTTAGAGGATTCGGCGATGGTAATGCCATTGAATGTCAAGGGGCGGAGGTTAGACACTCTCTTGTTGGAGATAGTCATTGCCTGGCACTTGTGTGGCGCGAATGTTACTTGCCACTTATTAGCCCAAGCCTGAATATTGTCCAGGTTTTGCTGTATGCGGGCACGGACTACTTCATTATCTGAGGAGTTGCAAATGGAACTGAACACTGTGCAGGCATCAGCGAGCATTCCCACTTCTGACCTTATGATGGAGGGAAGGTCAGTGATGAAGCAGCTGAAGATGGTTGTGCCGATGACACTGCCCTGAAGAACTCCTGAGGCTGAGAAGATTGGCTTCTAATAACCATAATCATCATCCTTTGTGCTAGGTATGAATCCAGCCAATGGAGAATCATTCCCCCAATTCCCATTGACTTAAATTTTACTCGGGTTCCTTGATACCACACTTGGTCAAATGCTGCCTTGATGTCAAGGGCAGTCACTCACACCTCACCTCGGGAATTCAGCTCTTTTGTCCCTGTTTGGAGCCGAGTGGTCCTGGCCGAACCCAAACTGAACATCGATGAGCAGGTTATTGATGAATAAGTGACGCTTGATAGCACCTTCCATCACTTTGCTGATGATTGAAAGTAGACTGATGGGGTAGTAATTGGACGGATTGGATTTGTCCAGTTTTTTTGTGGACAAGCCACAGTTGGACAGTTTTCCATATTGTCGGGTAGCTGTACTGGAACAGCTTGGCTAAATCTGGAACACAAGTTTTCAGCACAAAACCCGGGCTGTTGTCGGGGCCCATAGCCTTTGCTGTATCCAGTGCGCTCAGCCTTTTCTTGATATATCACGTGCCGTGAATCGAATTGGCTGAAGACTGGCTTCTGTGATGGTTGGGACCTCAGGAGGAAGTTGAGATGGATCATCCACTTGGCATTTCTGGCTGAAGGTGGTTGCAAACACTTCAGCCTTGTCTTTTGCACTCACGTGCTGGGGTCCGCCATCACTGAGGAGGGGGATGACCATATCCTGGAGTTGAGCCTCAGAATGCGCGCAGACGCAGGCATCATCCGCGTACTGCAGCTCAACGACAGAGGCCGGGGCGATCTTGGACCTGGCCTGGAGGCGGCGTAGGTTGAACAGCTTCCCACTGGTTCTGTAGTTTAGTTCCACTCCAGCGGGGAGCTTGTTGATTGTGAGGTGGAGCATGGCATCGAGGAAGATTAAGAAGAGGGTTGGACCGATGACTCAGCTCTGTTTGACCCCATTCCGGACGTGAATTGGGTCTGTAATGGATCCGTTGATAAGGATCACGGCCTGCATGTTGTCGTGAAGCAGGCGAAGGATGTTGACAAACTTTTGGGGGCATCCGAAACGGAGGAAGACGCTCCATAGACCCTCACGGTTGACAGTGTCAAAGGCCTTTGTAAGATCGAAAAAGACCATGTATAAGGACTGGCGCTGCTCCCTGCATTTTTCCTGCAGTTGTTGTGCTGCAAAGATCATGTCCGTTGTGCCCCGTAGGGGACGAAATCCGCACTGTGATTCCGGGAAGAGCTCCTCGGCCACGGGGGGAAGACGATTGAGGAGAACTCGAGCGACAACTTTCCCAGTGGCTGATAGCCGGGAGATTCCTCTGTAGTTGCCGCAGTCGGACTTGTCCCCTTTTTTAAAAAATAGTCACAATCACTGCATCTCTGAGATCTCCCGGCATGCTCTCCTTCCTCCAGATGAGAGAGATGAGGTCATGTATCCGCGCCAACAGTGCCTCTCCGCCATACTTTAACACCTCAGCAGGGATTCCATCCGCTCCCGTAGCCTTGTTATTCTTGAGCTGTTTTATGGCTTTGCCTACCTCGTGCAACGTTGGGGTTTCACTGAGTTGGTGGCGGGCAGCATGCTGCGGGATGGAGTCGAGAACACTCGAGTCAAAGACAGTGTCTCGATTGAGGAGATCTTCAAAGTGCTCCTCCCATCGGGCCCTGACAGCCTCGGTGTCCTTGATGAGTGTTTCCCCGTTCTTGGCCAGGAGTGGGGTGGGGCCTTGGAAGTTTGGACCGTGGGTGGCCTTGACTGCAGTGAAGAAGCCTCGCATATCGTGGCTGTCGGCCAGTTGTTGTATCTCCTGTGCTTTCTCCATCCACCACCTGTTCTTTAGGTCTTGGGTTTTTTGTTGGACCTGAGCCTTGAGTCATCTGTAATGTTGTTTTGCAGCTCCCGAGTTGGGTTGTTGCTTGAGGCTCAGAAATGCTTTGCGCTTACGATCTATTAGTTCTTCGATCACCTGATCATTTTCATTAAACCAGCCCTGATGTATTCACTGAGGCATATGAAAGCATGGGCCATACACTTAACATCCGTAAGACAAAGGTCCTCCACCAGCCTGTCCCCACCACACTGCACTGCCCTCCAATCATCAAGATTCACGGTGCGGCCCTCGACAACGTGGACCATTTCCCATATCTCGGGAGCCTCTTATCAAAAAAGGCAGACATTGATGCGGAGATTCAACATCGCCTCCAGTGTGCCAGTGCAGCCTTCGGCCATCTGAGGAAAAGACCAGGCCGTCAAATCTACCACCAAGTTCATGGTCTACAGGGCTGTATTAACACCCGCCCTCCTGTATGGATCTGAGGCATGGACGATGTATAGAAGGCACCTCAAGTCGCTGGAGATATATCACCAACAATGTCTCCACAAGATCCTGCAAATCCTCTCTGAGGACAGGCGCACTAACATCAGTGTCCTCGTCCAGGCCAACATCCCCAGTATTGAAGCACTGACCACACTCGATCAGCTTCACTGGGCAGGCCACATAGTACGCATGCCAGATACGAGACTCCCTAAGCAAATGCTTTATGCGGAGCTCCTTCATGGTAAACGAGCCAAAGGTGGGCAGTGGAAACATTATAAGGACACCCTCAAAACCTCCCTGGTAAAGTGCGACATCACCACTGACACCTGGGAGACCCTGGCCGAAGACCGCCCGAGGTGGAGAAAGTGCATCCGGGAGGATGTCGAGCTCTTCGAGTCTCATCGCAAAGAGCATGAAGAGGTTGTTCTATATGTAAACTTATATTTACTCTGTACTGACACCAGAGGGCTCATCCCCTGGAGTCCCAATGGATTCTATAAACCCTTGGGAGCACAGGTATTTAAGGAAGCCTCACAGGTTGGAGAGGCACTCTGGAGACCTGCAAATAAAAGACTAAGGTCACACATTACTTTGAGCTCACAGTGTTCAGTCTGACTCTTTCTCCATACATAACAACTGGCGACGTGATACAGATAGCGAACCCAAAGATGCAGAGAACAGTGGGCATCCTGGAGAAATTCTTGGTGGGAGATGATTGGGAAACTTTTGTGGAGCGACTCGACCAATACTTCGGGGCCAACGAGCTAGAAGGGGAAGAGAGCGCTGCCAAACGAAGGGCGATCCGCCTCACCGTCTGTGGGGCACCAACGTATGGCCTCATGAAGAATCTGCCCACTCCAGCGAAACCCACGGAGAAATCGTACGACGATTTGTGCACGTAGGTCCGAGGCATTTGAACCTGAAGGAAAGCGTTCTGATGGCGAGGTACCGGTTCTACACCTACAAAAGGTCTGAAGGTCAGGAAGTGGCGAGTTATGTCGCCGAGCTAAGATGCCTTGCAGAACATTGAGCATGTGCTGCAAATGTCCTTCAAATTCTCAGAGACTTTTTCATACTTGGCACTGGCCACGAAACCATACTTCGCAAACTTTTGACTGTAGAGACCCAACCTTGATAAAGGCCATTGTGATATCCCAGGCGTTCATTGCCACTAGTGACAATACGAAGCAAATCTCTCAGCACACAAGGACTGCTACAAATACTGTGAACAAAGTGATGTTGTTTTCAAATCGTAACGTACAGGGCAGTTCACACATGCCTGCAGCTGCACATACGCAGATGTCTCAGAATCCACCATCAAGGGTGATGAGTGCAAGGCCATTAACGCTTTGTTTGCGCTACGGGGGTGATCATCGTTTCCATTCATGCCGATTCAAAGAGTACGTTTGCAAGGGCTGTGGAACAATGGGACACCTCCAACGTATGTGCAGGCGAGCTGCAAACCACCATGTTGCAGAAGAGGACAGATCCACGGAGGATAACGACGAACCCAGAGCCTCAGACTGAGGAGGCAGAGTTACATGGGGGTGCACACATTCACCACGAATTGTCCCCCGATAATGCTGAATGTTGAACTAAATGGACTCCCGGTGTCAATGGAGTTGGACACGGGCGCGAGCTAGTCCATCATGGGTAAAAAGACTTTCGAAAGATTGTGGTGCAACAAGGCTTCAAGGCCAGTCTTAACTCCAGTTCGCATGAAACTAAGAACTTATACTAAAGAACTGATTCCTGTAATCGGCAGTGCTACTGTAAAGGTCTCCTACGATGGAGCGGTGCACAAGCTACCACTCTGGGTGGTACTGGGCGATGATTCCACACTGCTCAGCTGGAGCTGGCTGGGAAAGATACGCTGGAACTGGGATGATGTCCGAGCGCTATCACCCGCTGACGACACTTCGGGTGCCCAGGTCTTAAACAAATTTTCTTCGCTGTTCGAACCAGGCATTGGGAAATTCCAAGGAGCAAAAGTGCAGATCCACCTAATTCCGGAGGCGCAACCCATCCATCACAAGGCGAGAGCAGTACAGTACATGATGGGAGAGAGGGTAGAGATCGACTAGACCGGCTGCAAAGCGAGGGCATCACTTCACCGATCGAGTTCAACGAGTGGGCCAGTCCGATCGTTCCTGTCCTCAAGGGAGACGGCACCGTCAGAATCTATGGCGATTACAAAGTAACTATCAATCATTTCTCCCTGCAAGGACCAATACCCACTACCAAAGGCCGACGACCTCTTTGCAACGCTGGCGGGAGGAAAGACATTCACGAAGCTGGATCTGACTTCAGCCTACATGACGCAGGAACTGGAGGAATCATTGGAGAGCCTCACCTGCATCAACACACACAAAGGTCTTTTTATTTATAACAGATGCCCGTTTGGAATTTGATCAGTGGCGGCGATATTCCAGAGAAACATAGAAAGCTTACTGAAGTTGGTCCCGCACACCATGGTCTTCCAGGATGATATCTTGGTCGCAGGTTGGAACACAGTCGAGCACCTGCAGAACCTGGAGGAGGTTCTTAGTTGACTCAACCGCGTGGAGCTCAGGTTAAAACGCTCGAAGTGCATTTTCCTGGCGCCTGAAGTAGAGTTCTTGGGAAGGAGGATTGCAGCGGACAGCATCAGGCCCACCAATGCAAAGACACAGGCAATCGAGAAAGCATCAAGGCAATAGAACATGACGGAGCTGCAGTCGTTTCTGGGACTCCTGAACTACTTTGATAACTTCTTACCGGGTCTCAGCACACTGTTAGAGCCACTATATGTCTTACTACGAAAAGGGGACAAACTGGTTTGTGGCAAAAGCCAAGAAAATGCCTTTGTAAAAGCGAGAAAATTGTTATGCTCAAACCAATTGCTAATGTTGTATGATCCATGTAAGCGTTTGGTACTAGCATGTGATGCGTTGTCATACGGCGTCGGGTGTGTATTGCAACAAGCTAATGATTTCGGGAAACTGCAACCAGTTGCTTATGCATCCAGGAGTCTGTCTAAGGCTGAGAGAGCCTACAGCATGATTGAGAAAGAAGCGTTAGCGTGTGTCTATGGGATAATGAAAATGCATCAATACCTGTTTGGCTAAAATTCTAATTGGAAACTGACCACAAGCCACTTATATCCCTGTTTTCCGAGAGTAAAGGGATAAATACCAACGCATTGGCCCGCATCCAGAGATGGGGGCTCACATCTGCATACAACTACGCCATCCGCCACAGGCCAGGCACAGAAAACTGCGCTGATGCTCTCAGTAGGCTGCCATTGCCCACCACAGAGGTGGAAATGGCGCAGCCCGCAGATTTAGCCATGGTTATGGAAGCATTTGAGAGTGAGCAATCACCTGTCACTGCCCGGCAGATCAAAACCTGGACAAGCCAGAACCCCTTATTATCTCTAGTCAAAAGCTGTGTGCTTCACGAGAGCTGGTCCCGTGTCCCAGTGGAAATGCAGGAAGAGATAAAGCTGTTCCAATGGCACAAAGATGAAATGTCTCTACAGGCAAACTGCCTTCTGTGGGGCAATCGTGTAGTGGTTCCCAAGAAGGGCAGTGATACCTTCATCAATGACATCCACAGTACCCATCCAGGCATCGTAATGATGAAAGCAGTCGCCAGATTCCACTTGTGGTGGCTCGGTATCGATGCGGACTTAGAGGCCTGCGTTCACAGATGTAATACATGCTCGCAGTTAAGCAATGTACCCAGGGAGGCACCACTAAGTTTATAGTCTTGGCCCTCCAAATTGTGGTCCAGGGTACACGTCGACTATGCAGGCCCGTTCTTGGGTAAAATGTTCATTGTGGTTGTAGATGCATACTCCAAGTGGATTGAATGTTAAATAATGTCGGCTAGCACGTCCGCTGCCACCACTGAAAGCCTGCGGGCCATGTTTGCCACACACGGCCTACCTGATGTCCTGGTGAGCGACAACGGGCCATGTTTTACCAGTAACGGGATCAAACATGTCACATCTGCCCCGTTTAAACCAGCGTCCAATGGTCAGGCAGAGAGCAGTGCAAACCATCAAGCAAAGCTTGAAGAGGGTAACTGAAGGCTCACAGCAGACTTGCCTATGCCGAGTCCTGCTTAGCTACCGCACGAGACCCCACTCACTCACTGGAATCCCATCTGCTGAACTGCTCATGAAAAGAGCACTTAAGACAAGGCTCTCGTTAGTTCATCCTGATCTACATGAACAGGAGCTTCATGAACAGATAGAGAGCAGACGGCTTCAACAAAGTACATACCATGATAGCGCAAATGTGTGTCACGAGATTGAAATCACACATATTTGTATTGAATTATGGATTCAAGTGGCTTCCCGGCACTGTCATGGCCAAAGAGGGGAGCAGGGTGTTTCGGGTCAAATTTTCAAATGGACTAATTCACCAGAAACACTTGGACCAAATCAAACTCAGATTCACGGACTATCCTGAGCAACCCACCTTGGACCTTACCTTTTTTGATCCCCCAACACACACACCAGTGGCAACCGGCACCACGGTTGACCATGAAGCAGAACCCATCATCCACAGCAGCCCAGCAGATCCAACACACCAGGCAGCCCAGCAAGGCCAGCTGCACAGCAACCCAGCGAGGGCCCAACAGACGATTCACCAACACCAGCTTTCACACCGAGACGATCAACCAGGGCAAGAAGGCCCCAGATCGAATCACATTGTAAATAGTTACATTGTAAATTGTTATATATGTAAACTTGTATTTACTCTGTACAGCCACCAGAGGGCTCATCCCCTGGAGTCCCAAGGGATCCTAGAATCCCTTGGGAGCACAGGTATTTAAGGAGGCTTCACAGGTTGGAGAGGCACTCTGGAGACCTACAATAAAAGACTAAGGTCACACGTTACTTTGAGCTCACAGTGTTCAGTCTGACTCTTTCTCCATATATAACAGAGGTCAAGCGCAGGCAGCGGAAGGAGTGCGCGGCAAACCAGCCCCACCCACCCTTTCCCTCATGAATGTCTGTCCCACCTGTAACAGGGTCTGCGGCTCTCGTGTCGGACTGTTCAGCCATCAAAGAACTCACTTTGGGAGTGGAAGCAAGTCTTTCTCGATTTCGAGGGACTGCCTATATTGATAGAGGGGGATGTTCATAGAATCATTGAAATTTACAGCATGGTTGGAGGCATATTTGGCCATCGTGTCCGTGCCAGCCGACAAAGAGCTATCCAGCCTAATCCCACTTTCCAGCTCTTGGTCCGTAGCACTGTTGTTTACGGCACTTCAAGTGCACATCCAAGTACTTTTTAAAAGTGGTGAGGGTTTCTGCCTCTACTACCCTTTCAGGCAGTGAGTTCCAGACCCCCACACCCTCTGGGTGAAAAAATTTCCCCTCAAATCCCCTCTAAACCTCCAATTACTTTAAATCTCTGCCCCCAAGTTGTTGACCCCTCTGCTGAGGGAAGTAGGTCCTTCCTATCCACTCTATCTAGGCCCCTCAATAAGGTCTTCCTCAGCCGCCTCTGTTCCAAAAGAAAACAAACCCCAGCCTATCCAATCTTTCCTCATAGCTAAAATTCTCCAGTCCAGGCAACATCCTCGTAAATCTCCTCTGTACCCTCTCTAGTGCAATCACTTCTTTCCTTTAATGTGGTAACCAGTGTTATGTTTAGAATAACTCCACAAGACTGTATATCTTAAGCTCAAACTGTTGTGACCTTGGTCTCTTTATTGTAACTCCAAAGTGAGGAGACAGCGTGGTAGACTGCCTTTTGTACCTGGTTGCCCGGGGTGTGCAGGTGACCCTTAGATCTCCCACAGGTGTGCCCCCTGGTGGCAAGTCTTACACATGAGTAATGTTTACTTACATAACAACCAGAACTGCATGCAGTACTCTAGCTGTGGCCTAACTAGTGTTTTATACAGTTCAAGCAGAACCCCCTCCACCCCCGCTCTTGTAGCCTATGCCTCAGCTAATAAAGGCAAGTATTCCGTATGCCTTCTTAACCACCTTATCCACCTGGCCTGCTACCTTCACGGATCTGTGGACCTGCACTCCAAGGTCTTTTGTTCCTCTCCACTTCTCCGTCTCCTACCATTTAATGTGTATTCCCTTGCCTTGTTAGCCCAGCCCAAATGCATTACCTCACACTTCTCCGGATTGAATTCCATTTGCCACTGTTCTGCCCACCTGACCAGTCCATTGATATCTTCCTGCAGTCCGCAGCTTTCTTCTTCATTATCAACCACACAGCCGATTTTTGTATCATCTGCAAACTTTTTAATCATACCCACTGCATTCAAGTCTAAATCATTGAGATGTACCACAAAAAGCAAGGGACCTAGTATTGAGCCCTACAGAACCCCACTGGAAACAGCCTTCCAGTCACAAAAACACCCATCAACCAATTGCCCTTTGCTTCCTGCCTCTGAGCCAATTCATGGAGCCTCCTCCTCCCGTCAGTTGTTTAATGGTCCACCACCATTCACGTTTGAATGTGGCAGGACTGCAGAGCTTTGATCTGATCCATTGGTTGAGGGATCGCTTAGCTCTGTCTATAGCGTGCAGCTTCCCCAGGTTGGCACCTCATCTTTAGATACACCCGGTGCTGCTCCTAACATGCTCTTCTACATCCTCATTGAACCAGGGTTGGTCACCCTGCTTAATGGTAACCACTCACCGGTGGAGTCTCTGCGGAGCACGTGGTGTGCACAATGGCGGTGGTAACCCTTACCTCTCTGATCTCTACTCCTTCCATAATGTGGACCTCTGACCTTCCCAATGCCTGCCCTCAGCCAGGCCTCGGTATTCTCACCACCTCACCGAAGGGCACTGCTCAGCGCCGAGCTTACAGCTCGCATCCCACCATAGGCGACTCGGCTCATACAGCAGTGCCTGGTCTCCAGTCGTCTTGGACCCCCTTGCCCAGGACCAAGATCTTGCTCTGCTAAGCCCGTGTGGTAACTGGTGTGCAACGGACGCCCCACGTTAAAAGAACTCACGCACAGGCAGCTTCCACCCTTCAAAATGAAGTTCAGAACCTGGAACGTCAGGACACTCATGGACAACCCCAACAGCGACAGGCCGGAATGCCACACCACCATAGTTGCCCGGAAACTTAGACGCTTCGATGTCGACATCGCCTCCCTAAGTGAGACCCGGTGGGTAGGGGAAGGCCAGCTCACAGAATAAGGTGGAGATTATACTTTCTTCTGGAAAGGCAGACCAGAGGAAGAACGCCGCCTCCATGGAGTTGGTTTCGCCATCAAGAACGAGCAGGTCGACCACCTCAGAGACTCACCCTGTGGGGTTAGCGAACGTCTCATGACTCTCCGACTCACCCTATCCTAGAACCAGTGCGCTACAGTCATCAGCGTGTATGCCCCAACACTCAACGCTACAGATGAGGCCAAAGAGGGATTTTATTCCAGCCTCGAACAATCCCTGTCCCGCATCCCTACGGACAACAAACTGATTCTCCTCGGCGACTTCAATGCCAGGGTCAGTAAGGACACCGACCTCTAGGGAGGTGTGATCAGCAGAGAGGAGGTAGGGAAAACACAACTCCAGCGGTACCCTGCTCCTGACAAAATGCCTAGAACACAAACTTGTCATCATCAACACCCTGTTCCGCCAGAGGGACAAGTACAAGGCATCGTGGCAACACCCTCGCTCCAAACACTGGCACCTGCTCGACTGCGTCATCATTCGAGCAAGGGTTCGCAAGGATGTGTCATCATCCACGCCATGACAGGAACCGACGACTGCTGGATGGACCACCACCTAATCCGCTCCATCATCAACATCAATATAGCCCCAAAGCGATGACGGCAACAGAAGCAGTGCTGCAGAAAAATCAATGGCGGGGCACCCAAGACCCAGCTAAGAGAGCCCTATACAGCCAGCACCTCACTGCTAACCTGGCAACCCTTGATGACCCCGAGACACAGAGTGCCCAAAGCACTTGGTCTGCCCTCCAGGCCACAATAACCAGCGCCTGCGAAGAAACGCTCGGTCACTCAACCAGGAAACACCGGGACTGGTTTGATGAGAATGACCAGGAGATCCAAGAGCTAATAAATCACAAGCACAGAGCATTTATGAACCTAAAACAACAACTCAGTTCGGGAGCAGCAAAGCAGCTTTACAGGTGGCTCAAGGCCGAGGTCCAACAAAAAACTTGTGACCTAAAGAATAGATGGTGGGTGGAGAAAGCTCAGGAGATTCAGCAGCTGGCCGACGGCCATGATGTACGAGGATTCTTCATTGCAGTCAAGCCCACCTATGGCTTAAGCACCCAAGGCCCCACCCAGTCATGTGTCTTACATTATTATATATAACTGTATCCTAACATGCTATACATGACTGTAATAAGATATGACCTGTAACCACCAGCATACCTTACCACCAGGGGTGCACTTGCAAGAGACAGGTATATAAGGACAGGTCTCAGGCAAGTGCAGCATTCCAGAGCTGGAAATAAAGGTGCAGGTCCAGAGTGACCTTGACTTCACTACATGCCTCGTGTGAATCTGTACTGAGGGAACAGGACTTTACACACCCCACTGCTGGTCAAGAACGGGGAGACACTCATCAAGGACACCGAGGCAGTCAGGACCCGCTGGAAGGAGCACTTCGAAGATCTCCTTAATCGAGACACTGCCTTTGACACGAGTGTCCTTGGTTCCATCCCGCAGCATGCTATCCCACCACCATCTCAGCAAAACCCCGGCCCTGCACAAGGTAGAAAAGGCCATCCGTCAGCTCAAGAACAACAAGGCATCGGGAGCGGGTGGAATCCCCGCTGAGGCACTAAAGTATGGTGGAGAGGCACTATTGGCACGAATGCATGACCTCATCTCTCTCATCTGGAAGGAGAGCATGCCAGGAGATCTCAGAGATGCAGTAATTGTGACCATCTGTTTAAAAAAAAAGGGACAAGTCCGACTGCAGCAACTATAGAGGAATCTCCTTGTTGTCAGCCATTGGGAAAGTCATCGCTAGAATCCTCCTCAACCGTCTTCTCCGTGACTGAGGAGCTCCTTCCGGAGTCACAGTGCGGATTCCGTCCACTATGGGGCACAACGGACATAATCTTTACGGTGCGACAACTGCAAAAGAATGCAGGGAGCAGTGCCAAACCTTGCACATGGCCTTCTTTGACCTTACAAAGGCCTTTGACACTGTTAACCGCGAGGGACTATGGAACATCCTCCTCCGTTTCGGCTGGGCCTAAATGTTTGTCGCCATCCTCCGCCTCCTCCACGATGACAAGCAGGCCGTGATCCTGACCAACGGATCCATTACAGACCCAATCCACGTCCGAACAGGGGTCAAGCAGGGCTGCATCCTCGCGCCAAGCCTCTTCTCGATCTTCCTCGCTGCAAAGCTCCACCTCACACTCAACAAGCTCCCTGCTGGAATGGAACTAAACTATAGAACCAGTGGGAACCTGTTCCACCTTCGTCGCCTCCAGGCCAGATCCAAGACTGTCCCATCCTCTGTCATCGAACTACAGTATACGGACGACGCTTGCGTCTGTGCACATTCAGAGGCCGAACTCCAAGTCATCATCAACATCTTCACCGAGGCGTATGAAAGCATGGGCCTTACATTAAACATCCGTAAGACAAAGGTCCTCCACCAATCTGACCCCGCCACATAGCACTGCCCCGTCATCAAGATCCACGGCTCGGCCTTGGACAACATGGACCATTTTCCATACCTCGGGAACCTATTATCACAAGGGCAGACATCAACGACAAGGTTCAACACCGCCTCCAGTGCCAGCACAGCCTTCGGTCACCTGAGGAAAAGAGTATTCAAAGATCAGGCCCTCAAATCTGGCACCAATCTCATGGTCTACAGGGCTGCAGCGATACCCGTCCTCCTGTATGGCTCAGAGACATGTACCATGTACAGTAGACACCTCAAATCGCTGGAGAAATACCACCAACGATGCCTCCGCAAGATCCTGCAAATCCCCTGGGAGGACAGACGCACCAACGTCAGTGTTCTCGATCAGGCCAACATCCCCAGCATCGAAGCACTGGCCGCACTCGACCAGTTCCATTGTCTGCATGCCGGACACAAGACTCCCAAAGCAAGCGCTCTACTCGGAACTCCTACACAGCAAGCGAGCCCTAGGTGGGCAGAGGAAACGTTTCAAGGACAACCTCAAAGCCTCTCTGATAAAATGCAACTTCCCCACCGACACCTGGGAGTCCCTGGCCGAAGAGCATCCGGGAGGGCGCTGAGCACCTCAAGTTTCGTCGTCAAAAGCACGCAGGAACCAAGCGCAGGCAGCGGAAGGAGCGTGCGGCAAACCAGACTCCCGCCCATCCTTTCCTCCAACGGCTGCCTGTCCCACCTGCGACAGAGACTGTAATTCCAGAATTGGACTGTTCAGTCGCCTGAGAACTCACTTTTGGAATGGAAGCAAGTCTTCCTCGATTTTTGCCTGCTGCCTGCTGCCTTAATGGTAATGCTAGAGTGAGGGATATGCTGGGCCATGAGGTACAGATTGTGGTGGAATACAATTCTGTTGCTGCTGATGGCCCACAGCGCCTCATGGATGCTCAGTTTTGAGCTGTTAGACCTGTTCTGAATCTATTCCATTTAGCACGGTGGTAGTGCCCCACAACAGTGGAGGGTGTCCCCTGTGTGAACACGGGACTGTGCGGTGATCACTGCTACCAATACTGTCATGGACAGATGCATCTGCGACAGGTGGATTTGTGAGGACGAGGCCAAGTAGGTGTTTTCCCCTCATATTGGTTCTCTTCCCACCTGCTGCCGGCTCAGTCTGGCAGCTCTGTCCTTCAGGGCTCAGCCAGCTCGGTCAGTAGTGGTGCTACCGAGCCACTCTTGGTGATGGACATTGAAGAAACCCATACAGAATACATTTTGTGCCCTTGTTATCTTCAGTGCTTCTTCCAAGTGCTGGGAATTCAACATTGAAGAGTACTGATTCATCAGCTGAGGGAGGATGGTTGTTGGTAGCAGCAGGAGGTTTCCTTGCCCATGTTTGACCTGAAGCCATGATGGTTAAATTAATGGATTAGTAATTTCGAGGCATAGACAGCGGTGTACAGTCTGGAGGGAATGGCTCATTTGAATGTTTGGTAACTCGTTCCGATCTGATTAAGTTTTTTTGGTTCAGTTTTCTTGAATGAAAGGACAAGAAGCCCTGGGTGGGGGGAAAAAGGCTCCTGTTATACATTTCATAGGAAATCTTTCACTTGATGCACCACATGGAATCTATCTCGGACACCTTGAGAGTCAAATTTTCAGTAGGTCCTTACACTTCTTTCTGAATGTCATATTCTGTATGAAAAGAATTATAGATCTCAATTTAGAAATATTTTTTGTAGGCTTTATTGTTCTTACAACTTGATACAGTGCTGTCTCATGACAGATTATCTAATTCACACAACAGTAAATCTACGAAGTGGGGAGATGGTTCCGAGGGACTTGCAGATTTTAGTCATTTTGGTATTGCGGCTTGCAAAGGTTGCAGCTCATTTTTCAGACTTTTGAGTAGAGTGTAGTATGATCTCTAGTGCAGCCTTTCCAATAAAAGTGCTATTACAGCAAGCTGGTAAATCATTTCATGCTGACAAGGAAGGGAATTGTCGTCTGCTGAACATGTTGAGGTGGCAGATGTGGAATGACCTGTAGCTTCTAATGCAACAAATCTTCCATCTGTGTAAGTTTGCGTGACAGTGTGTTCCATCAATGGCTGACGTCTTTGAAATTGTTATAATGATTGCAATAAAACCTGTGACCACATACAAATTCCAGACACGTACTGTGAGCTACTTTGATCAAGGTTGGCACTATTCTTTGAATAGTGTGGTGGCAGTGTTAACCTTTTGCATTGTAGCTGTATTGGTCTTGAATATTCCAAATACTTCTAGCTTTTTCTCCCTCTCCTGTTACAAGAACATTACACACATTCTCCTAGATGCTTGTTGAAAGTTGATTATGTCATCAATAATCATTGTTCAAGCACAAAACACAAGCAAATGAAGTTAAAGTTAATCTTAATTCCTTTAACCGATTGATCTTGATTTATAGTGCACATAAGAAAGCTAAACTTTCTTGTAAACTGGAATGTGTTAAAATAAACTAGTGTTTTATGTGATGCTATATACTTTTAGATACTATGTTGTTTTTTTGGTTGTACCATTGTGCTGTTTTGGGGTCTTGTATCACGAAGTCAATGATGCATTTGTCCTATGTCATGGAACGTGACTTATCTCTCCAAATCGTATTGGAAAATTTCCACCAAACAAGTGATTGCTGTGCTGTGCCAAAGTAGCTGCTTAGAGCTGGAGCCCAGGTCGTACTGAACTCCTTATTTGTTTTATAGCACAGTTCAGTTGGAATTACTTTGTTAGTCAGTGGGGTGGGAGGAAAATGCACATCATTTTAGTTGCTGCTATATTGTGCACAGACATCAGTGAGTCATTTGTACAATACACTGACACATTGGCAACATTGACAGTTTTCAGTAAACACTTTCTTGAAAAACTAGTGTCTTTTTAAGGTTCTGGTTCTCTTGTTCTTTCGGTATCTAATTTCCATAATAGTAATTGCCTTAATTTGAGTAAGAGGTTGTTGACTAGAATAGATAAAAGAAAAACTTGCATTGTAGTGCACCTACTTTTGAATAACATTATCTTCCTTGGCTTTATCCAAAACCATTTTAAAAGGCCCAGAAATTAATGCTCAGGGTTGGAATGAACATAGCAGTGAGCAGCAAGATATACTTTTGGTTGTTGAAGGAAATATTATTCTTGCCTCAGCCACATGAAGCACTCAAGTTGGACTTAAGTGTCAATCCGATAGGGATATGTGCCAAAATCAATCTCTTGGTGAGTGCAGTAGAAGGAGGAATGTCAGAGTGAAAAACTGCGATGAAGATTACAACTAGAACCTCCCAATCTTGATGCTCCTGGGGTGGTAACTCAGTTATGCGATGGTGGGGACGTGTTAATTAGAGGTCCACAGACTCATTCCACAGAGAGCAGAGAACGTTGGAGGGTGAATCATCTGAGACTCTTTGTGCGCACTTCATAGCAGTTGGTTTTAAATCTGCTTCGACAGAGACCTGAAAGCAAGTTTCTTGACCACAGGTGGTGCATGGTGCAGAGAAATTGGGGTAAGGAAGAATGCATCTTACCGTGAGCTTTATCTTCACAAAAAATAAACTTAGGCCCCTAGATAATTTCCATTATAATCTGTAGTGTAGCTGGAACTTGTGATGAACTACTTTGACTGGTTCTTGTGAGCCCATCTCAGGAAGGTTTGACTATAGTTGAAATATTTAAAGTCAGTACTTCATAACATTTTGTTTTGTGGATTCTATAAAATTGATCTATGTTCATTGATCTTATAAACATACTTATACCCAGATTATAGAAGGAGGAGGGGAGTGTTTTGAACCACCTGGTAAATGTTTTCATGCAGGTAATCAATTTACTTTCTACTGTGGATGTGAGATGACAGGCAGGTCATCTGCTCACAGTACTATGTTGATGTTCTAGCCAACTACTAGGAGGCATTTAATAATTGCTACAGCAATTACCCCTCAGGTTTCCCCTCCAGTTCTATGTGAAATTGCTGGATTCAATTGAACTGCGTGAGATGGGAGGTTCTCTAAGCAATAAATTGCAGGTGGTTTGGAAGTTTTTGTTTCTCCACTCATGCAGATAAAACTGCTTATCTAAAATATAAATGAGTTTAACATTTCCCCAAAGCAAAAATTGTATTTATTATAGATTGTACTAAAAATTTAATTTTGATCAGATTTTTATTCTCTTGTAACTTCCTTACTCATAAATGATGCCCTCAGCTTCATGGATGGAATAAAAAACATGTGAAAATGCTTTGCGCTGTATAGTTGCACTCTTGGGTTTTCATGCAGCAGTCAACACTTCATTTGCTTTACAAGCTTTACTTTCTTTGCCCAAGCATAATAAATGTACCAGATGGGCGGTTCCTGACAAGAGAGCTTTGTGTATAGTGGCTTTGTATCCTCCCTGAGTCTGGAATGTCCTGGGTAACTTTCAAATTATGCAGCTCGTCCTACAATAAATACAAAACTAACTCAATCGGGGAATTTGTAAATGTTTAACATTACCTAGAATGCAATGTGAAAAGATGTTCTAGCTGATGGTTGAGCACTTGAGGCAAACATTTAATGCATTGAACATGAAATGCATTCACTTCCATTGAGCCATGGAACATTTTTACAGCTCTAAGTTGAAATGTTATAAACCTATCCAAGCCAGTGCTTGTTACTGTCAAATGGACATAGTACTTTAAGTCGGCTCAATTCCAAAAACAGTCCATTCCAAACATGTATTTTAATGTCCATGGTGACAGCCATTGAAGTTCTTGGATCTGATAGATGCAATGCTTGGAATGTAATTTATATTTCTGATAACTTTACTTCAAATTTTATAAAAAGTCTTAAAAGAAAAATCAGTAACTGATGTGATAAAGATGTTGCATGATCATGTTATTGCACCATCTGGTAAAATATCTTCAAAGATCCATCACCAAACACTTTGTGACCCTTAAAATTATACTGGACACTTGGGTGCAGTTTGATCACAAACTGGTTCCTTCTTTCCAGTATCACAGAATGTGTGTCCTGTATAATTTTTAAAAGCAGTTAGTGGTCCTGCAGTTTTTTTTAAATCCCTTGCCTGATAGGCAGTGTGTTGGTTTTATAACTGATGGGCTGAAGTGCGAACAACATGGAAATACTGGTCTCCCTGGGTCTGTACGAAGTTTCTACGGACCCGGGAAGGTATCGGAAAAGCCGGTTTTCAGCGCACAATGTTGAAGCTTGGCAGATCATCCGCAAATCGGGAGCGAGGGCATTTGCTTGGGCAAGACTGTGGGATATATGCATATCTTGCTCAGCAAATATCTTCAAAATTCTTCTGCCTGAAAAAGCAGGCGCATAGCCCACTTTTACAGGCGCAAGTGTTTTAAAACATACATAAACATAATAACATTAAAGTAAATCAACACATTTTATTGTTTAAAAACTCTGCCCACTAAGATAAGTTTATTTTTAATCCAAATTACAAAACTTTTTAAAAAGTTGGAAAAATATTGTTTTTTTCTAAGGCATTTATTAACTTTAATTTCAATTAATTTTAATTATGTGAGGTCTGTTTTTTATTTTTTGTGTTTGTTTTTTTTCCCATTAATAGTAATGAGAACTCGTAGATATGGAGTTCTCATTGTTATTAATGAGAAAGCTGTGGAATACGTACCTGATTGGCTGAGCATCACACATGACTGCATCTTCTGCGTGGGAACCCTCCGGACGGGAGTGCGCTTCGCAGCGTGGGGAGAGAAGGTCTCCCTACCGGAATCCAGGGCACCTCAGAGACCACCAGGTAGGTTCATAAAAATTCTCCAGTCGGAGGCAATTGCCCGCGGGAAGCCTCCGACCGGAATTTCCAGGCCAATAACTCTAAATAAAACTTTTCAAACTTTACTACCTCAAAACCAAACTACACGAAATCAGAGTTTCCTCTCTTGAACAGTAGAGTTACTTTTAACTAAATAAATTGTAAAGGATAAGCGGTTCGAACAATACTGAGATATATAGTGGAATCTTGATGAATCCAAACTAAATATTACATAAGCTCCAAATTTTACTGGAATAAATGTTAGTGGCGCATCGCAATATTCTTCGACACTGGCAGGAACAGCATTATTGGCAGTAATAGAATATCGTACTGCTGGAAAATTTGGGATTTAGAATTCTGTACTCATTAATTAGGTTTCCCTGTACATTTGTGTGTGGAGTGGTTAATATTCAATGATGATTCTAAATATAATTGAAACTTTTGAAATGAGGATGCTTAGCTTTTCTTTTCTCTTGCTTTCCATGCGGTGTGGAGAAAGGTTATTCACCTGCTTTGTATATTCGCAATGAGATGCACATTCACCCAAAGCAGGCTATCAAGTGGCTGACTGGCAGAGTGTGCCAGAGTGGGGAGGCCTGGTCCACTTTGGAATTTAAAAAAAATTCTTATTGACTCACCGTCCATTCCTTTCACAAAGTGCAGCATAAATAAAAACATCGTTTTAACCAGATCTTGCTCTCAAAATCATCATCATCATAGTCAGTCCCTCGGAATCGAGGGAGACTTGCTTCCACTCTTAGCATGAGTTCCTAGGTGGCTGTACAGTCCAATACAAGAACCACCGTCTCTGTTCACAGGTGGGACAGATAGTCACTGAGGGACAGGGTGGGCAGGGAGCCTGGTTTGCCGCACGCTCCTTCCGCTGCCTGCACTTGATTTCTGCATGCTCTCGGCGATGAGACTCGAGGAGCTCAGCGCCCTCCACTTAGGGCGGCCTATGGCCAGGGACTCCCAGGTGTCAGTGGGGATGTCGCACTTTATCAGGGAGGTTTTTGAGGGTGTCCTTGTAACGTTTCCTCTGCCTGCCTTTGGCTCGTTTGCCGTGGACGAGTTCCGAGTAGAGCGTTTGCTTTGAGAGTCTCGTGTCTGGCATGCGGACTCTGTGGCCTGCCCAGCGGAGCTGATCAAGTGTGGTCAGTGCTTCATTGCTGGGGATGTTGGCCTGGATGAGGACGCTAATGTTGGTGTGTCTGTCCTCCCAGGGAATTTGTAGGATCTTGCGGAGACATCGCTGGTGGTATTTCTCCAGCGACTTGAGATGTCTACTGTACATGGTCCATGTCTCTGAGCCATACAGGAGGGCGGGTATTACTACAGCCCTGTAGACCATGAGCTTGGTGACAGCTTTGAGGGCCTGGTATTCAAACACTCTTTTTCTCAGGTGGCCGAAGGCTGCACTGGCGCACTGGAGGCGGTGTTGGATCTCATCATCAATGCCTGCTCTTGTTGATAGGCGGCTCCCGAGATATGGGAAGTGGTCCACGTTGTCCAGGGCCGCACCATGGATCTTGATGACTGGGAGCAGTGCTGTGCGGCGAGGACAGGCTGGTGGAGGACCTTTGTCTTACTAATGTTTAATGTAAGGCCTATGCTTTCATATACCTCAGTAAATACGTCGACTATGTCCTGGAGTTCAGCCTCTGTGTGTACACAAATGCAGGCGTCGTCCTCGAACTGTAGCTCGCGACAGAGGTCGGGGTGGTCTTGGACCTGGCCTGGGGACGGCGCAGGTTGAACAGCTTCCCACTGGTTCTGTAGTTTAGCTCCACTCCAGGCTAATGGCGCTCACCGTTATTTATGCACAAATGGTACAGCGTTCAGGCGAGGAGCAGATCAAAATTGTAATTTGAAGATTGCACAATAGTCTGCTGTACGGTGCGGGAAGGTCCCAGGTTCAATCCCCAATCTATGATGTGTTAACAACCAGGTTGACGGCAAGAGGTGCTGCAGTTTGCCACAATACCCCTAAATTAGGCAACTCCAGTAGGATAGCTATTCCTGAGAGGAGAGCAATGGGATTAGTTTTGGGTTGCTCTGGTGAGAAGTTGGCGCAGACACAGTGGGCCAAATGGCTTCCTTCCATGCTATAAAACTTTTATAGTTATATGATTGCTATACAACAGCCAGTTCTGGAATTGTAGGTGTGTGGGCATCATGTGAGAACAGAATTTGATTCAGCTGTGATGCCCCTTCCAGCTTTGACAACTGACTACATTTACAGATGAAAAATCACTGCTTTGTCAAGGCTTTTGAAGGGTGTCTCTTTATCTTGAACTTTATCCCAGCAAAGAATTGAGCAGGAAGAAAATATGATTTATTTAAAATAAATTTTCTTCCCTTCAGACAAATACTTGACATTAAGAAGGTTGTGAGCTCAAGCCCCACTCCAGAACTTGAGCACATGATCTAGGCTGACATTTCAGTGCAGTAGTGAGGGAGTGCTGCATTGTCAGAGATGCTGTCTTTTGGATGAGAGACATTCAACCAAGATATCTGCCTGTTCAGGTGAATGTAAAAGACCCATGAAACTATTCAAAGAAAAGTAGGTAAATTTCCTTGTGTACAGAGGAACATTATTCCCTCAAAGAACACTACCAAAAATAGTTTAACATTTTATTCTTATTTATTGTTTATAGGCCATCATTACCAAATATAACTCATTGATGCACATGACAAGGCACTATATAAATGAAAGTTTTTGTTCCTTATGTATAGCATGGAGCGAGGAAAAAGTTTGTGTGTGCCACAAGTAATGAAACTGCAAACTTATTTATTAGGCACACAGAGGAAATCTTTGCCCAAGGTGGGGTGGGGGCACAGTTTTCCAACGCACAAATACGCCATATTTGGACATGAATAGGTGTGGATGGCATCATGTGCTCATTGTGCGATACTACCACACTCGGGAGACAACTTTGGTGAGCTTACAGAAATCTCCAAAACACAATGGAGGCATGTTATATATATATGTGGAGTAAATATGCTGCTTATTTTTTTTCTATTAGTGTACAATTGTGTTTATCTTTCTATGGATCAGTGATTGGGTGATTGCCTTACCATCCAGTCCACCTGCGGCCTTTTATTGTAAATTGTGCCTTTAATTATTGACCACAGTACTGTTTCTGGAATGTTGCAAGTTATTTCACTGCAATTTGAAACTGTATATATGGTTTCCCTTCTGTTTTTAACTTTTCCATCTGTAAAGCTTAATGGTAACTGATATGAGAGCAACTTTCTTTTTAAAGGCATGTTTAAGAATTTGTGCATAATTTTTAGATTGAAAAGTCCACTGCACTCAGTCTAAATCTGAGTTAAATTATCATTGAATGAATGTGTCATTTTATGATAGATGGGTTTGTATGGGTGTATGTTATAAACCTATTGATTCTTGAGAACAGGTAAAATATAGACGTGACTGAAGTGTCTAGTTTGTCAGTGCCGCAGCTTGTAAAGAGTTTACAGTGTCATAAATCCAGCAAATTTATCAATAATTTCCAGGAAATGCATAATGATGTTGGGTTTGGTTTGATTAAAATGCATAAAATGTATTCTCCTACATTGTATGTGCTACGTATGCTTATCTTTTTAACATCATTAATCCAGTTATCTAGTTGTTTTATCTTTTTAAAAATGCGTTTCATATTTTCTTAGCCTGGAGTTCTGATTGTACAATTAATACCGTAAGGGCAATTATAGCATTAGGACTATCCATATTCCAGTCTGTACCCAGCTGCACTGCATGGAAATCAAATTAATACAAGAACCCCATCCCCCTTTCCCCACCCCCCTCCACCCCAACCCCTCCACAGCCACCCCCGCAATATAATTAGTTCAAATGCACTTCCAAAATAAATTATATATCAGGACTGAAATTCAAAACCTTTGGATTGCACAGTGTTACTCGCTGGATAGTCCATCTAGGCTAATGTAAAGGCATGCCAAGTTCAAAAGAAACTTGCTTCACACCGCTGATCTTTTAATGAATGGTAACAATTAGGATGGAGGTCTACGATGTTCAAGGAGCTCATAGACTTCTTTCTCATTAAGATTAAGACCATCCATTCAGCTGCTTCTTCCTTCCATTTGCTCACCAATCCAAACCTCCTCCCAGCTTCCCCTGCCCTAGCCCTAATCCCAAGTCCTTTTCTAACGTGTCTCCTATCTCCTCTCATGCCCCATGCCATCTCGGAGCTCATCATGTCCATGAGACCCACTCCTGCTCTCGACCCCATTTCCACTAAACTGAAGTCCACACAATTTCCCTTCCTGGCCCCTATGCTAATTGACATTAGAAATGGTTCCTTCTCAGGTCCTGTTCCCCTCCCATTCAAATCTGCCATTATCATCACCCTGCTAAAAAACCCACCCTCAACCCTTGTATCTTTGCAAACCATGACCCCATCTCCAACTTCCCTGTCCTCTGTAAACTACTTAAATGTATTATTTCTGGCATAAAAATAAAAAAGGGAAGGTGGCTCAACCGTGGCTATCAAGGGAAATCAGGGATAGTATTAAAGCCAAGGAAGTGGCATACAAATTGGCCAGAAATAGCAGCGAACCTGGGGACTGGGAGAAATTTAGAACTCAGCAGAGGAGGACAAAGGGTTTGATTAGGGCAGGGAAAATGGAGTATGAGAAGAAGCTTGCAGGGAACATTAAGACGGATTGCAAAAGTTTCTATAGATATGTAAAGAGAAAAAGATTAGTAAAGACAAACGTAGGTCCCCTGCAGTCAGAATCAGGGGAAGTCATAACGGGGAACAAAGAAATGGCGGACCAATTGAACAAGTACTTTGGTTCGGTATTCACGAAGGAGGACACGAACAACCTTCCGGTTATAAAAGGGGTCGGGGGGTCTAGTAAGGAGGAGGAACTGAGGGAAATCCTTATTAGCCGGGAAATTGTGTTGGGGAAATTGATGGGATTGAAGGCCGATAAATCCCCAGGGCCTGATGGACTGCATCCCAGAGTACTTAAGGAGGTGGCCTTGGAAATAGTGGATGCGTTGACAGTCATTTTCCAACATTCCATTGACTCTGGATCAGTTCCTATGGAGTGGAGGGTAGCCAATGTAACCCCACTTTTTAAAAAAGGAGGGAGAGAGAAAACAGGGAATTATAGACCGGTCAGCCTGACATCGGTAGTGGGTAAAATGATGGAATCAATTATTAAGGATGTCATAGCAGTGCATTTGGAAAGAGGTGACATGATAGGTCCAAGTCAGCATGGATTTGTGAAAGGGAAATCATGCTTGACAAATCTTCTAGAATTTTTTGAGGATGTTTCCAGTAGAGTGGATAAGGGAGAACCAGTTGATGTGGTATATTTGGACTTTCAGAAGGCGTTCGACAAGGTCCCACACAAGAGATTGATGTGCAAAGTTAGAGCACATGGGATTGGGGGTAGTGTACTGACATGGATTGAGAACTGGTTGTCAGACAGGAAGCAAAGAGTAGGAGTAAATGGGTACTTTTCAGAATGGCAGGCAGTGACTAGTGGGGTACCGCAAGGTTCTGTGCTGGGGCCCCAGCTGTTTACACTGTACATTAATGATTTAGATGAGGGGATTAAATGTAGTATCTCCAAATTTGCGGATGACACTAAGTTGGGTGGTAGTGTGAGCTGCGAGGAGGATGCTGTGAGGCTGCAGAGCGACTTGGATAGGTTAGGTGAGTGGGCAAATGCATGGCAGATGAAGTATAATGTGGATAAATGTGAGGTTATCCACTTTGGTGGTAAAAACAGAGAGACAGACTATTATCTGAATGGTGACAGATTAGGAAAAGGGGAGGTGCAAAGAGACCTGGGTGTCATGGTACATCAGTCATTGAAGGTTGGCATGCAGGTGCAGCAGGCGGTTAAAAAAGCAAATGGCATGTTGGCCTTCATAACAAGGGGATTTGAGTACAGGGGCAGGGAGGTGTTGCTACAGTTGTACAGGGCATTGGTGAGGCCACACCTGGAGTATTGTGTACAGTTTTGGTCTCCTAACCTGAGGAAGGACATTCTTGCTATTGAGGGAGTGCAGCGAAGGTTCACCAGACTGATTCCCGGGATGGCGGGACTGACCTATCAAGAAAGACTGGATCAACTGGGCTTGTATTCACTGGAGTTCAGAAGAATGAGAGGGGACCTCATAGAAACATTTAAAATTCTGACGGGTTTAGACAGGTTAGATGCAGGAAGAATGTTCCCAATGTTGGGGAAGTCCAGAACCAGGGGTCACAGTCTAAGGATAAGGGGTAAGCCATTTAGGACCGAGATGAGGAGGAACTTCTTCACCCAGAGAGTGGTGAACCTGTGGAATTCTCTACCACAGAAAGTTGTTGAGGCCAATTCACTAAATATATTCAAAAAGGAGTTAGATGAGGTCCTTACTACTAGGGGGATCAAGGGGTATTGCGAGAAAGCAGGAATGGGGTACTGAAGTTGAATGTTCAGCCATGAACTCATTGAATGGCGGTGCAGGCTAGAAGGGCCGAATGGCCTACTCCTGCACCTATTTTCTATGTTTCTATGTTTCTATGTTTCCTCCCAACCCTGTGCCCATCATTCCCACAACGCAATGTTTCAATCTCTCCAATCAAGTTTTCACCCCTGCCACAGCACTGAAACAGCCCTAATATGCTCTGTGACTGGCCACGATGCATTTTCCCTCCTCATCCTCTAGATCAACCATGCCATTCTTCTCCAATGGCTCTCCTCCATTGTCCAGCACAGTGCAGCTGCCTTCAATTGATTCCACTCGTACCTATCAAATCATAGCCATAGCATCTCTGGCAATGGCTTCTTTTCGTGCTCCCTCACCAATTTATTTTTGATCCCCTCCTCTTCCTCGTCTGCATGCTGACCCTTGGCGACATCATTCGAAAACATGGAGACAGCTCTACCTCTCCACTATCTTTCTCAACCCCCTCCACTGCCTCTGTGCTGAATAAGCCACAACTTCCTCCAATTAAACATTGGGAAGACCAAAGCCACAGGGAGCGATTTTCCACGGATATTTTAGGCACTAAAGAGCCTCCGAGATGGCCAAAATGGGGTCAAGCTGAAACGCCAGTTTAGCCTGCGTTTCAGGCAAGCCACCATCTTGGTAAAGGAGTTGAAGCTTGCGCTAGGAACAGCTGCACGGAGGATCGTTAAGGAGCTGATTGCCACTTAAGTTGCCTGCTAGCATTCATTAATCAGGCTGCACAACATTTTGCTGTATAGCGCTTGACATAATGCCCTCTCCTAACATCGATCAGCTGATTGGGAGTAAACAAGTCATTGCAGAGGATTTTGGCCACTACTTAAAGGTGCATCACTTGCTGCTGGTGGTTTGAAGAGGACTTTTGAAACACATCTGCACTTTCTAAGACATTTTGTCAAGACATCACGGACACTCTGTCAACATTTGTTCCTGAAATTCTCTGAGGACTTCATCTAAAAAGAGTAAGTGCAGTACTACTTCACCTTATTGAGCACCTTCTAGGAGTCACCAGGAGAAAGAGAGTGCTTGGTCATCGGCATCTTGCTGGGTGTCCCCTTTGATCTGCAAGAGGAATGGGAGGAGGGCATGAGGCCAAGCAGAGCAGCACCAGCTGCTGCAGGAGCGAGGGATAGGAGTGCGAGGTGGAATCCCACCCCCCCAGTGGGTACAGGACATCCCTCCTCCTCTCGACCTCCTCCACCAGGATCTCTACTGCTGAGTCCAAGAACCCATGCGCCCTCTCACTCGGGCCCTGAGCCATCCTGAAACATCCCGCTGTCTATCGGCCAGCACACTCCACACCTTTAGTGGCTGTGGGTGGGATACTTGGGTTGTCGTGCGCTCCTTCCATTTTTTGCGCTTGGCTCCTATGTGCTCCCGGTGAAGAGACTCGAGGTGTTCAGCACCTTCCCGGATGCTTCCACATATGCTGCTCCACAAAAATTGTATCTAATGAGCGCTTGAGTGCTAAATGTACAGGTGTCTGTTTACAACTTCCAGGCAAGTTCAAATTATGGTAATCTGCAGTTTGGCCCAAAATTGCATGGAAAACCAGACTTTCAAACAGGCATGTGCCTTATTAGCACAGCACCCATTTCGTGACTGTTTTCACCATTTCACCAAAGTCTTTGCCACAGCCACAAATTCCATACCCCTGCCACTGATTCCTTCCTTTCTTCTCTTCGGCAGTCCCTCGGAGTCGAGGATGACCTGGTTCCTCACTAGTATGAGTTCTCAGGTGACTGATGAGTCCAATGTGGGACCTACAGTCACTGTCACAGGTGGGACAGACGGTGGTTGGAGGGATGGGTAGGTGGGATGCTTGGGTTGTCGTGCGCTCCTTCCATTTTTTTGCGCTTGGCTCCTATGTGCTCCCGGTGAAGAGACTCGAGGTGTTCAGCACCTTCCCGGATGCTGCTTCATTCTGAGCAGTCTTGGGCCAGGGATTCCCAGGTGATGTTGCACTTTTCCAAGGAGGCCATGAGGGTGTGCTTGAAGCGTTTCCTCTGCCCACCTGGGGCTCACTTGCCGTGTTGGAGCTCTGAGTAGAGCATTTGTTTAGTGAGTCTCGTACCGGGCATACAGATGATGTGGCCCCGTCCATCAGAGCTGATCCAGTGTGGTCAATGCTTCGATGCTGGGGATGCTGGCCTGAGTGAGAACACTGACGTTGGTGTGGCTATCCTGCCAATGGATTTGCAGGAGCTTGTGGAGGCAGCGTTGGTGGTACTTCTCCGGTGCTTTAAGGTGTCTGCTGTACATAGTCTCTGACTGTGAAGCATATAGGAAGGAGGGTATCAGTACGGCTCTGTAGACCATGAGCTTGGTGTCGGGTTTGAGGTCCTGGGCTTCAAACACCCTCTTCCTCAAGCGAACGAAGGCTGCACTGGCGCACTGAAAGCGGTTTTGGACCTCGTCATCGATGTCTGCCCTTGTTGACAGTTGGTGTTCAGAGGTCTGGTCTTTCATGTGAAACTCTAATGAACTGAATATTTTAGTATTTGGAGATGAATGTAGTTGGCAGTACAGTTGTGGGACTATTATGAAGTAGTTTTGTATCGGTCTTCACGGTAGAAGACACTAAAAACATCCCAATCGTGGATAATCAAGGGGCTATGAGTAGAGAGGAAATTAGTACAATCATTATCACCAATGAAGTAATACTAGGTAAAATAATGAGAAGTCCCCTGGACCTGATGCCTTACATCCTCGGGTCTTAAGAGAAGTGGCTGCAGAGATAGAGGATGCATTGGTTGTAATTTACCAAAATTCCCTGGATTCTGGGGCGGTCCCAGTAGTTTGGAAAACTGCAAATGTAACGCCCCTATTTAAAAAAGGAGGCAGACAAAAAGCAGAAAACTATAGACCAGTTAGCCTAACATCTGTCGTTGGGAAAATGCTGGAGTCCATTATTAAGGAAGCAGTCGCGGGACATTTGGAAAAGCATGATTCAATCGAGCAGAGTCAGCATGATTTTATGAAAGGGAAATCATGTTTGACAAATTTGCTGGAGTTTTTTGAGGATGTAACGAACAGGGTGGATAAAGGGGAACCAGTGGATGTGGTGTATTTGGATTTCCAGAAGGCATTCGATAAGGTGCCACATAAAAGGTTACTGCACAAGATAAAAGTTCACGGGATTGGGGGTAATATATTAGAATGGACAGAGGATTGGCTAACTAACAGAAAACAGAGAGTCGGGATGAACGGTTCATTCTCGGGTTGGCAATCAGTAACTAGTTGGGATAAATGGGTCATTTTCCGGTTGGCAAATGGTGACTAGTGGGGTGCCGCAGGGATCGGTGCTGGGTCCTCAACTTTTTACAATCTATATTAATGACTTGGATGAAAGGACCGAGTGTAATGTAGCCAAGTTTGCTGATGATACAAAGATGGGTGGGAAAGCAAATTGTGAGGAGGACACAAGAAATCTGCAAAGGGATATAGACAGGCTAAGTGAGTGGGCAAAAATTTGGCAGATGGAGTATAATGTGGGAAACTGTGGGTATCCACTTTGGCAGAAATAATAGAAAAGCAAATTATAATTTAAATGGAGAAAAATTGCAAGGTGCTGCAGTACAGAGGGACCTGGGGGTCCTTGTGCATGAAACACAAAAAGTTAGTATGTAGGTACAGCAAGTAATCAGGAAGGCAAATGGAATGTTGGCCTTTATTGCAAGGGGGATAGAGTATAAAAGCAGAGAAGTCCTGCTACAACTGTACAGGGTATTGGTGAGGCCACACCGAGAGTACTCCGTACAGTTTTGATCAAGGATATACTTGCATTGGAGACTGTTCAGAGAAGGTTCACTAGGTTGATTCCGGAGATGAGGGGGTTGACTTATGAGGAGGTTGGGCCTCTACTCATTGGAGTTCAGAAGAATGAGAGGTGATCTTATCGAAACATACAAGCTAATGAGGGGGCTCAACAAAGTGGATGCAGAGAGGATATTTCCACTCATAGGGGAAACTAAAACTAGGGGGCATAGTCTTAGAATAAGGTGCCGCCCATTTAAAACAGAGATGAGGAGAAATTTCTTCTCTGAGGGTTGTAAATCTATGGGATTCTTTGCCCCAGAGAGCTGTGGAGACTGGGTCATTGAATATATTTAAGGCGGAGATAGACAGATTTTTGAGTGATAGGGGAGTAAAGGGTTATGGGGAGCGGGCAGGGAAGTGGAGCTGGGTCCATGATCAGATCAGCCACGATTTTATTGAATGGCAGAGCAGGCTCGAGGGGCCACATGGCCTACGCCTGCTCCTATTTCTTATGTTCCTGTGTTTAATTTCTCCAATCCCACACTTGTAAATAAGTTGTGCAGTCATGGAGAGGAAACTTCAGTTGAAAATATTTGTTTTTCCAATAGAACTCTATCAAGTGAGGTTCAGGATCAGTTTTTGGTGTCTGTTGCTACATTAACTGTGCAAATAGATGTTAATAAATATGATGTGATTGGGATTACAGAGACGTGGCTCCAGGATGATCAGGGCTGGGAACTCAACATCCAGGGGTATTCAACATTCAGGAAAGATAGAATAAAAGGAAAAGGAGGTGGGGTAGCATTGCTGGTTAAGGAGGAAATTAAGGCAATAGTTCGGAAGGACATTAGCTTGGATGATGTGGAATCTATATGGGTAGAGCTGCAGAATACCAAAGGGCAAAAAACGTTAGTGGGAGTTGTGTACAGACCTCCAAACAGTAGTAGTGATGTTTGGGAGGGCATCAAACAGGAAATTAGGGGTGCGTGCAATAAAGGTGCAGCAGTTATAATGGGTGACTTTAATATGCACATAGATTGGGTTAACCAAACTGGAAGCAATACGGTGGAGGAGGATTTCCTGGAGTGCATAAGGGATGGTTTTTTAGACCAATATGTCGAGGAACCAACTAGGGGGGAGGCCATCTTACACTGGGTGTTGTGTAATGAGAGAGGATTAATTAGTTGTGCGAGGCCCCTTGGGGAAGAGTGACCATACTATGGTGGAATTCTGCATTAGGATGGAGAATGAAACAGTTAATTCAGAGACCATGGTCCAGAACTTAAAGAAGGGTAACTTTGAAGGTATGAGGCGTGAATTGGCTAGGATAGATTGGCGAATGATACTGAAGGGGTTGACTGTGGATGGGCAATGGCAGACATTTAGAGACCGCATGGATGAACTACAACAATTGTACATTCCTGTCTGGCGTAAAAATAAAAAAGGGAAGGTGGCTCAACCGTGGCTATCAAGGGAAATCAGGGATAGTATTAAAGCCAAGGAAGTGGCATACAAATTGGCCAGAAATAGCAGCGAACCCGGGGACTGGGAGAAATTTAGAACTCAGCAGAGGAGGACAAAGGGTTTGATTAGGGCAGGGAAAATGGAGTGCGAGAAGAAGCTTACAGGGAACATTAAGACGGATTGCAAAAGTTTCTATAGATATGTAAAGAGAAAAAGGTTAGTAAAGACAAACGTAGGTCCCCTGCAGTCAGAATCAGGGGAAGTCATAACGGGGAACAAAGAAATGGCGGACCAATTGAACAAGTACTTTGGTTCGGTATTCACTGAGGAGGACACAAACAACCTTCCGGATATAAAAGGGGTCGGAGGGTCTAGTAAGGAGGAGGAACTGAGGGAAATCATTATTAGTCGGGAAATTGTGTTGGGGAATTGATGGGATTGAAGGTCGATAAATCCCCAGGGCCTGATGGACTGCATCCCAGAGTACTTAAGGAGGTGGCCTTGGAAATAGTGGATGCATTGACAGTCATTTTCCAACATTCCATTGACTCTGGATCAGTTCCTACGGAGTGGAGGGTAGCCAATGTAACCCCACTTTTTAAAAATGGAGGGAGAGAGATAACAGGGAATTATAGACCGGTCAGCCTGACATCGGTAGTGGGTAAAATTATGGAATCAATTATTAAGGATGTCATAGCAGTGCATTTGGAAAGAGGTGATATGATAGGTCCAAGTCAGCATGGATTTGTGAAAGGGAAATCATGCTTGACAAATCTTCTGGAATTTTTTGAGGATGTTTCCAGTAAAGTGGACAAGGGAGAACCAGTTGATGTGGTATATTTGGACTTTCAGAAGGCTTTCGACAAGGTCCCACACAAGAGATTAATGTGCAAAGTTAAAGCACATGGGATTGGGGGTAGTGTGCTGACATGGATTGAGAACTGGTTGTCAGACAGGAAGCAAAGAGTAGGAGTAAATGGGGACTTTTCAGAATGGCAGGCAGTGACTAGTGGGGTACCGCAAGGTTCTGTGCTGGGGCCCCAGCTGTTTACACAGTATATTAATGATTTAGATGAGGGGATTAAATGTAGTATCTCCAAATTTGCGGATGACACTAAGTTGGGTGGCAGTGTGAGCTGCGAGGAGGATGCTATGAGGCTGCAGAGCGACTTGGATAGGTTAGGTGAGTGGGCAAATGCATGGCAGATGAAGTATAATGTGGATAAATGTGAGGTTATCCACTTTGGTGGTAAAAACAGAAAGACAGACTATTATCTGAATGGTGACAGATTAGGAAAAGGGGAGGTGCAACGAGACCTGGGTGTCATGGTACATTAGTCATTGAAGGTTGGCATGCAGGTACAGCAGGCGGTTAAGAAAGCAAATGGCATGTTGGCCTTCATAGTGAGGGGATTTGAGTACAGGGGCAGGGAGGTGTTGCTACAGTTGTACAGGGCCTTGGTGAGGCCACACCTGGAGTATTGTGTACAGTTTTGGTCTCCTAACCTGAGGAAGGACATTCTTGCTATTGAGGGAGTGCAGCGAAGGTTCACCAGACTGATTCCCGGGCTGGCGGGACTGACCTATCAAGAAAGACTGGATCAACTGGGCTTGTATTCACTGGAATTCAGAAGAATGAGAGGGGACCTCATAGAAACTTTTAAAATTCTGACGGGGTTAGACAGGTTAGATGCAGGAATAATGTTCCCAATGTTGGGGAAGTCCAGAACCAGGGGACACAATCTAAGGATAAGGGGTAAGCCATTTAGGACCGAGATGAGGAGGAATTTCTTCACCCAGAGAGTGGTGAACCTGTGGAATTCTCTACCACAGAAAGTTGTTGAGGCCAATTCACTAAATATATTCAAAAAGGAGTTAGATGGAGTCCTTACTACTAGGGGGATCAAGGGGTATGGCGAGAAAGCAGGAATGGGGTACTGAAGTTGCATGTTCAGCCATGAACTCATTGAATGACGGTGCAGGCTAGAAGGGCCGAATGGCCTACTCCTGCACCTATTTTCTATGTTTCTATGTTTCTATGCCCAGTTCTGATCATTTTTGGCCACTTACTCATACAGCAGTAGCTATGCATTATTGTGCAAAATCTGGAGATCTTTCAAGGTATACAAATGACTGCCCTCTGGATTTTGACTTGACTATAAGCATTGGTTGCAATATAATGAAGTATGGTGTATATTTTAAAACAGATTGTTACTGAGAAGAGAAGTTAATTTAACCTTAAGTTACATGTAGCAATAACAATATAAACACAAATACCAGCATCTGGCTTGAAGGATAAGTTCTGGTGCCAGTTACCTGAAGACAGTTGTTAGAATTCATGTAGGTGCAGTGCTCATGAACCTATGTCTCCATTGAGAACACAGTGTTATGCTGATAGTTCACAGACCAGCAGTAGCACTCTTGCCACCTTGAGTTGACCAATACCAGCCAGCAAAACTTGTCAGTGCTGATTAAATTAAAGCCATGTATGAGGAGTATGGCCAGGCCTTGACTATATCACGCAACACCCATATTGGGGATACTGGATCACATGAGCTGTCAGGACTGTGATTGCAGCCGACGCCCGTCTCCCTGGTAGAAGTGGTTTGGTACTGCAATGATGTACTGCAGTACGTTCAGCAATTGATTATCTTTTTAAAGGAACCAGAGTGAAAGTGTAAGCTGACTTTGCGACACAGTAAAACACATTCAGCCCTGAGCATTATTTTATATGTTCTGAATCACTAAATTGGGTGGCACTTTTATTTATTTTTAACCTTCCCCCTTACCCCACTTGATTTCCATCTCCCCCCGCCCCCCCCCTCTTCCGCCCCTTCCATCCCCCACAAAAAACTATTATTTTGTCATCGGAATATTGGTGAAAACAAAAACAAAAAAATGAGGCCTGACGGCATCTGAAAAAGGAAGAGAAAGATTTTCAAGTTTCAGACCCAGTTTTGATGACAGGTTTCTATTTGTAATGTTTTTCTTTTTCTGATGTAAAGGCCTGTATATTTTCAGCAGTTTCTATTTTATTTCAGAGTTTGAGCATTTGCAGTAGTTTTATATATCCAAGCTCCTGGAATACATGATATTTTCCTGCTTTTAAAAACACCGCCATGTTGCGTGCTGGTATGTTTTTACGTTCTAGCAAACAAGCCACAGGTTGCTGGATACTTTTTATGTTGCACTCTGGGATTTTCTTGCATGTGTTCATGTACGTTTAAACTGAGTTTTCTATATTGGTAGAATCAAACATTATTACAGATGCAGATATTGTGCACATCACTATTTATGGATGTCCAATTAAAGTTTGTGGGAGACTCATTCGAACAGCTCCCATCCCAACGTTGTGTTATACATGATCCTTGAAGACATCTTCCCCATTTTGTAAACTTTCTCTCTTAATCCAATCTTTCTTTCCCTTTCCTTTCTTTAATTTCTCTTTCTGTACCTGACTTGACTCTCATTCACCATCCTTCTCTGTCATTCCTTTGTTTCTAACACAAGCCTGAAATCTTTTTGGTTAAGGAGATAGTCTGTTGGTCCTGTTGTTCCAATGTCCCAGATGCCTCGTTGCCCTTGCTATACCATTTCCCGTTCACGCTTCCAGCAACTTACAGGGTGTAACGTCCTGACCCTGCAGTACAGACTTACACGAGGCACACGCTGAAGTCAAGGTCACTCTGGACCTGCACCTTTATTTCACAGCTCTCGAGTGCCACACTTGCCTGAGACCTGCCTTTATATACCTGTGTGGGACAGGTACGCAGTGTCTCCTGCAAGTGCACCCCTGATGGTAACGTATGCTTGTGGTTACAGGTTGTCTCTAGTTACAGTCATGTATAGCATGGTAAGATACAGTTATATGCAGTAGTGGGAGATACATGACACAAGGCAACATTTTTTTGAGCTGAAGGGTGACTGAAAAAGTCTAATGGTACACGCCGCAAGATGGCCCACTCCAGTAAAATCTGGGGGGCCATTATGATTTCAGCTGGGTAATGATGCGCCAATGTATCAACAACTTCAATAGAGTCGATGACTTTTATGATTTAAGATAAATTTATGTCTCTAACCAATAACTTTTTACATCAAACAATTCTCCATATCACACCTGCCCATTTTTATTTGGGTTTGAGACCAGCATTTCCGTTTAAATATTAGCTATTATTTCACATGGACATTATGCAAAAATACATTATCACTTACTCGTGACATCATTGTAACGAAAATTTCCTCGCTGATCTTAAATTTTAAAAATCCTTGCTGTACCCTTCATAAATGCAGAATCCCAACAGTCTCACAAAAACATATAAGTTTAAAAGAATGATGCTGACAAATCATTTGTACTCTGTACAAAGCCTCTGAATTCAGGCTCTGCATCTCTTGGGGATTTCTGGAGAATTTGAAAAGGCCCTGTCGTGGAAAATCTGCAGATCTTGGTTCCACAACTGCCACTGTTTTAGCTCATGTACTCCAAAATTTACCAGACTTAAAGAGCCACACTACTACAAGGGAATTTTCTTCAATAGACAGCTCTGTTGGTTAAAAAACGTTGTCCAGAGTTTCAGCTTCTGCGCCATCCATGCATTTTAATGGGGGCAGGCTGGCGAGCACAGTAGCTGAAATCCCCAATCATTAAGTATTTCTCTCCACAAATAATTATCCATTCCTATCTGCTTGCCTCCTAAAGACCTGTCCAGTCATCTCTGAAAGATGAAGGGGAAGCTCTGCTGACATTATCAATGAGCAGCTGGCATTGTATTAAGTCAGATTGATATACTCTTCAATAATTGGCATTGACCTTTTCTAACAACAAAACATTGTGAAATAATTAGTTGGTGTTAAAATTTTTAGTTAGTATATTTTGTCGAAATTGAATTAAAATTAACATGAAGACACTATCTTGTCCCCACCTCAGCTTAATACACTTTCTGAAGTATAAGAACATAAGAAATACGAGCAGCAGTAGGCCATACAGTCCCTCAAGCCTGCTCCGCCATTCAATACAATCATGGCTGATCTTCGACCTCAACTCCACTTTCCCGCCCGATCGCCATATCCCTTGATTCCCCTGGACTCCAAAAGTCTATCTATCTCAGCCTTGAATATGTTCAGAGACTCAGCATCAATAGCTCTCTGGAGCAGAGAATGTCAAAGATTCACAACCCTCTAAGTGAAGAAATTCCTCTTCATCTCTGTCTTAAATGGCCAACCCCTTATTCTGAGACTGTGCCCCCTAGGTCTAGACACTCGAGCCAGCGGGAAACAACCTCAGCATCTACCCTGTCAATCCCCTTCAGAATCTTGTATGTTTCAATTAGATCGCCTCTCATTCTTCTAAACTCCAGAGAGTATAGGCCCATTCTACACAATCTCTCATCATAAGTCAGCCCTCTCATCCCAGGAATCTAGTGAACCTTTGTTGCACCACTTCCAAGGCAAGTATATCCTTCCTTAGATAAGTATACCAAAACTGTGCACAGTACTCCAGGTGTGGTCTCACCAAGGCCCTGTACAATTGTAGCAAGACTTCCTTACTCTTGTACTCCAACCCCCTTGCAATAAAGGACAACAGCCATTTGCCTTCCTTACTGCTTGATGTGCACACATGCTAGGTTTCTGTGTTTCTTGCACAAGGGCACCCAAATCTCCCTGAACACCAACATTTAAAAGTTTCTCACCATTTAAAAAATATTCTATTTTTCTACTCTTCCTACCAAAGTGAATAACCTCGCATTATACTCCATCTGCCACCTTACTGCCCACTCACTTAGTCTATCTATATCCCTTTGCAGATGCTTTGTATTTTCCTCATAGCTTACTGTCCCACCTAGTTTTGTATCATCAGCAAACTTGGATACATTACACTCAGTCCCTTCATCTAGGTCATTAATATAAATTGTATATAGCTGAGGCCAGAGCATTGATCCTTGCGGCACCCCACTAGTTACAGCCTGCCAACCTGAAAAAGACCTGTTTATCCCTACCCTCTGTTTTCTGTCTGTTAACCAGTCCTCTATCCATGCCAATACATTACCTCCAGTCCCATGATCCCTTATCTTGTGTAATAACTTTTTATATGGCACCTTATCGAATACCTTTTGGAAATCCATATATATTACATCCACTGGTTCCCCTTTTAATACCCTGTTAGATAGATCCTCAAAAAACTCTAATATATATATAATATATATATAATTTATAGAAAGCAAAACAAAGGCTACAACAGTTATGCAATCGGAGCACTGCGTTTGACACACATTCACTCACACATGCGCACACACCCACACGCACGCACGCACATTTGACATTTAAACAGCTTTTTGATTAAATTGTGCCTCCTGGTTGCAGGAACCGTTGCTGCGGGGGGAAACCCGCTCACAGCACAATGGTACCTCCCCTAGGTTACCTTCTACTGGGAAATGAATTTTGAGACCGTTTTCTTATTACCTATTTTAAATTTATTTTTGTGGATTTTGCCAGAGCATCATTGTAAACTCTTAAAGTGGCTCTACACTGTCAGCATATACATCAAACAAATTCTGTATTTCCTTGTTATATCTAGGTGCCAATCTTAACTCTGTGGTTCAAGGCCCACTACTGGACTTGGACACATCATCTCGGCTAACTTCAGTGCAGTCCTGAAGACATGCTGCACTCTTTCTGAGGTTCAGTCTTTTGAGATGTTAAACTGAGGCCCCATCTACCTTCTCAAGTGGACGTAAAAATTCCCATGGCAATACTTAAGAAGAGCTGAGGCGTTCTTCCGGTGTTCTAGCCAACATTTATCCCTCCACCAGCATCACTAAAATGGGTTATCTGATCATTTCTCTCATTTTCTATTTGTGGGACCTTGATGTGCACAAATTGACTGCCGGGTTTCGTACATTACAACGCTGATCACTCCTCAAAAGTAATTCATTGCCTGTGAAAGACTTTTGAGATGTCCTGAGGTCATGAAATATGCTATATAAAATGCATGTTCTTTCTTCTTTCTTTTCAAATATATTCAGCTCAATAACAGCAAGTACACTATTATTTTACAAAGAAGGAGGTAAATTTAATGGTGATATGACTCATGCACCAACTTGTATTCAGTCGCAGAGTGGCATGAGTAGGCTGCCAAATTTCTCTTGTCGGAGAACAGTGAATGAGACATGAAAGAGTTTGTCTTTCTAAAAATAACTGATGCAGCTCAGTACTGCGCAGCATTTGCTAACTAGTTGAATTAAATCTGATGGGGGATGTGATGATCGTTCTGCCATTAAGTTTTGCACAATTTTAAATTAATGTTTTCATCTTTAGACAAGAGCACTGCATTGTCTTCATGAAGTATGTTTTGTGGATTATCTGAGAAGGGGTCATTGGGTCACAAGTACATGTTCATCAGGACTGCTGCTTCATGAAGAATTATTTGTACACTCAAATCAGATGACACCACGTGAGGATGATTGATATCTTAGCTGTTTGATTTAGAAAGACTGTTGATCCAAATTAAATGCTTATTTCTGCAGTTACGGTGCAGTGCTTTTTTAATCTTCATGTTGCTGAAGCATTTTCAAAAACATAAGTCAATCTCTTGTGACATTGCACACTAAGTGGGAACATATGGTCACTCTCTTGTCTGTCACCGGTTTTGGTATAGCTCTTTCTACCTCTGTCTCTCCTCTTCTGCTTCTGTCTCTTCTCTTTCTTTCTGCTTCTTTCACTGCCATCTTCTGCTTCTCCTTCTGCCTTTTTCTTTCCTTTCAAGTGGGTGATGTGGACGGGAAAGTAGCCGCCAGTGGCTGAGGGCAATATTTATGGATGGGGTTGTGTGGAAAATGTGACAATAGTTGTTTCCTTCTCATCCTCTCCACCATCACTCATGTTTATCCCCCACTCCTCATTCCCATCATATCCTCCCCCACCTTTCAACTCCCCCATCCCTGTTCTTCCATCCTTCACTCCCATCGCTATCCCTAACTCTTCCTCTTTGAACTATCCATTCAAAGAGATTATAAGCAAAAATGAGAGCGCGGGGAATTGGAATGTACCTTGTGACATGGGTTAGTAATTGTCTGGGACGTAGGAGACTGAGGGCAAGAATAAATGGAATGTACACTGATTGGCTGGATGTGACAAGTGGTGTTCCCCAGGAATCTGTACTGGGGTCTCAGCTTTTCATCAGATCAAGGATGAAGGAACAGAGAGTTGTATTTCCAAATTTGCAGATGACACTAAGTGAGGAGGCATAATAAGTTGTGTAGATTGGAGCAGGAAGTTACAAAGGGACCTTGACAGATTAAGTGAGTGGGCAGAACTGTGGCAGATGGAGTTCAATGTGGGGAAGGGCAAGGTCATCCACTTTGGATCCAAGGAAGACAAATCTGAATATCTTCTCAATGGGGACAGACTAGGAATTGTGGAGGAGCAAAGGGATTTGAGTGTCCATGTGCAGTCATTAAAAGCTAATGGACAAGTACAAAAAGTAATCAAAAATGCTAATATGTTGGCATTTATCTCAAGAGGTCTGAGATCCAATGGGGTTGAAGTTATGCTTCAGTTGTACAGAGCATTGGTAAGATCTCATCTGAAGTACTGCATTCAGTTTTGAGCATTGCACCTCAGGAAGGGTGTATTGGCCTTAGAGGGCATACTGCACAGACTTGCACCGCTGCAGTCTGTGTGGTGTAGCCTCTCCCACAATTCTGTTAGGTAGGTGTCATATATGTACTTTTGGGATCACTAGCCACTAGATGGCATCACTGTTGGAGGCCATTGGGCTGCACGCATCGGTGTGCAGTCCAAGTATAAAAAGCCAGCCATTTTGTATATTAGTCTTAATAAAGCAGAGCCAAGGTCATACCTCTTGGAGTTAAACAGTATTCAGTCTAACAGTTATTGCTGACACAACATTTGGCGACGAGGCAACAAGAACCTCTGGATGCAAAAATGAGCACTGTTGTAGGCATTAGGCACCTGCTGAATATCTCTAAACTCATATAAGTTTAAAGTGGCCACATATAAAATGGCTGCCCAAGCATGATGGGAACCCCGTTAGTCAAGTAATGAACTGGGACTGACCGATCAATGACCGAACAATGACCCTGTGAGGCCCACTACCAGGAATGCCTTGGATACAAGATAATTATAATGAACCATTATAGTACACTGGTATAATCAGTGACTTCACACAGCCGAACCCCGAGGAACAGAGATAAGGGGAGAACCTGCCTCACATAACGAGGTCATTAATCAGCCCGAGCTGACAAAAACCGAACATACAGCCCCTGAGGTATCAGGGGAATTCTATTGGGTTAAAGAAACCTATATGTAATCTATAATCGTTATGATTGGATTGTGTCCAGCCGAAGTGGGCTGAGTAACTGTAAAGAACTATTGTAAAACATAAATATCGATGAGTTTCTTTGTTCGTCGGAGAGAAGTGCCTGGATCCAGTCCTGAGGCTTCCTCCCCGCATGCGAAAATAAAGGCCGCATTGGCGTTGGAACCGACTCTGAGTGTTGAGTGATTCTTCTGAGAAAACATTCACACTAACAAGCACAATTGGATTGTTGGAGCGATTCATGGAAGGAGAAGATTGGGCAGATTTTGTGACCCGTTTGAGCCAGTTCTGAGGTGGCCAACAAAATGGAGGAGGTTGGCGACGCAGATCGGCGCTGGGCGGTGTTCCTCATGATTTGCGGTCCTGATAAAGAATCTACTCCTGCCTGTGAGTCCAACAGAGAAGGCATATGAAGAATTGTGTACACTGGTACAGGACCACTTTAAGCAAGACGAAAGCATCATCATCTCGAGATACAGATTTTACACGCATGTTCGCTCAGAGGGCCAGAATGCGGCGGTATTCGTTGCCGACCTGAGACATCTAGCGGGACCGTGTCAGTTCGGGGCTGTGTTGGCAGACATGCTTCTTTGTAATCAGCATCAACCATGAGGTGATCCTGCGTAAGCTACTAGCAGTGGAGACGTTGGACTTGAACAGGGCCATCACGATCGCTCAGTCTTGCCTGACAACGGATAGAAGTCTAAAGCAGATATCAGTGAAAAATTGAAACTCGACACGTACTGTAAGTATGATTGATTCGGCAGAGCAACACATGGCAGGGCCTACCCGACTACGTACGCGAAACCTGTGGCTGCCCAAAGTCTGCCAATGGGAATGCATCTGATTTCTCCACGTTGGCGCTGTGCGAGAATTCACTGGCACCAGCAGTGCTGATTTAAGCAATATAGTTGCAAAGGCTGTCTGACTTCTAACTAAGAGCAAACCGATAATGATCAACGTGAAATTTAATGGGGTGCCGATATCGATGGAACTGGACATGAGGGCGAGTCAATGAGTCAATCGATAATGAACTAGAGAGCATTCGACAAGCTGTGGGATACTAAAGCTTTGAGGTCCAGGCTGAGTCCAGTCAATGCCAAGTTGCGCACGTATATCAAAGAACTCATAACGGTGATTGGTAGTGCCACAATTAAATGGCTCCTTTTCGGAATGGCAGGCAGAGACTCGAAGGGGAATAGATAGGCATTTCTGCAGCCGCAACCGAGACTCCAGAATGGTATGTTGCCTCCCTGGTGCAAGGGTCAAAGATGTCTCGGAGCGGCTGCAGGACATTCTGAAAAGGGAGGGTGAACAGCCAGTTGTCATGGTACATATTGGTACCAAAGATATAGGTAAAAAATGGGACGAGGTCCTACGAGATGAATTTAAGGAGCTAGGAGTTAAATTAAAAAGTAGGACCTCAAAGGTAATAATCTCAGGATTGCTACCAGTGCCACGTACTAGTCAGAGTAGGAATCGCAGGATAGCGCAGATGAATACGTGGTTTCAGCAGTGGTGCAGAAGGGAGGGATTCAAATTCCTGGGACATTGGAATCGGTTCTGGGGGAGGTGGGACCAGTACAAATCGGACGGTCTGCACCTGGGCAGGACCGGAACCAATGTCCTAGGGGGAGTGTTTGCCAGTTGGGGAGGAGTTAAACTAATATGGCAGGGCGATGGGAACCTATGCAGGGAGACAAAGGGAAATAAAATGGAGTCAGAAGCAAAAGATAGAAAGGAGAATAGTAAAAGTGGAGGGCAGAGAAACTCAAATTTAAAAACAAAAAGGGTCACATTACAACAAAATTCTAAAGGGGCAAAGTGTGTTAGAAAGACAAGCCTCAAGGCTCTGTGCCTCAATGCGAGGAGTATTCGGAATAAGGTGGACGAATTAACTGCGCAGATAGCAGTTAACAGGTATGATGTCATTGGCATCACGTAGACATGGCTCCAGGGTGACCAAGACTGGGAACTCAACATCCAAGGGTATTCAGCGTTTCGGAAGGATAGACAGAAAGGAAAAGGAGGCGGGGTGGCGTTGCTGGTTAAAGAGAAAAATAATGCAATTGTAAGGAGGGACATTAGCCTGGATGATGTGGAATCTATATGGGTGGAGCTGCGGAATTCCAAAGGGCAGAAAATGCTAGTGGGAGTTGTGTACAGACCACCAAACAGTAGTAGTGAGGTTGGGAACAGCATCAAACAAGAAATAAGGGATGTGTACAATAAAGGTACACCAGTTATCATGGGCGACTTTAATCTACATATTGATTGGGCTAACCAAACTGGTAGCAATGCGGTGGAGGAGGATTTCCTGGAGTGTATGTCGAGGAACCAACTAGAGAGCTGGCCATCCTCGACTGGGTGATGTGTAATGAGAAGGGACTAATTAGCAATCTTGTTGTGCAAGGCCGCTTGGGGAAGAGTGACCATAATATGGTAGAATTCTTTATTAAGATGGAAAGTGACACAGTTAATTCGGAAACTAGGGTCCTGAACTTAAGGAAGGGTAACTTCGATGGTATGAGGCGTGAATTGGCTAGAATAGACTGGCAAAGGATACTTAAAGGGTTGACGGTGGATAAGCAATGGCAAACATTTAAAGATCACGTGGATGAACTTCAGCAATTGTACATCCCTGTCTGGAGTAAAAATAAAATGGGGAAGGTGGCTCAACCGTGGCTAACAAGGGAAATTAAGGATAGTGTTAAATACAAGGAAGAGGCATATAATTTGGCTAGAAAAAGCAACAAACCTGAGGACTGGGAGAAATTTAGAATTCAACAGAGGAGGACTAAGGGTTTAATTAAGAGAGGGAAAATAGAGTATGAGAGGAAGTTTGCAGGGAGCATAAAAACTGACTGCAAAACCTTCTATAAATATGTGAAGAGAAAAAGATTAGTGAAGACAAATGTAGGTCCCTTGCAGTCGAATTCAGGTGAATTTATAATGGGGAACAAAGAAATGGCAGACTAATAGAACAAATACTTCGGTTCTGTCTTCACAAAGGAAGACACAAATAACCTTCCGATTGTACTAGGGGACCGAGGGTCTAGTGAGAAGGAGGAACTGAAGGATATCCTTATTAGGCGGGAAATTGTGTTAGGGAAATTGATGGGATTGAAGGCTGATAAATCCCCGGGGCCTGATAGTCTGGGAAAGTGGCCCTAGAAATAGTGGATGCATTGGTGATCATTTTCCAACAGTCTATCGACTCTGGATCAGTTCATATGGACTGGAGGGTAGCTAATGTAACACCACTTTTTTAAAAAAGGAGGGAGAGAGAAAACGGGTAATTATACACCGGTTAGCCTGACATCAGTAGTGGGGAAAATGTTGGAATCAATCATTAAGGATGAAATAGCAGCGCATTTGGAAAGCAGTGATAGGATCGGACCAAGTCAGCATGGATTTATGAAAGGGAAATCATGCTTGACGAATCTTCTGAAATTTTTTGAGGATGTAACTAGCAGAGTGGATAAGGGAGAACCAGTGGATGTGGTGTATTTGGACTTTCAAAAGCCTTTTGACATGATCCCGCACAAGAGATTGGTGTGCAAAATCAAAGCACATGGTATTGGGGGTAATGTACTGACGTGGATAGAGAACTAGTTGGCAGACAGGAAGCAGAGAGTCGGGATAAACGGGTCCTTTTCAGAATGGCAGGCAGTGACTAGTGGAGTGCCGCAGGGCTCAGTGGTGGGACCCCAGCTATTTACAATATACATTAACGATTTAAATGAAGAAATTGAGTGTAATATCTCCAAGATGGCGGATGACACTAAACTGGGTGGTGGTGTGAACTATGAGGAGGACGCTAAAAGGCTGCAGGGTGACCTGGACAGGTTAGGTGAGTGGGCAAATGCATGGCAGATGCAGTATAACGTGGATAAATGTGAGGTTATCCATTTTGGGCCCAAAAACATGAAGACAGAATATTATCTGGATGGCGGCAGATTAGGAAAAGGGGGAGATGCAACGAGACCTGGGTGTCATGGTTCATCAGTCACTGAAAGTGGGCATGCAGGTACAGCAGGCAGTGAAGAAGGCAAATGGTATGTTGGCTTTCATAGCTAGGGAATTTGAGTATAGGAGCAGGGAGGTCTTAATGTAATGTAGTGAGGCCTCACCTGGAATATTGTGTGCAGTTTTGGTCTCCTAATCTGAGGAAGGACGTTCTTGCTATTGAGGGAGTGTAGCGAAGGTTCACCAGACTGATTCCAGGGATGGCTGGACTGTTATGTGAGGAGAGACTGGATCAACTGGGCCTTTATTCACTGAAAGTTTAGAAGGATGAGAAGGGATCTCATAGAAATGTATAAGATTCTGATGGGACTGGACACGTTAGATGCGGGAAGAATGTTCCCGATGTTGGGGAAGTCCAGAACCAGGGGACATAGTCTTAGGATAAGTGGTAGGCCATTTAGGACTGAGATGAGGAGAAACTTATTCACTCAGAGAGTTGTTAACCTGTGGAATTCCCTGCCGCAGAGAGTTGTTAATGCCAGTTCATTAGATATATTCAAGAGGGAGTTAGATATGGCCCTTACGGCTAGGGGGATCAAAGGGTATGGAGAGAAAGCAGGAAAGGGGTATTGAGGGAATGATCAGTCATGATCTTATTGAATGGCAGTGCAGGTTCGAAGGACCGAATGGCCTACTCCTGCACCTATTTTCTATGTTTCTATGTATAGATCAGACAAAGCTGCAGCACACAGATGAACTGGAACAGTCGGAGGAAGACACAATCGACGACCAACCAACCTACCCTCTGTCATCAGAGGACTCAGTGGTCATCAGTGAATCGGGACTTTCAATCACTGACATATTCAATGAAAATGGACTTTCAATCCCTGACATGGCCATTGCCACTCCCACCAGATCAGCCACCCAGCTACCAGTCACAACAGACTCTGAACACTGACCCAAGGCTGGAGTTGAACTGAGATGGTCAACCTGGGAGCGTAAAACAGCAGACCGTCTCAATTTGTAAAAGACTGTGTTAATATCTCAGAGGGAGGTATTGTCATGTATGTACTTTTGAGATCACTAGCCACTAGATGGTGTCACTGTTGGAGGCCATTGGGCTGCACGCATGTGTGTGCAGCCCAAGTATAAAAAGCCAGCCATTTTGTATATTAGTCACTTTGGGCCTTATTAAAGCAGAGCCAAGGTCATACCTCTTGGAGTTAAACAGTACTCAGTCTAACCATTATTACACACACAACAATAGGGAGTTCCAGGACTTTAACTCACCAACTATGAAGGAACGGCAATATATGTCCAATTCAAGAATGGTATGTGACTTGGAGGGGAACTTGGAGGCAATGATGTTCCCATGTGCCTGCTGCCCTTGTCCCTCAGGGTGATGGAGGTCAGGGTTTGAGAGGTACTGCTAAGAAACCTTGGCGAGTTGCTACAGTGCATCACGTAGATAGTACACACTGCAGCCACAGTACGCAGGTGATGATGGGGATGGATGTTTAGGCTAGTGGAATAAGTTTGCAGTCGGCTGGTTTTGTTCAGATTGGTCATGCTTCAGTCTCTTGTGTGCAGAGTTACCAATCTCAGCCAGGATGGCTGTTGTAATCCAGCAGAGAAGGGGAAGAAGGAGATGAGAGAAAAAGACAGTCCGAGTTCCCCTATCTTTCCCTCTTCCTTTTACTACCCTCCTTTACTTTGCAGAAAAAACTCTAAGGAAAAAAGGCTTGCATCATCTTATCGTTCAGAAACATCTCCAACTGTTTCACATGCAGTGAATTACTTCAAATTCATTTCACGTATGAGTTACAGCTGATAGAGGAGAGTTCCATCCCATCGGTCTTGGCTAAATGTAATTCTAGGTCTCGGCTGTGAAAGGAGTACATGGTGTCATAATACAATAACTGGTATGAAGTATAGCATAAACATAAGGCAGCGGATTTCCCAATCTATCTCTCTGCTGAATGTCAACTGCCTGGTTCAGTAATAGATGAGTCTGCAGGTTATCGAAGATCATGGACAAAGCATTGAATTAATCGTAATTACTGTCAAATGTGTATCATTAAACTGTTGAGTACAAAAATGGATTGGAAGACGATGCTGTTCAGAGTCACGCCTATTAAAATTCATGCTTCTAAATAAATTTTACTTTGCTTTTGTGTTTTTTGTTTTCCAATTTATCATCATCAGGCTTACCCACATTGTGCACCCTCTCAATTTGAGAGTATGGGCTAGGTGACTGGGGACTTTACCAACACCCTCTATTTGTCTGTTAGCCAAGTAGTACATTGGTACCCACCGTTTGGGTAAGGACAAAAAAATGTGTCCTTTAACCACACATGAAACAGACTTTAGGTCCCTTAGAGCCTAATGCCTGTTTGAGGCCCCCTCTCCAAGATTAGTTTTCCCTGAGGCACTCCAGGAAACCAGGCCGAGGGATCGCTTGCCAGCCCCAACAAAGAAGGTATGTAACTTACCTGAATGTGGAGTTAGGAGGAGCAAAGAAACATAGAAAATAGGTGCAGGAGTAGGCCATTTGGCCCTTCGAGCCTGCACCACCATTCAATAAGATCATGGCTGATCATTCATCTCAATACCCCTTTCCTGCTTTCTCTCCATACCCCTCAACCCCTTTAGCCATAAGGGCCATATCTAACTCCCTCTTGAATATATCCAACGAACTGGCATCAACAACTCTCTGCGGTAGAGAATTCCACAGTTTAACAACTCTCTGAGTGAAGAAGTTTCTCCTCATCTCGGTCCTAAATGGCTTACCCCTTATCCTTAGACTGTGACCCCTGGTTCTGGATTTCTCCAACATCGGGAACATTCTTCCTGCATCTAACCTGTCTAGACCCGTCAGAATCTTATACATTTCTATGAGATCCCCTCTCATCCTTCTAAACTCCAGTGAATAAAGGCTCAGTTGATCCAGACTCTCCTCATATGACAGTCCAGCCATCCCTGGAATCAGACTGGTGGACCTTCGCTGCACTCCCTTAATAGCAAGAACGTCCTTCCTCAGATTAGGAGACCAAAACTGAACACAATATTCCAGGTGAGGTCTCACCAAGGCCCTGTACAACTGCAGTAAGACCTCCCTGCTCCTATACTCAAATCCCCTCGCTATGAAGGCCAACATGCCATTTGCCTTCTTCACCGCCTGCTGTACCTGCATGCCAGCTTTCAATGACTGATGTACCATGACCTCCAGGTCTCGTTGCAGCTCCGCTTTTCTTAATCTGCTGCCATTCAGATAATATTCTGCCTTCATGTTTTTGTCACCAAAATGGATAACCTCTCATTTATCCACATTATACTGATCTGCCATGCATTTGCCCACTCACTTAACCTGTCCAAGTCACCCTGAAGCCTCTTAGCATCCTCCTCACAGCTCAAACCGCCATGCAGCTTAGTGTCATCTGCAAACTTGGAGATATTACACTCAATTCATTTGTCTAAATCATTGATGTATATTGTAAATAGCTGGGGTCCCAGCACTGAGCCCTGTGGCACTCCACTAGTCACTGCCTGCCATTCTGAGAAAGACCCGTTTATCCCGACTCTCTGCTTCCTGTCTGCCAACCATGTGCTTTAATTTTGCACACCAATCTCTTGTGTGGGACCTTGTCAAAAGCCTTTTGAAAGTCCAAATGCACCACATCCACTGGTTCTCCCTTGTCCACTCTACTAGTTGCATCCCCCAAAAAAGAAGCAGGGGTACTCCTGACCTCACATTTAAAGGATTCAATCAGCCCCGCCGCACATCGCCACTTGACCCCCGGACCCACACCTGTGGGCCACTGTGAAGCTTTTAAGCATGTTGCTGATCACCCATTATCCTCCTCTTTGTGCTTCGAGTATTTGTCCCTGAATATCTGCAGAATGAGATAATGGCAGTTATACCAAGATTCCTCCTGCCTCTGCCCTGCAGCATAAACCCTGCCAAAATTTACAGGGTCATGGAAGGGAACCTAATTTGCAAGGGGCATGTGGGTGGGTGCAAGTGCCATTGCATCTGAATCGCCTACCCCATGCAGCCAGGGTCCCCTCTGACCGTCTGCAGTCGTCCATCTGCCTCCTATAGAAGGGAGCCGATCTTGCTTTTCTTTAATTAAGGGTATTCTTCATAGGCAAGGCCACTTCCCTGGTCTGTCTAGCCCCCAGTGGGGCCCATTAATTGCATTTTGTCATGTCTTTTTTTTTTGTTGTGTGTATAAAGTAGCCATAGTTGCTCACTAATTTAGCAGCCAAAATATTTCAGTACCTCCTGCCCTTTCGATCATGAATTGTTGTTATAAGCAGTCGTCAGAGGACACGCATGGTAGACATTTGTAACTGCACAGTCCCAAAGGATTTTAGAGTTCTATAACCAGTTGTACATCCAAAAGTAACTGAATTCCTGTGTGACATAAAAATAACTTTTGTCTGCAACACAAGCTCAAGGGGCAGGGGAAGGTGAGATGATTTCAGAAACAAATCAAGTTTTGTTTTTGTAATATATGACAATGTGTGATTTTAAAACTTAATGTTCAATAGGATGGTGAAGTTGCTTGGATGCTTTGTTCATTCAATTGCACTTTGAAGCTGAAAATTTAAGTTTAAAATGCTTTATTCTGGTCATTATCTGCTTTTTCTTCCACTCCACCTGCTTCTCCTTATCTCCTTCTCCCTTTCCCTCCTTTCCCTCCTCCATTACTCCCTGACCCCCTCCTCCTCCTCCTCCTCACTCTTGTCCCCTCCTCCTCCTCCTCCACTCCCTCAGCAGAAATATTAAATAAGTACTTTGCCTCGGGAAACTAACATGGTGGACATGACATTAGAAGAAGAGAACAAAAAAGATATAAAGACATTTAAGATAGAAAGTGGGAGATAATTGATTAACTAATCAAACTTAAGAGAGGATAAGACCCCTGGTCCAGATGGATTGCATACAAGCATATTAAAATAAGTTCAGGAAGAAATAACAGAGGCTCTACTACATGTGTAACTATTCATTAGAAAAGGGAATAGCGGCAGAGGACTGGCAACAGCTAAGGTGATTCCTATGTCTAAAATGGGAGATAGAACCAGTCCAGGGAACTATAAACCAATTAGTTTAACGTTAGTGGTAGGAAAGATAATGGAATCCTTACTCAAAGATGTAATAGAAAAACAAATAGAAACTGAAAATATAATAGGTTTGTCAGCGCGGATTCCAAAAGAGAAGGCCATGCTTGACCAAATTCTTTGAAGAAGTAACAGAAAGCCTAGATGCGGTTAATGTAGTAGACATAATGGGCCCAAGTTTCCACATGATTTGCGCCTGATTTTTCGGAGCAACTGGTGGAGAACGGACTATCTTAGAAATCGCAATTCTCCACATTTTTTTTTCTGCAGTTCTAGTCAGGTAGAACAGTTCTACTTTGGAACAGAATTTTTTCTTCAAAAGGGGGCGTGTCCGGCCACTGCCGCCTGATTTCAAAGTTTCCACAGTGAAAACGTACTCCAAACTAACTTAGAATGGAGCAAGTGAAGATTTTTGTAGAACTGAAAAAACCTGTTCCACACATTAAAAAATCAGGTGCAGGTTACAAATTAGGCGTCCAGAACGAGGTGGGGGGAGGGGGGGAAGTCATTAAATTCTTATTTATACTTATACAAATATTATACAAATAAATCCAACCTGAATAAACATTTATAAGCAAAGAAAAGATTAAATAAACCATTTTCCTACCTGTGTGAAAGTGCTTCAGTCAGCTCAGCGATGTGGCGTCGTTCCCGTGAACGGGAGGGAGGGAGGGGCAGGCAGTAAGCAGGAAGCCTCTGTGCTGATGGCAATGTGCTTTTATTAAAAAATGTTCAAAAATTAAACAGCGACAAAGAACTACAAAAATGGCCAAGTGCCAATGTTTCCTTCACACTGCGCGTACGCGAACGCTCCAACGCGCACGCGCAGCGTTGCCGGCAGGAAAAAAACTAATTTAAATAGTACCCGCCCCCTCCCACTTACAAAATCGGCGCGAGTGTAGGCTCCGCCCCCCTGGGCGCCGCGCCAAACTGACAAGGAGCTGCAGGTCGTTCCAGAATCGCGCGTTTTTTTTCCGGTGCCCTTTTAGGCACGAAAAACGCGCCCAGCTTGGAGGGGCGCCAGTTTTTTATTGTGTAGAAACTTGGGCCCAATATACTTGGATTTCCAAATAGCCTTCGATAAGGTACCGCATAGTGTTGCCAATTTAAGTATATTTAAGTGTATCTAAGGGTTAAGTCATGGCAGGAGAGCTCGGTCGGATGTTATGCTCCTCCTGTACCATGTGGGAACTCAGGGACACTTCCGGTGTCCCTGACAACTACATGTGTGGGAGGTGTATCTGCCTCGAGCTCCTGACGGTCCGCGTTGCAGAGTTGGAGCTGAGGGTGGATTCACTCTGGAGCATTCACGATGCTGAGAATGAAGTGAGTAGCACGTGTAGCGAGTTGGTCTTACCGCAGGAGAAGGGTCCACAGCCAGATAGGGAATGGAAGACCAGCAGGAAGAGTAGTGCAAGGAAGGTAGTGCAGGGGTCCCCTATGGTCATCCCCCCTGAAAAACAGATACACCGCTTTGAGTACTGTTGGGGGGGGATGACTCATCAGGGGAGGACAGCAGCAGCCAAGTTCATGGCACCGTGGCTGGCTCTTCTGCACAGGAGGGCAGGAAAAAGAGTGGGAGAGCGATAGTGATAGGGGATTCAATGGTGAGGGGAATAGATAGGTGTTTCTGCGGCCGCAACCGAGACTCCAGGATGGTATGTTGCCTCCCTGGTACAAGGGTCAAGGATGTCTCGGAGCGGGTGCAGGACATTCTGAAAAGGGAGGGAGAACAGCCAGTTGTCGTGGTGCACATTGGTACCAACGACATAGGTAAAAAAAAAGGGATGAGGTCCTACGAAACGAATTTAAGGAGCTAGGAGCTAAATTAAAAAGTAGGACCTAAAAAGTAGTAATCTCGGGATTGCTACCAGTGCCACGTGCTAGTCAGAGTAGGAATCACAGGATAGCGCAGAAGAATATGTGGCTTGAGCAATGGTGCAGCAGGGAGGGATTCAAATTCCTGGTGCATTGGAACCGGTTCTGGGGGAGGTGGGACCAGTACAAACTGGACGGTCTGCACCTGGGCAGGACCGGAACCAATGTCCTAGGGGGAGTGTTTGCTAGTGCTGTTGGGGAGGAGTTAAACTAATATGGCAGGGGGATGGGAACCAATGCAGGGAGACAGAGGGAGACAAAAAGGAGGCAAAAGCAAAACACAGAAAGGAGATGAGGAAAAGTGGAGGGCAGAGAAACCCAAGGCAAAGAACAAAAAGGGCCACTGTACAGCAAAATTCTAAAAGGACAAAGGGTGTTAAAAAAAACAAGCCTGAAAGCTTTGTGTCTTCATGCAAGGAGTATCCGCAATAAGGTGGATGAATTAACTGTGCAAATAGATGTTAACAAATATGATGTGATTGGGATTACAGAGACGTGGCTCCAGGATGATCAGGGCTGGGAACTCAACATCCAGGGGCATTCAACATTCAGGAAGGATAGAATAAAAGGAAAAGGAGGTGAGGTAGCATTGTTGGTTAAAGAGGAGATTAATGCAATAGTTAGGAAAGATATTAGCTTGGATGATGTGGAATCTATATGGGTAGAGCTGCAGAGAACACCAAAGGGCAAAAAACGTTAGTGGGAGTTGTGTACAGACCTCCAAACAGTAGTAGTGATGTTGGGGAGGGCACCAAACAGGAAATTAGGGGTGCATGCAATAAAGGTGTAGCAGTTATGATGGGTGACTTTAATATGCACATAGATTGGGCTAGCCAAACTGGAAGCAATACGGTGGAGGAGGATTTCCTGGAGTGCATAAGGGATGGTTTTCTAGACTAATATGTCGAGGAACCAACTAGGGGGGAGGCCATCTTAGACTGGGTGTTGTGTAATGAGAGAGGATTAATTAGCAATCTCATTGTGCGAGGCCCCTTGGGGAAGAGTGACCATAATATGGTGGAATTCTGCATTAGGATGGAGAATGAAACAGTTAATTCAGAGACCATGGTCCAGAACTTAAAGAAGGGTAACTTTGAAGGTATGAGGCGTGAATTGGCTAGGATAGATTGGCGAATGATACTTAAGGGGTTGACTGTGTATGGGGAAGACATTTAGAGACCGCATGGATGAATTACAACAATTGTACATTCCTGTCTGGCGTAAAAATAAAAAAGGGAAGGTGGCTCAACCGTGGCTATCAAGGGAAATCAGGGATAGTATTAAAGCCAAGGAAGTGGCATACAAATTGGCCAGAAATAGCAGCGAACCTGGGGACTGGGAGAAATTTAGAACTCAGCAGAGGAGGACAAAGGGTTTGATTAGGGCAGGGAAAATGGAGTACGAGAAGAAGCTTGCAGGGAACATTAAGGCGGATTGCAAAAGTTTCTATAGGTATGTAAAGAGAAAAAGGTTAGTAAAGGCAAACGTAGGTCCCCTGCAGTCAGAATCACGGGAAGTCATAACGGGGAACAAAGAAATGGCAGACCAATTGAACAAGTACTTTGGTTCGGTATTCACTAAGGAGGACACAAACAACCTTCCGGATATAAAAGGGGTCAGAGGGTCTAGTAAGGAGGAGGAACTGAGGGAAATCTTTATTAGTCGGGAAATTGTGTTGGGGAAATTGATGGGATTGAAGGCCGATAAATCCCCAGGGCCTGATGGACTGCATCCCAGAGTACTTAAGGAGGTGGCCTTGGAAATAGTGGATGCATTGACAGTCATTTTCCAACATTCCATTGACTCTGGATCAGTTCCTATGGAGTGGAGGGTAGCCAATGTAACCCCACTTTTTAAAAATGGAGGGAGAGAGATAACAGGGAATTATAGACCGGTCAGCCTGACATCGGTAGTGGGTAAAATTATGGAATCAATTATTAAGGATGTCATAGCAGTGCATTTGGAAAGAGGTGATATGATAGGTCCAAGTCAGCATGGATTTGTGAAAGGGAAATCATGCTTGACAAATCTTCTGGAATTTTTTGAGGATGTTTCCAGTAGAGTGGACAAGGGAGAACCAGTTGATGTGGTATATTTGGACTTTCAGAAGGCTTTCGACAAGGTCCCACACAAGAGATTAATGTGCAAAGTTAAAGCACATGGGATTGGGGGTAGTGTGCTGACATGGATTGAGAACTGGTTGTCAGACAGGAAGCAAAGAGTAGGAGTAAATGGGGACTTTTCAGAATGGCAGGCAGTGACTAGTGGGGTACCGCAAGGTTCTGTGCTGGGGCCCCAGCTGTTTACACTGTATATTAATGATTTAGACGAGGGGATTAAATGTAGTATCTCCAAATTTGCGGATGACACTAAGTTGGGTGGCAGTGTGAGCTGCGAGGAGGATGCTATGAGGCTGCAGAGCGACTTGGATAGGTTAGGTGAGTGGGCAAATGCATGGCAGATGAAGTATAATGTGGATAAATGTGAGGTTATCCACTTTGGTGGTAAAAACAGAAAGACAGACTATTATCTGAATGGTGACAGATTAGGAAAAGGGGAGGTGCAACGAGACCTGGGTGTCATGGTACATCAGTCATTGAAGGTTGGCATGCAGGTACAGCAGGCGGTTAAGAAGGCAAATGGCATGTTGGCCTTCATAGTGAGGGGATTTGAGTACAGGGGCAGGGAGGTGTTGCTACAGTTGTACAGGGCCTTGGTGAGGCCACACCTGGAGTATTGTGTACAGTTTTGGTCTCCTAACCTGAGGAAGGACATTCTTGCTATTGAGGGAGTGCAGCGAAGGTTCACCAGACTGATTCCCGGGATGGCGGCACTGACCTATCAAGAAAGACTGGATCAACTGGGCTTGTATTCACTGGAATTCAGAAGAATGAGAGGGGACCTCATAGAAACGTTTAAAATTCTGACGGGGTTAGACAGGTTAGATGCAGGAATAATGTTCCCAATGTTGGGGAAGTCCAGAACCAGGGGACACAATCTAAGGATAAGGGGTAAGCCATTTAGGACCGAGATGAGGAGGAATTTCTTCACCCAGAGAGTGGTGAACCTGTGGAATTCTCTACCACAGAAAGTTGTTGAGGCCAATTCACCAAATATATTCAAAAGGGAGTTCGATGAAGTCCCTACTACTCGGGGGATCAAGGGGTATGGCGAGAAAGCAGGAAGGGGGTACTGAAGATTCATGTTCAGCCATGAACTCATTGAATGGCGGTGCAGGCTCGAAGGGCTGAATGGCCTACTCCTGCACCTATTTTCTATGTTTCTATAGTAGCCTTATGACTAAGATCAGAGCATGTGGAGTCAGGGGACAAGTAGCAGAATGGATAGAAAGCTGGCTACAAAACAGAAAACTGAGTAGGGGTTAAAGGTAGTCACTCAGATAGGCAAATGATGGAAAGTGGTGTTCCACAAGAATCGGGTGCTGGGACCACTGTTCAGCATTTACATAAACGATTTGGACTCGGGAATCGGTAGTACAATTTCAAAATTTGCGGATGTATTGGGCGGTGTAGTTAATGCAGAGGAGGACTGCGACAAAATAAAACATTAATAAACTTGCAGAATGGGTGTGTAATTGGCAAATTAACTTAACTATAGATAAATGTGAATAGTACATTTTTGGAGGAAGAATAAAGAGGTCACATACTCCTTGAGAAATCAGTGTCTAAATGGGGTAGAGGAACAGAGGGATCTGGGGATACAGATGCACAATTCGCTGAAACTAGTGACACACGTTAATAAGGCCAGCAAACAAAGAACAGGTTCATTACTAGTGGGATAGAATTGAAAAACAGAACAGTTAGGTTAAACTTGTATAGAACCTTGGTTCGACCAAACTTACGATATTATGAACAGATCTGGTCTCCATATTATAAAAAAGGCATTGAGACACTGGAGAAGATACAAAAAAGATTTACTAGAAAGATACCAGACCCTAAGAGGTGAAAACTATAAGGAAAGATTGAACAGGCGGGAGCTCTTTTCCCAAGAAAAGAGAAGATTGAGTGGTGGCCTGATAGAAATCTGATGTGGCTCAGTGGGTAGCGCTCTCGCCTCTAAGTCAGAAGGTTGTGGGTTCAAGTCCCACTCCAGGAGCTTGAGCACAAAAATCTAGGCTGACTCTCCAGTAGAGTGCTGAGGGAGTGCTACATTGTCAGAGGGGCCGTCTTTCAGATGAGACGTTAAACTGAGGCCATGCCTGCTCTCTAAGATGGGCATAAAAGATCCCATGGTCTGGTCAATATTTATCCCTCAATCAACATAACCAAAAAAAAAAAGATTATCTGGCCATTATCACATTGCTGTTTGTGGGATTTGCTGTGCAAGTTGGCTGCCACATTTCCCACATTACAACAGTGACTACACTTCAAAAAAATAAAGTACTTCATTGGCTGTAAAATGCTTTGGGATATCTGGTGGTCATGAAAGGCACGATATAAATGCAAGTCTTTCGTCTTTCCTTTCACCCCCTCCCTGCTTTGCATCCTCAGTCTTTCTCCCCTTTCCTTCATTGACATGTGGAATTGCTTATTGCATTTCATGTCTGAAGAATTGTTTAAAATGGCCCATTAAGTTCCTTTGTTGGTGAGTTGACTTTCATAAATTTTACTTTTCCATTTTTCAGTTTACTAGGCTTGTATACTAATAACTAAGCAGTAACTTTGTGAAATCATTCAGTCACCAGTCATATGATGGAAAACGTTTATGCTTCATGCATTAGATCTAAAACTAACATCAAAATGTGAAAGATGCGTTGAAATAATTTGGCATCTTTTGGCATTTCCAAATGGCCAAGGTGATGTCACTTAAATTGATTTTCTAGAAACTGAGCCTGTCCGAACACTCAAAGACCAGAATTGTTCCCCTGAATTTGAATATTGAATAACACCTTTCCATTCAAACTGCAAGATGTGTTAATGAAAAAAACATGTCGCATACAATTATAAGATACTACAGACTTGAGACTAGGCTGACGCTTGGGTACATTACTGCTGCTCTGCTGGAGGTGATGTCCTTCAGGTGAGATGTTGAAACAAGGCTCTGTCTTCCTGCTCGGGTGACGTAAAAGATCCGAGGGCATTATTTGAAGAAGAGCAAGGAGTTCCCCCAGTGTTCTGGCCAGGAACAGCAATAAGACCATGCAATCTCTGCAATTGCATAAGACCCCAAGCGGATCCAGTGACGGTTGTCTCGTAAAATGTAGAGACCCCAAACCAAACTTTCACACGCAAGGCAAATGCTGCCCCTGGTTCTGGCCGATGTTCCTTCCCTCAACCAAGATCACCAAAATCAGATTAAATATCATTTGCTGCTTATGGGACTTTGCTGTGTGCAAATTGGGTGCCACATTTGTCTACATAACAACAGTAACTGCACTTCAATAAGTAATCCATTAGTTCTAAAATCTTTTGGGGCATCCTGAGAATATGATAATATGTCATATTAGTTCACTCTCCCTCTCGCACGTGCACTTGCATTCTCTCTCTAACAATCCACAGCTTTATAAATGATGCCAGATCGGAATGATTCAAAAAGTATTAAAAATGACAAATGGGGATCTGTTGTAATATCTTTTTAGCCACAAACCACAGGAGCTGCGGGGAAACTGTGATACCTGTGGTAGTGTCATGGAGCTGCTGTACTGCTTGCTCAACAGAAAGCCTGTGCTTTTATAGTGCATGTTTGAACTGTCCCACCTGTTAAACAGAGGAGGAGATAACTGATATTGCCTGAATGGTCAAAGTATCAACTAAAGGACCGATTGCTATGTGAAACTGTTCCCATAGTGATGAGAAAACCATTGTGTACATACATTACTGCCTCTGTGTTGTCACAGATTTCTTTGTCAGGTAAATCAACATTTTAAATCTCAATGTGTTTGTTTAATTGTAACACTTTGTTCTCTGAATCACATTTTCTTATCTGAGTGATTGAGAGCTGCTTACATATAGTCAACACACTTCTAGGAAGTGACTGGTTCATAACAAAAGTTTTAAGAGAGAGGGGAGAATGTGATTTTTCTGGTTTTAAGATTTTGAAGGGTACCACATGGCATGTTATTGGTCTGCTTCTCCCAGAGTGGTAAATGAGAGTTTTTAACCCATAATTTTGCCATGCATCAAGTTCCTGATATTCACATTATTAAAGATCAGCTGGAACATTGCATAAGCTGCTCTTGAGCACATCATAGCAGCTGAGGTAAGTGCATTAAAGGAGGGCTGAGAGCTGTACTACTGCCTAACATCTTGGCTGTTGTTTGAATGTATAAAATCATTTAAAAAGAGGCAAAGCCATTAAATTGTGATCAATTAAATGGAAGTTGAGTTATTTATGGGGATGCAATTAAAACATGGTAAAAAAACTTGAATTGGATGAGAATAAAGCTCTCCTTGACTCTGAATAATGGCCACCAAATAGGGTGAAAACAAAATGATTTATGAAAGAAATGAATGGCCTCCTGAATAACAAGAAGCAGATTGGAGATGCAGTAATCTTTTACATAACATATGCCACAATGCAATAAATCATGGGATTAATAGAATTACAAAGAAAAATGTACCTCTGAATTTTAACAAAAGTAGTCATGCTTTCACATGAGAAACATTGCTCATGCCCCCTGTGCCTTTAGACTACCAATTTATCAGATGCAGGATAGTTCATGTAATTATTGGAAATTGTTGCACCTTTTTGGAACCAATGTTGAGGTTGGCTTATTTCCTGGAATAGCCCTAGCTGGTTTCTGCCAGTATCCATTCTGGGGTCCAGGTCACAATTCACAAGACTGTTGAACTAACGATCTTCACAGATAGCTTAACATTTTTTTTAATCCACATTTCCTAGTTTTTTTTTCCAGTTCTTCCTTTTAGGCTGAAATGCATTCTTTAAAACTTTAAAGCTCCTATTCTCAAACCCATTGAAATCCTGGATAGTCTGTCTGGAATATTTCAGTGGCATCTTAGGATCATAGAAATTTACAGCACAGAAGGAGGCCATTCAGCGCATTGTGTCTATGCTTGCTGTTAAAGAGCTATGCAACCGAATCCCACTTTCCAGCACTTGGACCACAGCCTTGTAGGTTACAGCACATACATAACCAAGTACTTTCTAAATGCGATGAGGATTTCTGCCTCTACCACCCTTTCAGGCAGTGAATTCCAGATCCCCATCACCCTCTGGATGAACTTTTTTCCTTATTTCCCCTCTAATCCTTCTACCAACTACTTTAAATCTATACCCCCTGGATATTGACCTCTCTGCTAAGGGAAATAGGTCCTTACGATCCACTGTATCTAAGTATCTTGAAACATTTCCTCTGCCCACCAGGGACTCGCTTGCCATGTAAGAGTTCCGAGTAGAGCGCTTGCTTTGGGAGTCTTGTGTCGGGCATATGGATGATGTGGCCGGCCCAACGGAGCTGGTCGAGTGTGGCCAGTGCTTCGATGCTGGGGATGTTGTCCTGGGCAAGAACACTGATGTTGGTGCGTCTGTCCTCCCAGTGAATTTGCAGGATCTTGCAGAGGCAACACTGATGGTACTTCTCCAGCGCTTTGAGGTGCCTACTGTATATGGTCCACGTCTCAGCCATATAGGAGGGCGGGTATCACCACTGCCCTGTAGACCATAAGCTTGGTGCCAGATTTGAACATCCCACCGACACCTGGGAATCCCTGGCCCAAGATCACCCTAAGTGGAGGAAGAGCATCCGGGAGGACACTGAGCACCTCGAGTCTCGTCGCTGAGAGCATGCAGAAATCAAGCACAGGCAGCGGAAGGAGCGTGCGGCAAACCAGGCTCCCCACCCACCCCTTCCTTCGGCCACTGTCTGTCCCACTGTGACAGAGACTGTAATTCCTTTATTGGACTGTACAGTCACCTGAGAACTCACTTTTAGAGTGGAAGCAAGTCTTCCTCGAACTGCCTATGGTGATGATGATCTCGGTCCCTCATAATTTTATACACCTCAATTAAATCTCCCCTCAGTCTCCTCTGTTCCAAAGAAAACAACCCCAGCCTATCCAATCTTTCCTCATAGCTAAAATTTTCCAGTCCTGGCAACATCCTCGTAAACTTTAAGTTTATTTTATTCCATATACATTTTATTAAAATTTCATTGGAATAGATTTGTTTTTATGCCCTTACAGATGTTGAAGTATGAAAAATATCTGTAGTTCTCAAGCCACATGTGTATTTTAGGTGGGTTGCTGAATGCAATGTTCCACCTATAAATGGGATGGACATAATTTAATTATGATTTGCTGCTTGTGAATTATAAGATTTTGTTCTTCAGCCATATTTAGATTCAGCATTTGTGCTTCAAGATTAGCGCAGAAATGGTTCCAAACTGCCCCACTGAAACTCCCAAGTTCATGAGCTATGTGGAGGTGCCCCGACACTTAGCATAGCTCCATTTTAGTGTGCACAAACTGTTGCTTCATATAACTCTCATGCTCAGTGGGACAGAATTGGAATCTTCAGAGTAAAGTTGAATTACTAATTGTTGAGGAAAGTTTCTGTAAATTGATAGTGACTTGTAAATCTCCAGCTTCTGCACTTGGGGAGAATGTAGGTTATCAAGGTTTGAAAACCAGCTGGAATTTATTGGGTTCCTTTCTCCTCTTTTGCACTTTCAAATGTTTGAATTGTGAGGGATATGTATCAGGTGGAAGACTTTTGTAATATACTGCCAGATGTCCCATGATGTTATTTGTGGGAAATTCCAATAATAGCTGTTTTATAATGATCAAGGCGTTATACAATGTACTGCACGTGTGTTATTGTGCTGCAGAGGTGCAGTTACATTTGACTTGGCCTGTCCCTTTAAGGTAAAATAATTTAATTGATGCCTATATAGGACATCTGGAGGTCAATTGAGGGTTAATTGTTGTTGTTGAACGAGGTTTACAGACTGGCAGTTGCTTGAAAATTTCCAGAGCCAGATTAGAAGAAACCATCATGAAACAACTGCTTTCCTTTTTCTTTGTTTCTATACTTTGACACTATCGAATTCCCCAAAGTGGATGTATCTTATGCTGGTGCTTGCGGGGTTTAGAATGCTTGATGTGATGGGACTGTTTCCTGCTCCTCCCTGGTGCCAACTTCCTCATCTAAGGAGACCCCTGCACAAAGCAAAAGCGAATATGCGTTAGCATGCCTGTTTGATGGCTGAAGTAATCATATATCTGTGTTGTTTTTGTTTAAAATTGACTGTGATACATGGGAAAGTAGTGATGGTCAGCTTTTTTGTCTTGTGTTCATTGAATATATTTTGTATTCCACACACATGAGAACTATATCACATGCATGTGTTGTGGAAATCATTAGATAAACTATTAATGGCTCACGGGCAAGTAATTCCAGTCAGTACGTCACCGGTATATCAATAACGCTTGGTGTAAGGTACATGTTTAGAACTTTATTTCATCTTCTCAATAAAAATAGCATTGTTAGTTAGATTCTTTCCTGCTTTGTTTAGTCCAGCAGTCCTAAGGATGATTAAGTTGTTTTTTTCCATGTGTTACTAGATTACAATAACTTTAGATTTCACTTTCTTTTGATGGCCACTTTAATTTAGAGTTCTCAGTTGATCTGCTTCTTATAAGGGCTAGATATGTGGCAGATGGTCTGTTCAGATAATGCAGAACAGATGTCCATCTTAATACAACTTTGAAAAATTAGTGGTTTGCAACAAAAAAATTTCAGACTCTCATTCAAAGTCTCAAAACATTTGCAAATACTAAACTGCATATCAGAAAACACCAGCAGCTTAGCCCACTTTGAACATGTGAAAAGTGAGGTTGATGGAAACATTTGAGTCTGGAGAATGGACAATGTGAGCATGCCACTGTTTCACCAGAAGTGGCAAAGCTCTGCCCGTCACTCAAGTCTTATTGTTTCAAATTATATTAGCTTCTCGATTTGTTTATAATTAAACTGCACCTGACTTGTATGATCTTTATGCACAGAAATTTACATAGATTCGGTATTTTAATTGTGACAAATCGAAATATTTTTAAATACAGGCAGATGTGTGTGTTATATTTCATACATGTGTATTTGTAGAAGCTTGGAGATGATCAAAAGGCTGTAATGCCATTCGGGATGTTTGACCAGCATCAAATAGTCTTGTTGCAATGAAATACTAATGAGTTGGGTAGAAAAAGATGGTAATAGGTTGTGGGGATTAATTACAGTGAAACTAATAGGCTAAGGACTAATTTTGTGTTCCATTTTTTTGCAGTGTCTACAGCCTTGCAAAGAGTTGTGGGAGACCGATAAAAACCAATGTCACCGACAGTGTGAGGTAGGAAAACGCTTCATGGAAAATGTTTAATGGTTACTTGGACTGAATTGTGTATGCTCCGAGTTAATTGCATCTTTACGATGCATTCATCATGAATCCCATCACAGTGGGGGGTGAAACTATGGAAAATGTTTCTGACCTTCACAAGCATGACAACCCCCTCATGTTCACTTGGTTAAGTTACAAAGAGAAGATCAAAACTCCCTTACACCAACTTTGTTTTATTTCTAATTTATACTTTTAGATCTATCATCTCGTTGCAAGCAGAAAATCAAGACCAAGTGCAGGGTTAGTGAGTTGCGGCAAAGTTGGACCACGGTAAGGGAGGAAGCAGAAGGAGGGGGTCGAAATAGACAGAGGAAGGAGGGAGAGGGCAGAGAACAGAGGGGAAGATGGGGATAGAAGGAGAATGGGGAAAGGAGGACAAGGATTGGCGGAATTACAGAAACATAGAAATTAGGTGCAGGAGTAGGCCATTCGGCCCTTCGAGCCTGCACCACCATTCAATAAGATCATGGCTGATCATTCCCTCAGTATCCCTTTCCTGCTTTCTCTCCATACCCCTTGATCCCCTTAACCGTAAGAGCCATATCTAACTCCCTCTTGAATATACCAGTGAACTGGCATCAACACCTCTCTACGACAGGGAATTCCACAGGTTAACAACTCTCTGAGTGAAGAAGTTTCTCCTCATCTCAGTCCTAAAAGGCCTACCCTTTATCCTAAGACTATGTCCCCTGGTTCTGGACTTCCCCAACATCGGGAACATTCTTCCCGCATCTAACCGTCCAGTCCCGTCAGAATCTTATATGTTTCTATGAGATCCCCTCTCATCCTTCTAAACTCCAGTGAATAAAGGCCCAGTTGATCCAGTCTCTCCTCATCCCTGGAATCAGTCTGGTGAACCTTCGCTGCAAGAACGTCCTTCCTCAGACTAGGAGACCAAAACTGAACACAATATTCCAGGTGGGGCCTCACTAAGGCCCTGTACAACTGCAGTAAGACCTCCCTGCTCCTATACTCAAATCCCCTAACTATGAAGGCCAACATAACATTTGCCTTCTTCACCGCCTGCTGTACCTGCATGCCCACTTTCAGTGACTGATGAACCATGATACCCAGGTCTCGTTGCACCTCCCCTTTTCCTAGTCTGCTGCCATTCAGATAATATTCTGCCTTCGTGTTTTTGCCCCCAAAATGGATAACCTCACATTTATCCACATTTTACTGCATCTGCCATGCATTTGCCCACTCGCCTAACCTCTCCAAGTCGCCCTGCAGCCTCTTAGCGTCCTCCTCCCAGCTCACACCGCCACCCAGCTTAGTGTCATCTGCAAACTTGGAGATATTACACTCAATTCCTTCATCCAAATCGTTAATGTATATAACACGAGATATTATCTACAGGGGTAGAGAAGGCCAACGAGGGAGAGAGACCGGCAAAAAACTTCAGTGGAGGGTGAGTTCTGATGGCCAAAATGGTGCTCCAAAGGAGGGGTTGACTATGTCAGTGGGGGAGGCAAGGCTGTTAAGTGCCAAGGGGCAGAAATGCAAGAGGAAGGTCAACCAGGACATGGAGCGGCACAAAAACATTCAGCTGTGGTGATTAATCCTCATTACTGAATGATACATGCAGATTTTCTGCTACTGTAGTTGTACTGTGTTATAAAGTTTTGCTTTCAAAGATGAGTGCCACCAAAAGTAATGCCTCAATTTGGCAGGGAGCCATAGACCTGCTTCAGGATGGTGGGGGGAGGGGAGAACTCAACTGGTTGAATGGAGTCTGTGGGGGTGGCAAGCCTCCCAAGATCGAACGGAGCTAGCATGCTACACACCTCTTAGGTTGGGAGATCCAAGTTGTCAAGAAATGGAGAGAATTTAAGGGACCACAATCTAAGCTAATATTCAGACCATCCCCTCCTCTCCCCAGCCCCGCCACCCTCCAAAATGCCAGCTTAACTTTCAGCAACAAAAGTCGAAAATTAGTGCTGCAGTTACACCTGGTGGTCAGAGTGTGCAATTACATGGATATTTGTTCAGCCAGGGCAGAGCTGTTGTTTCATAAGAACATAAGAACATAAGAATTAGGAACAGGTGTAGGCCATCTAGCCCCTCGAGCCTGCTCCGCCATTCAACAAGATCATGGCTGATCTGGCCGTGGACTCAGCTCCACTTACCCGCCCGCTCCCCATAACCCTTAATTCCCTTATTGGTTAAAAATCTATCTATCTGTTTCACTTCTTAGTAAATAATGTTACACAAGTTCTTATTAATGCAGTTACCTATCGCAGTGCCACCCACAGGCATAACTAGTGTTGCCTGGAATGTTATGATCCAGCTTCCAGGAAATAAATTCTTCACCTAAAGCTGGGAGTAAGACGGAGAGTGAGATTGTCAAATATCCCCTGTGGTTACATCCAGCACTGAAATGCTTATTAAAGATCAATGTTTTCAAATCAGAGAATTTCCCTTTTGGTTGAACTCCCTTCTTTAGACACACAGCCTTCTACTTTCAGAGTTCAAAAAAGGCAGATTTATTCTAAACAACTTGTAGAGATCATGGGGAAGAGATGAGAAAACTTTCCAATAAACCAGTTCGAGGAGTTGTTTGTAGCTTAAGCATCAATTCTTCACATATCTGGTCCTGAATATCTCAGCAACTAATATGGTCATAGCCTTTGTGGAGGCATGGGATGCAAAGTTAGGGCTGCAGTAGTTTACTGATTAGAGAAAGAAATCAGAGAATGTGCATCTAGAAGTACTAGCTTATCGATAACACTAAAGTCTGCATTGATATTATTCAGCAAAGGTATGAGGGTGATGGGGTGGCCTTGGAATGAAGCATATTGGTGCACAGCATCGCAGACGAGGAGACCGAATTTCAAATCCTGGACTCACTGCGACTCACCTATGTAGTGAGTGTCTTGTCTCATCTGAGCTGATGAACAAAGTGCACGGTAGATGGCTTTGGTAACAGTAAAGGGACAAGAATGAGCTGGGACGGAGACGAGTCCTGCTGAAGGATGCACTGTTGTCTCATCCCCTCCCAGATTGGCCAGGGAGTAATACATCTATGGGCGGCACAGGCCTGCACACTCAGCGAGACCCTGAGATCTAAGGCACTGAATGGGATAAAATTGTGGAGGGCTAAGTTTTTTTTTAAGTGAAAAACTGTTCGATTGCAAGGTGTGCTGGCTGTCATAATGCACTGCTCACGCAGTGGCCGCGAATTCCCCACTCGCGGTGGGATCGATGCGGCCGGGGTAGGTGGCCTGTTGAAAGCCCGTTCCCGACTCGAATCCGCTCTCTCTCTCTGGAATCTCCCGATGATTGTTAAACCCGCCCTGTGGGCTTCCCGGCCAATTAAGAGGAAGCTGGTCTGATGATGTAATTTGATGACGTGTCATCAGCTGGTTTCCTTAATGGGACCACGCCCACAATGGTTTTGACAGTTCTTCTGGCACTGTTCTACAGCATTGAGGTGCTGCAAGCACAGGGAATCACTGTACAAAGGGGCACAGCTGCACCCAGGCTCTCCCATGACTCCCTCCAGATGCTTATGGAGGGAGTCACAGCAAGCAGGGATGTCCTGTTCCCTTTCCATGGGCGGAAGGGACATCCCCAGGAGATCGATGCAGCCTGGGTGCACATTGCACAAGAGGGCACAAGCAGGGATGCTGTCAGGAGGACCAAGCTGCAGTAGCACAAACATCTCAGCAGATCACGAAACGTTACTGCAAAACCACATTCAACCTTATCCTGCTGTGCCACTCATTACATTCCCACTGTTATGTATTTAACCCCTTGAAACCTGTACTACACTACCACCAGAGGGGCCTACCTGTTGGAGCATCCCTTGGGAGCATGGTATATAAGCAGGCCACCCACGAGGTACATGCACTCTGGAGTCTCATTAAAGGAGCTATGGTCGCACTTGCTCATTGTACACAATATTCAGTTTCATCCTTTATTATGAACGTAACAATTGGCGACGAGGTAACGAACAACCGCGTGAAAATGCAAAGAACAGTTGGTGCCCTGGAGAAGTTCTTAGAAAGGGACGATTGAGAGGCCTTCATGGAGAGACTCGACCAACACTTTGTGACCAACGAGCTGGAAGGGGATGAGAACGCTGCCAAACGAAGGGCGATCCTCCTTACCGTCTGTGGGGCAACAACCTATGGCCTCATGAATCTCCCAGCTCTGGTAAAACCAACAGCTAAATCCTATGAAGAATTGTGTACGCTGGTCCGGGAGCACCTAAATCCTAAGGAAAGCGTTTTGATGACGAGGTATCGGTTCTACACGTGTCAACGGTCGGAGGACCAGGAGTTGGCGAGCTATGTCGCCGAACTAAGACGCCTCGCAGGATATTGCGAATTTGAGGGATTCCAAGAACAAATACTTGGAGACTTTTTTGTACTAGGCATTGGACATGAGGCAATCCTTCACAAACTGTTGACTGTTGAAACTCCGAATCTAAGTAAAGCCATAACGATAGCCCAGGCATTTATGTCCACCAGCGACAACACCAAACAGATCTCGCAGAGTAAAGAAGTTGCGGCCAGTACTGTGCACAAAGTAACGTCATTTTTGAGCAGGAATATACATGGCAAAATGTACACGCCCGCTACTGCTGCTCAACCTCAGATGACCCAGAGTCGGCCATCAATCGTTAATGTGAGGCAGTTAACACCTTGTTGGCGCTGTGGAGGTGATCATCGGCCCCATCAATGCCGCTTCAAGCACTATGCGTGCAATGGTTGCAGAACAATGGGATACATCCAGCAAATGTGCAGGCGAGTTGCAGAGGAAGATCGATCCACTGTGGATCAGGCTGAATTAGAGACTCGTACCGAGGAGGCAGAAGTATACGGGGTACACACATTCACCACGAAATGTCCACCAATAATGTTGAAAGTTGAACTGAACGGAATTCCAGTATCTATGGAACTGGACACAGGTGCGAGTCACTCCATAATGAGTAAAAAGGCCTTTGACAGGCTGTGGTGCAAGAAGGCACACAGGCCCAAGCTCAGCCCCATTCACACCAAGCTCAGGACTTGCACCAAGGAACTAATCCCTGTAATTGGCAGTGCAGAAGTCAAAGTCTCCTATGATGGAGCAGTACACGAACTCCTGCGGTGGATTGTGCCAGGGGATGGCCACACACTGTTTGGCAGAAGCTGGCTGGGAAAAATCCGCTGGAACTGGGACGACATCCGAGTGCTTTCATCCGTCGACGATGCCTCATGTGCCCAGGTTCTGAGCAGACATTGGAAGCTTCTCGGGGGCAAAAGTACAGTTCCATTTAGTTCCCGGTACGCGACCCATCTACCACAAGGCACGGGTGGTACCGTATATGATGCGAGAGAAAGTGGAAATTGAGCTGGACAGGCTGCAGCAAGAAGGCATCATCGCGACGGTGGATTTCAACGAGTGGGCCAGTCCAATTGTCCCGGTACTTAAAGTCGACGGCACGGTCAGAATTTGTGGGGACTATAAAGTAACAATTAACCGTTTTTTGCTACAGGACCAGTACCCACTACCCAAGGCAGACGACCTATTTGCGACCCTGGCTGGAGGGAAGACGTTCACCAAGCTGGACCTGACCTCGGCCTACATGACGCAGGAGCTGGAGGAGGCTTCAAAAGGCCTCACCTGCATCAACACGCACAAAGGTCTGTTCATCTATAACAGATGCCCGTTCGGCAATCTTCCAGCAGAACATGGAGAGCCTGCTAAAGTCGATTCCTCGCATCGTGGGTTTCCAGGTCGACATATTGGTTACAGGTCGGGATACCATCGAGCACTTGAAGAATCTGGAAGAGGTTCTTAGTCGGTTGGATTGCATGGGATTCAGGTTGAAACGCTCGAAGTGTGTTTTCCTGGTGCAGGAGGTCGAGTTCTTGGGAAAAAGAATCGCAGCAGACGGCATCAGACCCACCGACGCCAAGACGGAGGCCACCAAGAACACGCCAAGACCACAGAACGTGACGGAGATGCGATCGTTCCTGAGACTCCTTAACTATTTCGGTAATTTCCTACCTGGGTTAGGCACCCTGCTAAAACCCCTGTATCAGGGACACGACTGGGTATGGGAGAATTCACAACAGGCTGCCTTTAAGAAAGCCAGGAATCTGTTGTGTTCTAACTAACAGGAATATGGGAAAGGAGGACCTTGAGACAATCACTATCACTAGGGGGGGTAGTGCTGGATAGGCTAATGGGACTCGAGGTAGACAAGTCCCCTGGTCCTGATGAAATGCATCCCAGGGTATTAAAAGAGATGGCGGAAGTTATAGCAGATGCATTCGTTATAATCTACCAAAATTCTCTGGACTCTGGGGAGGTACCAGCGGATTGGAGAGCAGCTAATGTAACGCCTCTGTTTAAAAAAAGGGGGCAGACAAAAGGCAGGTAACTATAGGTCGGTTAGTTTAACATCTGTAGTGGGGAAAATACTTGAAGCTATCATTAAGGAAGAAATAGCGGGACATCTGGATAGGAATAGTGCAATCAAGCAGACACAACATGGATTCATGAAGGGGAAATCATGTTTAACTAACTTACTGGAATTCTTTGAGGATATAACGAGCATGGTGGATAGAGGTGTACCGATGGATGTGGTGTATTTAGATTTCCAAAAGGCATTCGATAAGGTGCCACACAAAAGGTTACTTCAAAAGATAAAGGTACGCAGAGTCAGAGGAAATGTATTAGCATGGATAGAGAATTGGCTGGCTAACAGAAAGCAGAGAGTCGGGATAAATGGGTCCTTTTCCGGTTGGAAATCAGTGGTTAGTGGTGTGCCACAGGGATCAGTGCTGGGACCACAACTGTTTACAATATACATAGATGACCTGGAAGAGGGGACAGAGTGTAGTGCAACAAAATTTGTAGATGACACAAAGATTAGTGGGAAAGCGGGTTGTGTAGAGGACACAGAAAGGCTGCAAAGAGATTTAGATAGGTTAAGCGAATGGGCTAAGGTTTGGCAGATGGAATACAATGTTGGAAAGTGTGAAGTCATCCACCTTGGGGAAAAAAACAGTAAAAGAGAATATTATTTGAATAGGGAGAATGTGTTGCAGAGGGACCTGGGGGTCCTTGTGCATGAAACTCTTTTAGAGTCTACCTGCAAAACATAAAACATTTATCCGTGCCACCCGACCTGGATGACACACCAGACTTTTTTTCTTTTTTTTTGTTTTTGTTCTTTTTTTTTGGGCACTAATCCCAAAAGGTTAGTTTGCAGGTGCAGCAGGTAATCAGGAAGGCGAATGGAATGTTGGCCTTCATTGCGAAAGGGATGGAGTACAAAAGCAGGGAGGTCTTGCTGCAACTGTATAAGGTATTGGTAAGGCCGCACCTGGAGTACTGCGTGCAGTTTTGGTCACCTTACTTAAGGAAGGATATACTAGCTTTGGAAGGGGTACAGAGACGATTCACTTGGCTGATTCCAGAAATGAGGGGGTTACCTTATGATGATAGATTGAGTAGGCTGAGTCTTTACTCCTTGGAGTTCAGAAGGATGAGGGGTGATCTTATAGAAACATTTAAAATCATGAAAGGGATAGACAAGATGGAGGCAGAGAGGTTGTTTCCATTGGTGGGGGAGACTAGAACTAGGGGGCACAGCCTCAAAATATGGAGGAGCCAATTTAAAACCGAGTTGAGAAGGAATTTCTTCTCCCAGAGGGTTGTGAATCTGTGGAATTCTCTGCCCAAGGAAGCAGTTGAGGCTAGCTCATTGAATGTATTCAAGTCACAGATAGATAGATTTTTAACCAATAAGGGAATTAAGGGTTACAGGGAGCGGGCGGGTAAGTGGAGCTGAGTCCACGACCAGATCAGCCATGATCTTATTGAATGGCGGAGCAGGCTCGAGGGGCTAGATGGCCTACTCCTGTTCCTAATTCTTATGTTCTTATGCTCTAACTGCTTGTCCTGTATAACCCATGTAAACAAATAGTGCTAGATTGCGATGCGTCGTCATACAGGGTTGGGTGGTGCCGTGTTTCACCAGTGCTGAATTCAAGGAATTCATGACCCACAATGGGATCAAGCGCGTCACATCTGTCCTGTTCAAGCCCGCATCCAATGGCCAGGCAGAATGGGCAGTTCAGACCTTCAAGCAAAGCTTGAAACACGTGTTGGAAGGCTCCCTGCAGACCCGGTTGTCCCAAGTGCTGCTCAGCTACCGCACCAGACCCCACTCGCTCACTGGGTTTCCCCCAGCCGAGCTGCTCATGAAAAGGGCGCTCAAAACAAGGCTCTCTCTTGTCCACCCTGATCTCCATGATCACTTGGAAAACAGGCGGCATCAACAAAGTGTGTACCATGACCGCGCAAATTTGTCACGCGATATTGAGGTCAATGATCCTGTGTTTGTACTCAATTATGGACATGGTCCCAAATGGCTCACTGGCACGGTCATAGCCAAAGGGGGGAGTAGGGTGTTTCAGGTCAAATTGGCCAATGGACTAACATGCAGAAAATATTTGGACCAAATCATATTGCGGTTCACCTACAGCTACGAACAACCTGAAGAAGACACCACCAACTTTGACCCTCCAACACACACACACAAATGGCAACTGACATCATGGTTGACCATGAACACAAAGCCGAACTCACCATCCCCAGCAGCCCGGCGAGGCCGGCTGCCCAGCAGCCCAGTGAAGAATTAACCAACTCACCGACACCCATATTTGTACCGAGACGATCGACAAGGGAGCGAAAAGTCCCAGATCGTCTCGCCTTGTAAATAAGTGTACTATTGACTTTACGGGTGAGTGATGTTATGTATTTAACCCCTTGCAACCTGTATCGCACCACCACCAGAGGGCCTAACTGTTGGAGTCCCAAGGGATCCCAGCATCCCTTGAGAGCACGGTATATAAGCAGACCACCCACGAGATATCTGCACTCTGGAGTCTCAATAAAGGAGCTAAGGTCACACTTGCTCATTGTACACAGTACTCAGTTTCATCCTTTATTATGAACGCATTACCCACCACTCTGCCTTCCCTACTCTACCCCTGCACATCCTTACTCACACCAACTTACCTTGCACCTCCACCCATCTCCCTCGCTCTGTCGCTACATTTCACTAGTCACTCTTCCTCATCCTGTCCAATCATACCAACTAACAACACACAGGGGTAGGCATTTGGGTCCTTAAGCCAATGTTCATATATAGTTAATGTTGATATGTTGTCAAACATTGAAATCTTTATTTTCAGGACTTTGCGTTCTTGGACAGATTTGTGAGCACCTTTGGAAGTGGCTTCGTGAGTTGTAGTGAATGGCAAGACAAGGGTACCCCCCACAATGGTGATGAGTGTGAAAGGAGTGGGTTGGACATTGCAGGGATGCTTTATGGAGCTGGTGTGGGGCAGTGCCAACCTGGTGCATCATGTGGTAGTCCGAGTGTACAGCACGAAGTGAAGTAAAAGTGGCCATGGTGAGGCTATCACTGGTCTCCCGGGCAGCATTGTGGTCGAGTGCTGATGTCCTGTGTAGTGTGCAGCATCAGGTGATTGCGGAGAAGGTTGGTGTTGTTGGGAGTGATGTTGGTGTGTTTAGTGATGTTGGTGTTGGGGCTGATCGTGATGGGATTCTGTGGACCAAGGTGAGATTTTTTTCAAGGACACTGATGCTGCTGGAATAGACGGCAGGTGATGTTGAGATGACAGAAGCGTCCTGTCAATGGTGAGAGAGGTTGCTCCAAGGAGGTGACAGTGAATAGAGAGTTCACTGCAAACACTTCCAAATTACATACAGCTCAAATGTCTCTTCCAAACCCTGAAAGCTTCAGCTTCTGACATTGGAAAGTGAACAGCTGTGAAATGGTAGCTTTTATACCACTTCTGCAGCTGTCAACTAACCAAAGCAATGGAGAGTCACTGAGAAGCCGACACACTTACCTGGCATGGAACCCGAGGGACAGCTTGGTCAAAAGGTTGGTAAAATTGTAAGTGCCTGCTTTTAAGCCTCTTAACTACATTTAAGTACTTTTTAATGTTAATTACCTGGCGCACCACTTGCTGTTCTGTCTATAACTCTTTTTGGGGGCAAACATAAACATTAAATCAAGTGCCCTCCGATCTGGGGGACACTCCAAACATTCTTCAGGCCCTTTTTTGTGATTTTTTTTTTTTTTGTATTTTTTGGTAGGTTTTTTGGGGGGGTTTTTTTGAGCACTAAAATCATGATTTTTACAAGTGCCCCCTATAAAAGGGGAGGGAGGGGGTCACTAAAACCCGGCAATTAAAACAAATTAAACTTTAAAGCATATAAAATCAAATTAAAATTTGGTTGCCGGGGGGCTGTCGTGTCTCCGATCCGAGCACAGATATGACAGCTGAGAAACTCACATGGAGGCAGGTTCAGAGCGGGATCCCAACTCGCTGACAATCAAAACCATCGTGACAGTGGCTCCACCTCCAAACCCGCACTCGCAGACCTGGGAAGATTCCGGCCAGTGTAATGTATGTTTCCAACTGTATAATAAATAATTTCCAGGTATTTGTACAGACAAATCTGCTCTGATTTCACTTAATTTGAGAACTAAACGGGTGTTTCACGCTCTCTCTTTCAGCAGCTGCATGTTTAACAATTTAAAAAAAAAAAAATGTTTTGATAAAGATTCCATGAATGCCAAATGGGCCTTGCTTTAGCATGGAAATAAAAAGTGAGAGTGAATTGGCGTTGATTGTTGTGAAGACTTGCTCAGAAGGTATTGCGTAACACAGCTCAAATCCTGTCTGCTTTTCGCATTGTTTACCTGCTCCTCATTGGCAAATTTGAAATCAGTAAAAGAATTATTGAATACATTTTGGACATGCCAAACGGGAAGACTGGAATAAATTACTTGGGTCGGGCATTAATAATCAAAACTTTTCAATTCTGTTTTGTGTCCAGGTAACAGTGTGAAATAAGCCAAAGGATTAATTAAAAACAGATTCCATGTAATTGATATATCGAGGGAATTATTTAATTCCTTTTAATTTTACTTCCACAGCCTCTCCCTTCCCAGCATTATGCCATATTGTATACCATTCCTCAACAGATTACGCACCATGCCCCCTTGTCCCTGGCAGCTGGGAGGCATGTGAGCATGATCTGAGGGTAACTTCAAATTATTTCTCTTTTTTTAAATCCTCTTTGCATTTCGCCCCTGCAAGGAGATGTGTGACCTCTAATGGCTGCAACTCATTGAATGAGGAATGTGGAGCAGACTCCTTCTCTAACTACAGCATTAAGTGTGTGGTATGTTGAACTACTAACTCATTGCATCATCGCTGATGTACTTGCATTTCTAGCAAAGAGCATCAGAGGCAGTCCCTCAAATCGAGGATGACTTGCTTCCACGTCAAAAAGTTCACAGGTGTTTCAATGATGGGCCTAATATTCCAAGTCCCGAACTAAATCTTGAAGGGTGGAAGATGCCTGTACGTGGATTTTTTTAATGTGTGGTGGCCGTTGCACATCAGCCACCACATGGGCTTGACAGAGCTAGGTCTTGGTCCAATGGCAAGGATAAACCAAGACGACCGGAGACCAGCTCTGCTGCACGGACCTAGTGCGCACACATATCGAGGTGTGGGCTGACCCGTGCTGCCCCTGGGCCCTCGCCTCTCCTGGGCCCCGAACTCACGCCTCTCCTGGGCCCCCAATCACGTCCCTCTACAATCTCTCGCCGCTCCTTCGCCCCGACCTCGCCGCTCCTCCTGTACCCACCCATGCTCCAATCACCGACCTGTATCTTGGTGACGTAACTCTTCACTGCCTTTGCTCCCCTGTTCCAGCACGTGCTGTTCCCTGGAGTGGTAGGCTGCCACGATGCTCCTTCCGCTCCCCGGCCTGCTCCGCTAGCAAAGGGCAAGTTTGCTGAAGACTGAAGAAAACTAATCTCACTGCCCTGCTCTCTAAAACAATTACATTTATAAAAGTTATCATACTCTGCCTCAGATCACTCCTAAATGTTTAATTATTTTACGGCTTGCTTCTCTTTTTTTTCTCTATTAAAATTCATAGCGGGAAAAAAGAATTAACTGTGATGTGAAAAATTGCATTATGCCTAAATCCTATAGGTAGGACATAGTCACAGGCACACAAAAATGTGGTGTGCCAAAGTGGACATAAGGTCACAGCAGTTTTCAGATCCTTGGTGAGCACGGGTCAAGAACTGCCCTCAGATGCTTGAATATTACAAATTGCGAAGAATATGACACGTGACCTCAGTAGTGATCTGTAGCAGGTTGAGAATAACTTGGCAATTGAATAGCCATCAGATACATCCTGTACATTACCAGCCTGTTGACAACAACTTCAAGTTGACTGTGTACTTTCAGTGAATGGTTACTAAAAGCAATCAGTTCCTCTTCCTTTTCTGCTAATGGACTCCCTTTAGTTGTGCACATATAGAGAATTAACTCGCATTCAAGAATATTGCTGATATTCAGGGCTCTTCGCAACCCAGAAGCTGGATTGTCACTGTGAGCAAAGTTTTCTCGTATCTTCTGGCAGTTTGTATTCCTAGGATACTTTGCATTCAACTCAATTGAAATATTTACAATGAGAGCTGCACATCCCCTTAAGTCAAGGCAGGGTCAGAGACTTTCAAGGAAGAATAATCAACTCCAATGCTATGTGACCTGCTAAACTTATAGCAACTATTTAATTGTGTGGGAGAGGTGAAGGTTAACATTGGAAAACTCCAGTTACTTTTGGTTAGGCTGTTGACTTGCTAGATAGCACGTCCTTTAGATCCCTTTGTGCATAGGTTTTCAAACTGGTGTCTAAGGACTTCTGGGGTTGTGCAAGGTGATATCAGTGCCCACAAGGTCATAAAAATAAAAAAATTGAGATATTTGTCTACCAGAATGGTACGGCACAATGGTCTGGATTTTGCGGTTGGTGGCATACCCACAGAGTTTGCCGCCAGCATCTGAATAGAATGCACACTTCTCTGATGGGAACCCTCCTTCACGAACTTGCTGTTTGACCCTGCGTACTAGAGGGCAGCGTAATGGCCCACGGATCCCGGGGCGCAGCGTGTATGCAAGTGTACCTGGGCTCACATGGGTTGGTGCTCCAATCAGGAAACAGAAGCAACATGTATTTGGAAAATTGATCTTTGATGCTTTCTCAGAGAAAGAATAAAAAGAAATAAAAACAGGAAAAGAATAAATAAATCCAAGGAGAAGAGTAGGCAGATTCTAATTGTTTCATGGCACTCGGGAGAATCCGGGTGAAATTAACATCTACTACATTCCTATTTCTTTTGAAGAAACACAAATTCAACAACATCCACTCTGTTATTAGATGATTCTGTGTGTATAATTGTCAATTTGTGTTATATTCCACATTTTCTCTCCGGTTCTACAACTTTATATATTCCTGGATTTTTAAAATTCCATTACAGTAATAAAGTATCAGATGAAGATTCAGGTATTTCCTTATGATGTGGTAACAGGTCATGAGCCTGTTTCCACCAGGCATACATATGTTGTATGCAGTTGGTGGGCAATTAGGCCAACTCTGCGCCAGCAATTAGGTTTTCAAAGTCAGTGCGGTGTTGATGATCTGTTCATTTGGAACTTGACAGATTGCAAGTTAACTTGTGGTCCATTTCAAAGGTGGTATGATGGTATACTCTGAGTACGCCATCATACCCACTGCAAATTCTGGCCCATGATGTTGCTGACCCTGTTGAGGGAAGAGTGGGAGAAGGGCCTACCATTTGTCCTGTTCTGGCTACCAATCACAACCTCCGTGCTGAGCTTCATCTGTCATAAGGGCAAAGAATCCAAAAACAATGAGACATTCATTACAGGATGTATCTTTTTGGTATTTTATTTTAGTTCTCTTGAAGTGAACTTTTTTAAGACTGCATTTTGCATTCGCATCTCTGAACTGCCAACATCAACTGCTCAGCGCACAACTCAACTCAACTTCTAATTAAATGAAATACTTGTTTGATTTTCTTCGGTTCATTTTTTTTATTTCTCTGCCAGATTGAAAATAAATATGAGAAAGTTTACTAAAGTAAACTAAGTCATCACAGGATGAAGAAAGCCAATTGGCACATCTTAGTACATCCACTCAGAGAGATCCTACAGACCCTTCCCCTCCCCTTTAATCATACAATTATTTCTTAAAAGATTCCAAGGCTTTCACCGCCACTACTTTCTGGAAGTCTATTCCATATGTCTGTCACACTTTGCGTAAAGAAAAAAATCCTAACGTCAGTCCTCAATTTATCTTTTGTTAGTTTGACTTTATGCCCCCTTGTCCTACTCTCATTGCTATTTAACTTGACGCAATATCCTTGGTTTATCTTTTCCATTTTGATAACCTTGTATACCTTGTTAAAATCACTTCTCAGATGCCTCTTTTTCAGGATGAAAAGCTCAAATTTTTCCAGTCTTTCCTCATAACTAAGACCTTTGATTCTATCTGCTCTGCACTGCTTCCAGTGCTTAAATCAGACTAAGACTGGACGCACTACTCAAGTTGTGATCTAACCAGAGCACGAAACAGTTTGATCGTAACTTCCTCTGACTTGTATTCTACTGTTTTGGCTAGTTTGACATTCTGTTGGTTTTGTGGATTGCAGCTCCACACTGCTTGGACATATTGGGGCCAAAATTGAGGGTCTGTTAAAGACCCATTACTGCTGCCCATTTGCGGCGGTCATGCAGCGGAATCCCGTGGCCGCTCTTTGGGGTCAGTTGGCCCACCTGACCCAAATTCAGGTCGGGGATTTTTCGACCTGGACCCGATACCGCCCGATGCTGATGACCGCCACAAGTGAGTCAGCAGAATTCACACCGTCGCTTTCCCTTACCTTAACATTGCACCGACCGAAATTCAGGTCGTAAAGTCGATGCCGTGTCCCACGGTTCCCCCGACAGCTTTCTCTGTCAGTGTACCTTCTCCACACTGAGTGGAGCGGCAGTCCTTCAAGGGGAGGGCCCACTGCTACGGCCGCCATGTAATCAGTTTTGCCAGCTGACTTCCCGCTCAACCAGCCAGATAGCGCCCCTGGGTTCGGCCGGGCCGTCAACAGGCAGTCCGGCATCCCCTCTTTGGGTGCCAGGTTGCTGGCCCGACTGAAACCCTCCCTGGTGGCCCAGTGGCTGAAGATAAAACAGTGACCGATGTTCTCTCCTTTAACAGAGGGGCGAGACCGTGGTGATGCACAAGTGACGTCAGCACTACTCCACCGCTGATTGACAGCGGCAGAGTCCTGGTCCCGAACGAAATTCAGCTCCTTCCTGTCTGTATCCCATCCCCACTATGACTGATTTCCTTTGGGACTTTGAAAAAATTTAAAAGTCCTGAAAATCGCTCATCTGACTGCATCATGGATCCCTGCGGTAAGTACATAAAAAATTCACTGGTGCACCAGCTTTCATGAGCGACTGAATTTTGGCCCCATTGAGCATCAAGTCTACTAAGATTCCTCAGTATCTTCCGGTTTCATCCTGAGCCATTTATACATGGAAGTTACAGCATGGAAACAGGCCATTGGGTCCAACCAGTGTTTACCCTCCCTACGAGCAAATAGTTCGAATCACATTTACCCAGCCTGCTCCCGTGTCTCTTCAACCCCTTTTCCTTCCTTCATCCATCTATCTAATCTAATCTTGAATGTTGACATAGTTTTTGCCTCAATCACTAACCCTGGAACTGAATTCCATGGTCTCACAACTGCGTAAAGTTTCTCCTGCCCTCTTTTCTAAATCTCTTCATTTAATCTCGTAGCTTTTGCTCTGCGTTCTAAACCAACTATGAACAGTCTGCTTCAATCGATCCTGTCCCATCCTTTCATAATTTTAAACACTTCTATCATATTGCTCCAAAATCTGCATTGTTTGAATGAGGAAAGACCCAATTTTTCAGCTTTTTTGACTCACATTGATGCTGTTCACAGCCGTAGCCTACCTGATCGATTTCCTGAAATGCTGAACTTCCACTGACCCTCTAACACAGTACATTGTGTATCTAGTGACCTTGGGCAGATATGTAATGATTCAGAACATCTGCTGCCTTACTTAGAAATTGTTCCTTTATATTTACACAAATTGGTGAAATGACAGCCCTCTTGATAAACAGCAGTTACATCCAATGAAGAGCCTCAGTTTGATGCTGAGCCCACCTTCCACTTCCTTCCTATCGGGTATGACAATAGGGTAGCCACTTTGACCAATCCAAAGAGGGATCTATAGCCAAGGCAACTAAACTTGCCGACTGTCACTGCCCAGAGCTGGTACAATGATGACAATTAGGAATGAAGTTAGTTTGATTGGCAAAACTGTGGCAGATGGAGTTCAGCGTGGGAAAGTGTGAGGTCATCCAATTTGGACCCAAGAAAAATAAATCAGAATATTTTCTAAATGGTGAGAAGCTATGAATTGTGGTGAAGCAATGAGATTTAAGGGTTCAAGTATAGAAATCACTAAAAGCTATTTTTTTATTATTATTCATTCGTGTGATGTGGGCACCGCTGGCAAGGCCAGGATTTACTGCCCATCCCTAATTGCCCTTGAGAAGGTAGTGATGAGCCACCTTCTTGAACCGCTGCAGTCCATGTGGTGAAGGTGCTCCCACAGTGCTGTTAGGGAGAGAGTTCCAGGATTTTGGCTCAGCGACAGTGAAGGAACGGCGATATATTTCCAAGTCAGGATGATGTGTAACTTGGAGGGGAACGTGGAGGTGGTGGTGTTCCCATATGCCTGCTGCCCTTGTCCTTCTAGGCGGTAGAGGTCGCGGGTTTGGGAAGTGCTGCCAGAGAAGCCTTGGCGAGTTGCTGCAGTGCATCTTGTAGATGGTGCACACTGCAGCCACGGTGCGCCGGTGGTGGAGGAAGTGAATGTTTAAGATGGTGAATGGGGTGCCGATCAAGTGGGCTGCTTTGTCCTGGATGGTGTCGAGCTTCTTGAGTGTTGTTGGAGCTGCACTCATCCAGGCAAGTGGAGAGTATTCCATCACACTCTTGACTTGTGCCTTGTAGATGGTGGAAAGGCTTTGGGGAGTCGGGAGATGAGACACTCGCCGCAGAATACCCAGCCTCTGACCTGCTCTTGTGGCCACGGTATTTATGTGGCTGGTCCAGTTAAGTTTCTGGTCAATGGTGACCCCCAGGATGTTGATGGTGAGGGATTCGGTGATGGTAATGCCATTGAATGTCAAGGACAGTGGTTAGACTCTCATTTATTGGATATAGTCATTGCCTGGCACTTGCATGGCATGAATATTACTTGCCACTTATCAATGAAAACCTGAATGCCATCCAGGTCTTGCTACTTGCGGGCATGGGCTGCTCCATTATTTGAGAAGTTGCGAATGGAACTGAACACTGTGCAATGATTTTAAAAGGCTAATGGAATATTGGCCTTTTTCTCAAGGGGGCTGGAATATAAAGGAGTGGAAGTTATGTTACAGTTATAAAATGCTCTGGTTAGACCCCATTTAGAGTACTGAATTCAGTGCTGAGCTCTTCATCTCATGAAGGATATATTGGCCTTGGATAGAGTGCAGTGCAGATTCACCAGAATTATACCGGGGCTAAAAAGATTCAATTGTAAGAACAAGTTGCATAGACTAGGCATGTATTCCCTTGGGTATAGAAGATTAAGGGGTGATCTAATTGAGGTGTTTAAGATGATTACAGGAGCTGATAGGGTAAGTAGATAGAGAGAACAATGGGCATAACCTTAAAAGTGGAGCTAGGCCTTATGGGAGTGATGTCAGGGAACACTTATTCACACAACGGGTACTAGGATCTGGAACTCTCTTCCCCCAAAAAGCTGTTGAGGTTTGGTCAGTTGAAAATTTCAAAATTGAGATGGATAGATTTTTGTTGGGTAAGGGCATTAAGGGTTACAACCAAGGCAGGAAGATGGAGACAAGATACAGATCAGCCATGATCTAATTGAATGGCGGAACAGGCTTGAGGGGCTGAATGGCCTACTCCTGTTCATATGATTGGCTTTAAATTAAAAGGTTAAAGTTAGGATTGTATTTATTAAATATTTATATTTCGAGGTGGCTGGTTCCTCTTCCAGTACTGCCTGGGCCCCAGTACCATGACGACAGCAAACACCTCATTCCATCCCCCATAGCTGTCTTCCATACTCTTGTTTGTCTCCTTTGATTTTAGCTTTTCACAGATGCACTGTCTTTCTTGTCTTTCTCCTGTTTGCGTCCTTTTTATAGTTTAACTTTACTTCGGCGCTCTTTTGTGTCTTTACTTCAATTTTATTCCCTTTGAACCCTGGTGGCCCCATTTCACTAATTATCATGGGCCTTTCGAATTAGCTTTCCTCTACTGTTCCTCTTAAATTGGCTGAAAGTTTGTTTTTGCCTGTGCTACACTTTTTAAATCTCTAGGAGAGTGATCTCTTTGAAGTTCTGCTTCCCCAGTTTAAATTTACTGAGTTGTACCAAAACTATGCTTTGTTTTAGCAGCAGACCACGAGAGCCCTCCTGCAGTGAAACTACCCAACACTCCCAAGTTATATTTTTAACAACTCCAGATGGAGTCAGTAATCTTTTTTAGTGTACTTCCAGGATCAGTTTGTTTGGCGTACATGTGCCCCTGATGTTTATCGATGCTTTCGATAATTCCAGAGCCGCTGACCCATCAGCTGATCAGAATGAAAGAGAAACCATAATCTGCCAGCAATTTGAAATGGCATCAAATGATTTCTGACATTGGCAGTTGTGTACCATTCCAAACGTCTTATAGGAAGTAGGGGATCTTTCAGCAGAACTTCCTGTGATCATCCACACTGAAAGAAAACCCCAGCCACTGTTTGCCACACCTGGATCAAGAGGAGATGAACTGTGGCAATGTGACCGGTGTCTCGCCCAGGTTACTTGCTAGCCACAACATTTATTGTGTAGTAATCATGCGTACTAAATCACAATAAAATAAACATGTTAGATACATTTTGTAATAATGGTGAGTTAACGTTAAAATGCTTCTGATTGTATTTCTGGTTGTACTGGTGCTACACTGGTACCTAGGAATTATAATGTTAAGATGTAAAGTGGCGTGTTGTTTTCTCTCTTCCTCTTCCTTTACCCACCCTTCAAAAAAAAATGCAGGTTTTATTCAAAATATAACAGATCAGTTCTATATGGAGAATTTTCTCCAGCCCCATGCCCCAGCCCACATCTTCCATTCCTCATTCTCAATTATTGCTTGTTGTTAACTTCTTTCATTCCCCCATCTAAGGCCCTTCATCCAGCGACTACACACCTGCTTTCTAGAATTTGCTTTCAAAACAGCTTAAGCCTTTGACTGCCCTTTCAGCGATTGTCCCACAAATCCATTTTGCACAGGACAAAGCAAGCCTACTGACTGTCACGTCGGAGTGTCTGAAGTGGCTCGAGAATTCTGTATTCTGTTCCTATAGCTTTTCAGTACTTGTTGAATATTGTTTCTCTTTCCAGTACTAATGCAAAATTGCAACATTAACACTGTCTTCCTTTGTTAGCTAACATTGTCTTTGAGAAATTTGGACAAGAGGTCATTTGAAGTGTGTCAGTATTTGCAGGGATTACCCACACTGAAAAGTTTTAAAACTACTGTGTTTGTGCACCTACAAAGTCTATCCTGATGGCCTGCGGTTATATTTCAACTTCATGCACCAGGAAATGAATAGAAATGTGTTTAAAAGTCTACCTATCATAAGTGACTTTGGAAATGGCTATGGCAGCAAGAAGTGTATAAAGGGACTTCAACAGCAATAACCAAAACCCTTGGCAGAGGAATGAACTGTGCACAGCTATGATCTGTTCAGTTTCTTTGTGATATTTTTCTGTAATTTATTCTGCATCTGTCATCAAGATGGTTTTTTAATCTGTCTGAAGCAGACTTAAACTCTGGTGTCAAATTTTATCATAACCAACTCCCCAAGTACACAGGAGTGATTCTTTTATTTAGAGTTAGAAAAAGTGTGATTTTAATTCAGTGAATTATATCTTTTTGTATTCTAGAAGCACCATGAATGTTTGACGAGCTGTGAGTTTCTGAAATCCATTCAGATAGTGAAGCAAGGTGACTGTCCAACACCACAGAAGGCCTCGGGCTTTGCAGCAGCCTGTGTTCAGAGCTGCAACACAGACACCGAGTGCCCAAGTTCTAGAAAGTGTTGTTCTAATGGCTGTGGCCAGACCTGCCAAGCACCAGCAAATATGTTCAAGGGTAAGGAACATACAGGCATAAGGCAAAGTCACTGTCCTTGGCACGTAGTTGATTTTTGTGTTATATATTTATGGGGCTATATAATTCAGCGTATGTATGATGTATACTCTAGTGTAACAGTTTGTCAAAATATTTTTTTGTAGTTGCTTTACATTCAAGGACGTGCAGATTTATGTGCTGGGTATATGTTTTGCTCCTTGTTCACCTACAATTTGGTTTTGCAGAGATGCAAATGAGTTTGGGCTAAAACAATATCCAAACATTTGCAATACACTCAAACCAGCCTTCCTTAGAAACAAATTGAGGCAATTTGGACTTTTAAAAAAAAATCTACGATTAGACAGCAGGTTAGAGAAAAATTCTTCATACAAGGGATGAGAGGAATATTCAAGGATATGGGGAGCAAACGGGAGAGTGTAATTACATTGAGAAATATACTAGTGCAGAATTGATGGACCCCCATGGCCTGTTTCTATAACATTGTATGAGTCTTTAACCTCTCCTAGGGCCATACTGTTGCTGTCAACACCTTTTTTTAAAAATCAAGCAATTAACTTTTTATCTTTTCACTTTTTATTTTTGATCTGTTTATGACAATTCCGGGAAAGTGGGGCTGTTGACGAGACCCCCTCCCCCCTGCTACCAGAGCACAGGGAAGATAACTTAAAGTACACAAAGTTGGAATTCCAAAATTTCTGTAACACTCTAGGTTAAAGAAAGAAACCAGCCCTAGCTGTCTCCACTGATAGTTATTTAGCTTTGTTTCACTGGTCTCGATAACTCCTTCAAGCCAGTTGCCCCAGTGTCCTATTCAAACAAAATATATAGAAAATAGACAGAAAAAGTTTCTTCTAATTAATATTTCACCCAATTTCACTTTTCAAAATAACCCAATTGCTGGTGACCTCTCTAGAATGTCCACTGTAATATACTCTATCATTGCCGACACAGCATTCATAACTGAAATAGCCCTAATGTACTTAATAACGGACTATTCACATTAATGGGGAGATTTTTTGGGGTCTGTGCCCAGGAGCACTGGCTGGCCTGGGCACAGCACATACTGTGTTGGACAATTGTGCAGGTCAGAAAGCACACTGAAAGGAACCCACCCAATTTTCCTTCCATTAATTTAATGTTAGGTAAACCGAGTGGGCTCCTTTACAGGTGTATGCTCTAACCCACCGAGTGGGCTCCTTTACAGGTGTATGCTCTAACCCACCTGATTTTCTGAAACAGACCCAGGAAAAAATCTCCTCACATTTTCAAGATAGAATTCTCCCATAGCACTATGTTGTACCCATATACATACCCTGCACACTTGTTCATAAGTGTCCCATAAAACCTGCAGCTCGTTTGAGGGAAACCATATGACAACATGGCCTCTGACGCCTCTCTCTCTCTCTCTCTCTCTCTCTCTCTCTCTCTCTCTCAAACTCAAAGAACCTATATAAGGCTCCTCTGTAAAATACCCTCACACCTCATAAAATACTCTCAAATGTTTCTCTCTCATTAATTAAAAACACATATAAAGATCCTGTCAGGATAATATTACACACACTGTTTTATGGCTCCCTCATTACTATATAAGCCATATAAAGACCGTGACTGGATAATATCTCCAGTTGAGGGAAATCAGTCTTTGACAGTAATGATCCATTTTCTACATTACATGTGTATGAATGAACTATTTTCTACATTACACGCTGTGTATTAGTAACCATCTGGAGCTATTTTTCTTATGTAAGTACAACGCAAATATCCCAAGTGTGTAACCTACTTGCCTTCCTCAGTAGAGCAAGCAGGTATTTGAGGGTACAGCAGTGATGGAAGAACCGATACTTGTTCAACATCGACCGCACTGATCTTTTATACAGACACAACAGATCCCCTCTATCTGTGTATGAGTCCATGTACTACATTTTAATGTTGTGAATATTGTTGTGTTTTTAAGACTTTTCTTTGCTCTTCAGGTGTCCCATTGAAGCCCAGGAAAGAATTGAGTTTCACAGAAGTCAAAAATGGGAAGCTAGCAGTTGCCTGGATGTCCAAGTTTAATGTTTCTATGGAACCAGTATTTTACATATTGCAGAGAAGGTGGAACTCTGGAATGTACCCAAGTGAAGATGATGCTAGCAAGTGGGAGACAGTTGCTTATGTAAGTTTATCATATGAGGCAGACTTCATAAACCAGACACGCTCTTGATTCTTTTTGTTGAAATGGCTAAGAAACAAATGGTTATTAAATTCTAAAGGTTATTTGCAGAAGTGCTTTAGATGGCCCTCTAGGCTCTACCCACCTGTATAAGAAATTGAAAATATGCAATTTTTTTTTGTAATCAACAATAGTTCCAATCCCTTGACTGGCAGTGGCAGTGACATTGTGATTGGTTAACTGGATCGTAAACAGCACAGAAATAAAAAAACGTGATGATTTCTAATTAAATGAAGCAACCTTTCCACTTTTATTTCAAAATGTATTTAAAGGCTAATGATATGCCTGAGAGAGCTCTGACTCCGCAGCAAAGAATGTGGGCTGAGTCTCCCAAACTTCAAGCATTGGTATCGGGAGCCCAATTACAGGGTATTATTCCCTGGAAAAAAAACTTCATCCCAAAACCTCTGGCTTGGCATGGAAGCAAATGCCACCTTACCAGCTCCACTTCCCTTTACAGATTCCCAGGAAAGACCAGCAGTTACCCAGAAGCACCCAGTAGTATCTCTGGTACTAGCAATCTGGAGGGAGGCCTGCCTCATGGTGTAGAGTGACATTTCTGAAGATCTACATGCCAGGGGCTTCAAGGCGTGGCATGAAAAAGGCATCACTAATTTAGGAAAACTACTCCACCCGGACAGAATCATGTCTTTCCAATAAAAACAGGCATGGACTATCTACCCAAAGCAGGCTGTGGGGCCTATTTTACATTCAAAAGTCATGGCCAAAACTGCTTCACCCAGATAGAATCGTGTTCTTCCACCACCCAACATGACAATTTTCACTATCTCTACACCCATCACTTCATCCAGGATCCCGTGCTCTATAAAATCTAACGCTGACCCTCCACAACACAGAACCACCTCACAGGCACACCTCTGTCCTAAACCCGATATTGTCCACCTCTGTGGTGGGTGGCAATGCTGAGAGGCTGCCCACTGTCCCTTTTTAAAATGACAATTGGGAGTTCGCGCTGCATTCCTGATGCATGCCCACCAAACGCCATTTCCGCTCTCTTAAAAGCAAGTATGGGCTGCCTACCCAAAGCAGGCTGTGGGGCCGACTTTACATTCAAAAATCATGGCCAATGATGTCATTGAGGCACCGTAACTCAATTTTAACTCAGAAAAGTTGAACTCAGAAACTTTTGTGAGGATTGTTTGTGGGTCAGGAGGAGCAGGAATACAGCACCCAGCCCCGTATGGAGTCCTTGGGCCTCCACAGCCCCGATCTTGCCTTTCCCTCCCAGTGCCAGCATCTCCTTTCAACCACACACCCCCTCCCTTCCCCTCCCCCAACATCAGCACTAACTTTATGCCAGTGTCCATTCCCTTGGATCCCCAGCAGTGTCAGGCTCCTGGCAAATTTCTGCTCCCACCCACCAGCCCTGGCATCAATCCTGCCAGTTTTGGCTGGGAGACAGCTCTTCCAAATGCTATTGAGGGCCAGGAGCTAAAATGTCTCAGGCTTCATGTTAAGAACATAAGAATTCGGAACAGGAGTAGGCCATCTAGCCCCTCGAGCCTGCTCCGCCATTCAACAAGATCATGGCTGATCTGGCCATGGACTCAGCTCCACTTACCCGCCCGCTCCCCATAACCCTTAATTCCCTTATTGGTTAAAATGTTCAACTCTCCACGGGGGATTCCCAGCTGCTCCACATCCCACCTGCACCGAACGCACCCCAAGTTATGTCTGGGCTATGACTGGTGCTGAGGAAACACCAGGAGATACAGATCCTTCCTATAAGCCTGCCTCCCACCCAAAGCTTCTATAACTATAGCCGATTCCAGGGCTACATGCTGAGGAAATATGCCTCAGCACCCTGCACAGTCCTGACGCGGACCTCTGCTCCTGTGGTGTCATACAGCATCTCACACCCCACCCCTTCCTTGCATACTTCTCGTGCCCCAAGTCCACAAAATGCATAGAACCCTAACTATGCGTGACTTTCACTGCAGTTATTGTGAAATCTTTATTGTAGCATGTACCATTCCTCAGAGTGTGTAAACTTCTATAAAATAAAAAAAATAACTCTGTCCTTTGCCCATGATATGCTGTCTTTCTCTCAAAAACACACACTCTCTCACACTCTCTCACACTCTCTCACACACTCTCACACACTCACTCAAAATTCATGGATCACAATATCCAAATTTTTTACAAATTGTAGCAGTCAGAGCTGAGGCTGGTCACTTTTGTTGTAATGTACAGTGTGAGAAATGCACTGATTCTGTTGACAATGATTGTGATATTACATTGTATGTTGAACAGTGGAATAAACACCTTTTACTGGTACTTATTGCCCTTGAAATCTGCACATCACCGTGAAAAAACTGTTTATGAAGTTGGCAGTAGTCCTAACTATTTATTGATCTTGCCACTAATTATGCTAATTCTTAGTAATGTGAAGTATTACCATTAGAACATTTCATTATATTCTGATACACTATTTTAAAGACCAATTGACTTTTAATTTGGGGACATTTGCTATTTTGCAAAGCCCAAGAAATCTCATTATTCATCACTTTGGTCCCTATGGGCTTCAAAAATATATATTGCACTGAAGTCCACAGTGAATAATTGCTCTTCATTTCCTTTTTCCAATACCCCAGACAACGGAAGAACATGTTGGTCTGAAAAATATGAGACCAAACATATGGTACCAGTTCAGAGTAGCTGCAGTCAACATCCATGGAACTCGAGGTTTTACCACCCCCAGCAAACACTTCCACTCGTCCCGAGGTGAGTGATTGCTGCTGGATAGTGATAAGCATGCTTGTCTGTAATAGTGACCCATCAGCCATCAGTGACCTCCTTCCCACCCCAGGCACATTCCAATTTGCAGGGACTCGGGAAATAAGAGTGCATTCAGACGACTGTGATCAATTTTCATCAATGTTGGAATAGGGAAAATGATGGATAATAATGAAAATACTAATGGTATGGATGAGATGTCTTGCATACTTTGTAAACACAAAACAGTATTGGCTCGTGACAGTGTCATTGAGATTTACTGACTGAGGATCTGTACCATCCCAGCTTTCCTTTATGTTTTAAAACACTCGGTGGGCGGAGAGGCACTTTGATCTTGTTGTTATCATCTGGACTGCATTGTGGGATTAGATAGTAATTTTCAAAAGGAAATTGGGTATATACATGAAAATGAATTTTTCTTTTAGGGCTATGGGGAAAGAGTATGGGGAGTAATTTAAATTTCTCTTTCAAAGACCTGACACAGTCACATGGGCTGAATGGCCTCCTTCTGAACTGTAACATTCTATGATCTAAAGTATTCCATCAGAAATCCTGAGAGGATGGTGAAGAAGTATGGCAGCTGTTTCTACCATGACTTCCATTTCCTTTTCCCAACTATCACTCCTGACTTCCCCCAGTGTCTCTCTCTCTCCTCGCCATCCAGTTCCTGACTACTCCACTTCCCCCTTCTGCTCGCAATCTGACTGACCTTTCGAAACCACTGATATAAGGCCCCTCCTCAAAAACCCACATTGAACCCATTCACCTTCTCTGACTACTGTCCATTCTCTGACCTTCCTTTCCTCTCGAGGACACGTTATTACGCGCCCCCTCCACCCCCAAACATTGCGTAACCTGCATGTCTGACAAAAAGTTGCGGATAAGTCATAGCTTCCTCCAACTGAACAGCGGGAAGACCAAAGCAATTGTTTCCAACTCCCCTTGCGATTGCTTCCATTCCCCTCCCCAGCAACTCACTCCGGCTGAACCAGACTGTGCAAAACCTTAGCATTCTCTTCAACCCAGAGTGGAGAGTCAAATCTCAAATCCTTTCCATCACCTAGGCCACCAATTTCCACTCGTAATATTGGCTGCTCCAGCCCCCTAACCCCTCCAGCACTTGACACTTTTATCTACACTTTTGTCATCGGTAGATGTGATTACTCCAATACACTTCTACTGGCTGCCACCCTCAATAAATGCTAACTAGTCAAAACACAGGCTGCACATTGATGGTAGAGTGTCCAGGTGTTTAAGCTTCACTCTCGGGAGTCCCTCCCTCTACCTGTTTACTTCTCCACTTCTCCCTTAATGCTCTTAATATCCATCTTTTTTTCAATCAAGCTATCAGTTAACCCCACCTAACCTCTCCCTTCATTACTCAGCATCCATCTATTTGTGTGTCTATTTCCTTTTGTGAAGTGCATTGGGATTATATGTTTTATTTTACATTAAAAGGCACTATATAAATGCAAGTTATTATTATTGACATCGTTATTGTCTCTGCGTGAATGTCATTGAGTTTAGTTGGCAATATCATCCTTTGTAGTCTTAAACACAAATCCTGCCACTGGAAACCAACTGAAAAATTCAGTACCAATTGAGATTCAAGTTGTTATGTCTTCAGAAGCTCTGATAATGACTCCACGAGACAATGTGTTGTGCTTGAACTGTAGTGAACTTAATCCATTTAATGTAACTCCAGAGTGAGGATCACACATGGTGGCCTGCCTTTTATACTAGGCCAGGCACACCTGTACAGGTAACCTACAAGTCTCCCACTGCAGTGCCCTTTGCATTGACTGTGCTCTGGGCTTAGCTCTATCTGGTTGACCCTTGGAGGGTCGTTTCCATCTTGGGTGAGTAGGTGGTGTTTTGTTGGCAGTAGAGGTGCTGGTGGTTTCTATTTGTGCGTCCATGACCACTCCATTCTCTTTCTCCCCCCCCCCCCCCCCCCAGCCCACATACAGATTGTGCCTGGCTCATTACATTCATATACATTCAAGTCCAGAAAAAAAATTTGCATTTATAGTATTACATTCGTGGTACCGTAGAGAGGCAAGTACATTTGAATGGTGAGGTATATATTTGGAGTCAGTGCTGGGGTCATCACCGGTGCGTGGGGACAAACTAGTTCCAGAACTGCTGGATGGTGTCCAGGTAGTCTGATGACGGCGCGGTGCCCAGTGCTGGCAGTGGGAACCCGGTTGGCTCAAGTTGCCTGCTCTCGGGGCCTTTGTCGTTGCTCCTAGTGTCGGGCAGGTTCACAGATACCTGTGACCTCCCTGTCCTCTCCTTGCGCCCCGGGTCGCTGCTGCTCCCTGAGGGGCAGTCGTCTAGCAGTGCGCAGGGAACTGCTGACTCGCTTGCCTGTGCGTTGTTTGGTTTGGGACCCTGGCTGGTCCCAGTCCCATTTGGGAGAACTGTTGCAGGTGACCCTTTGTTCCCGGGTGTGGCGTTGGTGGCGATAGGGTCTGGGGGCTGTGCCTTAGCGCGGTTTGCTCTTTCAGGCTCGTGGCTGTTGGTGCCATCGGGTACCTGAGAGGTGGAGCCGATCAGGGGCAGGGTATCGATACTGGTGCCCTCCTGAGACCGCTTGCTCTGCAGCTTGTATATACTAGCTGCTTGTGGCATCACTCTGGCCCCAGGGATACAGGCTACAGCATTGGGTAGCTCACTGGACCTGTGTGTTCCCGATGGGTGTTTGCCCGCTGCATTGACTATATGCAGTTGAAATCCTACATCGCACAATGTTTCATTACTTGTTGTAAATCTGTAGCTCCGATCGCAATCGCGTGACTTTTCTTTGCTTATTGCATGTACACAACTCTGATCATCAATTACACATTTTACATCTAACTCACAGTTGTCTTACATTGATTGAGAATGTGGACCTGTCCCTTTAAGTGTGATGGATTGCAGGCCTCCTTTAAGAGAGCCTTGCTATCTTTACCCCAATCCTCTTCTCCGTTTGGTGCCAAGTGTTGCTCCATCAGCGCTGCACCTCGTGGTCTGGCCGCCGCCATCTCTTCCTTCAGCGCCTCACCTCGTGGTTTGGGCGCCATCTTTCTTCCATCCACGATGTCGACTGCGGTGATCCTCTTCTCCACGGATTCTGCCACCGAAGCCGGGAAGTCGCCTCTGGATCCGATTTTCTTCCTCCGGAGTCCTGCCACTGAAAGGTGAGTTCGGGTCGTCTCAGCTGGATCATCTCCACGCAGTCGTGCTGAGCGGTCTGAGCCTTGGGTGCCGTGCTGGTCTGCTCTCTGGTGCCGAGTCCACCCTCAGGTGAGGGCTTGCTTTGCCTCTGAGCGCGGGGGACGTCGATCGCTGGAGGGATTAAATTTTCCCAGCTCCAATGGATCTTCTCCATCCACCTTCTTCCGAGTAGCGTTGGTCCCTCACCTGCAACAATCCACAGGGGTAACTTGTGCACCGCGCCATCATGGAGTACCTTTACATCCACACGACTGGGATAAGTTCATCGGTGTAGGTGTGCAGCTTTCCCTGAACCGGGACCAACCTGTGTCGTTCAGCTTGATTGTCCCGTAGCCTCTCAAAGGCTTCTTGATTCATTACTGACCAGCTCGCCCTCGTGTCCATTTCCATGAAGACTGGAACACCGTTTATCTCGACTTCCATCCTCAACAGGGAACACGTTCTACAGTCCCGCCTCTAAAAGGCGCCACTCTGTGCAGAGTACTTGCCGGGTTTGAGTCCTGAGGATGAGTCATCCGCCTGGAGCCGCAGGTCGAGGTCATGAATGCTTGGCTCACTGAGATGGCCTTCTGCAGTGTGACTGTGGTATCCACAGACAGTAGCTTATGAAGAAGGCCCTCATGGCCGATTCCGATGACAAAGATATCCCGCAGAGCTTCGGTGATGTGGTCGCCAAAATCACACGGTGCCGCCAGTCTCCTGAGGTCTGCGGCGTATTCCGCGATTTCCTGGCCTTCGGGCCGTCGGTGGGTATAAAACCGGTGTTTGCCTGTGAGGATGCTCTCTTTGGGCTTGAGTTGTTCTTGGATCAGGGTTACAAGCTCCTCGTACGTCTTGGTCGTTGTCTTCGCTGGTGCCAGCAAGTCCCTGACGAGGCCATAGACGCTGGGCCCACAACTGGTTAGCAGGATAGCTCTGCGCTTATCAGCCAGTGTGGCCGGATTGTCGCCTGCCAGGTCGTTTGCTGTGAAGAAATAGTCGAGCCTCTCCACAAAGGCTTCCCAATCATCACCATCGGCAAACTGCTGCAACGTACCAAAGTTAGTCATTTTCGCGTGAAGGTCCCGTAATCTCGTCGACAATTATGTCTTCAGATGCTCTGATAATGACTCCACGAGACAATGTGTTGTACTTGAACTGTAGTGACTTTAGTCCATTTCATGAAACTCCAGAGTAAGGAGTTTTATACTCGGCCTGGCACACCTGTACAGGTAACCTACAAGTCTCCCACTGCAGTGCCCTCTGGTGGCACACCTTGTGATAGTACAAGCAGTAACCATGTAGGATACATGACACAAGTATTCACTTGAGTGTAAGGGAGTAATTTTACAAGTCGAGTGAGGTACTGTAAGAAATTGTGGATTGGAAGAAATAATAGTCTGTTGTGGATTCCCTAGCTCAGCAGTTTGCCGAAGTTGAGGACCACAGAAGGATTCCTGTCATGTTAGGAAAAGAGTACAGAGAGCTGAGTTGCGAGGTCAAAACAGAAAAACAGACCTTCAAGGCATAGTTATGCCGATGAGGGATTTAGCAAGGCGCCTTGAAGATAAACAAGCTGCCTCTTGAAAGGACAATAAGACATTCAGATAGAGATAAGAAAGGAAATGACCTCATAAGTACATTCTCCCCTGTAATTGGACATTTGAATCAGTAAAAATGATTGACGCAAGGTATCCACCGGCCCATCCAATGAACCGAGAGAGAGAGAAACATAAGAACTTAAGAAATAGGAGCAGGAGTGGGCCATACGGCCCCTCGAGCCTGCTCCGCCATTTAATATGATCATGGTTGATCCGATCATGGACTCGGGTCCACTTCCCTGCCTGCTCCCCATAACCCCGTATTCCCTTATCGGTTAAGAAACTGTCTATCTCTGTCTTAAATGTATTCAATGACCCAACTTCCACAGCTCTCTGAGGCAGCGAATTCCACAGATTTACAACCCTCAGAGAATAAATTCCTCCTCCTCTCAGTTTTAAATGGGCGGCCCCACCAATACTTTAGCAAGACTTCCCTGCTTTTATACTCCATCCTATTTGCAATAAAGGCCAAGATTCCATTGGCCTTCCTGATCACTTGCTGTACCTGCATACTAGTCTTTTGTGTTTCATGCACAAGTACTCCCAGGTCCCACTGTACTGCGGCACTTTGCAATCTTTCTCCATTTAAATAATAACTTGCTCTTTGATTTTTTTCTGCCGAAGTGCATGACCTCACACTTTCCAACATTATACTCCATCTGCCAAATTTTTGCCCACTCACTTAACCTGCTTTTGTCTTTTTGCAGATTTTTTGTGTCCTCCTCACACATTGCTTTTCCTCCCATCTTTGTATCATCAGCAAACTTGGCTACGTTACACTCAGTCCCTAAAGGGCCTTAGAATTTGTAAGGCATTTTATTAAGGAGCGACAGTTTTAAGCATAATCAGATACAACATGCAATTAAGAAAGATATAGTGGACATACAACCCATGACAGAGGAGAACGATCTACGACCCCCTCCCCCTCTCTCTCTTCCCCCCCTTCCCTCGCTCTCTTCCCCCCCTTCCATCTCTCTCTTCCCCTCTCCCTCCCTCTCTCTCTTCCCCCTCTCCCTCCCTCCCTCTCTCTCTTCCCCCCTCCCTCCCTCTCTCTCTTCCCCCTCTCCCTCCCTCTCTCTCTTCCCCCTCTCCCTCTCTCTCTCTCTTCCCCTCTCTTCCCCTCTCTCCCCCTCTCTCTCTCTTCCCCCCTCTCCCTCTCTCTCTCTCTTCCCCCCTCTCCCTCCTTCTCTCTTCCCCCCTCTCCCTCCTTCTCTCTTCCCCCCTCTCCCTCTCTCTCTTCCCCCTCTCCCTCCCTCCTCTCTCTTCCCCCCCTCTCTCCCTCTCTCTCTCTCTTCCCCCCTTTCCCTCTCTCTCTCTCTTCCCCCCTCCCTCCTTCTCTCTTCCCCCCCCTCTCTTCCCCCCTCCCCCTCTCTCTCCCCTCACCCCCCTCTCTCTCCCCCCCTCTCTCTCCCCCCTCTCTCTCCCCCCTCTCTTCTCCCCCCCTCTCTTCTCCCCCCCTCTCTTCTCCCCCCCTCTCTTCTCCCCCCCTCTCTTCTCCCCCCCTCTCTTCTCCCCCCCCTCTTCTCCCCCCCTCTCTTCTCCCCCCCTCTCTCCTCCCCCCCTCTCTCTTCCCCCCCTCTCTCTTCTCCCCTCCCCCTCTCTCTTCTCCCCCTCTCTCTTCTCCCCCTCTCTCCCCCTCTCTCTCTCTCTCTCTCTTCCCCCTCTCTCTCTTCCCCCTCTCTCTCTTCCCCCTCTCTCTCTTCCCCCTCTCTCTCTTCCCCCTCTCTCTCTTCCCCCTCTCTCTCTTCCCCCTCTCTCTCTTCCCCCTCTCTCTCTTCCCCCTCTCTCTCTTCCCCCTCTCTCTCTTCCCCCTCTCTCTCTTCCCCCTCTCTCTCTTCCCCCTCTCTCTCTTCCCCCTCTCTCTCTTCCCCCTCTCTCTCTTCCCCCTCTCTCTCTTCCCCCTCTCTCTCTTCCCCCTCTCTCTCTTCCCCCTCTCTCTCTTCCCCCTCTCTCTCTTCCCCCTCTCTCTCTTCCCCCCTCTCTCTCTTCCCCCCTCTCTCTCCCTCTCTCTTCCTCTCCCTCCCTCTCTCTTCCCCCCTCTCCCTCCCTCTCTCTCTCTTCCACCCCCTCTCTTCTCCTCTCCCCCTCTCTCCTCCTCTCCCTCTCTCTCCTCCTCTCCCTCTCTCTCCTCTCTCTCTCCTCTCTCTCCCTCTCTCTCCCCCCTCTCCCCCCTCTCCCCCCCTCTCCCCCCCTCTCCCCCCCTCTCCCCCCCCTCTCCCCCCCCTCTCCCCCCCCTCTCCCCCCCCTCTCCCCCCCCTCTCCCCCCCTCTCCCCCCCCTCTCCCCCCCTCTCCCCCCCCTCTCCCCCCCTCTCCCCCCCCTCTCCCCCCCCCCTCTCCCCCCCCTTCTCCCCCCCTCTCTCCCCCCTCTCTCCCCCTCTTTCCCCCCTCTCTCTCTTCCTGCTCTCTCTTCCTTCTCTCTCTCTCTCTCTCTCTCTCTCTCTCTCTCTCTCTCTCTCTCTCTCTCTCCCCCCCCCTTTCCCCCCTATCCTCTATGTATCTGGTCCATTTCCAAGCAAGGCATGTCATTAAAAAGTAGAACTAATGTATCTGACACAGACACAGTATTAAAGTTTTAAGATATTTATTTCCTACAAGTTTACATTTTACATGTTTCCCCACTCGCTGGGAGGTGAGGACATACAGGAAGACCAGGCTTGGGGAAGGTGCCAATGAATTGCAGAGCCAGAAACTGTAGACTGAGCTGACCAGCTGTTTCTATATTTCTACTTTTATTTGAATAAGAAAATGGCAGGTCAGAGGTTCCATCCAGCAGCCTCCCACATATAACCCCGAGAGTCCTCCTGATGAAAGACAAGCCCATACTGATAATGGGGTGAAGAAAAGATACAACTGACAACTGGACATTTTAGGCCGCAACCTACACCAGGCCTTGATGTTATCAAAGGTTTATCATTTTTCTTAATATAAAATAGACCTTTGTTCCAGCAGTGACTTTTTTCTTTTTCATCACATGAAACATTTACCCCAAGGTTAAAGTGCTAAAAAGTTCAGGCTGACTTGAATGAGGATCACAACCCGAACAGGTGCATTAGGATTTTAGGAGAAACCCACTGATTGAGGTTTCCTTGTTAACTATAAAAAGTTTTCATTGATTGTTAGCTTATTTAAAAAAAAACGTTAAAAGCTCAGTCCTTTTTGTTGCTTTCTAAGACACCATTCAAACAAATTCTGTCAGTGGAAAAAAAACAGCAGCATGTTTGAGCAACAGGCCAAGCCTTGAAGTTGATTTGTGACAATAGGCCACTGTGAGGACCTCGTGCCCTGGTCCATGTGATAAAGGAGCTGTCAGCCTTTTATTCCTCAACACAAGCTGATAAATTGGGAGAAAAAAAACTTCAGAGAGCCAACTCTGAAATTCACTCATTCAATTTGGCAATATTGGATTTCCTGTGACTGTGTGTGCGTGTCCCAAATGCATCGTCAACCCCGTGACTTTTTTAAAAAGCACATTGTCTATAGCCAGTAATCTACATGAGAACAGTTAATTACAGTACTATTGAGGCCGTATATGTATGTTTACTTTATTTTTAGATTGTGAAGCGCCTTGGAACATTTTACTACATTACCGGCGCTATATAAATGCAAGTTGCTGTTGTTCTGTGTATTGGCTTGTAAACTCACTGTCGTCAGTGATTTATTGCAATGTACAAAATCTTGTCTCATGAGGGAAAGAAGAATCTTAAATAGCACAGTCAAACTCATCGCTAATAATGAGGTGTCACTGTATTTGTTGCCTTAGTTGTGTGAATGGGCCAATACCTTATAAATAATGGAGTCATGGCCTACTCCTGCTCCTATTTCTTATGTTCTTCTTATAATCCTTACCTGTGTGACTCCAAACCAATGTTTTATGATCCCTTGCATTTATTTTTGCATCACATATAAATGTCCTCCCATATTTATCCCTTCTGGTCACCTGTTTTGTGAAGAATTGAAGTGTAAAGTCCTGTCCCCTCAGTACAGATTCACACGAGGCATGCAGTGAAGTCAAGGTCACTCTGGACATGCACCTTTATTTCACAGCTCTGGAATGCTGCACTTGCCTGAGACCTGCCCTTATATACCCTGTCTCTTGCAAGTGCACCCCTGGTGGTAAGGTATGCTGGTGGTTACAGGTCATATCTTATTACAGTCATGTGTCGCATGTTAGGATACAGTTATATATAATAATGTAAGATACATGACATGAAACTTAATGTTTTATGGTATCACAGTGCCTGCATGAGAAATCATAGAATGAAAAATGACCCATCAAGCCTGCTTCTTCCATTGACCGTGAGCAAACTGCATTATGGATTCAACCCATGGATCAAAATGATCAGTTTGATCAATTATGGATTGTCCTTACAAACTGCTCCCCCACCCCCAAAAAAGTCCAGCAAAACTTCACCAGATTTACATGCAATGTTCCCTCTAAATTTTCTTTGTTGTGTGCAGCCTATTTATATCATTGCACAGTACCGTTAAATTTTCTGTGCGGCCGCGTCACGTGGTGTCTCAGAGGGAACAACTTGTGAGCGGCCTGTGCGGTACCTCCCAGATTGCTGCGTTGCCGCACGTACCCAGCCTAGAGGGAACATTGCTTACATGTTCATTATTTAGACCTAGCCAATTGCTTTTTACCGGTGACAATTCCACATTCCCAGGAACCATCATCCTCCAAGCAATACTTGATACTCTTGGTCTACCATCTCGCTGTGTTAGGATATTGTCCAGGTTCTAATATCAGCAGATTGGAAATGGTTGAAACAACTCAAATAATTAACTATTTTCCATTTTGATTAAAAGTTCCACAGAAGAGTTTGATAGCAACAAGAGAATTTGTCTTTAACTGTGTTTAAGGCATCCCTTACCTTTTAATCCAACATTGCTGGTAATCTCAAGCAGTGGGTGGAAATTAACTGCAGTGTCCTGGGACTTCTGGGTCAGGAGTTTTGTGACACTTGATATACGAACAAGTCTTATCTAATCATTTCATTCGATTGCTTTCTTCTTGTGGCTTTTTCTTAATTCTCCATTATTTGACATTTCTTATAGATCCCTCACCACCAGGTGCACCGAGAAATTTGTGGAAAGGCAACTTCACTGCAAGGCACAACGGTGTTTTCAGTCTTATAATTCACTGGGATCCACCCCAAGAGGAAGATCTCTTCATTCACCATTACAAAATGTACTGGAGTCAGTGGGTTTCTAGGAAAACTGTTTTTCTCACAAAGAAAGAAAACTGGAAGATAATTGAAGGAGTAAGTTTTAAATTGGGTCTAAAGTGGCTGTGCCTTTCGGTGTTTCGCGCTCTGATGTAGTAATGGAAAATCCTGTCTAAGAAACAATCTCTTTTTAGTTTCTCTCTCTGTCCAGGGACTGCTAAGTGCTACACTAGGTATTTTCTTGGTCACTTCTTTCAGTGAACTGCGGACAATGATTTTGTAAGTATATTATAGTATTCTTCGATCTGCTTCTTTTTCCCTTCCACCATTTTCCATGCAAGGATAGAGCCCTGTCCTGCTAAACACTGGACGATAGTCACAGCTATAGTGGCTTATCCGCTGGCTTCATCCACCAAGTGATGGATGTGATGATGACTCAGGTATACAGTTGATTCACAGCTGAAAAGCTCATGCCTACAATTTGCCCAGCGTTGTTGTTTTAATAGGACAACAAATCCCTTCTGTACACTGAATTAGTGCAGAAGACACCAGTTGTTGTGGCACGTGTGAGGTTTTGTGTGATTCGATTGGGTCACAAATTAGATAAGGACACACAGTGACTAGCAGTGGACCAAAAGGAGGAAAGGCAGCTCAGGCCTGAGATTAAAAGGCAGCTTGTAATGTTCACACACTGCTATCAAACGGCAGGGGCTGGAATTGACTAGCAGATGTTTGTTCGAATCACCAGGTTGGAAAAGGGAATTTTAATGGTAAGTTTGTAATGATCGAGACCAGACAGATCACAAAAAAGGACAAGAGGTGAATGAGTATATAAAAACAGCGAGGTGAATGGGTATATGAAACAACCAGAGACGCAGCTAAGAAAGGCTAAAGGAAAGTGAGATATAATTAGAGTCTCAATTACAAAGATGGCCAGTAAATTTGATGGGAGAGAAATTCAGACAGCAGAAATGAAGATTAATGAAATAAAGAGTAAATGTAGCAGGGAGTGAGAACTGAGGATAGAATCCAAATTAGTGTGAGTTGGGAAAAATGTTGTAAGAAAGCACAACGCTTCCTGAATGGCAACGTTGTAAAGGGCACCCATTCAGGACATTTAGTCTTGAGCATACTGCAGATCCCCTTCTGACCCATCCAGGCACTGAAAGCATCCTCTTGATCACCAGCTGCTATGTGGGGCACTCCGAGATCATTAGACATGAAAGCAGGGGACGTGCTTTGTCCCCCAGAAGCCATCTGTGGATCTGATTCTTTTCCCTGAAGAGGTCAGGGAAGATTGAATGACAAAGGATGAAGGCATCATTGCAACTTCCTGCATATCAGGCATTGACATAGTGGATGCTTTGATTGTACATATAGTGTGTGACAACATTGTGGGAGTGGAATCCTTTCCTGTCGAGGTAGTTGAGTGGATGTTCTGTGGGCACTCTCAATGCAGTTGTATGCACCATAGATTGCACCCTAGACCTTTGGGAAACCAAGAAACCCATTAAACTATGGCCCTATCTCTCCTTGTTATAATGCCATAATGTGCTGCTCTGCTGTAAAGAGCATGAGCGACCTGACAAATGCACACCCATACTACTTGTGTTTAGATGTAATTTCTGCTCATTCTTTTCAAGTACTGACTGAATACACTCAACAAATTATATATTATATTGATATACGCACTAATGTTTGATTAGTGTATTGTCCGTTCTTTATTGTACAGTATAATACAAAATTGAGGAGAGAGTAACAGCTAAATTTGTGAATGCCTCTATATGAAAATAGATTAAAAGGTAAAACGGTAGATAAGTAATAGCAGACATTTAATGAGATATTTCATAATTCTCAAAAAAGATATAGTCCATTGAGAAAGAAAGACTCTTAAGAGAAGGATGAACTATCCATGGCTAACTAAGGACATTAGGGATGAAATCAAATTGAAAGGCAAGGCAAACAATGTTGCGAAGATTAATGGTAGGCCAGAAGATTGGAAACATTTTAGAAACCAGCAAAGGATGACTAAAAAAAATAATAGAGGGAGAAAATAGATTATGAGAGTAAACTAGCAAGAAATATAAAAACAGACAATAAGAGCTGCTACAAGTATATAAAAAGGAAGAGAGCAGCTAAAGTAAATGTTGGCCCCATAGAGAATGTGACTGGGGAATTAATAATGGGAAACAAGGAAATGGGAGAGACTCTGAACAAATATTTTGTATCTGCCTTCCCGATAGAAGACACAAAAAGCATCCCAATAATAGTAGAAAATCATGGGGCAAAAGGGAGGGAGGAAATTAAAACAATCATTATCACTAGAAAAAAAGTACTAGGCAAACTAATGGGACTAAAGGCGGACAAGTCACCTGGACCTGATGGCCTGCATCCTAGGGTCTTAAAAGAAGTGGCTGCAGAGATAGTGGGTACATTGGTTGTAATCTACCAAAATTTCCTAGATTCTGGAAAGGTCCCAGCAAATTGGAAAACCGCAAATGTAACGCCTCTATTTAAGAAAGGAGGGAGATAGAAAGCAGGAAACTTTAGGAAAATGCTGGAATCCATTATTAAGAAAGTAGTAGCAGGACATTTAGAAAATCATAACACAATCAAGCAGAATCAACATGGTTTTATGAAAGAAAAATCATGCTTGACAAATTTATTAGAGTTCTTTGAGGATGTACTGAGCAGGGTGGATAAGGGGGAACCAGTGGATGTGGTGTATTTGGATTTCCAAAAGGCATTCGATAAGGTGCCACATAAAAGGTTACTACACAAGAAAAAAGCTCATGGTGTTGGGGTAATATATTAGCATGCATAGAGGATTGGCTAGCTAACAGAAAACAGAGAGTCAAGATAAATGGGTCATTTTCAGGTTGGTAAACTATAACTAGTGGGGTGCCACAGCGATCAGTGCTGGGATTTCAATTATTTACAATCTATATTAATGACTTGGATGGAGAGACCGAGTGTATTGCAGCCAAATTTGCTGATGATACAAAGAGGTGAGAAAGGAAGTTGTGAGGAGGACACAAAGGCCAGAATCTTTCCAGCCCTGTGAGTGTGGGTTTGGAGGTGGACCTGCTGTTGCAATGGCTTTGATTGACAGTGGGTCAGGATCTCTCTCTGAACCCGCCTCCGTGTGAGTTTCTCAGCTGTCAGGTCGGCATTTGGATAGCCAACCCAACAGCTAGTGGCGGGACAGGTAATTAACAACATTAAAAAGTACTTAAATGCTAGTTAAGAGGCTTAAAAGCAGGCACTTACAATTTTACCAACCTTCTGATGGCTTTGCCATTCCTCGGGTTCCATGCCAGGTAAGTGTGTCGGCTTCTCAGTGACTCTCCATTGCTTTGGTTAGTTGACAGCTGCAGAAGTGATATAAAAGCTACCATTTCACAGATGTTCACTTTCCAATGTCAGAAGCTAAAGCCTTCAGGTTTTGGAAAAGATTTGTCAGTATGCACTTTGGAAGTGTTTGCAGTGAACTCTCCATTCACTGTTGGAGCAATCTCTCTCACCATTGACAGGGCACTTCTGTCATCTCAACCTCACCTGCCGTCTATTCTAGCAGCATCGGTGCCCTTGAAAAAATCTCACCTTGGTCCTCAGAATCCCACCACGATCAGCCCCAACACAACAACATTAAACAGACCAGCATCACCAACAACAACAGCAACCCTCTCCGCAATCACCTGATGCTGCACAGTACACAGGACATCAGCACCCGACCACAATGCTGCCCGGGAGACCAATGATAGCCTCACCATTGCCACTTTTACTTCATTTCATGCTGTACACCCTGACTACCACATGATGCACCAGGTTGGTACTACCCCACACCAGCTCCATAAAGCATGCCTGCAATGTCCAACCCATTCCTTTCACACTCGTCACCATTGTGGGGGGTACCCTTGTCTCACTATTCTCTGCAACTCACTAAGCCACTTCCAAAGGTGCCCATATCAACATTAACTATATATGAACATTGGCTAAAGGACCCAAGTGCCTACCTTTGTGTGGTGTTAGTTGGTATGATTGGACAAGGATGAGGGTGATGATGAGGGGTGGCTAGTGAAATGGGGAACTCATAATGTAGAGAGAGAGAGAGGGATTGGTGGAGGTGCAAAGGTAAGTTGGTGTGAGTAAGAATGTGCTGGGGTAGAGTAGGGAAGGCAGAGTGATGGGGATGTGATGAGTGGCACAGCAGGATGAGCAACATATAAAATTCTGACAGGATTGGACAGGTTAGACACAGGAAGAATGTTCCCGATGTTGGGGAAGTCCAGAACCAGGCGTCACAGTCTAAGAATAAGGGGTAAGCCATTTAGGACCTAGATGAAGAGAAACTTCTTCACTCAGAGAGTTGTGGGCATGTGGAATTCTCTACCACAGAAAGTTGTTGCGGCCAGTTCGTTAGATATACTCAAAAGGGAGTTAGATGTGGCCCTCCTGGCGAAAGGGATCAAGGGGTATGGAGAGAAAGCAGGAATGGGGTACTGAAATGCACAATCAGCCTTGATCATATTGAATGGTGGTGCAGGCTCGAAGGGCCGAATGGCCTACTCCTGCACCTATTTTCTATGTTTCTATGAGGTTGAGTGTGGCTTTGCAGTAATATTTCGTGATCACTGAAAGGTATGTCCCACTGCAGCCAGGTCCTCCTGACAACGTCCCTGCTTGTGCCCTCCTGTGCAATGTGCAACCAGGCTGCGTTGGTGTCCTGGGGAGGTCCCTTCTGCCCATGGGAAGGGAAGAGGACCTCCCAGTGTGCTGTGACTCCCTCCATAAACATCTGGAGAGAGTCGTGGGAGAGCCTGGGTGCAGCTGTGCAACTTTGTACAGTGATTCTCAGTGTATGCAACTCCTCAATGCTACAGGACACTGACAGAAGAACTGTCAAAACCATTGTGGGCATGGTCCCTTTAAGGAAACCGGCTGATGACATGTCATCAATTGACGTAATCATGCCGGCTTCCTCTTAATTGGCCGGGAAGTCCGCAGCCCGGGCTTAACAAGCCCCATTATGGGAAGATTCAGGAGAGAGAGCAGGTTTGAGTTGGGAACGGGCTTTCAACAGGCCACCTACCCCGGCTGCATCGATCCCACCGCGTGTGGAGAAATCGCGGCCAAAGAATCTGCAAAGGGATATAGATAGGTTAAGTGAGTGGGCAAAAATTTGGCAGATGAAGTATAATGTTGGAAAATGTGAGGTTATCCACTTTGGTAGAAAAAATAAAAAAGCATAATGTGATGTAAATGGAGAGAATGCTGTAGTACAGAGGGATCTGGGGGTCCTTGTATATGAAACACAAAAAGTTAGCACGCAGGTACAGCAAGTAATTAGGAAGGCAAATGGAATGTTGCCCTTTATTGCAAGGTGGATGGAGTATAAAAGTAGGGAAATCTTGCTCCAACTGGAAAGGGCATTGGGGAGACCACACCTAGAGTACTGCGTACAGTTTTGGTCTTATTAAAGGAGGGATATACTTGCATTGGAGGCAGTTCAGAGAAGGTTCACTAGGTTGATTCCTAGGATGAAGGGGTTGTCTTACGGGGAAAGGTTGAGGAGGTTAGGCCCGTGCTCATTGGAGTTAAGAAGAATGAGAGGTGATCTTATTGAAACATATAAGATTCTGAGGGGGCTTGACAAGGTAGATGCAGAGAGGATGTTTCCTCTCATAGGGTAATCTAGAACTAGGGGGCATAGTTTCAGAAGAAGGGGTCGCCCATTTAAGACGGTGATGAGGAATTTGGTCTCTGAGGGCCGTGAATCTTTGGAATTCTCTACCCCAGAGAGCTCTGGAGGCTGAGTCATTGAATATGTTCAAGGCTGAGATAGACAGATTCTTGAACTATAGGGGTACAGGCAGGAAAGTGGAGTTGAGGCCAAGATCAGATCAGCCATGATCTTATTGAATGGCAGAGCAGGCTCGAGGGTACATATGGTCTACTCCTGCTCCTATTTCTTATGTTCTAATGTATGCCTTTTTCAATTAAAACTATAAGGAGACACTGGGTTGCCCTAGTGTCATCTAACGGGGAAAAAAAACTAACAAAGATGCCTCCCTTTTTAGAGGGGACCAACTAATAGAAAACTTAAACAAAAACAAAGGAAACTTATAACTTAAATTATATTATTTTCCCTTTCCACCACATCCTCCAGTCCCTCCGGTGCTCACCAGTCGTGGAAGGCCTCCAGTGTATCGGCGGACATTGCATACTCCTTCTCCAGGGCCACCCGGGTGTGGAAAATACCAAAGAGGAGAGGCAGGCAGTCAGAGCGACCACCCATACTGGCCATGTCCAACCTGGACCTGTGGATGGCTACTTTGGCCAGGCCCAAGAGCAGACCCATGAGGAGGTCTTCCGACTTGTCCGCTCCCCTCCGCACCGGGTGGCCAAAGGTCAGGAGTGTGGAATGGTTCTGTGTGTGAAGATGGAGCCAGTATCATAAAGCATATTTGCAAGCATATTTTATGTAACCATGGAAACCGATAAAATGCTTTTTGATGTCTCAATGGCCCTCCAGGGCAATTACTCTTAAAGTATACGTACTGCACCATCAAGAGGCTTCGGAGTGCCTCAGCTGCACATCTGGTTAAAAGATAAACATATGAGAATAATTTGTAGGATCACATAGCTATCAGTTACTGGAACGTTGTTTTCACGCCTGTTGTAATGCTGTTTGACCTGTGTCAGCTGCGAGAGTTGAAATGTTACGGTCAAGACTGATATGTGGTACAATAGTTCTGTGAAAGGGAGTTCAAGCAACACAAAAATCCGAGACAACTTCAGATTACTGTTTTTTTTTTTAATAAGTGTAATTGTTTCAGTCAAATTAAACATAATTGTTTTTTAAAAAAATGCACTGCCTGGTGGTAGTCGCTGGGCGCAGCAGTAAGGCACTATGTCACAGACTGGTAGATGGGGCTTCCCGCTTGTGATTTTCTGCACCCAGAGTTAACTGTCTCAGCCAAGATATCTAGGAGCAGGATAAATCAGAGAATCAGCCATTTTTTGGGGCACATCGCCTAGAAATAGTTTAAGGCTTGTTGGGGCTGATATGTGATACTAGCAGAAATAAGAACACAAGAAATAGGAGCAGGGGTAGGCCATTTGGCCCCTCGAGCCTTCTCCGCCATTCAATATCATGGCTGATCTGATCATAGACTCAGCTCCACTTCCCTGCCCGCTCCCCATAACGCTTTATTCCCTTATCGCTCAAAAATCTGCCTATCTCTGCCTTAAATATATTCAATGATCCAGCTTCCACAGCTCTCTGGGGCAGAGAATTCCATAGATTTACAATCCTCTGAGAAGAAATTCCTCCTTTTAAATGGGCGGCCCCTTATTCTGAGACTATACCCGCTAGTTTTAGTTTTCCCTATGAGTGGAAATAGCCTCTCTGCATCCACTTTGTCGAGCCCCCTCATTATCTTATCTGTTTCGATAAGATCACCTCTCATTCTTCTGAACTCCAATGAGTATTGGCCCAACCTACTCAACCTACCTTCATAAGTCAACCCCCTCATCTCCGGAATCAACCTAGTGAACCTTCTCTGAACAGCTTCCAATGCAAGTATAATCCTTCCTTAAATACGGAGACCAAAACTGTACGGAGTACTCTAGGTGTGGCCTTACCAATACCCTGTACAGTTGTATCAGGACTTCCCTGCTTTTATACTCTATCCCCCTTGCAATAAAGGCCAACATTCCATTTGCCTTCGTGATTACTTGCTGTACCTGCATACTCACTTTTTGTGTTTCATGCACAAGGACCTCCAGGTCCCTCTGTACTGCAGCACTTTGCAATTTTTCTCTATTTAAATTATAATTTGCTTTTCTATTTTTTTCTGCCAAAGTGGATAACCTCACACTTTCCCACATTATATTCCATCTGCAAAATTTTTGCCCACCCACTTAGCTTGTCTATATCCCTTTGCAGATTTTTTATGTCCTCCTCACAATTTGCTTTCCCACCCATCTTTGTATCATCAGCAAACTTGGCTACATTACACTCGGTCCCTTCATCCAAGTCATTAATATAGATTGTAAATAATTGAGGCCCCAGCACCGATTCCTGCGGCATCCCACTAGTTACTGTTTGCCAACAATGACCCGTTTATCCCGACTCTCTGTTTTCTGTCAGTTAGCCAATCCTCTATCTATGCTAATATATTACCCCCAACCCTGTGAACTTTTATCTTGTGCAGTAACCTTTTATGTGGCACCTTATTGAATGCCTTCTGGAAATCCAAATACACCACATCCACTGGTTCCCCTTTATCCACCCTGCTCGTTACATCCTCAAAGAACTCCAACAAATTTGTCAAACACGATTTCCCTTTCATAAAACCATGCTGACTCTGATGGTTTGAATTATGATTTTCCAAATGTCCTGCTACTGCTTCCTTAATAATGAACTCCAGCATTTTCCCAATGACAGATGTTAGGCTAACCAGTTTATAGTTTCCTGCTTTATGTCTGCCTCCTTTTTAAAAATGGGGCATTACATTTGTGGTTTTCCAATCCGCTGGGACCTCCCCAGAATCCAGGGAATTTTGGTAGATTACAACCAATGCATCCACTATCTCTGCAGCCACATTTCAGGACCCTAGGATGCAAGCCATCAGGTCCAGGTGACTTGTCCGCCTTCCTATAGTTCCTCCTTCCCTATAGCCCCTATAACTAATAAGTTATTTCCTCCTTGCCTCAACAGCAAAAAAAAGAAAGAAAAAAAGGATTTCTGAGTATAATCATGACCATTTTCTAATAAATTAGCCTTCTAGTTTTCACAACCAGCGTATTGTGGTCATTGCAGGTCACAGTCAACAATCTAGAATAAGCGATATTACCATTCCCAATTAAAGTTTTCCTTCAGTGATCCTTGATAACTATTCCAGATCAGTTTATAAAAATCTTGCTTCTCCATATGGTCTTTCAGAGTAGATTTGGTATTTTCTTATTTTGACTAACGTATAATTGAGAAATCAGTTATGGGAGAATGAGTTGTTATTTTCAATAACTGACATGAGACCGATCAGTTTTGTTTTGACTACTTTAGTCTTCACATATTTTGAACAGATGTTCAGCACTAGTTTCTTGAAATGAAAGGGTCATTCTTGAGTGTTAACTAGCTAACTAGCATGAAACAAAACTATTTCCTTTTTATAGTTTGTTTTATTTGGATAGTTTTCAACTTAATTCTATTTCCCTGCAGAGCCTCAGGAGGTTATAGATGATGCAGTTAGTCTTGCATTTCATGTTTAATTTTACATTCAGTGATTATGTATATTGACATAGCTCCTGCATTCAATACTTACATTAGATGATTGTGTGGCATTGTGCTTAGTCTGGTTATTTGCTACTTTGTATATTAAAACCCCACCACTCTGCAAATTCAAGTGGAATTAAGATGACAAAGAGACTAGCTTAAAGCAATTTGTTTTCAAGAATAATACATTGGACAATTTGAAGAAATCCCTCATAATAGTGCATGAATGACAGCATTGCTAAACATGCCCAAAATCAAATAAAGCACATATGATGGGCTTAATTGGACAGCATTCCATAATAATTTAATCTCCAACATCCAAATTGGCAGTTCAGCGAGACTCTAGTCAATGGAGTTCATTCATTGGATGCTTTTAGCAAGAAAGCAGCTAACTTGTTTCTTCAGGATCCTACACATTTTGTAAGATCTGTTTCTATTAAGTATTTTTCTTCTGATTAACTTGCTGAGTGAATAATTTTAAGAGGTTGTTGATCAATGACTTGAAAATCACAATATTGAATCTCGTGCAAACCTGTTTATATCCTCTCTCTATTTTGATGCAGACTTGACAATTATTGGCTATGCACCCCAATTTGGTATCATCTGCAAATTTTGGCACCTTAGGGCCAAAATTACTCCTCCCGATAAGGCCTCTGGCCGTCTGAAAATGGCGGGCAAGGGGCAGCCGACTCTCCGCGGAGGGGCCGCCATTTTGTAAATTGCCCTGCGTGAGTTTTGGAACGGTGCCTAGAATTGCTCCACCCATTTTCCCGGCACCGTATGCACGCGCTGAGCCCTTACCGACTGGCGGGAGCCCCCCCCCCCCCCCGGTGAAATGGCCCCTTTCACGGTATTGCCTCGCGAGAGCGGCCCCAATCACTGGTGCCCCCGACAGCTTTTTGCATTGGTGCACTCTCTCTGGCATGGTGGCCCAGCTGCCATTTAAAGGGGAGGGCACATTGCCGCGGCCGTCATGTTTATTTTGGCTGCCCGGTCGGCCCAACAATTACGCCCCCCCACCGGGTTTAGCCGGGCCGCCTACAGGCTGTCCAGCACCTCCTCTTGGATGCCAGGCCACTGGCCTGGTCGAAACCCTCCCTGGTGGCCCAATGGATCTAACTTAAAAGTATGCAGAGCTCGCAGCGGACCCGCCCCTTTAACTGAAGGGCAGAGACGTTTTGATGCGTCAGCATGACGCGGCCATTCCGCGTCGCGATGACATCATCAGCGCGGCGATGATGACTGGTCGGGGTAGTAGACCCACTGCAAGGGCAATTCCACCCTCAGCGGCCACGACATCCACCCAACAAAAATAAACTTCCAAGTATCATGGTTTGCTACGGAGAAATGTTTTTTTTTAAACGGAGGGTGCACCCCATTTCGGGCGGGGGGCAGTTTCGGTCCCCATGCCTCCAATCTGAGTCCAAATCATTTCTGTATATGGAAGCAACATTGGTCCCAGCACAGAACCCTACAGACACCATTTCCCACTTCCTGCCAGCCTGAGAAACTACCCTCTGCATTGTAGCTATCTTGCAATCCATTCTGTTACTTGTCCACTAACTACATCTGCCCTGACTTTCACTGCCAATCCTGCACTGTTATCTGTATTATATCTGTTTGCTCACTTCTAATTGCTTCCAATTCTCCTGTTTTGTTGCTGATGCTCTGTACATTGCTATACAATTTAATATGCTCATATTTTTCATTACTCCTTTATTTTTAACAAGTATTTCATTATTATTTCCTATAAGCTTTTCTGTTTCCTGAGTTTTTATTATTTTTATCTTTTTGTACTCTGACCTTTGCTCTCATCTCTTTTTTTCCTTATCTTTAGATTACCATTATTTCCACCCAAACCATCACCCTTTTTTAATGTAAGGTTCATTCTACAGTCCGATTTAGTCTTTGGCTAGGACCTTCGTCCCATTCCAGTTCAGATGCAACAGCTCCTTCCTGACCCAGAGCTGGTGCCAGTGCCCCATGAACTGGAAACTCCTCCTCCCACACTATTCTTTCAACCATGCATTCACTATCCTGCTCTGTTTTATCCCTATGCCAATTAGCACTTGGCTCAGGTAGTAATCTGGAGATTACCACCCTTGAGGTCCTTTTTTAATTTAACTCCTAGCTACTGATATTCCCTTAGTTGGACATCCTCCCTGTTTTTCCCTATGTTGTTGATTCCAAAATGAACCACGACAATTGGTTCTACCTCTCCTTTTCCAAGTTTCTTTGTAGCCGCATCAAAATAGCCCTTACCCTGACACCAGGTAGGCAACGCACCATCCTGTACCCTTGATCACAACTGCAGAGAATTCCCTCTATCTCCCTGATTATTGAATCCTCTAAGAGTACAACCATTCTGTTCTGCTCTCTTACCCCCCCTCTCCCCCCACCCTTGAATTGCCTCCGGCTCCACGGTGCCTCAGTTAGCATTCTGGCCATCCTCCCAGCAGTCTACTTCCTTATCTTCACAGATAGCGAGTACATCACACCTGTTAGACACAATCAATTTCCGCAGCTTTCTCCTCCTCTGCCTCCACTAGATTCCCCCTACCCTGCTGACTGTCAGTCTCGCACTCTTCTCCCTGTACCTGTATCTCTCTATGTAGTATAAGTGTGTTCTGGAGTAAACTATCCAGATATTCCACCCCTTCCCTTGTGTGTTGGAATGTCTGAACCTTGCGTGACAGCTCAATGAATGAGCAAGAGAGTGCCTGAAGACATAGACATTTCCCACAAGTGATCATCCGTGACAGTCTCAATGTCCACAAATTCCTACATTATGCAGTCCCAGCACACTGCTTGACCTGCCTTTATCTACTTTATATATTTATTTCATGTACAGCAGTTATTTATTTATCTATTTCTAGTGTTAATCTGATTCGCCTTTAAGACAAAATTGCGATCAACAGATGGATTTAATTTGATTTATTTTAGTTACTTCTATTAGTTTACATTGAATTATTTATTTACAACTGCTAGTTAGGTTTTTGCCCCTGCCTCTTATTTATTCATTCCTTTTTCCCCCCAAAGTTAATTAGCTCCTTAATCTATTATGTATAGTTAAATATTAAAGTATAAATAAAAATTGAACGCTTGGCTGTTATTCCTTGAGTTCTGCCGCTCCTTCCTCTGCATCAGCTAATATGACACTATTTCAAAATCTCCCCTCCATTTGTTTCCGTGCTGCCAACATTCCAATTCCCCCACGGTTTTCTAAACCCTCTATACAGGCCTTTTTTGTTGGTGGGTAGAATGGTGGGTGGAAAAAAGTACAATCCAGTAATGGATTGTTTTAGCAGGCTTAGAATTCAAAGTAGTGATCATGTTGCACACATCTGAAGTCAACTGTAGCAAGTGTATTGCATCTGAATTTATTTAGAATTGTCCTGCTGTAATAGGGACATTTTTGACATTAAATAACATGGTTTAGAGAAGCAACAAGCTCACAGCTGGCAATAGTCCAACATGAATTCCACCTTATCAACACAATGAAGGTTCAGAGGTATGGTCATAGGTGTTTTGACAACAAACGAACTTATGATTTATAAGCATAAGGGGTTCTAGAAGATGCACCTTGCACATTGAGCTTTGAGCATTTATTCTTTGCTACCATGCAGAATTGAATTGTCCGAGCAGGGGAAAGAATTGAAGAGGCTGAGAAGCTGATTAAATGTGACGTGCGGGATCTGCTTTTCACACTTGACCCATATGCACCTCCTTGTGAATCAACTCTGAGCATATTGGGGGCTGCCTTTGCAGGTTTTTACTGTCTGCGTTATCCCATTCTCTCAACCAGTGATAATGGGGTTCAGTAGAAATACAAGTTGAAATTCTGATAGACTCTAGGAACTTGACAACATTCAGGAAGTGCCTTTTTCATTTGCAGAATTAACATTCCAGCCAGTTTATAACCTTGCAAATTATGCATTTCTTTTATAGGTAAAGGATGAAGTTGAGATTGAAGGTCTGCAGCCAAACACAGAATATCTGGTACAAATGCAGGCAGTGGCCAATTGGGGGCAAAAACGCCTAAAGAGCAGCAAAGCCCTGTTCTTCTTCAATACCCCTTCCACAGGTAAGAGCAGTAAAACCATTCCTGCTATTAATAACCCTCATGGATTAGAGGAATTAAACCATTCTGCTATTAATAACACTCGGAAATTAGAGCACTGGAACCCTCCCTGTGTTTCTCTAATGCTCCTTGTACTACTGGAATATATGTTAAAAGTGGCCTTTAGATTACATGGCCTTTTTTTTCCCCAATCTCCTCCCTTATGGGGAAAAACATCTTTATTCAATCCTCCCCCACCCTAACCCACAGATAGAGTGGCTGTGATCAGAAACTCACCAGCTCGATGAACGGAAGACACAAATCCAAGTTTTTCTATGGAGCAGTGCGATAGTACTCCAATACATAGAACCACAGAGTCACAAAATGCTGCAAAGTATGGCACCATCAAACCACCCCCTGTTCCTTACTAATGTGCTTCATGCCTGCGAATAATAAGTTTTTAGAGCTATCGAATGATGATGAATGTGAACTTGTGGCAGACTCAACCAGTGTGCAGATCCCTTTATAGATGTTTACAGGTGTTTATAAACACAGGTGCCTGCACCTACGCTGTGATGAAGCAAGCCGTTTAGGCATTGTTCCCTGATCTTTTACTTGTCAGAGTTAGAAAGTATAATTTTAGTGTGCACATTTTGGTTTTGATAAATGTGTGATGATTTCACATTCAGTGGACTATAATTGTTATGACATTTGGCACTGCAACACTGGTTGAAGCATGAGAAGCTCTTGAATCTGAAACATCTGGTTTAAGTGTGAGAAATGGAGCTTGAACCCAAGGAAAGGAAATGTGCCCGAGAGAGCGCAAAGAGATTTGAACTGTGCCAGTCACATTGTCTGATCTAGTGTGCAGGTCAAACATTTATGTCTGGGGGCTTGTAAATATACTGCCTGTGGGATGGGGAGAGAGCATGTTTTCAACACTTTGAAGTTTAGTTGAAATAAATTGAAGTAGAACTTTATACCACATCAAGAATTTACAATCCATAAAAATATACAATGGAAATTTTTTAATGGCAATATTCTTAAATGTGGCTGAGACGAAAATTGCTAGAATATCAATTGAAGCCTTTTTTCCAGCGGTTGCCTACGCTTTGCATTTTGTACAAATATTTCAAGTTCTTGTGCAAATCAAAGTTTGGGAGGGGGGACAAGGAAGAAAAATTGCTCTTGACTTGAGTTCCTTTATCTAGACATCCAATCAAATCACGCTAGCACTACAGATGAAGTGTCCAATGAACTTCCATCCATTCATGAGATGTTTGACATTCGAAGTCTGGAGGCAGCAGTCCCCTATTTCCATGGCAACCAGCTGCAAGTTAAAGTACACTGGAAAAAAGCGGAGAAAGGTAAGACAGCCAACTAAGCTTCGGCTATACTGAACTCTTGTAATGTCCTCCGAAGCAGAATTTGTATTTGTTTTATACAACTTAACTCGCATTATTTTACCACCTTATACCTGAACCTGTAGAAACAGAGAGGCCCCAAGTTTCCACATGATTTGCTCCTGATTTTTAGGAGCAACTGGTGGAGAACGGAGTATCTTAGAAATCGGAATGCTCCACATTTAAGTTTTCTGCAGTTCTAGTCAGGTAGAACATTTTCACTTTTGAACAGAATTTTTTTTTCAAAAAGGGGGCGTGTCCGGCCACTGACGCCTGATTTGAAAATTTCCACAGTGAAAACATACTCCAAATTAACTTAGAATGGAGCAAGTGAAGATTGTTGTAGGCTTGAAAAAACCTTGTCTACACATGAAAAAATTAGGCGTCGGGAGCGAGGTGGGGGGGAAGGGAAGTCATTAAATTCTACAATAAATCCTTAGTTATACTTATACAAATATTATACAAATAAATCCAACCTGAATAAAAATTTATAAGCAAAGAAAAGATTAAATAAACCATGTTCCTACCTGTGTGAAAGTGCTTCAGGCAGGCCTTTCAGGCAGCGGTTTGCTGTTGGGCCCGACGGACGGCAGGGGGAGAAAGCTGCAAGAAGCCTCAGTGCTGATCACGGAAGGGCAATGTGGTTTTATTAAAAAATGTTAAAAATTGAACAGCTACAAAGAATTTGAATAGTCTCAAACAAGTGCATGTGTCCCGTTTATCACAGTCTATCTTTAATTACAGAATGCACTCCCTCACACACAGAAATATCAAGAAAATTAAAATGCAAGCCTTTGCAAGGGTTCAATAAACAAATTTTCACTTTTTCTGCAGCACTTTTTAAAATGGCCGAGTGCCAATGTTTCCTTCACACTGCGCGTGGGCGAACGCTCCAACGCGCACGCGCAGGGTTGCCAGCACGAAAAAAGCTCATTTAAATTGTACCCGCCCCTCCTACTTACAAAATCGGCGCGAGTGATAGGCTCCGCCCCCTGTGCTCCGCGCCAAGCTGACATCGAGCTGCAAAGCGCTCGAGAATAGCGCGTTTTTTTTCAGGCGCCGTTTTCGGCGCGAAAAACGGGCGTCCAGCTCAGAGGGGCACCTGTTTTGCCGCGTGTGGAAACTTGGGGCCATAGTATTTGACTATTCAGTTTAATTGGAACAAGGTGAGTATTTTGCATGTTTAACTAATGGCTCAATCTAGGTTTGGGAAACTTAAGAGCTATGATCCCAGAAGCCTTGCAACAGAGAGGTAGTTTAATCTTAAACAAAGATAGAGGTGTGTTAGGGAGCCATCTATATTATCTGAAAGTTCCTAGACTTGGTATCTGTGAATCCTTTGTGTGGAAAAGTCCTGTTTTGAAGGGGAAGTATGCTCCATAATCTTAATATAAAGAGAGGTAGTCTCAGTACACTTACTACTGTATCCGCCTCCCCAAGTTATCCCGCTTTGTACATTAAACTGCCAGCTACACAGAGCCTGGGAGCATATATTTCGTAAGTTTCAACTTCAATGACATAAATCAGGACAGTGGATTGTGAGTCGCACTGCTCACTCATTTATTACTCAAAAGCAGAATTTTGTGATAGTGCAAGATAAATTGATCGATCTAGAATTTATCCTGATTCAATTTATAAGAAATTCCATACTATGTCTTTCCATTTAATTTGTGGCAATGCTGAGCACAATAACAATTCCACAGGGCTTCTGTTGACTGCATTCTGGAAGGGATCTCTGTTTTCTTCGTGTCTCTATGAGGGTGGGTGGGGAGGTGGGGAGTTGAGTTGAGTAAATACTGCCTGCTGTCTGGTTTCAAAGTGTGGTAATCTTTGAACTATAGTTAATAAAAGAGAACAGGGGCTGGAAATTGTCCTCCGCCCCATGTGGGGTGGATAATTCGATGTATTCTAATGTTGGAGGGAAGAGGTGGGATATTCAGATCTTTAACTTTGTCACTGCCTCCTGGCGCTTTAGGGCACTATTTGAGATGGTGTAGGGGCAGGTTTGCGTCAGGAGTGGGGCGGTTAGCGCGGCGGTGATGACATCAGTGCGACGCAGACAAGCAACATCCCTCCCCTTCACTTAAAGGGGAAGGACGCAGCGAGGCCTCCTTGGCACCCACTGGGCCACCATGGAGGTGTTCAGCCGGGCCAGCGGCTTGGCACCCAAGAGGGGGGGTGCCAGGCTGCCTGTTGGTGGCCCGGGCAAACCAGCGTCAGGCCGATTGCAGAGTCAGCTGACAATTAAAACATAAGGGTGGCCACACCGCCCAGCCACTGGCAGCTTCCCACCTCGCCAAGTTGTCGGTGGCACCGACTGGTGGTGGCCATGTTCCCGCGGAGCAATTTCCCCCCCCCGCGGAGCGAAAAAGGGGTCGCCACCAGGCGGTAAGGAGTCGACATGCGGCCGACAACAGGTCAGAACGCCGGGCATGGCGGGAACATGGTGCGCGGCAGAAACCCATTTCAGATCCGCCTGCCCCCGGTCGTAAAGGCCATTACCGCCAATGGGTCTTAAAGGGGGAAATTTCATCCCCTGTCTCTTGCAAAAATATTTTTCCTGTTAAATTATAGTGGAAGAAATGACTTTGAATTGCCCGATGACAGAGGTAGTTCACAACATGATGCTAGAGCTGTGAGGATCTGTATAAGCCAAGTGCTTTGAGCTGCAGATCAGCCAGATATCTCCAAGTATAATATGATTATGCCTTGTTAAAGTATTTGTGAGGGATTCATGAGCTGAACAAGGTGTGAACCAATATGTGGTCAACCTGGTGCCAAAGTCAAGGTGCTCCAGTGTGTCTTTGCTGGGTTCTGAATGACCACTCTACCCTTGGAGGCCTCCTAAAAGAAAAATGCTGCGGCCTTTGGCTTGTTCATAAGTTTCTTTGGATTAACCATACTTCCAGATCACTGTATAAAAATGTATGTCTTACAATAAATTCAAATTGGCAGTTTAGCTTGTCACCTGTGAACGGGAAAAATATTTTTGAAATATGTTTTTCTATCTGTTAGATGGATCAGAACCAAGGTTTTCCATATCTTCACTAGCCAGCCCATAATCTCCCAATCCCCCACCCCCACTCCCGCCCCCACTCCCCATTAAACTAAAACCTCATCCCAGCAGTTTTTGGTGGGATCCCATTCTAGACGTAACTCGGTGGTAAGGGTAGATTGCTCTCCCTGCATCAAGATATCCCAGCTGCTTCACATTGGCTCTGGTTCATAGGAAGCATGGGTTTATGATGGGCCTAAATGAAGAGTCCAAATTGTAACACTAAGTGTATGGAAAATATCTGCTCCCAAGCTAACTCTAGCCAGCAGTTCTCAAGAATACAAGAGACTAACAAGCCCATAATAATTGTTAAGTTTCAATCTTTATAACACTTATGTGCCAGTCCAGTAGAGTATGATGTGGACTATGCAATGTGGACAGTTTATGTTGGGTGGCGTGGGGGAAACAAATATCCAAATACATGGAGAGATCAGCCTGACACAGCAGCTTCATAGAAACATAGAAACATAGAAAATAGGTGCAGGAGTAGGCCATTCGGCCCTTCTAGCCTGCACCGCCATTCAATGAGTTCATGGCTGAACATTCAACTTCAGTACCCCATTCCTGCTTTCTCGCCATACCCCTTGATCCCCCTAGCAGTAAGGACCTCATCTAACTCCTTTTTGAATATATTTAGTGAATTGGCCTCAACAACTTTCTGTGGTAGAGAATTCCACAGGTTCACCACTCTCTGGGTGAAGAAGTTCCTCCGCATCTCGGTCCTAAATGGCTTACCCCTTATCCTTAGACTGTGACCCCTGGTTCTGGACTTCCCCAACATTGGGAACATTCTTCCTGCATCTAACCTGTCTAACCCCGTCAGAATTTTATATGTTTCTATGAGGTCCCCTCTCATTCTTCTGAACTCCAGTGAATACAAGCCCAGTTGATCCAGTCTTTCTTGATAGGTCAGTCCCGCCATCCCGGGAATCAGTCTGGTGAACCTTCGCTGCACTCCCTCAATAGCAAGAATGTCCTTCCTCAGGTTAGGAGACCAAAACTGTACACAATACTCCAGGTGTGGCCTCACCAATGCCCTGTACAACTGTAGCAACACCTCCCTGCCCCTGTACTCAAATCCCCTTGCTATGAAGGCCAACATGCCATTTGCTTTCTTAACCGCCTGCTGCACCTGCATGCCAACCTTCAATGACTGATGTACCATGACACCCAGGTCTCTTTGCACCTCCCCTTTTCCTAATCTGTCACCATTCAGATAATAGTCTGTCTCTCTGTTTTTACCACCAAAGTGGATAACCTCACATTTATCCACATTATACTTCATCTGCCATGCATTTGCCCACTCACCTAACCTATCCAAGTCGCTCTGCAGCCTCACAGCATCCTCCTCGCAGCTCACACTGCCACCCAACTTAGTGTCATCCGCAAATTTGGAGATACTACATTTAATCCCCTCATCTAAATCATTAATGTACAGTGTAAACAGCTGGGGCCCCAGCACAGAACCTTGCGGTACCCCACTAGTCACTGCCTGCCATTCTGAAAAGTACCCATTTACTCCGACTCTTTGCTTCCTGTCTGACAACCAGTTCCCAATCCATGTCAGCACACTACCCCCAATCCCATGTGCTCTAACTTTGCACATCAATCTCTTGTGTGGGACCTTGTCGAACGCCTTCTGAAAGTCCAAATATACCACATCAACTGGTTCTCCCTTATCCACTTTACTGGAAACATCCTCAAAAAACGTAATGCTGTGCCCAAAATGTTGCTTGGCTCATTCTTACCCCACATAGCTGTTCTCTCTGCAGCTCCCTATGGAATGGTAGGTCAAAATACCAAAGGTTTTGATAACCATTTTTATCTGAGGTCTGCAGTTAACTAGCCATTGTCCCTGTCATAGGGATTGAATATGCAGAGCACTGGCACAGCAACTCACAGAAAGAGAGCAACTATCGCAGTAAGTTTGCATTTGTTGTGCTTTACAACTAGAGAAACAATGTGGGTAGAGCACATGTTGGGAATTCAGCTCCCAAATTCCTGATATGTGCTCCCATTACATGAACTTCTGCGTTCGAGCGCTAATTTGTAAAATCCACTGTATAACCGAAATACTTCGAGGTTTGGAATGACATAAAATTTCAATATAAAAGATTCACTATTATCCTGAATCAGGAATGAAACACAGGATGTGGTTGCAAAAGAGGGATATTTGCCGTCTGGCAGCCTTCCGATGGTGACGATATCTTCAAAACCGTGTAAATTATAGCAACAACCAGTTGTAATGTTCTTCTGGGATGTCAAAAGGGTTAACAATCCTGCCAAGCAGCACACAATTTTAACTCATTTTAGTCAATTGGGCTCTAAAGTGGTAATATTATAATAATCTGATTTAACATGAAAAGAAGCTTCAAAACAAATGATGTCTTTATGATTCCTCTTTTGTATCAGTGCACTGTGGTTTCCAATGTGCTTCAGCGCAAACATGATATCAGCAGTCAGTTTGGCAACTTGACTCTTGACAGTACTTTAAAGGCAACAGCAATGAGACCACCCAGGTAGCCACTCATTCCTTGGGCTTTACCCACGTGTGAAGCCACACTTTTTAAAAAAAAACAGGGCACTTTTTAAATGTACTTGTTGAATTAATTTAATACTAGTGGGCAGTATTGTCACCTAACATAAAATGATTAATCAGGTGGAAAGTGAAGCACTGCACATGCATGTGAGCACTAATGCGAAGAACTGCTTTGTTGGTGAGCTGAGTGCAGTGTGCAGCCGGCAGTGTAAGCTGTGCATCATACTCTTCAGGTACCCACCTGAGACCAGCATGGCTCCCTTAAAAAGACAAGATGCAGCAGGTTGTGACGTTTGTGTGTGTGTGTGTGTGTGTGTGTGTGTGTGTTCTTATATAAATATAGAATTTTCCCTTGTTTCTTCCAGAAAGTCTCAAGGATCACAATATCTACCTGTTAACATGGGTCCCGGAATCCTGTGCCAAGAACATTACTCAAATACAGCAACACGCAACTGTCAAGGTTAGGAAAGTGCATCTACTTGGTTTCTAAGTACTGTAAAAACAGGCAATGACTAAATAGCTGAATGTTTTTTAAAATTTATTACATATGAATATTCTCATTCAAAACACATTACCTCCTCGGTGTTTCTCCTCGTAGATTACATGAGTTGATTTTGCAACTTTGATCTCTAGACATTTCATTTCTTTTAAAACAAACTTTTGGAACCACAAAACCTTTCAAAGAGGTCTGATGTCTTAAAATTTCTGATTAGCTGAATGATGCCCTCTCCATTTACTCAAATCCTGTTTACTTTGCACTAGAAAACAAATGAAAGATTCATTAATAACTAAAACTAAAAATGCTGGAAAACACTCAACAAGTCCGGCATCATCTGTGGAGAGAGAAACAAAGTTAACATGGTTCATCAAAGTGTTCTCTCTGGGCAGAGCATTGGATTTCAGAGCCTCAATAAAAGATGTACCATGACATCGGACATCATGTACTTCAGTTCCTTTAGTCTATGCTCTCCACTGACGTGTCCCCTGCTTAAAAAAAAAGCTGAAACTAGAAATTGGCTTAATTTCAGTTTCCTCCCTGTTTGAGATGAGGACAGATTTTTTTTGTGCGCTTCTTGCTTGCATACATTCAGAATGTGACAAGTGAGAATTGCACTGTGATATGTAATACAATTTCCTTTCACTATTTGAACTAAAAGTAATTTCGTAAAGAAGTCTTTGGCAAACGTATGAACAACACTTGTTTTAAAATCTATTCTTTGGTTTCCCCATTACTTCCTTAATTGGTTTTTGTCTACCTGCAGAGAGTATTGTGACTATCCCTTAAATAAATCCCATTACAAATGTTGGACTTCAATCATCCATTTGTCTTATCTGATGGGTGCTGTTGCACTTCTCTTCCTGCCCCTGAATGTTTTGCCTGTGAATCAAGGTGTAATGTTTCTTCTTAAGACAAGTATCATTAGATATCAATCTGTGTGATGAATGGGATAGAGACAAAAATCCTTTGAATTATGAGGGGCTCTCATAAATTATTAGAAGAAATGTGGAAAACTACAGATTTCTCTTGATCTGTAGTCGTTATTTTTTATACATTGAAGTGTTTTGAACACTTTTTGAGGGACGGTCTTTACTTCTTCAGATAAGTTGGCCAATTGTCAAAAGCAATGCTTCTATTTTCATGGTTTACTGTGAAATTGCAGCCAGTAATATTGGTCATGTTTGAAGTTGGCATCTGTTTATAATAAAGTACAGATGGACCGCCTGTTCACTGAAACCTATCTTACAACACTGTTTAAAAAACCTGGGATAAGCATCAATCATTATTATGTTGACAGAGGATTTACCTAACTGGTAAAGTAAATTATTTAGTCACACTGGGCACTGGTGTCTACTTTAGATCACAAACAACATTCTTTCGATTACATTTTAAGAGCATGTACGTAGGATGTCTGGCATGTAGCTTTTGAAGGTGAGGAGGTGGGACGCAGGCTTGTTGCTGATCTTGTGCAGGTATCTTGAGGTTAGGTACTTATCCAAAGGCCAAATTACAGTGTAATGCAAACAATCCTAAAAACGGGGAAAACGTAAAATAACTTTCAACAAGAAAAAAAATGAGTAGCTACATTAAAAACTAACCTTGCTATGATTCTTAAATGTTTACTTTGTCTTCCTTACCACTAAAATAACAAACCATTTTAATAAACTCAAGTTTGTTCAGATTCGCCAACAGTATTAGAAATCTTTTAAGAGTCATCCATCCTCCGCTGTGCCCAAAGAAAAGTCAGTGAGAGCTGGGAACTGTGGTGTACGTAGGCACCTTTAGTAATGACTCCACGAGGCAGGGTATGGTCTTAAACTCTGCCGGCTTGCAGTTTTTTATTAGCAACTCCTGAGTGCCTGCCAACAAGCTGTGTGTTCTTTTTTATACTGGGTTACCTGCCGTGTGCAGGCAACCCCTGGGTCTCCAGCAACAGCACCCTCTAGTGTACCGGTAAGGTGTGTACAGTACAAGGGCACATTCAATGTTGCATACAGTGTTACAGACATCACACAGTAAACAGGCATGCCTACACAACGGGAACAATTTGCAGGAGGTGCTGGTACCTGGAAGAAGGCTCAGTACAAATCTAATGTATAAATCCCTGGCTTGGCAGGGTCTGGGGCGGTCCCCATTATAGGCAGCATTATTTCAGATGGACTTAGGTGCCAATGCCCAACACTCAAAAATGGTGCATTTTTGATGTAAAACAACAACAACTTGTATTTATATAGCACCTTTAACATAGTAAAACGTCCCAAGGTGCTTCACAGGAGTGTTATGAGACAAAAAAAAATTTGACACCGAGCCAGATAAGAAGAAATTACGGCAGATGACCAAAAGCTTGGTCAAAGAGATAGGTTTTAAGAAGCGTTTTGAAGGAGGATAGAGAGGCGGAGAGGTTGAGGGAGGGAGTTCCAGAGCTTAGGGCCCAGGCAGCTGAAAGCACGGCCACCGATGGTTGAACGATCACAATCGGGGAAGTTTTGAAATAGCAGAATTTAGGATCGCTGTAAAAAGGGATAGGGACTCAGTGGAACATATTCCCACCCCATTTTGCAATCCCAGGTTTCCCAGCACAACAACTGAGGAAATTAAAGGGTCACAGTCTTGCATCAGTGCTATGCCAGGGACATTAGAGACATGTTTCTGTGGTATCCTCCCACGAGCAGTTTTTCTCTTGTTTGCTGCACATCATCCAGGTGTGTCTGAAGATTGGTCTCATTGAAATGAACGCTGTCCTCTATTCCGCCTCTTTGCAAAGCTCTATTCCCGTTTTTGTGTGCCTCGGCCAGGTTCTCCGTTTGATAACATGCTTTAAACACAGCATAAAATTACACACAAGCTGACCATTACAGCTACCTGATGGTCAACTCACTGTGCCTAACACTACTACAGGCACTTACCTGTTGTTCACTGGTCAGCTACTGCAATTTCCAGCCATTCTTGCCTTTATATCAGCTGGACTCCTAATTCCCAGTCTGTGCATTACTTCCACGTTATGGGGGAGTTGCTGTACTGGAGCAACAATGGATATTTAAATGAGCTAACCCTGCAATTTTCAGCAAGTTCAGCGTTGGATAGTATGGGTTGGCACAAGCCTGAGGTCAGAGGGCAATACTGGTTTAAATGGTCCCGAGGAATTTTAGGGCCAGAAAATTGATCATTGAGGAAGGAGAAAGTTGATAGATTTGATTGTCATAGAACAGGTGACAAACATAATGCACACAACACATACAATAAATGTATTTTAAAGATAAAAGTGCTGGTTAGTCATATTCATCATTTAAATTTATGTAGGTTACCAGAAGGCTTGGAAATGCCACTGCAGGTTTAGCTTGGTCCTAGGCCAAAGCTAATGCTGACTGCTTCAGGAATGTTCAGATTTCCACTAGTCTTCAGTCCTTCCCCATCTGACATGCTTAGTTCTGTCCCTCTCCTACCACCCCCAGATCTATGCTTCATACTTCAGTTGGGAGAATTGGTCTAGGATTTCACCAGCATTGGTCACTCCGGTAAAATAAAGAGAAAGTAAGGTGTTTCTAAATCATTGGGTCCTTCTACTTCCCTCCGCTATACCCTCTTCCCCCACCCCTCCCCCACCCCTCCCATCCAAAATAAAAAAACAAACTGTACAGTGGATTTTTTGGGGGGCATTAAAATCATATAATTTACGTGCCCCCTATAAAAGGGGAGGGGGACACTAAAACCCGGCAATTAAAACAAATTAAACTTTAAAACATAAAAATCAAATTAAAATTTGGTTGCCGGGGGTTATAATGCACTCCAGTCCCTCCGGCGCCCACCTCTCGCGGAAGGCCATGAGCGTACCGGTGGACACCGTGTGCTCCATCTCCAGGGACACCACCCAGGAACTGTTTTTTTTTGTGGGTTAACAGCTCCACAACTCTTTTGAGGGAGGGGGGGGGGGGGAACAAAATAAACATTAGATCAAGTGCCCCCCGATCTGGGGGATAAATTTTTTAATGCACGGTTCCCGAAATACTTTCATAATAACGGCCAGGAATCGAACCCGGGTCGCACGCGTGGCAGGCAAGAATTCTACCCCTGAACCACTGTACAGTGGAGTCTTTCAATGGATGGCCCAGCTGCAAACCAATAATTCTTTCCTGATCCCCATCCAATAAAAGGTCTGTTTTTGACTAAAAATTCTCTCTTTATCTAATACTGTGCGATAGAGCCACCAACCTTCCCCTATCCCCCGCACAAACTGGTGAGAAATAGGAAAGATGTGAAAACAGAAATCTGAAGACCCTTGGTGTGTTTCAATGAAATTTAGAAACTTGCAATTTATGAGTCCAACTGCTTTAAGTTGATGCCTAAAACGCATTTGAAGTAATTTATTTTCTAATAATGGATTACTGTTTGTAATAAATCATTGCTGCAACAGCTTAAAAATCCATATATTATTGTTAGTGACTGACATGTGCAAAGGAAAACAATGTAATTTTTAATTAAAATTATACCTAAGATTGTAACAGCTGCACATTTTTAGCAATTCGGAGGCCCTTTAAACTCGCTTTACCCTTCACCTTCATTTTGCATCATCAGACTCGCATTCTACATCTCTTGGCATAATGCCAGATGCAGCCTTGAAACAGATCTATTTAATTCTTTAGCTAAAAGAAAAGATACATTTCAGTGTAACCTGTGTGCTTGAAATCATTGAGGCTAATGATGAATGTATGAGAAGCTTAGCAATGTAGCCAGAGCTAAGATTGCTTTATTTGCTCTTGCTGTGTGGTAAAGATTAGACATGGTTGATCTTTATGAATTGATCCTCTTTGTGTCCACTGTTAAATGTAATCAGGAAAACGAGACTTTATTCTCCACCCCTGCTATTTATTTATTTTCCCCCTTCAGGGCACTCACTTCATTATCACTGGTCTCTTATTTGCTTGTGAGTATAAGGTGACTGTGGAACCCAGCGTTCTCCAGGGGCAGGCAACACGGGCCGTGACCTATGTGACAACTCCTCATTGCAGCAGTTCAATTAAAGTCAAAGTGTTGAAGCGCCTACTTTGTGCAAGAAATGGTGAGTGGGGGTGAAAAGATTGTGCAGCATAGTTGTTGTGTGATGCTTTTTGACTATAAATATCCCTAGTTTTATTTACTTTCTATACTTTATTTACTGCGCGTAGCAGAGTTTTCTAATTCTAGCATCAGCATTCCACCGTAAAAATCTTGTGTACGTAGGTTTATGTACCTTTTTATGTAGGATCAGAAATATAGAAAACATAGAAACATAGAAAATAGGTGCAGGAGTAGGCCCTTCGGCCCTTCGAGCCTGCACCGCCAGTCAATAAGATCATGGCTGATCATCCCCTCAGTACCCCTTTCCTGCTTTCTCTCCATACTCCTTGATCCCTTTAGCCGTAAGGGCCATATCTAACTCCCTCTTGAATACATCCAATAAACTGGCATCAACAACTCTCTGCAGCAAGGAATTCCACAGGTTAACAACTCTCTGGGTGAAGAAGTTTCTCCTCATCTCAGTCCTAAATGGCCTACCCCTTATCCTTAGACTGTGTCCCCTAGTTCTGGACTTCCCCAACATCGGGAACATTCTTCCTGCATCTAACCTGTCCAGTCCTGTCAGAATTTTATATGTTTCTATGCGATCCCCTTTCATCCTTCTAAACTCCAGTGAATTTATAACAGCTGTAAATAACACATGTTCCTGTTTTAGTACCTTGGATAACTGGGGCACAATGTATAGAGCCACATTTAGTGAGAGGATCACAAACCAGTAATGAAGCCGGATAGATTTTTTGTCTCTTAAATTTAGGTCACCTGGGAGCAGCACATTTGCTCCGTGCACTGCACCAAGGTGATCCAATATGCTCAAGCACAATAACAGCAAAAAAGACTCCGTCCGGTTTCACCAGTTCTCAAAGAACCACCTCATCAATTTGGAACCCACTCAAAGTGTTTACTGGGACCACATCAACTGAAATAATCTGAGATACTCCACTTTCAGCTTTGAGTGCGAGTTCTCACTCAGATTCCTCCAATGATGCAAACATATGAAAACGACATACAGGGAAAGATCCAGCTGGTCCATCAGGCCAGTCACATATTGTCATGGTGCAAATCAATACTGTGACTCCCCCCACCACCCGGCCTCCTCCACTAGCCAGCTTTACAATCTCCAAGGAGAGATAAACAGAACAGAAAATACCTTAGGCCAAATTAGCAGGTGGAAATCTAGAAAAAGACCCAAGGCTGAGTCCTAGACCTATTAACTTGCCTGCTCAGTCAGGGAACACTCCCAACCAGCGTTAGATGTGGTCATATGTCCCAAGTATCTGAGAGGTGATTGTCAAGTCAATAAAAAGCAATATAAAGGCCCTGAAACTGCGGTCGGAGGCTTCCCGCGGGCAATTGCCTCCGACCTGAAACATTTCTACAAAAGTACCTGGTGGTTGGGAGGAGCCTGCGATTCCGGTGGGGAGGCCTTCTCTTCCCGCGCTGCGAAGCGCACTCCCGTCCTCCTGGTTCCCACTCAGAAGATGCAGTCACGTGTGACTGCTCAGCCAATCAGGTACTGTATTCCACAGCTTTCTCATTAATAGCAATGGGAACTCCGTATCTACCCGTTCTCATTGCTATTAATGAGAAAAAGAAAACAAAGACACTAAACACGTAATAAAAAACACACCTCACATAATTAAAATTAATTGAAATTAAAGTTAATATCTGGGGAAAAAAATAATTCAGAGTTTTTAAAAGTTTTTTTTAATTATGGTTAAAAATAAATGTAACTTAGTGGGCAGGGTTTTTAAAAATAATTTGTTTTTTAAATTTAATTTAATTATATTTTGTATGTTTTTAAACTCTTACACCTGTAAAAGTAGGCTTTGCGCCTGCTTTTATCAGGTGCAAGAATTTTGAGGACATTTGCTGGGCAAGATATGGGTAAATCCCACAATCTTGCCCAGCAAATGTCCTCACTCCCGAGATGCGGAGGATCTGTCCAGCTCCAGCTTGATAGATCGGAAAAGCCGGTTTTCAGCGCATGCGCATTGCGTAGAAACTTCGTACGGACCCGGGAGGCAGGAATTTCAGGGCCATAAGATCCAACATGGATGTATTGTTACAAATATAGATGCAAGACAGCAACTGCAAACCACCCCAGAATATTCTTCCCCTCCATTTTAAAATCAGATTCTTCCCTTTGAAACGCAATGTGAATATTTTAATTTCCAATCAGGAATCCACTGGAGGGGATATTTCACAGTCCATTTCAAACATTAGCGGGGATCATTATTAGCCGATTGACTGGGATCTAAAATTTCTCTGATTCAGTCCGCTGGTTGCATTATTAGTTTCACCCATAAATCGATTACTCACGGGGCGTGACAAGAACGGTGAATCATATTTTGGGTAGTTCTGAACCATTTTCAAACTTTACAGGGACAGTGCACTCCAAATCTTCACCCATGGGGCCTTCGTGGCGATGACAAATGTCCTCGGGGACAAATGCAAAGCCCGTCCCACGACATTGAATCGTGCCCACTAACTAAACTATCTATTGGCCAACGCGCTTTGCATGCTGGTGAATGACAATGCTCTGAGATGGCTGGAATTATACACAAGAGTCTGCATACACTAAATAAATGAATTGGAGAGGAACAAAGGATGGCTTTGTCTGAATGCCATTCTGTACAGATTCTGTGGGGGTTGTTCATTCCTTATTGCTAAGTGTAAATGTGGTTCTGGTTAACTTCAATTCAGAAGTTATTCTTATTCTTGAAACTTTTTTCAAGAATTACAAATGGAACACTTAATCCACAACAGCATGTATTTTAGTATATTGTTGAAGATTATTTAAGTAACTTCGAAATAAAACACACTAAAAATGAATTTGTGTACACACATATTTGCACATTAAGAGATGAACATGGAAGTGAATGGCACTAAACTTTTTCTGTCTTGATACCAGGATTTCGTCAGGCGTCCAGTCCAGTTTCTGGAAAGGTCATATTGAAAGCAGAGAAACTAACTGCCAGTTTTGTTGCTGAAAATGGCTCAGTCACTGGAGAGTTTCACTGGCAGGTTTCACAGAGCCAACCTCATCACTTGATCACTGGGTACCAAATGAACTGGACGGAGATATCCACTGTTAACAGACCAGTTGTCATACCAGACATGGTCATTTCCCGAACTCAAATACTGCCACCAGTAAGTTACCTTTCGGATGCTGTGTTCATGTCAATTGTGGGGGAGGGGAAGAAAGCTTTCAATTTTTATTTCAACTGCAGTGATCATTTGTAATTTTGTTCAATTGGTTGCTGCTAAATATTAGATTTTTTTTTTAATTGCTCTAAGACTTCTAAAATTGAAGCATAGTGGTCGGAGTATTGGACCAATATCCTGTATAACTGGAGCAAGACTTTCCTGCTTTTATAATTACCCCTTTGCAATCAAGGCCAAGACTCCATTGGCCTTCCTGATCACTTGCTGTACCTGCATACTGACTGTTATGTATGTAAACCTGTAATTACCATGTCTAACCACCAGAGGGCTTATCCCCTGGAGTCCCAGGGGATCCCACAATCCCTTGGGAACACCTGTATATAAGGAGGCCTCACAGGCTGGAGAGGCACTCTGAGATCTGCAATGAAGGACTATGGTCACACTTACTTTGAGCTTGCAGTATCTAGTCTGACTCTTTATCCAAGACATAACAACTGGCGACGAGATACAGATAGCGAACCCCAACGCAACAATGCAGAGAACTGTGGGCATCCTGGAGAAATTATCAGAGGGAGATGATTGAGAAACCTTCGTGGAGGAACTTGACTAATACTTTGTGGCCAATGAGCTGGAAGGAGAAGCGAACGCTGCCAAACGAAGGGCGATCCTCCTCACCGTTTGCGGGGTATCAACGTATGGCCTCATGAAAAACCTGCTCGCTCCAGCAAAACCCACAGACAAGCCGTACGATGAGTTGTGCACACTGGTCCGGGAGCATCTAAACCCGAAGGGAAGCGTCCTGATGGCGATGTATCGGTTCTACACATACAAGACGTCTGAAGGCCAGGAAGTGGCGAGCTACGCACCGAGCTAAGGCACCTTGCAGGACATTGCGAATTTGAAGGACACTTGGAGCACATGCTCAAGGACTTCTTTCTACTTGGCATTGGCCATGAAGTAATACTTCGCAAACTTTTGACTATAGAGACCCCAATCTTGAGTAAAGCCATAGCGATAGCCCAGGCGTTCATCGCCACCAGTGACAAAAGCAAACAAATTTCCCAGCACACTAGTGCTGCTGCAAGTACTGTGAACAAAGTAACGTTGTTTTCAAATCGAAATGCACATGGCAGGACTTACACGCCTGCAGCTGCATGTCCGCAGATGACTGAGTCCGCCATCAAGGGTGATGAATACAAGGCAATTAATACCTTGGCGCTGCGGGGGTGATCATCGACTCCATTCCTGCCGCTTCAAAGGATAAGTTTGCAAGTGCTGTGGAACAATAGGACACCTCCAATGCATGTGCAGGCGAGCTGCAAATCCTGATAATCCTGCAAACCACCATGTAGCAGAGGAGGACAGATCCACTGTGGATTATGACGAACCAGAGCCTCAGACCTAGGAGGCAGAGGTACATGGGGTGCACACATTCACCACGAATTGTCTCCCGATAATGCTGAAGGTTGAATTAAATGGAGCTGGACACGGGCACAAGCCAGTCCATAATGAGTAAAAAGACTTTCGATAAGTTGCGGTGCAACAAGGCTTCAAGGCCAGTCCTGACTCCCATTCGTACCAAACTCAGAACGTACACAAAGGAACTGATTCCCGTAATTGGCAGTGCTACCGTAAAGGTCTCCTACGATGGAGCGGTGCACAAGTTACCACTCTGGATGGTACCGGCCCCATGCTGTTCAGCAGGAGCTGGCTCGGAAAGATACGCTGGAACTGGGACGATGTCCGAGCGCTTTCATCCGTCGACGACACCTCATGTGCCCAGGTCCTAAGCAAGTTCCCCTCGCTGTTCGAACCAGGCATCGGGAAGTTCCAAGCAGCAAAAGTGCAGATCCATTTGATTCCGGGGGCGCGACCCATCCATCACAAGGTGGTACCTTACATGATGAGAGAGAGGGTGGAGATCGAGCGGGACAGGCTGCAATGAGAGGGGATCATTTCGCCGATCAAATTCAATGAGTGGGCCAGTCCGATCGTTCCAGTCCTCAAGGGAGACGGCACCGTCAGAATCTGTGGTGATTACAAAGTAACTATCAATCGTTTCTCGCTGCAGGATCAATACCCACTACCAAAGGCAGATGACCTATTTGCGGCGTGGTGGTAGGGAAACATTCACGAAGCTGGAGTTGACTTCAGCCTACATGCCGCAGGAGCTGGAAGAATCATCGAAAGGCCTCACCTGCATCAACACGCACAAAGGTCTCTTTGAATCCCAAACAGGCAGCTGTTGTAAACAATCAGCTGCGGCGATATTCCAGAGGAACATGGAAAGCTTGCTTAAGTCAGTCCTGTGCACCGTGGTCTTCCAGGACGACATCTTGGTCACAGGTCGGGACACCGTTGAGCACCTGCAGAACCTGGAGGAGGTTCTTAGTCGGGTTAATCGTGTGGGGCTCAGGCTAAAATGCTCGAAGTGCGTTTTCCTGACACCTGAAGTGGAGTTCCTGGGGCGAGGAATTGCGGCGGATGGCATCAGGCCCACTGATTCGAAGACGGAGGCAATCAAGAATGCACTGAGACCACAGAACATGACGGAGCTGCGGTCGTTTCTAGGACTCCTGAACTATTTTGGTAACTTCTTACCGGGTCTTAGCACATTGTTCGAACCCCTGCACTCTTTACTGCATAAAGGAGATGAATGGGTATGGGGTAAAAGCCAAGAAAATGCCTTTGAGAAAGCTAGGAAGCTGTTATGTTCAAACAGGTTGCTTGTGTTGTACGATCCGTATAAACTAGGATGTGATGCGGTTTCGTACGGGGTCGGTTGTGTATTGCAACAAGCTAATGAATTTGGGAAATTGCAACCGGTTGCTTATGCATCCAGAAGTCTGTCTAAGGCCGAGAGGGCCTACAGTATGATCGAAAAAGAAGCGTTAGCGTATGTTTACGGGGTAAAGAAAATGCATCAATATCTGTTCGGGCTCAAATTTGAATTGGAAATTGACCATAAGCCACTTATATCCCTCTTTTCTGAAAATCAAGGGAATAAATACGAATGCATCGGCCCACATCCAGAGATGGGCGCTCACGTTGTCCACATACAACTATGCCATCCGCCACAGGCCAGGCACAGAAAACTGCGCCGATGCTCTCAGTAGGCTACCATTGCCCACCACCGGGGTGGAGATGGCACAGCCCACAGATTTAGTTATGGTAATCGAAGCATTCGAGAGTGAGCAATCACCTGTTACCGCCCGACAGATTAGAACCTGGATGAGCCAGGACCCCTTACTGTCCTTAGTTTAAAAAACTGTGAGCTCCACGGGAGCTGGTCTAGTGCCCGTTGGAGATGAAGGAAGAAATAAAGTCGTACCAGCGGTGCAAAGATGAAATGTCGATACATGCAGACTGCCTCCTATGGGGCAATCAGGTAGTTGTGCCAAAAAAGTGCAGGGACACTTTCATTAGTGATCTTCACAGTACCCACCCAGGCATTGTAATGATAAAAGCGATAGCCAGATCCCACGTGTGGTGGCCCGGTATCGATGCAGACTTAGAGTCCTGTGTGAACAAATGTAATACATGTTCCCAGTTAAGCAACGTACCCAGGGAGGCGCCACTAAGTTTATGGTCTTGGCCTTTCATGTCGACTATGCAGGCCCATTCTTGGGAAAAATATTTTTAGTAGTTGTAGATGCGTACTCCAAATGAATTGAATGTGTGATAATGTCGGCAAGCACGTCCGCTGCCACCATTGAAAGCCTACGGGCCTTGTTTGCCACGTACGGCCTGCCTGATGTCCTTGTAAGTGACAATGGGCCGTGCTTTACCAGTGCCGAGTTCAAGGAATTCATGACCCGCAATGGGGTCAAACATGTCACATCTGCCCCGTTTAAGACAGCGCCCAACAGTCAGGCAGAACGAGCAGTTCAAACAATCAAGCAGAGCTTGAAAAAGGTAACTGAAGGCTCACTACAGACTCGCTTATCCCGAGTCATAGAAAATAGAAAATAGGTGCAGGAATAGGCCATTCGGCCCTTTGAGCCTGCACCACCATTCAATAAGATCATGGCTGATTATTCACCTCAGTGCCCCTTTCCTGCTTTCTCTCCATCCCCTTTGATCCCTTTAGCCGTAAGGGCGAGTCCTGCTTAGTTACCGCAAAAGACCCCACTCGCTCACCGGGGTCCCTCCGCTGATCTGCTCATGAAAAGGGCACTTAAGACAAGACTCTCGTTAGTCCACCTTGATCTACACGAACAGGTAGAGAGCAGGCGGCTTCAACAGAATACATGATCGCGCAAATGTGTCACGCGAAATTGAAGTAAATTAATCCTGTAATTGTGTTGAACTTTGGACAAGGTCCCAAGTGGATTGCTGGCACTGTTTTGGCCAAAGAGGGGAGTAGGGTGTTTGTGGTCAAACTCGCAAATGGACTCACCTGCAGAAAATACTTGGACCAAACCAAACTCAGATTTACGGACTATCCAGAACAACCCACAATAGGCTCTACCTTTTCGACCCTCCAACACACACACAAGTGGGAACCGACCCAGCGGTTGACCACGAAGCAGAACCCATCACCCACAGCAGCCCAACAAGGCTCACCACCCCCAGCAAGGCCAGCTGCGCAGCAGCCCAGCGAAGGCCCAACAAACGACTCACCAACACCAGCATTTGCACCGAGGTGATCAACCAGGGAAAGGAACCACTATGGACTTTGGGGGGAATGTTGTTATGTATGTAAACCTGTAATTACCATGTCTAACCACCAGAGGGCTTATCCCCTGGAGTCCCAGGGGATCCCACAATCCCTTGGGAACACCTGTATATAAGGAGGCCTCACAGGCTGGAGAGGCACTCTGAGATCTGCAATAAAGGACTACGGTCACACCTTACTTTGAGCTTGCAGCATCTAGTCTCACTCTTTATCCAAGACATAAAACTAACCTTTTGCGTTTCATGCACAAGTACCCCCAGGTACCGCTATGCTGCAGCACTTTGCAATCTTTCTCCTTTTAAATAATAACTTGTTCTTTGATTTTTTTTTTCTGCCAAAGTGCATGACCTCACACTTTCCAACATTATGCTCCATCTGCCAAATTTTTACCCACTCACTTAGCCTGTCTACGTCCTTTTGCAGATTTTTTGTGTCCTCCTCACACATTGCTTTTCCTCCCATCTTTGTATCATCAGCAAACTTGGCTACATTACACTCAGTCCCTTCTTCCAAGTCGTTAATATAGATTGTAAATAGTTGGGGTCCCAGCACTGATCCCTGCGGCACCCCACTGGTTACTGATTGCCAACCCGAGAATGAACCATTTATCCCGACTCTCTGTTCTTTATTCATTTGCCAATCCTCTATCCATGCTAATATATTACCCCAAGCCTGTGAACTTTTATCTTGTGCAGTAACCTTTTATGTGGCACCTTGTCAAATGCCTTCTGGAATTCCAAATACACCACATCCATTGGTTCCCCTTTATCCACCCTCTACCTTATATCCTCAAAGAATTCTAGCAAATTTGTCAAACATGACTTTCCCCTTCATAAACCCATGCTGACTCTGCCTGACCGAATTTTGCTTTTCCAAATGTCCTGCTACTGCTTCTTTAATAATGGACTCCAACATTTTCCCAACCACAGATGTTAGGCTAACTGGTCTATAGTTTCCTGCTTTTTGTCTGCCTCCTTTTTTAAATGGAGGCGTTACATTTGCAGTTTTCTAATCTGCTGGGACTTCCCCAGAATCCAGGGAATTTTGGTAAATTACAACCAATGCATCCACAATCCCTGCCGCTACTTCTCTTAAGACCCTAGGATGCAAGCCATCAGGTCCAGGGGATTTATTTGCCTTTAGTCCCATTATCTTACTGAGTACCACCTCCTTAGTGATTGTGATTGTGTTAAGTTCCGAGCCCCCTCCCCTATAGCCCCTTGACTATCCACTGTTGGAATATTGTTAAGTGTCCTCTACCGTAAAGACTGATACAAAATATTTGTTCAGAGTTTCTGCCATCTCCTTGTTCCCCATTACTAATTCCCCGGTCTTGTCCTCTAAGGGACCAACATTTACTCTAACCACTCTTTTCCTTTTTGTATACCAATAGAAACTCTTGCTATCTGTTTTTATATTTTGTGCTAGTTTACTTTCATAGTCTATCTTCCCTTTCTTAATCATTTTTTTAATCATTCTTTGTTGGCTTTTAAAAGCTTCCCAATCTTCTGTCCTCCCACTAGTTTTGTCCACTCTGTATGCCCTTGTTTTTAATTGGATACCATCCTTTATTTCTTTAGTTAGCCACGGATGGCTATCTTTTCTCTTACACCCTTTCCTCCTCACTGGACTATAGTTTTCTTCAGAGTTGTGAAATATCTCCTTAAATGTAATCACTGTTCATCAATCTATTTTCCCAATCCACTTTACCCAACTCTGCCCTCATACCTTCATAGTCTCCATTACTTAAGCTGAGTATATTATGACCAATTATGAAGGAAGATTTTAAATAGTGGGATTATTTTCACTGAAACAGAGGCGGTGAAGAGGTTTTTAAAATGATGACAGTTTTTGTTGTGTTCCTAACACAGATGAGACTGCACACAGGAAGATTAAAGTAGGTGACCTCAATCTTAATAAAGACACTCCAGAGTGAGGAACAGGCCTTAGGGGCCGGCTTATATACAGTGCTCCCAAGGGATGCTGGGATCCCTTGGGACTTCAGGGGATGCATTCCCTGGTGGCGGAACATGGGAGTGCATGCTTTACAGATACACAACATCACTCCCCCCACCCCCACAAAGTCAAAGTGAAAACTATTTACAAGGTGAGGCGGTCGGGAGCCTTTCTTTCCCTGGTGGACCGCCTCGGTACAAATGTCTGTTCTGGTGTGTTGGCTGTGCCCTCGCTGGGCTGGCGTGTTGTTGGCCCTGCAGGGCTGCTGGGTGAGCCTGGCCTTGCTGGGCTGTTGGGTGTGATGGGTTCGATTTCCTGGTCCGGCGTGGTATCGTTGCTCCTTTGGGTGTCAGTTGTGAGCTCGAAAAAGGTGGTGTCTGCTGTGGGTAGTTTAGGGCAGTCTATGAACCGCAGCCTCATTTGGTCCAGGTGCTTTCTGTAAATTTGTCCATTGTCTAGTTTGACTACAAACACCCTACTCCCTTCTTTAGCTATCACCGTGCCCGCGATCCACTTGGGACCATGTCCATAGTTTAGCACATACACAGGGTCATTCAGATCAATTTCCCGTGACACAGTGGCGCGACCATCGTTTACATTTTGTTGCTGCCGCCTGCTCTCTACCTGATCATGCAGGTTGGGATGAACCAGCGAGAGTCTGGTTTTAAGTGTCCTTTTCATGAGTAGCTCAGCTGGGGGCACCCCTATGAGCAAGTGGGGTCTCGTGTGGTAGCTGAGCTGTACTCGGGACAGGTGGGTTTGGAGTGAGCCTTCTGTGACTCGTTTAAGGCTCTGTTTGATTGTTTGTACTGCCCGCTCTGCCTGCCCATTGGAGGCTGGTTTAAACGGGGCCGAGGTGACAAGTTTGATCCCATTGCGGGTCATGAATTCTTTAAATTCAGCACTGGTGAAACATGGCCCGTTGTCACTGACCAGTATGTCAGGCAGACCGTGGGTGGCAAACATGGCCCTCAGGCTTTCAATGGTGGCGGTGGCGGTGCTTCCCGACATTATTTCACATTCAATCCATTTTGAAAAAGCATCCACCACCACCAGGAACATTTTACCGAGAAACGGGCCCGCATAGTCGACATGGATCCTCGACCATGGTCTGGAGGGCCAGGACCACAAACTTAGTGGTTCCTCTCTGGGCGCGTTGCTCAACTGAGCACACACGCTGCATTGCCGTACACAGGACTCGAAGTCAGAGTCGATACCGGGCCACCACACATGGGATCTGGCTATCGCTTTCATCATTACTATACCCGGGTGTGTGCTGTGGAGATCTGAGATGAACGTCTCCCTGCCCTTTTTGGGTAGCACTACGCGGTTACCCCACAACAGGCAATCTGCCTGAATGGACAGCTCGTCCTTTCGCCGCTGGAACGGCTTGATTAGCTCTTGCATTTCAACGGGGATGCTGGCCCAGCTCCCATGCAGTACACAGTTTTTTACTGGTGACAGCAGAGGATCTTAGCTGGTCCAAGTCCTAATCTGGCGGGCCGTGACAGGTGATTTATCATTTTCAAACGCTTCCATGACCATCAACAAGTCTGCGGGCTGCGCCACCATCAACAAGTTTGCAGGCTGTGCCATTTCCACCCCCGTGGTGGGCAATGGTAGCCGACTGAGAGCATCCGCACAGTTCTCGGTGCCTGGCCTGTGGCGGATGGTATAGTTATACGTTGATAACGCGAGTGCCCACCTTTGTATGCGGGCTGAGGCATTAGTATTTATCCCCTTGTTTTCAGTGAACAGCGAAATGAGGGGCTTGTGATCGGTTTCCAGCTCAAATTTGAGGCCAAACAGGTACTGATGCATTTTCTTTACCCTGAACACACACGCTAATGCCTCTTTCTCAATTATGCTGTCGGCTCTCTCACCCTTAGACAAGCTCCTGGAGGCATAGACGACAGGTTACAACTTCCCCGCAACGTTAGCTTGTTGTAATACACACCCGACTCCGTACGACAACACGTCACATGCTAGCACAAGTCTTTTACAAGGGTTATACAATACAAGCAGCTTGTTGGAGCATAAAATGTTTCTGGCTTTCTCAAAAGCAATTACTTGTTTTTTTCCCCATATCCAGTTCTCACCTTTACGCAATAACACATGTAGGGGCTCTAAGAAGGTGCTTAACCCCGGTAGGAAGTTACCAAAATAGTTGAGGAGTCCTAGGTACGACCGCAGCTCTGTGACGTTCTGTGGCCCGGGTGCGTTCCTGATAGCCTCTGTCTTGGCGTCTGTGGGCCAAATGCCGTCCGCCGTGATCTTTCTCCCTAAAAGCTCCACTTCTGTTACCATGAAGACACATTTCGACCTTTTCAGCCGCAGCCCTATGCGATCCAGTCGCTGGAGGACCTCATCCAGGTATCCCGACCCATGACCAATATGTCGTCCTGAAAAACCACCGTGCGTGGTACCGACTCGAGTAGGCTCTCCATGTTTCTCTGGAAGTTCGCTGCAGCTGACCGAATTCCAAATGGGCATCTGTTGTAGATGAACAGTCCCTTGTGCGTGTTGATGCAGGTGAGGCCCTTTGAAGACTCCTCCAGCTCCTGCGTCATGTAGGCTGAAGTCAGGTCGAGCTTGCCGAATGTCTTGCCTCCTGCCAGTGTCGCAAATAGGTCGTCTGCCTTTGGTAGTGGGTATTGGTCCTATAGCGAGAAACGATTAATAGTTACTTTATAATCGCCGCAGATCCTGACCGTGCTATCAGTTTTGAGTACTGGAACAATCAGTCTGGCCCACTCGCTGAATTCCACTGGGGAGATGATGCCCTCGCGTTGCAGCCTGTCCAGCTCGATTTCCACTCTCTCCCTCATCATGTGAGGTACCACTCGCGCCTTGTGGTGAATGGATCGTGCCTCTGGGACCAAGTGGATCTGCACCTTCGCCCCGGAAAAGTTTCCAATGCCTGGCTCAAAAAGGGAAGGAAATTTGTTAAGAACCTGGCTACATGAGGCCTCATCGACATGTGATAGCGTTCGGATGTCATCCCAGTTCCACCGGATTTTGCCCAGCCAGCTCCTTCCAAGCAGTGTGGGGCCATCGCCCGGGACAATCCAGAGTGGCAGTTCGTGCACCGTGCCCTCGTAGGTGACCTTGACCATGGTGCTGCCCAGGACAGTGATGAGCTCTTTGGTGTACATTCTCAGTTTCGTGTGGATGGGGCTCAGGGCTGGTCTGAATGCCGTGTTGCACTACAGTCTCTCAAACATCTTTTTACTCATGATGGATTGGCTAGCACCAGTGTCCAATTCCATGGCTACGGGTAAGCCATTCAATTTTACATTTAGCATTATAGGTGAACATTTCGTTGAAAATGTGTGCACCCCGTGTACTTCAGCATCTGCCTCCTCTCTCTCAGGCTCGAAATTGCTTTGATCCACCATGGACCGATCTTCCTCTGCCATGTGGTGGTTAGCAGGTTTTGCAGAGCTTGCAGCTCATCTGCAAGCTCATTGGAGGGTGCCCCATTGTTCCACAGCTCTTGCAAACATATCCTTTGAAGTGGCATGAATAGGCTAAATGGAAGCCTCCACAACGCCAACAAGGTGTGAATTGCCTTGCATTCATCCTTTGTTGTGGACACTGAGTCATCTGGGTCAACTGAGGCCTGCTGGCAGTTGCAGACTCGTGGGTTCTGCCCTGTACATTTCTGCTCACAAACACAGTTCCAGTTAATTTATGAACATTGCTTGCACTTGTGTGCTGAAAGATTTGTTTGGTGTTATCACTGGTGGACATAAACGCCTGGGCTATCGCAATGGCCTTACTGAGGGTCGGTGTCTCTACAGTCAAAAGTTTTCGTAGGATGGTCTCGTGGCCAATGCCCAGTACAAAAAAGTCTCTGAGCATTTGCTCCGGGTAGCCATCAAACTCACATTGTCCTGCAAGTCGCCTTAGCTCGGCGACGTAGCTCACCACTTCCTGACCTTCAGATCGCTGGCACGTGTAGAACCGATACCTCGCCATCAGCATGCTCTCCCTTGGGTTAAGATGCTCCCGAACCAGTGTACACAGCTCCTCATACGACTTATCTGTGGGTTTCACCGGAGCCAAAAGATTCTTCATGAGGCTGTAGGTCGGTGCCCCGCAGACCGTGAAGAGGACCACTCTCCTTTTTGCAGCGCTTTCTTCTTCCTCCAGCTCGTTGACTGCAAAGTACTGGTCTAGCCGTTCGACATAGGCTTCCCAGTCCTCACCCTCCGAGAACTTCTCCAGGGTGCCCACAGTTTGCTGCATCTTTGTGTTGGATTCGTGTACTCGTCGCCAGTTATTGTATTCCTAACACAGATGAGACTGCACACAGAGGTTAAAGTAACAGTGACCTCAGTCTTTATTAAGACATTCCAGAGTGAGGAACAGGCCTCAGGGGCCGGCTTATGTTCAGTGCTCCCAAGGGATGCTGGGATCCCTTGAGACTTCAGGCGATGAGCTCCCTGGTGGCGGAACATGGGAGTGCATGCTTTACAGATACACAACAGTTTTCATAAAGTCAATAAGGAAATACTATTTCCTGTGGTTAGGCTGTCAGTGACGGGTCATCAATTTAAAACTGTCAGTAAGAGAATGAGGAGAGGAGTTAGGAGAAATTTCTTGACACAGAGTGGGCCCAAAATTCACCATCCCCGAAGGGACGGCTACCGTGGAGTTTGGGCAGTCGAAAAAATCGATGGGCCGCCGCGGACGGATACTTTTCCCTCCCTGAGCCATTTTCAGCTCGGGGAGGATATCGGTGATGTTCACTTCCGCCGGAAACAGCGCGGTGAAGCCCGCAGTAACGGAAGGTTTCCAGCGGTGGGCTCTGCAGTGTGCAGACCACTGGAAAGGGACTAGCACAGCGAAATTCACCGGGGAAAAGGTCGGACTTTTCCCGGCAGTGTCCCCGCGAGTTTTCCGATATGGTATTGGAACGCGACATCGCTGGGGCCCTTTGGTAGGTAAATAGTTTTATTAGCTATTAGTGTTTTTATTTCACTTTTCAGCACGCATCCGCGGTATTTATTTTTTGATACAGTTTTATTAATATTTTTATTTCATTTTCCGGAATGCTCAGTATTTATCTTTTCATCTAGTTTTATTAATTATTTTGGCTCCACTGAACCTGCTCAGAGGTTTGCGCATACCCCTGTACTTTTTGTACAACTTTCAGCTCAGACTGTGGGCTGCGGAGAGCTGCTTGGCAGGGTTCACCCTGAGGATGGGAGGAGTGTTGGGAGAGCGACACCTGGTCAGAGGCAGGGTGGCCCGCAGGAGAAGGCTTCGCCATCAGCATCGTACTGACAGGCAGCAGGAAAGGGACGCACCAGCCATGATTCGTTCATTCTGCCCCAGCCCAGTGGGCCCGCCGTCTTCACCGGCCCGAATCAGGATTGCGGTTGGCTGCTTGGGGACAAGGGATAGCCCCTGTCCACTTGGCTTCTCACTCCTCTGCGGAACCCCAGGACAGCGCCAGAGCATGCCTACAATGACGCTCATTGTGTCACCAGGTGCATCATCGAGCAGTGCATAGGCATCCTTAAACAGAGGTTCCAGTGCCTGGACCTCTCTGGTGGCACCTTGCAGTACTCTCCTCAACGGGTCTCCATAATCGTCGTGGTCTGTTGCATGTTGCACAACCTGGCCATCATGAGGGGACAGCCGCTGGAGGTCGAGCCAGCAGTACCACCCGAGGAGGTGCAGGAGGAGGAGGTGCAGGAGGAGGAGGTGCAGGAGGAGGAGGAGGAGGAGGAGGAGGAGGTGCAGGAGGTGCAGGAGGAGGAGGAGGTGCAGGAGGAGGAGGAGGTGCAGGAGGAGGAGGAGGAGGAGGAGGTGCAGGAGGAGGAGGAGGATGATGATGATCCCCATTGCCCCAGAGCTTGGAGGCGTCGACCCATCGCCACCCTGGAAGGGCTGGGTGCAGACTGGCCAGCACCCTCCTGGAAGGGTGAGTCCTCACACATATAGAGGTGCCTGACCATCTCCCCTGCAATCTCCCTCCATGCATCATGTACTGGTGGTCTGCCAGGTCTCCCCACATCAGGAAACAATATTCTTCTTCTGTCCTCCACACCATCCATCAGAATCTCCAGCTCCATATCAGTGAACCTGTTGGCTCTCCTTGCACCTCTTACACCAGCCCTCCTTCCCCCCTCAGGGCCTTGCTGCAAACCCTGAAACTCTTTTGAGTTTACCTGAAAATAAACATAAACATTAAAACCATGCCACCCGCCTGGGTGACACAGCAGACATTTTCAAGGCCCCTTTTTTTTTTCCTTTTTTTTGTGGTTTTTTTGGGGCGCTAAAATCAAATTTTTCCAGTGCCCCCTATAAAAGGGGAAGGGGACACTAAAAGCACCGGCAATGAAAACAAATTAAACTTTAAAACGTAAAATCAAATTAAAATTTGGTTGCCGGGCGTGATGATGCACTCCAGTCCCTCCGGTGCCCACCTCTCGCGGAAGGCCGCGAGCGTACCGGTGGACACCGCGTGCTCCATCCTGCAAACCCTGATCTTTAAAAAGGCCAGGGAGCAGCTGGCTCATTAGAAACCCTTATCTAAATGCTGAATTTCTCAGTGGTGATAATGTTCAAATTAAGACCGCCGCACCACTGAGAAATCCACTTTGGAAGGGTTCATTAGCGCTCGAACCCATTTGTTCACTTTTGGAGCTGAATATGGGGTGGCCCAACCACTCAAACATTTCGGTGATAATGGTCACAAAAAGATGGGGGGAGCACTAACTTTCCAGCGGTAATGAATTTCGGGCCCAGTGTCTTCGGAGCATGAATGCTTTGCTACAAGGGAATGCTTTAAGCAGAGACTGCTGCATCTTTTAATGGAAATTTGGATACGCCTTTGAAGCAGAGGAATATGCAGAACTATAGAGGGAAAGTGAAGCAGTACGATTAATTATAGATTGCTTTAGCAAAGAGCCAAAGCAGGCTTCCTTCTTTGTTGTAAATTTTAATGGCACTTCCTCCCTGACCATGATGTATACTATTTATATTCCCACTATAGAAAAAGCATCATCATCATTGACAATTCAACTACAATTGAAAACTTTCTATGTGGGAAAAATCATAGGTCTGAATCTAACTACTGCTGATCTTTGAGGCTGATTGCTCTGCACCACTTTTACAAGCACAAGCAAATAGTAGACTTCATTTGGCAATTAGGCACTGTGGAGGCGCAGGTGATTCTTGCCTACCTGCCTTTGGCCCAGTTCTTCTGTTTGAATCTGCCATAACTTCTCGCCAGAACCATTATACAGCCCAGAATCTAATGTCAACAGAGACTGAGCACTGGTTCACCGAGCTCACATTGATGCAACATTTTTCATTAACTTCCGATTGTACTCAGCATTTTTATATTGTGATAGTGACCTCTAGTGTTGTAAGTGTGTTCTATACAGTCTTTGACATGTCTGGGAGACAGGTTACCATTGTTCCATATATAAATTATTTGAACCCCTTGGCTAAATTACAGATTATAACTCTTGTACCTGTGTGATTGCTGAGCGTCTGATCTTCTTCTTGTATTGTTTACAGGATCAGCCTTTTATTACCATCCTTAATCTTCGGCCGTTGACGGCTTATCGGATTCAAGTTCAAATCCTGTCTCCAACTGGCAAAGGCCCAGCAACTGTTAAAACATTTCAAACACCGCAGGTTTACATCACAGCTACATAAAGGTTAGTCATATCTTCTCCAATCAATTCTGTGTGTTGTTGTGAATCCAACCATTCTTGCAGCATAAAAATAAGTCCAAACTATTGTATCGTGCCACAGGTATAGCACTGCCCAAATCATTCGATTCTCAGGTCTCAGCAGGACGTGAGGAAATTTCTCATTTCGAGGGTAGCTGATCAGCTTGCGTTGCATACTCAGTCTGAAAACATTGGCCAGCCACTGTGCTCCTCTAAATGTCTTTGAAACTTTATTTAGTTTTAAGTATTACTGAGCATCAGCCATTTATAGACTTGGCAACAGAGTGCTTTCCCCGCGGTTTTGTTTTGGAGGGGGGGGTGGGACGTTTAACAGCCCATTTGGCTTTCATTTTATTACAGCAGCAAGTATAAGTTAAAAACCTACTTTGATATGTTAAGTTTTGTTCTTGTTTTAAACTTCAGGTGCTAACCACGACAATCAATCGAATCTGGTGTCAAGGCGCTCACAAGGAATGGATTCAATACAACACTCGGATTCATCATCGCAGCAACCAAAGCTGTTCTTCTTCTAACAACTGGAGCTATTTATAAGATCACCCGGAAGATTGGGCTTTCTGGGTGCTCCACTTCCTCCAGTTTCATGTGTCGCAGTATTTATTCAAATTTGTCATTTCCTCATTGTTCACTCGATCTCCATCACATATTTGGTATTCACAGTTAAATGTCCTGGCAGCACTGCATCAGAAAATCCTGAGTTGTTATGATTGTGGCAGTCTCTCACTAACTTAATGATTGTTGAGTAATGAGGCGCTCCATACCTGACAACAATCGCAAGAGACAGATCAAGCAGAAAACTACTAATTACAACCTGGGGTAAAACACGGTAGAGTCCTAAACATTATGATATATGAAAACATAGATCATGGAATACTGTGAGTGAAAAGTTGATAACTGTCTAAATTACAGGTAATAACAATGCCAAATACAATTAGTTGTGGTTAGAGAAAAACATACTTAATGGGCATAGCTTACAAATAATGCGTATTACTTCACCAAGGGAGTTCCATGATTGGTTCTCCTCTTGCAGAAAGAAAAAACCCTTTTTATCATCTCCACTTATGTTAACTTTAATATCTGTCTCAAGGCTATTCTTTGCACTATACCGGATCTCCCTCCCTCACAAAATTGAATCAAGTGAGCCTCAGGAATGGGGGGAATTCAATTTCTGTCTGAAATTCAATAAAAACTTCTGGATATTAATCTAACATTATATTGTACACTGACTAGTTAGAGTTTACATTTGACATTTCCAATACCACAACGGAACTGAAATCAGAATGTTCTACAAATATTTGATTATCTATGTCAGTACTTTGCGTGGTGTGTTCTCAGTCATATGCTTGTAGGAAAAAATTATCTGAAACTTGTAATATCTATAACTTGCTAAGAATGAAGGAACAGCACCTATTCTCTGAGAATCTTGGCAGTCATTTATTAAATTGGTTGGCCAGCAGTGTAGGAATGAGCGTTACAAGGGAAATCATTGCTTTGTGTTCAAGTTGTAGCCTCTTTTAAAAAGGAATTGGAACACTCAATTCTATTCAGCATAATTATGTTCTCCTCTCACTGAACCTCACTTGAAAGGGGAGCAGGCTGGAAAATCCGTGCTACACTACAATGTTATAGTCCTATCACAACCCAAGCTCCCTTCATGTTTGGATCAACACTGGGGAGTAGACCTTCAGGCGTCCCAGCTGGTGTAAACAGTGCAATAACGCCCAGAAAATTGTGGGGAATGACTTGCCGCCCCGTTACTGCTGCTGCAATCTTTCCCTGGGCCTACTGCTGGGCAGCTGAAGCGGACCCAAGTCAGGCAGGAGGCCCCTTTAAAATGTAAATCGGGGTCCTATGATGTCCTTTTCCAAGTCTACAATTTTCTACTCATTAATTTTAATGGGTGCATAATGAATGGCAGCTGGGTAAGCAGGAATCCCCAGCCACGTTCCCTTGCTGTGTGCAGCAGTCGCTGCCAAAATAGCAAGTCCTCATAAATAATGTCTTACCATTTGTAGTGCACGAACTCCATCAGCTGAGCATTGTCGACTCATCCACTTGAATCGCAAAGGCCTTAAGGGAGCAAAATTGGTCTTCGATAGTTACGCAAATCAAACGACAGTGCGTCGGTAGCCAGCTTTACACCCGGTCCAATCTTGTTTTCCATTCCACTCCCCATGTATCAACAACCTTACTAAAGTTTGATTTTCGTTTTTATGTTCTTTCAGAGATTCAAACCCAGTTGCAGTTTAATTAGTGGGCATTATGGAATAAATATTTATCTGAGCCAGTTCTAAATAGTTTAGAACTAATGCTAATCCTGCCTGAATGGTCAAGTGCACATAGTGCTCCATTCTCCAGTATAAGCTAAGTTAAATAATTATTCACAACTTCAGGTATAATCTCAAATGGACCTAGTAGGGGGTGAGGAAAATCATGTCAGTGAAATTCAAAGGTGGATTATTATAGGGATGTGTCACACTGGAGGGGAAAAAAATCAACAAGGTAGCGGAGAGCTTAAAAGGCATCTCAACCCCTCAGCAGCCATTACCAACCAAGGCTGAAGGCACAGGGAATTAAGAAGTAGCAGGTTTGAAGGGAAGGTTTTCATAGAGGGAAAAGGACTCTTATCTGGAGGAATGAATCTCCAAACAAGTGAGGAAGCAGCCCAGCATTCAACCCCTAGTTTGATAGCTGCTGAAGTTAAAGTGATGTCTGCCTACTTTGGGAAGTTTAGCCTCACTAGTACTATTGCAAAGCAGTCATTTCACCTCTCTGCAGTTGGTTGAGCTGCTTGTGAGGGTTGCCCTGTGTGCCACTTCATGGCATCATTTCCATAGCTCAGCAGTGGAACATACCTGCAACGAGCTTCAGTCATGTTTCAAGCTGTCCCTGCATGTTCTGGACCTCTACTGCAAGATCACGGCATGGTTAGTAGCATCTTGGTGGGAACAGCCAATGCTAACTCTAGAGCTGTCTGTGATGCCGCCTTTCATGCAGTACAGTGTAATGTATAACATGCTGTGACTGAGAGCTTCTAAAGAACTCTTTAACGTAAAGGTTAGTCTGGCATTCCCATCATAGTGATGCCAGCAAGGACCTGTCTGCACAGCCACCTTTGGGAAGCGGAGTCTCACTAGTATTGTGGCAAAGCACAGTAATTTCACCTCTGCAGATGCGGGACTGGAGGTGTCAGTGAGAGAGCAAGGAGCAACTATCGGGCAGCCTGATCTACCCAGTATCCCACCACAGGCCCTTCTCTTCCAACGAACTTGTCATCTTGGAGGATTCCCATTGGGAAACCCACTGGAGTTAGAGAAAAAGGATAATAACTACTGGTACAAAGGCTCATGAAAACATAAATGACAGCAGAAAAGAAATAACACCATGGGCTCAGAAAAACATGCCTTTAACATTAGTGAACCTTCCAAAGAAGATATAGCCAAAGGCCTGAATCCCACGAGGTTTCATGCTGGGAACTTGGTGCTTAGCACACCCACTGGTCACAAAATAGAGCGGCACCCTCCTCAAACCCTTTTGTATATAAAAAAAATATTGCATTTATATAGTGCCTTTCACGACCTCAGGACGTCCAAAGTGCTTTACAGAAAATGAAGTACTTTATGTAATACAGTAATACAGCTTGCACTCAGGCCCATCGGGAAAATGGAGCAGGGCTGATTTAAGGCAGCAATCAGCCAGGAGTCCTTTTTGATAGATACACTTTATCCGTACACCATCTTTCCATTGAATCTAAATGCACTAAACACTCAACCCCTGTATTTTTCCATCTCCTTGTATATAAAATGGGGTAGAATTTCCCTCGGGGTTCCCCAATTTCCCCAGAGTAACTGCAGTTTACAGGAGATGGGGGAACCCATGGATATGTACCCCAATATCTATAGCACCACCTGCTATTAGTTTATGAGGAGGTACCAGGAATATTGGATCTGTTGTCCAAACCTGAACACTTTGGGTTCATACATGTACTCGTCTTCACATTGCTTTAAATTTGTCAACAACAGTAACTTGAATTTATATAGTGCCTTTAACATAGTAAAACGTCCCAAAGCGCTTCAAAGGAGTGTTACAAGACAAAGATTTGACACCGAGCCACATAAGAAATTACAGAAGATGACCAAAAGCTTGGTCAAAGAGGTAGGTTTTAAGGAGCGTCTTGAAAGAGGCGAGAGAGGCGGAGAGGTTTAGGGAGGGAGTTCCAGAACTTAGGGTCCTGGCAGCTGAAGGCACGGCCACCGATGGTTGAGTAGTTATAATCAGGGATGCTCAAGAGAGCAGAATTTGAGGAGTGCAGATATCTTGGGGTGAGGCTGGGGCAGATTACAGAGATAAGGAGGGGCGAGGCCATGGAAGGATTTGTAAACAAGGATGAGAATTTTGAAATCAAGGCATTGCTTAACTGAGAACCAATGTAGGTCAGCGAGCACAGGGGTGATGGGTGAGCGGGACTTGGTGCGAGTTAGGACATGGGCTGCCCAGTTTTGGATGACCTCAAGTTTACGTTGGGTAGAATGTGGAAGGCCGGCCAGGAGTGCGTTGGAATAGTCAAGTCTAGAGGTAACAAAGGCATGAATGAGCATTTCAGCAGCAGATGAGCTGGGGCATGGGCGGAGACGGGCGATGTTGCGAAGGTGGAAATAGGCGGTTTTAGTTATGCCGTGGATATGTGGCTGGAAGTTCATTTCAGGGTCAAATATGACACCCAGGTTGCGAACAGTCTGGTCCAGCTCACACGTGCTAGTGAGAGGAATGGAGTTAGTAGTTAGGGTATGCAGTTTGTAGCGGGGACCGAAGACAATGGCTTCAGTCTTCACAATATTTAATTGGAGAAAATTTCATCTAGTACTGGATGTCTGACAAGCAGTCTGACAATTTAGAGCCCATGGAGGGGTTGAGAGAAGTGGTGGTGAGGTTGAGCTGGGTGTCGTCAGCGTACATGTGGAAACTGACGCCGTGTTTTCGGATGATGTCGCCAAGGGGCAGCATATAGATGAGAAATAGGAGGGGCCCAAGGATAGACCCTTGGGGGACACCAGTGGTAATGATGCGGGAGTGGGAAGAGAAGCTTGGTGATTTTCTGGCTACGATTAGATAGATGAACTGGTCAACTGTGTCAAAGGCTACAGACAGGTTGAGAAGGATGTCACAGTCATAAAGGATGTCATTTGTGACTTTGATGAGAGCCATTTCGGTACTTTTCATGCTTAATCCAGTCACCATCCAGTTTTGCCATGTTGGGTTAATCAGCTACGCACTCTCATTTGGTGCCACTGTATTTTAATTGGTAGTTACATCTGATTTGCACTTAACATTGAATGCCATCATCCTTGAATGACTATTTTAAAGACTTTTTTAATAAAATTCTAATGCCACCAAACATCCTTTAGTGATTGACCATATATTTCTGTGTATAAAATGTCTTTTGAGATCTGATGTAAAATATAAAAATAAAGATTTGCATGTCTAAATCATATTGGTGGATGCATTGTGGAATGTAATGTAATGCTGTGAGCTCGCAGGTTGATAATCACCAAATAGTCATTCCACTTAACCATGGATAACTCCTCTGCGAGACAAACGTTTCTATAGATTCCACATGGAGCAATCCTCGTAATTTCTAAACACTGCTTTCCAGACTCTTCTATTGAAAATACTCTCCTTGGTGGAATATGTTAAAATCAAATAATGGGTAGCACACATTTGTTGTTTGGAACAACTAGTGTTATGCTTTAGTACGTGGAGCAGAACTGAATGACAAAGTAAGATTACCTAATCACTATGGAGGGTTGGCCTTCTGTGTTTTTTGAATATAATTTACCATTCACATACCTCTTCCTATTCCCTATTTTGCATTTGGAATATTTGGGACACTATTCAGTCACATGCTTTGTCCAACAGCAACTACAACTACCTTACATTTAAATAGCATCTTTACTGTAGAAAAAACATCCCAAGGCACGGCTGCCAGCGGTGGGGTAAGGAACAAAAATGGATGTCAAGCCGAAGAGGGAGATACAAGGAGGGGTGACTAAAAGCTTGCTCGTAGCTGAGCTTTAAGCAGGCAGAGAGGTTTAGGGAGCGAATTCCAGATTGTGCGGCCATTGAAGTTGAATGCATAGCTGCCACAATGGGCGGGGGCGGTGTTAAAGGAAATGGGATGCCTAAGAAGCCGGAATCGGAGAGTGCAGAGGTGAAGGGTGCAGCACTGGAGGAGGTTACATAGATGGGGAAGGATGAGGCCAGGGATAGATTTAAACACAAGGATGAGACTTTTATATTTGAGGTGCTGGGGGAACCGGGAACCAATGTAGGTCAGTGAAAATAAGGGTAATCGACAATCAGGACTTGGTGCAAAATAGGGCATGGGCAGCAGCATTTTGAATGAGCTGAAGTTCATGGAGGGTGGAGGATGAGCGCTGGAGGGGTAAGGGCATGATTGAGGATTTTGGCAGCATGTGGGCTGTGGTTGAGGGGTTGGGGGGGGGGGGGGAAGCAGAAGATATTACAGAGGTGAAAGTAGGCAATCTTTGTAATGGAGAAAAAGACGATGGCTTTGGTCTTCCCGATGTTTAGCTGGAGGAAATTGCAGTAAATCCAGACTTGATGTCAGACAAGCAGGTTGATAGCACAGAAGCAGTGGAGAGATTGACTTTGGTTAAGTAAAGATTATATCGCGTGCTGCCTCTGTCAAGGAACTGAACTGTTGTGTGGTCGGGGAAGAGGCAGAAGACAAGGATATGCAACTTGAGTGAGATTTCAGAGAGTTAATAAAATTGAAGAGGCATTATTCCCAGTGAACCACTCCCAAGGTATTTTGAGTACATGCATTGGAGATTAAGGAATAATATATCAAAGGTAGACAGTTTTACTTTTAAAAAGAAAACGTAATTTTGCTACATCTTCGTAATATACTGTTTTATACCAATTAGCTCATGCATTTGTTTTATTTAGTAATGATTTACTGCTGGTCTGATATTTATATATTTTATACATGTGACAAAATATGGCCTTGCTAGTGTTTTTGTATATTTTTTCCAGGGCCTGTAAGTATTGTGTTGCCTTTTATGTACAGAAACAGGACACCTGGTCCTTGAAGTGCTCAAGTTTCTGATCCTTTTTCCTTTAAGTGTCCATTTCATGCATGTAAAAAATATGACAATAAACATATTTTGATAAATGACAGACTAAACTTTTGCTAATTTTTCTCCTGAAGTGAGTAAAGGAGGTCATGTACAGTGATGGGTGAGGGAATGGGGAGGTTGTTGAAGTGCAAATAAAGTATGCAACACTCGTGGTTCAGGGGTGGGAGGTGGCAGCTCTTGTGACCTGTGCATGCAAATGCAGACAAGATGGTTCTGTGTCTACACAACTTTTTTTTTCCACGTTTGATTTGGTGCTTAGAAGGGAGGGGTTGATGAATTTGAACCATGTTGTGGCAGCATGTGGGTTACTTTTTGTCATTAGCATCATAGTCTACTCCTTGTATCAGTCAGGATATCAGAGTTGCTTCTAAACAGAAACAAGAAGAAAGTAAGAGCTTGTGGCCTTCTAAGTCTGATGCATTTTCTCACAGCTCCCAGTGGCCAGTATAAAGCAATGTAGCCAGGTGCCTTAGAGCAGATCATCTGCATACCCTCTTAATTTACAAATGGTTCCTTGCACAAGTGAGAAAGAGGCATCCTAAAATAAATATAGCAGAGAGAATAAATTGGAGGAAAAACTGCAGATTTTGAACCATGGCAGTTAAGCTTCAGTGAGAAAAATCTGCCCACTATTCCCTTTTGTGAGATATGAGGACACAACAAATTCTGCCAGTAGAAAAATAAGACATCTGATCAAACTTCACTTTGGATAAGTGGATTCAGCAGAATTCCTAGGATTCTGCTTCAACGCTATGTTAGCAGAGACCAATTCCCACCCATCATCTGATTCCTGAAATAGTACATGGCATATTCAGATACAAAAGTGAACAAGTATAAATTACAGCTCAGAGTGAGTTATGAGCTCCATCCATGAGGATTCAGATGGTTTACAACACCAAGAAAAGAACAGCTGACCCTCATTGGTCCAGACTATAGCTATGAAGGAAATTTTGCCATGTTGTATTTTAACAGAATCTATAGCTTCACTGCCATCACTAGTGCTCTTTCTGATTAACAGATTTGGATGGAGAAGTGAAGAGTCAATTAAGATCAAAGGAGTTGATTAAGATACAGCAACAGATTAGCAAACTACAAGTTTCATCCCACGTAAAACAAAAAGTCTAAATCAACTGAAATCGAACACAGTGGGTTCGACATGGACTTTTTTTTGGCACAGTTGTAGAGCTGCGTCCGATTTTTTTAGTGGCCCCACTGCGACCCCAAAAAAGTTCCAAGTTTCGCCGGCATAACCTTTCATTTTGGAGCGGCGCAGATTGTCCTGAAGCTCTGTGGGTGGAACTTAAGGTCTACGCCGAAAAACTGAAGTTGTCAGGGTAACGAGGGACACACTGAAGGCACAAATAAAGCATTTCACCTTTGTAAAATAGATCACTAAGTGAAACTTGGGACAACAGACTGAAATCTCAAACAAAATGAAATCCCTTTATTCCTTTTTAGCATTTATGGATTTTTTTTTCACCTCTACAGTGTAGGTGAAGCTGCAATCCCGGGCTGAAAGGGTCCAGTACTGGCCCACACCTATCCCGGGCTGAAAGGGTCCAGTACTGGCCCACACCTATCCCGGGCTGAAAGGGTCCAGTACCGGCCCGCACCTATCCCGGGCTGAAAGGGTCCAACACCGGCCCGCATCTATCCCGGGCTGAAAGGGTCCCGCACCAGCCCGCACCTATCCCGGGCTGAAAGGGTCCAGTACCGGCCCGCACCTATCCCGGGCTGAAAGGGGCCCGCACCAGCCCACACCTATCCCGGGCTGAAAGGGTCCTGCACCAGCCCGCACCTATCCCGGGCTGAAAGGGTCCAGTACTGGCCCGCACCTATCCCGGGCTGAAAGGGTCCAGTACCGGCCCGCACCTATCCCGGGCTGAAAGGGTCCAACACCGGCCCGCACCTATCCCGGGCTGAAAGGGTCCAACACCAGCCCGCACCTATCCCGGGCTGAAAGGGTCCAGTACCGGCCCGCATCTATGCCCCTCACCACCCACCCCCCCCCCTCCCCCGCCATGTCTTCAGTTCCGCTGAAACAATGAGGTCTTCTCTCCGCCGATTTCTTTAAGTGTAGGTAAGGTTTTTCAGGAGGGTGCAGTGCGCCGTTTTAGTAAAAAAATCCTACTTCCCCAAACTCGCTTAAATGGCCAGAAATGGCGCATCCCTCCGCCTCCAGTGACGTAAAAAAGTCAGGAACTAAAAAAAAATCGGACGTACCTACTTTAGAATGGTGCAGAAACTTTGGCCAAACTTGCAGATTTTAGTCTGCTCCGAAAAAAACAGTGTAGGCCCAAAAAAACAGCGCAGAATGGTGGCGAAAATTCAGCCCAGTGACACTGTCAGCGTCTCAGTAGCTTCTTCAAATCAAGCGATACACTCTTTAGAGTATTGTGTCATTACATCTGCCAACAATATACATGTTTTACTTCCTGCACGTGCTCAAAATCTGAGAAATCAGAGCAAGGGGAAAGTGTATCCATATTGATGCTTTTTTTTGTTAGCTGGGTGTCTGTCATATTCAATAATTTCCAAACCATCTACCGAGAAATCATAATAGATAAGTTTGATTATCCAATATAGAGTGCACACTCTTCCCGTCTGGGCACACCCACTTACCCAAGTCCAAATTAATTAGGGACCAAAAGTGTGCACTGTGGAACTGCTGGAGTTTAACCAGCTAAAACCATGCGTTTACCAAAAGAGAGGATTGGTAGGTTTACCACTGCTTATGGAGGTACAAACACCTTACCCATTAAGGGCATTGGCTTGCAAGATTATAGCCAGCCAAATGGGATAAATCCCAACCCCAAAGGCAGGCCTGCTCCTCCAGGTCGCATTAATGAGCCAAACTGACTGGTCAATCATCAACAATACCCTGAAGTTACTTCGGGCCTGCCTGGTTCAGGTATTGGATTACTGAGTCTGTAAATTCCTGGATTCTTTTACCTCAATCTGGTTCAGTAAAATTACTGAGTCGAATACCTCATGTGCTTTGAACAAAGCAGTCTTTATTACCGGCCAGTAAGACCTATCAGACAGACGATATACTCTCTGGATAGAGCGTACACACTCCCTACGGATAGGTGAAGTTACATCGTAAAACGTCAACAGTTATACAGTTTTGAAATCAGATAACAAAATACAATGAGATTGACAGTCTAACTCAGCCACTCATTAGTCAATCTATATGAGATGTTTTTATGAAAGCTCAAGCATTGCCTCTAAATGTTTCAATCTAATGGTGTGACTATTAACTGAGACCTTGCAATTCTGCAGATTTATTTCATGTTACAATTAGATGTTATTGGCAGGATTAGTGACTTGAAACCTTGAGACAGACTGTTAGCTATGCTGATGTTGCACTATTTGCAATCTGACATTCTCCCAGCTATTCTTCCATGGCTTATACATTTTCATATATCCAGTTTACTTTACTGTCCTTAATTCCATATATTCCGTTCAGATATCCACAAGTCTACCATGGAAGACTGATTCACTTCTAATCTTCCATTGCCAGGAGTGTTATGCGACCCGCCCGCTATATTGGGGGAGGCGTATAACTGGCAGCAGATGGGATACTGTCCACTTTGCATCACCCCCCCTAAGTCCATTATACGGGCTGAAATTAGGAAATTGGTCAACAATTAAAATGGCATAGGCTAATCAGAGATATTTAAAAACAAGCCATGCTTTACTAAATTAATTGAAATTTTCTAGGAAATCACAGATAAAGCAATGCAGTCGATGTATATATGGATTTTCAGGAAGTATTTGATAAGACGTCACTTAAGTACTTATTGCTGAAATTAAGGCACATATAGGTGAAATTCGACTGCAATGAGTGTACAACCAAGTATAACTCATTCATTTTTTTTGTTTATTCATGGGATGTGGGCATCGCTGGCAAGGCCAGCATTTATTGCCCATCCCTAATTGACTTTAAGAAGATAGTGGTGAGCAGCTGCCTTGAAGGTACTCCCACAGTGCTGTTAGGGAGGGAGTTCCAGGATTTTGACCCAGCGACGATGAAAAATACCAATATACTTTCAAGTCAGGATGGTATGTGATTAGATTGTAGTAGAATACAATTTGCTGCTGCTGATGACCCACAGTGCCTCATGGATGCCTAGTTTTGAGCTGCTGAGATCTGTTCTGAATCTATCCCATTTAGCGCAGTGGTAGTGGCACACAACGCGATGGAGGGTGTCCTCAGTGTGAAGACAGGACTTCGTCTCCACAATGACTGTGCGGTGGTCACTGCTACCAATGCTGTCATGGACAGATGCATCTGCGACAGGTAGGTTGGTGAAGACGAGGTCAAGTAGGTCTCTCACCATCTGCCACAGGCCCATTCTGGCAGGTACGTCCTTCAGAACTCGGCCAGCTCGGTAAGTAGTGGTGTTACCGAGCCACTCTGGATTGACATTGAAGTCCCCCACCAGAGTGCATTCTGTGCCCTTGCTACTCTCAGTGCTTCTTCCAAGTAGCATTCAACATGGGGAGTACTGATTCATCGGCCAAGGGAGGGTGATAGGCGGTAATCAGCAGGAGGTTTCCTTGCCCATGTTTGACCTGAAGCCATGAGTCAATATTGAGGTCTCCCAGGGCCACTCACTCCCAACTGTACACCACTGTGCCACCACCCCTGGTGGGTCTGTCCTGCCGGTGGGACAGGACATACCCAGGGATGGTGATGGAGGAGTGTGGGACATTGGCTGAAAGGTATGATTCTGTATGACTATGTCAGGGTGTTGCTTGACTAGTCTGTGGGACAGCTCTCCCAATTGTGGCACAGGTTCCCAGATGTTGGTGAGGAGGACTTTGCCGGATTGACTAGGCTGGGTGTGCCGTTCTCGCGTCCGTAGCCGGTGCCAAGGTTGATGCTGGGTGGTCTTCTTTTTGTTTCTCGTAGTGGTTTTGTAACAACTGAGTGGCTTGCTCGGCTATTTCAGAGGGAAGTTAAGAGTCAACCACACAGAGTCAACCAGGTAAGGACGGCAGATTTCCTTCCCTAAAGGACATTAGTGAACCAGATGGGTTTTTCGACAATCTGATAGTATTATTGATACTAGCTTTTTATTCCAGATTTTATTAACTGAATTTAAATTCCCCAGCTGCTGTGGTGGGATTTGAACTCATGTCTCTGGATCAAGAGTGCTTAAAAGTGATAATTTATTTATATTTTGTGGGCTGAGAAAAGCCACAATTTAATTATTTAAGTAGCAGGGACAGAGCCAGGGGCAAATCTGAAGCTAAAAATAGCATAAATTGTTTCCCCATGTAAAATAAAATGCATAATAAAGTTGTTGGGTTAGAGCTCTGGTATTGGAAAATAGCCATTTATTTTTGTCAAAGGTCTGAGGTGGTTTCATGCAATGAACAGAAGTGCAATGGTATCACCAATGGAGAAAGTGAACATTGCAAGTGTCACTTGTCACTGCAACCTTATCCCATTGAAATTCATGTTCTAGGGTGTCTCAGAAGAGTATTACCAATTATCACACAATTCATCATCATCATAGACAGCCCCTCGGAATTGAGGAAGACTTACTTCCACTCTAAAAGTGAGTTCTCAGGTGACTGAACATTCCAATTCTGGAATTACAGTTTCTGTCACAGGTGGGACAGTCGTTGGAGGAAAGGGTGGGTGGGGAGTCTGGTTTGCTGCACGCTCCTTCCGCTGCCTGTGCTTGTTTTCTGCATGCTCTCGGCAACGAGACTCCCAGGTGTCAGTGGGGATGTTGCACTCCATCAAGGAGGCTTTGAGGGTGTCCTTGAAACGTTTCCTCTGCCCACCTGGGCCGTGTAGGAGTTCCGAGTAGAGCACTTGCTTTGGGAGTCTTGTGTCGGGCATGCAAACAATGTGGCTCACCCAGCGGAGCTGGTCGAGTGTGGTCAGTGCTTCGATGCTGGGGATGTTGGCCTGATCGAAAATACTGCCGTTGGTGCATCTGTCCTCCCAGGGGATTTGCAGGATCTTGCGGAGACATCGTTGATGGTATTTCTCCAGCGATTTGAGGTGTCTACTGTATATGGTCCACGTCTCTGAGCCATACAGGAGGGCAGATATCACCACAGCCCTGTAGACCATAAGCTTGGTACCAGATTTGAGAGCCTGATCTTCGAACACTCTCTTCCTCAGGCGGCCAAAGGCTGCGCAGGCGTACTGGAGGCGGCGTTGAACCTCATCGTCGATGTCTGCCCTTGCTGATAATAGGCTCCCGAATTATGGAAAGTGGTCCACATTGTCCAACGCCGCACTGTGGATCTTGATGACGGGGGCAGTGCTATGTGGCGGGGTCAGGTTGGTGGAGGACCTTTGTCTTACGGATGTTTAGTGTAAGGTCCATGCTTTCGTACGCCTCAGTGAAGATGTTGATGATGGCTTGGAGTTCAGCCTCTGAATGTGCGCAGACGCAAGCGTCCTCCACGTATTGTAGTTCGACGACAGAGGATGGGACGGTCCTGGATCTAGCCTGGAGGTAACGACGGTTGAACAGGTTCCCACTAGTTCTATAGTTCAGTTCCACTCTAGCGGAGAGCTTGTTGAGCGTGAGGTGGAGCATTGCAGCGAGGAAGATCGAGAAGAGGGTTAGCCCAAGGGTGACAAATGTACAAAAAGAACTCATAGATTTTACATATTATAGTATAAGAACATAGCAATATCTCCAAGTTTGCAGATGACACTAAGCTGGGTTGCAGTGTGAGCTGTGAGGAGGATGCTAAGAGGCTGCAGAGTGACTTGGACAGTTTAGATGAGTGGGCAAATGCATGGCAGATGCAGTATAATGTGGATAAATGTGAGGTTATCCACGTTGGGGGCAAAAACACGAAGGCAGAATATTATCTGAATGGCGGCAGATTAGGAAAAGGGGAGGTGCAACGAGACCTGGGTGTCATGGTACATCAGTCATTGAAAGTTGGCATGCAGGTACAGCAGGCGGTGAAGAAGGCAAATGGTATGTTGGCCTTCATAGCTAGGGATTTTGAGTATAGGAGCAGGGAGGTCTTACTGCAGTTGTACAGGGCCTTGGTGAGGCCTCACCTGGAATATTGTGTTCAGTTTTGGTCGCCTAATCTGAGGAAGGACGTTCTTGCTATTGAGGGAGTGCAGCGAAGGTTCACCAGACTGATTCCCGGGATGGCAGGACTGACATATGAGGAGAGACTGGATCGACTGGGCCTGTATTCACTGGAGTTTAGAAGGATGAGAGAGAATCTCATAGAAACATATAAAATTCTGATGGGACTGGACAGGTTAGATGCAGGAAGAATGTTCCCGATGTTGGGGAAGTCCAGAACCAGGGGACACAGTCTAAGGATAAGGGGCAAGCCATTTAGGACTGAGATGAGGAGAAACTTCTTCACTCAGAGAGTTGTTAACCTGTGGAATTCCCTGCCGCAGAGAGTTGTTGATGCCAGTTCATTGGATATATTCAAGAGGGAGTTAGATGTGGCCCTTACAGCTAAAGAGATCAAGGGGTATGGAGAGAAAGCAGGAAAGAGGTACTGAGGTGATTGATCAGCCATGATGTTATTGAATGGTGGTGCAGGCTCGAAGGGCCGAATGGCCTACTCCTGCACCTATTTTCTATGTTTCTATTACAGGAACAGGAATAGACCATTCAGCCCCTCAAGCCTGTTCCTCCATTCACTTAGATCATGGTTAATATGCATCTTAATTCCATTTACTTACTTTGGTTCCACAACCCTTAATACCCTTAACCTAACATTTTCTATTGACTGAGCCGCAACAGCCTTTTGGGGGAAGAGAGTTCCAGATTTCCACTTTCATAGTAAATAGCCAAATAGTACTCTAGTCAGATCGCACCTTGAACACGAAATCTAGTTCTGGTCATTCAAGCTATGAGACTGATCCCTAGTGTCAAAGGACTTAGTATGAAAAAATATTGGAGAAACCTTTCAGCTTAGACCATAGGGAGATGACCTCATTAAGAGTTTTACAAGATAGTAAACATAAGAACTAAACCATAAGAGTCGGACAAAAGCACACTGGTTCAACAAATAAACAACTTGTATTTATGTAGCACCTTTAATATAGAAACATAGAAAATAGGTGCAGGAGTAGGCCATTCGGCCCTTCGAGCCTGCACCACCATTCAATGAGTTCATGGCTGAACATGCAACTTCAGTACCCCATTCATAAGAACATAAGAATTAGGAACAGGAGCAGGCCATCTAGCCCCTCGAGCCTACTCCGCCACTCAACAAGATCATGGCTGATCTGGCCGTGGACTCAGCTCCACTTACCTGCCCGCTCCCCGTAACCCTTAATTCCCTTATTGGTTAAAAATCTATCTATCTGTGACTTGAATACGTTCAATGAGCTAGCCTTAACTGCTTCCTTGGGCAGAGAATTCCACAGATTCCCAACCCTCTGGGAGAAGAAATTCCTTCTCAACTTGGTTTTAAATTGGCTCCCCTGTATTTTGAGACTGTGCCCCCTAGTTCTAGTCTCCCCGACCAGTGGAAACAACCTTTCTGCCTCTATCTTGTCTATCCCTTTCATTATTTTAAATGTTTCTATAAGATCACCCCTCATCCTTCTGAACTCCAACGAGTAAAGACCCAGTCTACTCAATCTCTCATCGTAAGGTAACCCCCTCATCTCCGGAATCAGCCTAGTGAATCGTCTCTGTAGCCCCTCCAAAGCCAGTATATCCTTCCTTAAGTAAGATGACCAAAACTCCTGCTTTCTCACCATACCCCTTGAGCCCCCTAGTAGTAAGGACTACATCTCACTCCTTTTTGAATATATTTAGTGAATTGGCCTCAACTACTTTCTGTGGTAGAGAATTCCACAGGTTCACCACTCTCTGGGTGAAGAAGTTTTTCCTCATCTCGGTCCTAAATGGCTTACCCCTTATCCTTAGACTGTGACCCCTGGTTCTGGACTTCCCCAACATTGGGAACATTCTTCCTGCATCTAACCTGTCTAAACCCGTCAGAATTTTAAACGTTTCTATGAGGTCCCCTCTCATTCTTCTGAACTCCAGTGAATACAAGCCCAGTTGATCCAGTCTTTCTTGATAGGTCAGTCCCACCATCCCGGGAATCTACAAGGTGATAAAATGGTCCGAGGCGCTTCACAGGGACATTAGAAAACAAAATGCTATGTTTGTAAAATTTGACACCGAGCCACAAGGATATATTAGGGCAGGTGGCCGAAAGCTGAGTCAAAAAAGTAGGTTTTAAGGAGCGCCTTAAAAGAGGAAAGAAAGGTGAGGCTGGAGGGGATTACAGAGCGAGAAATGGTTGAGACCTTAAACAATTATTTTGCTTCGGTCTTCACAGTGGAAGACACAAAAACCATGCCAAAAATTGCTGGTCACAGGAATGTGGGAAGGGAGGACCTTGAGACAATCACTATCATTAGGGGGGTAGTGCTGGACAGACTAATGGGACTGAAGGTAGACAAGTTCCCTGGTCCTGATGAAATGCATCCCAGGGTATTAAAAGAGATGGCGGAAGTTATAGCAGTTGCATTTGTTATAATCTACCAAAATTCTCTGGACTCTGGGGAGGTACCAGCGGATTGGAGAGCAGCTAATGTAACGCCTCTGTTTAAAAAAGGGGGCAGGCAAAAGGCAGGTAACTATAGGCCGGTTAGTTTAACATCTGTAGTGGGGAAAATGCTTGAAACTATCATTAAGGAAGAAATAGCGGGACATCTGGATAGGAATAGTGCAATCAAGCAGACGCAGCATGGATTCATGAAAGGGAAATCATGTTTAACTAACTTACTGGAATTCTTTGAGGATATAACGAGCATGGTGGATAGAGGTGTACCGATGGATGTGGTGAATTTAGATTTCCAAAAGGCATTCGATAAGGTGCCACACAAAAGGTTACTGCAGAAGATAAAGGTACGCGGAGTCAGAGGAAATGTATTAGCATGGATAGAGAATTGACTGGTGAACAGAAAGCAGAGAGTCGGGATAAATGGGTCCTTTTCGGGTTGGAAATCGGTGGTTAGTGATGTGCCACAGGGATCGGTGCTGGGACCACAACTGTTTACAATATACATAGATGACCTGGAAGAGGGGATGGAGTGTAGTGCAACAAAATTTGCAGATGACACTAAGATTAGTGGGAAAGCGGGTTGTGTAGAGGACACAGAGAGGCTGCAAGGAGATTTAGATAGGTTAAGCGAATGGGCTAAGGTTTAGCAGATGGAATACAATGTCGGAAAATGTGAGGTCATCCACCTTGGGAAAAAACACAGCAAAAGGGAATATTATTTGAATGGGGAGAAATTACAAAATGCTGCGGTGCAGCGGGACCTGGGGGTCCTTGTGCATGAAACTCTTTGTGGAAATTCAACATTTTGAAACAACTGCCTCCCCGTCGGGGAATTGAACCCCAGTCTCCCACATGACAGTCGGGGATACTCACCACTATACTAACAAGGAACCGACAAGAACAGTGACCCCGACGTGATTTGAACACACAACCTTTTCTGATCTGGAGTCAGACACAGTACCGTTGCACCACGAGGCCTCCCAAAAAGTTAGTTTGCAGGTGCAGCAGGTAATCAGGAAGGCGAATGGAATGTTGGCCTTCATTGCGAGAGGGATGGAGTACAAAAGCAGGGAGGTCCTGCTGCAACTGTATAGGGTATTGGTGAGGCCGCACCTGGAGTACTGTGTGCAGTTTTGGTCGCTTTATTTGATGAAGGATATACTAGCTTTGGAGCGGGGACAGAGACGATTCACTAGGCTGATTCCGGAGATGAGGGGGTTACCTTATGATGATAGATTGAGTAGACTGGGTCTTTACTCGTTGGAGTTCAGAACGATGAGGGGTGATCTTATAGAAACATTTAAAATAATGAAAGGGATAGACAAGATAGAGGCAGAGAGGTTGTTTCCACTGGTCGGGGAGACTAGAACTAGGGGGCACAGCCTCAAAATACGGGGGAGCCAATTTAAAACCGAGTTGAGAAGGAATTTCTTCTCCCAGAGGGTTGTGAATCTGTGGAATTCTCTGCCCAAGGAAGCAGTTGAGGCTGGCTCATTGAATGTATTCAAGTCACAGATAGATAGATTTTTAACCAATAAGGGAATTAAGGGTTACGGGGAGCGGGCGGGTAAGTGGAGCTGAGTCCACGGCCAGATCAGCCATGATCTTGTTGAATGGCGGAGCAGGCTCGAGGGGCTAGATGGCCTACTCCTGTTCCTAATTCTTATGTTTTTTTTTGAAATTCGTAGCCAATCGTTCCAATTCTTTGTCAAATCACAAACACCAGAGGTCACCTCGCACACGCCAAGGATCACTCTGCGCCAATGCTCTTAGCCAAAAGGCCGAGAGCCACTGCACCGTTCCTGGAAGTACTGCAATACCAGGTTCGTGCCATGGAGGTGGATGGGTCAGGCCCCCCCTTCTTATGTTCTTATGGAAGGCACATGTAGGAAGTTCTTCAATCAGAGAGCGATCAACACGCGGAGATTCCAGCAGCAGCTCTCCCCCGGGGGGCCTGCACTGAGGCCTAGCGGGGGGCCTGCACTGAGGCCTAGCGGGGGGCCTGCACTGAGGCCTAGCGGGGGGCCTGCACTGAGGCCTAGCGGGGGGGCCTGCACTGAGGCCTAGCGGGGGGCCTGCACTGAGGCCTAGCGGGGGGCCTGCACTGAGGCCTAGCGGGGGGGCCTGCACTGAGGCCTAGCGGGGGGGGCCTGCACTGAGGCCTAGCGGGGGGGCCTGCACTGAGGCCTAGCGGGGGGGCCTGCACTGAGGCCTAGCGGGGGGGCCTGCACTGAGGCCTAGCGGGGGGCCTGCACTGAGGCCTAGCGGGGGGGCCTGCACTGAGGCCTAGCGGGGGGGGCCTGCACTGAGGCCTAGCGGGGGGGGCCTGCACTGAGGCCTAGCGGGGGGGCCTGCACTGAGGCCTAGCGGGGGGCCTGCACTGAGCCCTAGCGGGGGGGCCTGCACTGAGGCCTAGCGGGGGGGGCCTGCACTGAGTGCACTGAGGCCTAGCGGGGGGGCCTGCACTGAGGCCTAGCGGGGGGGCCTGCACTGAGGCCTAGCGGGGGGCCTGCACTGAGCCCTAGCGGGGGGGCCTGCACTGAGGCCTAGCGGGGGGGGCCTGCACTGAGTGCACTGAGGCCTAGCGGGGGGGCCTGCACTGAGGCCTAGCGGGGGGGCCTGCACTGAGTGCACTGAGGCCTAGCGGGGGGGCCTGCACTGAGGCCTAGCGGGGGGGCCTGCACTGAGGCCTAGCGGGGGGGCCTGCACTGAGGCCTAGCGGGGGGGCCTGCACTGAGGCCTAGCGGGGGGCCTGCACTGAGGCCTAGCGGCAGGCTGAGGGTCCCACTGCGCCGCCCGGCCTCTTCTGATCATTGGCGGCTGGTGCCGGCAGGGGGCGCGCGGGTCCCGCCGCCAGTCCCATCTTGCCGCCCGCCGGCGGGTCGTTGTCTCAGCCGATGACGCATGAATGGCGCGCCGCGAGCCTGGTGGGGGCGGGGCGTGGCGTGGCGTGGACGCGTGCGTGCGCGCCGCCGCCGCCTAGCCGGGGCCCAGCGCGCGCGCGCCGCCCATGCCCGCCCGCCCGCCGACACATGGCTTCTTCCCGGGAGCAAGGCCGGAGGCGGCGGCGGGGACAGTGACGGCTGCGCTCAGGTAAACGGGGCTGCGTCCCGAGTCCGGCAGCAGGCGCCGCCTTTGTGTGTGTGCGGCCTCCGGGGGGGGGCGCGGCGGGGGTCCGGGATCACTGTGTGGCGCTGGGGAGCCGGCCTGTGGAGAGATGGTTCACACAGAGAGCCCGCCAGAGGCACGGTGTGTACAGAGAGAGAGAGAGAGAGAGGGGTGTGTACAGAGAGAGAGAGGGGGGGGTGTGTACAGAGAGAGAGAGAGAGGGGTGTGTACAGAGAGAGAGAGAGAGAGGGGTGTGTACAGAGAGAGAGAGAGAGGGGTGTGTGTACAGAGAGAGAGAGAGAGAGAGAGGTGTGTACAGAGAGAGAGAGAGAGAGAGAGAGAGGGGTGTGTGTACAGAGAGAGAGAGAGAGAGGGGTGTGTGTACAGAGAGAGAGAGAGAGGGGTGTGTACAGAGAGAGAGAGAGAGGGGTGTGTACAGAGAGAGAGAGAGAGAGGGGTGTGTACAGAGAGAGAGAGAGAGAGAGGTGGTACAGAGAGAGAGAGAGAGGGGTGTGTGTAGAGAGAGAGGAGAGGGATAGAGAGAGAGAGGGGGTGTGTACAGAGAGAGAGAGAGAGGGGTGTGTACAGAGAGAGAGAGAGAGAGGGGTGTGTACAGAGAGAGAGAGAGAGAGGGGTGTGTGTACAGAGAGAGAGAGAGAGAGAGAGGGTGTGTACAGAGAGAGAGAGAGAGAGAGAGAGGGGTGTGTGTACAGAGAGAGAGAGAGAGAGAGGGGTGTGTGTACAGAGAGAGAGAGAGAGGGGTGTGTACAGAGAGAGAGAGAGAGGGGGTGTACAGAGAGAGAGAGAGAGAGGTGTGTGTACAGAGAGAGAGAGAGAGAGGGGTGTGTACAGACAGCGAGAGAGAGAGAGGGGTGTGTGTACAGAGAGAGAGAGAGAGGGGGTTACAGAGAGAGAGAGAGAGGGGTGTGTACAGAGAGAGAGAGAGAGGGGTGTGTACAGAGAGAGAGAGAGAGGGGTGTGTACAGAGAGAGAGAGAGAGGGGTGTGTGTACAGAGAGAGAGAGAGAGAGGGGTGTGTACAGAGAGAGAGAGAGAGAGGGGTGTGTACAGAGAGAGAGAGAGAGAGGGGTGTGTGTACAGAGAGAGAGAGAGAGAGGGGTGTGTACAGAGAGAGAGAGAGAGGGGTGTGTACAGAGAGAGAGAGAGAGGGGTGTGTACAGAGAGAGAGAGAGAGAGGGGTGTGTACAGAGAGAGAGAGAGAGAGGTGTGTACAGAGAGAGAGAGAGAGAGGGGTGTACAGAGAGGGAAGAGAGGTGGTGGTGTACAGAGAGAGAGAGAGAGGGGGTGTGGTACAGAGAGAGAGAGAGAGAGGGGTGTGGACAGAGAGAGAGAGAGAGAGGTGTGT